>NC_079194.1:143180250-143780250 GCF_029499605.1 Hyla sarda | reverse complement strand
TTCCGCAATGCATTTGAAGAACCCACGCGAGCCTCCTCTGCCGAGATGGCTCTTCTAAACCTCTTCCAAGGGAACTCCTCCGTTGGCGACTATGCGGTTCAATTCCGTACTCTTGCCTCTGAACTTGCTTGGAACGACGAGGCCTTGTGTGCTACCTTTAAAAAAGGGCTTTCCTCTCGAATCAAGGATTCTCTCGCTGCATGAGATTCTCCGGCTAACCTAATAGAACTTATCCATTTAGCCACTCGAATTGATGTGCGTTTTGCTGAGAGGCAGGAGGAACTTCCTTTGGAAAAAGAACCTGCCCGAACACAGCATTTACCCGAAGAGGCTATGGAAGTGGACAATTTTCGCTTATTGCAGCAGGAAACATCCCGTCGACGCCATGAGAATTTGTGCCTATATTGTGCCAGTCAGGAGCACTTTCTCAAAGACTGTGTTCTATACGTCCTTCTTGTCCGAGAGAACGCTCTCATCTTGGACAAGTAGGAGTGACATCCCTTGATGGGAATACTACCTCTCCTTGCTTGACCATCCTGGTTCAAGTGTTTCCTTCTGCCAAGACTTCTTTCATCGCTTCTGCTTTTTTGGAATCTGGTTCCGCTGGCAACTTCATTGGTGCCTCCCAGGTCCATAAACACTGTCTTTCAGTGACGCATCTTGTCAAGCTCTTCTACATTTCTTCTGTTAATGGACAAAATCTGGACTGTAAGGTGCAATTCCGGACTGAACCCCTCGTCATGCACATGGGGGATTTGCATAAGGAAAAAATTTAGTTTTATGTGCTACCATATTGTACTTTAGAGCTTCTTCTTGGTTTTCCTTGGCTTCAACGTCATTCTCCACAACTTGACTGGAAATCTGGTAAAATCACTTCTTGTTGTTGGGGACAATCTTGCGAAGATCACTGTCTCATGCCTCCTCTTAGGCCTGCTAATTAAAACTTCAGAGCCAACGCTCTTTCCAGATCCTCCGATGTCGCAGGAATGTTCCTCATGTGATATCTTCTGTGCCTGTTGAACTCAGACGTAAAGTCTTGAATTGGGGACTTTATTCTTTGACAGTTGGTCACCTTAGAAGATGGAAGGCTCCACGACAGAAACCTGCAAGTCCCTTACAGCCTTTGCCCATTCCAGAAACCCCTTGGTCTCATGTAGTGGGATACTTTCTGAGTTCCAAAGAAGAAGGGGAGACCAAAGGGGGGTAACATCTGTACTCCAGCCAGACACACTGGCCATGAGCGCTCTCTTGTCATGTCCCTGCTGCTGGCGGGGCTGGGATTCGCATCACGGGACGCGACCGCATGCGAATCCCAGCCCGCCACTCACCTGATCTTTCTGTTCCCGCAGCCCTGGCGCGTGTGCCCCTGCCTCCTAGGTCGAGCTGGAGCTCTTACATTTAAAGGGCCAGTACTCATTTAATTAGGTGTATTCACCTGTGCCCTTGTTATAAGTACTTGTTCCTCCCTTGTATCCCTGCCAGATCTTTGTTGCCTTTGTGCCCTAGAGAAAGCATACTGTGTTTCTGTGTTCCTGATATTCGTGTTCCGATCCTTGTTCTGTTACCTGACCCTGCACCTGTGCCACCTTCCCTGACCTTCTGCTACCTTGACCACATCTTGCCAGTTTCCTTTTGTGCCACGCCACATGCCAGCAACCTGTGTGGACGAGTTGTGCCAGGGGTAGTGACCCGGGTGCCGCCTGCCGCAGTAAGACCATCTCGCTTTGCGGCGGGCTCTGGTGAAAACCAGCCGCACCTTAGAACCACGGGGAGGACAGGGAAGTTAGCACCTGAGCCGTAATGCGAGACCGCTGCGAAACAAAGCCTGCTTGCAGTGACCCTGACGTGGGTCACTGCTGTTATAAAGGTATAGCCCCTCCAACAAATTGGGTTAACAACTTCTGTTAACCCTTACTTGTCATCAGTTGCACTAAGTCTTAGGCTGGATTCATGCCAGACCTATGTGAACCCAGCCTTCCAGAGTACTTTGCTAGGGACACAGAAACAAAGTGGACAATGATTGCAACTGCGTCAACATTTTTCTTACATTTGTTTCAGCTTATCCAAGAGTACTGTAGTGCAAATGTTTATTCTTCCCTTGTGCCCAGGCTGCAAAAAAACAAAAACAAAAACTTAGACTTACCTGCCGGCATTCCCCCGATATCGGTGTCCCGGTCCTTCGGTGCCTGTTTTCTTCCACTTCCTGGGGGACGGTGAGTCATACTGCGCACAGCTTATTGCCGGCCGCAGCAATGTCCTGCCTCGGCGGATAGGCTGAGAGCAGTGTCATGTAACGAGCCCGGGCAACAGGGAGAAGGTGGGGCCCAGGCTCCTTACATGACACTGCACTCTATCACGCCTATCACTGGCCGAGGTAGGACATTGCTGCGGCCGGCGATAAGCTGAGCACAGTATGACTCACAGTCCCCCAGGAAGCTGAAGAAGACAGGCACTAGAGGACCGGGACACCAATATCGGCGCAACGGGGGAATGTCGGCAGGCGAGTCAAAGTTTGTTTTCCCTGGGCACAAGGGAAGAATAAAAATGTGCACTAAAGTACTCCTTTAAGTGAGTATATAATTATTAGTATTTTATTGAAATATTCGTGCTCATATTCAACGGTCCTAGAGCGCCAATCTTTTTAAGTGTTTTTCCTTTTCCATACAAAAAATATTCAAATAAGTATGCCAGTAGGATGAAACTATTTATACACCCTGTTCCAAATTATTATGCAAATTATATTTCTCATTTACCTAAATAATTGATGTAAATAACAGTCAGCATAATTCTCATGTTATCAACTATTAAGAGTACAATTCAAATTTTATTAACCCCTTAACGACGCAGGACGTATATTTACGTCCTGCGCCGGCTCCCGCGATATGAAGCGGGATCGCGCTGCGATCCCGCATCATATCGCGTCGGTCCCGGCGCTCATCAACGGCCGGGACCCGCGGCTAATACCACACATCGCCGATCGCGGCGATGTGCGGTATTAACCCTTTAGAAGCGGCGGTCAAAGTTGACCGCCGCTTCTAAAGTGAAAGTGACCCGGCTGCTCAGTCGGGCTGTTCGGGACCGCCGCGGTAAAATCGCGGCGTCCCGAACAGCCTACAGGACACCGGTAGGGCCCTTACCTGCCTCCTCGGTGTCCGATCGGCGAATGACTGCTCCGTGCCTGAGATCCAGGCAGGAGCAGTCAAGCGCCGATAACACTGATCACAGGCGTGTTAATACACGCCTGTGATCTGTGTAAAAGATCAGTGTGTGCAGTGTTATAGGTCCCTATGGGACCTATAACACTGCAAAAAAAAGTTTAAAAAAAGTGTTAATAAAGGTAATTTAACCCCTTCCCTAATAAAAGTTTAAATCACCCCCCTTTTACCATAAAAAAAATAAAACAGTGTAAAAAAATTAATAAATAAACATATGTGGTATCGCCACGTGCGTAAATGTCCGAACTATAAAAATATATCATTAATTAAACCGCACGGTCAATGGCGTACGCGCAAAAAAATTCCAAAGTCAAAAAGCGCATTTTTGGTCACTTTTTATACCATTAAAAAATGAATAAAAAGTGATCAAAAAGTCCGATCAAAACAAATATCATACCGATAAAAACTTCAGATCATGGCGCAAAAAATGAGCCCTCATACCGCCCTGTACGTGGAAAAATAAAAAAGTTATAGGGGTCAGAAGATTACATTTTTAAACGTATAAATTTTCCTGCATGTAGTTATGATTTTTTCCAGAAGTGCGACAAAATCAAACCTATATAAGTAGGGTATCATTTTAACCATATGGACCTACAGAATAATGATAAGGTGTAATTTTTACCGAAATATGCACTGCGTAGAAACGGAAGCTCCCAAAAGTTATAAAATGGCGTTTTTTCTTCGATTTTGTCGCACAATGATTTTTTTTTCTGTTTCGCCGTGCATTTTTGGGTAAAATTACTAATGTCACTGCAAAGTAGAATTGGCGACGCAAAAAATAAGCCATAATATGGATTTTTAGGTGGAAAATTGAAAGGGTTATGATTTTTAAAAGGTAAGAAGAAAAAAATGAAAGTGCAAAAACTTAAGGGAGTCCTTAAGGGGTTAAACAAACTTCCTAATGATAATAGTATTTTTTTTAAACATAAAAAAACTTACAATCCATGGTTCCAAATTATTATGCACAGTAAGTTTCAAAACACTTTATTGTGTCATTTGATGTGTTTGCAGCATATTTACTGAAATCAAAAGCTATTTCAATCAAACTTTTAACAACATTTTAATTTTTTTAACATTTTAATAGGTCACGTTACATTTTAAAGGGGTATTCTGGGAAAAAACATTTTAACATTTTATAAGATGTCTGATCGCGGGGGGCCTGCTACAGATGAAATACATACCCTCTCCCCTGCTGCCGGCGGTGCTGGGATTTGCATCGCGGGACGTGCCTGCATGCGAATCCCAACCCGTCACTTACCTCGCTCCACTGCTGCTTCTTCCTCTGCCTCTCGGCTCCGGCACGCGCGTCCCCATCTCCTAGAGTGCGCGCACCGGAGTTCTGAGATTTAAAGGGCCAGTACGCCCATAATTATGTGAAACACTAGTGATGAGCATCATTGGCCATATTCGAATTCACGATATTTTGTGAATATATAGATGAATATTCATCCTATATTCGTGAATTTTGCATATTTGTTATATTCGCATATTCGAGGAAGAAAACAGTGAAGGGGTGGGCAACTTTACTACTGGTTGCTAGGGATGTTGTTGATAACCTCTGACAAGTGTATTTGCATCATTCTAATTTGCCCACAAGTGAAAAGAAGGAATATGCGAATATTCACATATGCGAATATGCGCACATGCGAATATGGGGGGGTAAGTGAATATTTGTAATTTCGAATATATAGCAAATATATTCGCAATATTCGCGATAAAAATTTGAACTGCAAAACACCTGACACTTTTCTATAAGTCCCTGCACCTCCCACTCTTCCCTGCCAGATCTTCAGTGCCATTTGCCTGAGATTAAGCGTTCCATACAGCAAATCCATCCTGCCTTGCGGCGGGCTCTGGTGAAGACCAGCGGCACCTTAGACTCTGCTCCCCGATACGGCCCGTGTCATCAGCCACACTGGTCAGTGGATCCACATCCAGCACCGTTACAGCAAGATCCAGCCATGGATTCCGCTGGGGTACCTCTGCCCGAGAATCCGGATCTCGCCACCATAGTGGCTCTTCAGTCGCAGCAGTTGGCCCAGCAGGTGCAGCAGTTAAACCAGTTGTCTGCCATGATGCAGCAGCATCTTACTGCCCAGCAACAACCACAGCAGCCACAGCCTCCTCCTACTCTGGTAATGACTCCTGCTCCAGCAGTCACCACGGGATCCAAGCTCCGTTTGTCTCTTCCCGAGTATGAAGTATGAAGGGGATCCCAAGTACTGCCGTGGATTTGTGACTCAGTGCTCCATGCACATAGAGCTTATGGCAGAACAGTTCCCTACAGAATGGGTGAAGGCCTTTGTTGTCAGTCTGTTAACTGGAAGGGCTCTGGCCTGGGCAACTCAGTTATGGGATTGCAGTGACCTACTATCAGCCAGTCTTCAGGCTTTCTTGATGGAATTAAGAAGTCTTTCTCAGGGTAACTCAAGGTAACCTTTCTCAGGGTACCTCCTCTGTGAGTGAATATGCCATCCGTTTCCGTACCCTAGCTTCAGAGTTATCATCCTGGAATAAGCTCTTTGCGGCACTTTCAAAAGGACTCTCTAGCCATATTAAAGATGTCCTTTCTGCCCGGGAATTACCATCTACCTTAAATGATCTTATACAGCTGGCCTCCCGCATTGATATCAGTTTCTCTGAGAGACGTGAGGATCAACGTCAAGAAAGGGAGTTTGCACGACCTCGGAGCTTTCCTCGCCTGGCACCAGTATTCCAGCAACCACTGCAACCTTCTACGTTGCCTCCTGCAGTGGAGGCTATGCAGATGGATCGTTCTTGCCTGACTCTGCAGGAAAGAACTCGCCGACGAGCTGAGAATCTATGTCTCTACTGCACCAGTGCAGATCATTTCCTCAAAGATTGTCCTGTAAGCCCTCAGTCACAGGGAAACGCTTGCACCTAGGGTTTGTGGGAGAGGCCTCCCTAGGTGTGAACACCACCTCTCCATGCTTGAATATGTCGGTCCAGCTTTCTCTACCCTCCAAAGATATTATTTCCATTCTTGCCTTCCTGGATTTTGGTTCCGTGGGAAATTTTATTGATGCCTCCATAGTACATAGGTATCATTGAAGCCCTTGTACATCTCTACGGTTAATGGAGAAAATCTGGACTGTACCGTGCTATACCGCACAGAAACGATATCAATGCAGGTCAGAGTCTCGCATAAGGAGAACTTGTCCTTCTATGTACTTCCTCACTATACCTCTCCTCTCCTGCTTGGCCTTCCTTGGTTGCAACTCCATGCCCCGCAGCTGGATTGGAAAATGGGAGAAGTTCTCCATTGGGGACCTTATTGCAACAGTCACTGCATTCATACTCGTCCGTTTAAGCGGGTGCCTCCTTCTACTCCTCTGCCCGGTTTGCCTTTGTTTCTTCGGGACTATGTTGACGTCTTCAGTGAGAAACAAGCTGAAGTATTGCCTCCTCATCGCCCCTATGATTGTCCTATAGAATTATTGCCCGGGACCACTCCTCCTCGGGGAGGAATTTACCCTCTGTCTGTTCCTAAAAATCAGGCCATGTCTAAATATATTCAAGGAAATCTTCAAAAAGCCTTTTTTAGGAAGTCATCTTCCCCTGCCGGAGCCGGATTCTTCTTTGTAGAGAAAAAAGACGGTTCTCTGCGACCCTGCATTGACTATCGCGGACTGAATAAAATCACTGTCAAGAACCGCTACCCTCTTTCCTTGATCTCGGAGTTACTTGACCGTCTCCGTGGGGCGAGGATCTTCTCCAAACTAGACCTTTGAGGTGCCTATAACCTGATAAAAGAAGGTGACGAATGGAAGACTGCATTTAATACTTGGGATGGACATTTTGAGTATCTAGTGATGCCGTTCGGACTATGTAATGCTCCAGCAGTCTTCCAGGAGTTCAATAATGATATCTTTCCAATTTTCAGACTCATCGTTCCCACATCCGCCAGGTCTTACAACGTCTTTGTGACAACCATCTTAACACTAAACTTGAGAAGTGTGTTTTCAAAAAGTCCAGTCTTCCTTTTCTGGCTAACATTGTTACTAATCAAGGTCTTCAGATGGATCCTAACAAGTTGTCAGCTGTACTGGACTGGCCCCGACCTACCGACTTAAAAGCTATTCAGTGTTTTCTTGGTTTTGCCAATTACTATCGGCATTTAATTCCACATTACTCCACCTTGGTAGCGCCCATCGTCTCTCTCACCAAGAAGATTTCTAATTCCAAGGTCTGGACTCCAGAAGCTGAAGATGCTTTTAAACAGTTAAAGTCCGCCTTAGCTTTGGCTCCGTCCTGTCTAGATCCGACTCTGGCAAGCCTTTTCTTTTGGAGATGGATGCATCTTCGGTTGGAGCAGGAACTGTCTTAACACAAAAGTCCTCTAATGGAAGAATTGTAACCTGTGGCTTTTTTTCTAAAACCTTCTCTCCCGCAGAGAAAAATTATTCTATAGGAGACTGTGAACTTTTGGCTATAAAGCTGGCCTTGGAAGAATGGGGTCATCTCTTGGAAGGTTCAGTACATCCTGTTACAATATATTCTGACCACAAGAACTTGCTATACCTTCAGACAGCCCATCGTCTCAACCCCCGGCAGGCCCGTTGGTCTCTGTTTTTCTCTAGATTTGACTTTTACATCCACTTCCGTCCTGCAGAGAAGAATCATCGAGCTGACGCTCTTTCCAGGTCTTATGATGTGCAAGACCGAGAATCTTCTCCTCAGCATATTATTCCTCCTGAGTGTCTCATCCCAGCACCTGCCTCCTGGAAAGACTTGTGTCACCCCGTTTAAGACTCCGAATCTTGAAATGGGGCAATTCCTCTCTCCTCTCTCTCTGGTCATTCTGGAACTCATAAGTCCTTACAGCTCATCTCCAGACATTATTGGTGGCCTAGTTTAAGACAGGATGTCGTTGATTTTGTCCGTTCCTGTTCAGTCTGTGCCCGGGATAAGACCCCTCGTTCTAAACCTGCAGGTTTTCTACAGCCTTTGCCTGTTCCAGAGCTTGCCTTGACCGATATTGCTATGGACTTCATTACTGACCTTGCGTCTTCCGGAGGCAATACTATTGTTTGGGTGGACTTCCATCTGCACCGCAGCTTGCTAAACTGTTCCTTTGCCACATCTTCCATTTGCATGGTTTGACCTCACATATTGTATCCGACCGTGGAGTCCAGTTAATCTCTAAGTTCTGGTAGGCCCTCTGCTCACGTCTCAAAGTCAAGCTGGACTTTTCCTCAGCCTACCACCCTCAATCCAATGGACAGGTTGAGAGGGTGAATCAGGTCTTAGGAGACTATCCTTGCCATTTAATCTCAGCTCGGCAAGACGACTGGGTCGATTTAATTCCTTGGGCAGAGTTCTCATACAATCATAAGAATTCTGAATCTACTGGAACTTCGCCTTTCTTCGTAGTTTATGGACTTCATCCTCGTCCTCCTCTTCCTTAATCCTATTCTTTCGGAGTTCCTGCGGTTGATAAGCAAGTACGGAACTTTTCCACCATCTGGCAGAAGACACGTTCTTCTCTTTTGCATGCTACCTGTCGAATGAAGTCTCAAGTGGACAAGAAAAGACGTTCCCCTTCCGAGTTCTCTCCTGGTGACAAAGTCTGGTTGTCTGCCAAGTATATCCTCTTCAGAGTACCCAGTTATTAACTAGGCCCTCGCTATCTTGGTCTCTATAAAATCAAGAAATGTTTAAATCCTGTGGCCTATTCTCTCCATCTGCCGTCCTCTCTCCGGATCCTGAATTCCTTCCATGTCTCCCTTCTAAAACTTGTCATCCACAACCGCTTCTCTAAAAAAGACATTTCACCTACTCCCATCTCAGGTACCTCTGATGTTTATGTTGTTAAACAGATTTTGGACTCCAAGTTTATCAGAGGAAAACGCTTTTATCTTGTGGATTGGGAAGGATTCAGTCCGGAGGAGAGATCTTGGGAACCTGAAGAAAATATCCTGGATTGTGACCTACTTAGTAAATTTCTGAACCGCAAAAGGAGGGGGAGACCAAGGGGGGGTACTGTTACTCCTTGCTCTCCGCCAACTTCCCCTGGCCTTGAGTGCACTGTCCCCCTCTCCCCTGCTACCGGCGGGGCTGGGATTCGCTTCGCGGGACGTGCCTGCATGCGAATCCCAGCTTGTCACTTACCTCGCTCCTCTGCTGCTTCTTCCTCTGCGTCTCAGCTCCGGCGCGTGCGTCCCCATCTCCTAGGGCACGTGCGCCGGAGCTCTAAGATTTAAAGGGCCAGTACGCCCATAATTATGTGAAACACCTGACACTATTCTATAAGTCCCTGCACCTCCCGGATCTTCAGTCCCATTTGCCTGAGATTAAGCGTTACATACAGTCTGTTTGCCTTGTCCGTGTTCTGACCCTTCCGCTACGTTATTTGACTCCGCACCTTTGCCGCCTGCATTGACCTTCTGCTAAATCTGACTACACCTCTGCCTCATCCTACTGTACTTTGCCTCGCCGAGCTACCTGTGTGGTCGAGTCGTATCGGGGTAGTGACCTGGGTGTCGCCTGCCACAGCAAATCCATCCTGCCTTGCGGTGGGCTTTGGTGAAGACCAGCTGCACCTTAGACTCTGCTCCCCAATACGGCCCGTGTCATCAGCCACACTGGTCAGTAGATCCACATCCAGCACAGTAACATACACATTGTGGATTAGCCTCAGTAACCACATGTAGTACTTTGCTTCATCTGCACTTGCCAGAAACCTGCATCAATTTGTGGTAAACTGGTTTACCTTGATTTCCAAGGGATTTGCAGCAAAGGATTACAACATGCATTTTCCAAGACCACATTAAAAGGAGAAATGTTGTGATCTGTTCACTTGCTGGTGCAGTGTGGCGGCAGCTATTGCAGGAGGTATGACCTGGCAGCTTGAGTGCTGTTGGACTGCTGGTTCTTCCCCCTGCAAATGATGTGCTCTGGCAGTTTCCACATAGTGCTTTAAAGTGAAAAACATGGCATTTACAGTTTGATCAAAATGTGTACTAAGTACCTCTTTAACTTTTATAACTGTTACATAGTACCATTAGATCAATAAAGAAAATGTAGATGTGTGGTCCATGCATTTATTTCTACAATTGTGGCCACCTATTAGAACAGTTCTAGGTTACCTCAGACTGGGCCGGCACCGTGATCTGTGGGGGAAGGTTAATTTCTGGCACTTTGCAGTCTGTGGTGAAGGTGACTGGCACAGACAATGGATTCTCCACACGCAGGGTGGCTGCAGTACTCTGGCGCACCGGTGTCACTAGTTCTATGGTGCTGATGATGCCAGGGGGAGTGGCTTTAAATGTAACGTAATAGAACATGTATTCTTGTGTTGTCTCATTACGGAAGGTCACCTAGAACCAAAAATAAGAAAAAAATAAACATGTAAAAATTATGGACCTTAGAAAATGAAAGCCTGTTAACATTTAATATAATATGGAGTATTTCAATTATGGAATTAAAGATGGAGAGATAAGTAGATTTCTTATGCTTACTGTAAAATCTCTTTCTCGGAGGATCCATTGGGGCACACAGAGACAGTGGGTATATCTTGCTGCCACTAGGAGGCTGACACTAGGCATACAAAAAGAAGTCGGCCCCGCCTGGCAGGATATACCCCACCTACTGACTCTGAGCTAATCAGTTTAGCCCCAAAGCAGTAGGAGAGGACCGACAGAAAAGGAACCCAGTAGGTGTCCGAGGGAACCAGACAAAAAAAGAACCAAACACAACCCCTCGGACAGAAATACTGAACCATAGTAACCAAAACAAAAGGAGTGGGTGCTGTGTCCCCATATGGATCCTCCGAGAAAGAGACTTTACGGTAAGCATAAAAAAATCTACTTTTCTCTGTCGGCTAGATTGGGGGACACAGACACCGTGGGATGTACCGTAACAGTCCCCGGGGTGGGAAAAGTACTCAAAACAGAATCAGGCAGAGGACTGAGCTACTGCTGCCTGCAACACCTTGCGACCCAAACCGGCATCAGCAGATGCAAAAGTGTGCACCTGGTAGAATCTGGAGAAGGCGTGCAAAGATGTCCAAGTGGCTGCTGTTACGCCGAGCGCTCCAGGTCCCTGCTCCTCCCCGGAGCGCTCGCGGCGTTTCTCTCTCTGCAGCGCCCCGGTCAGACCCGCTGACCGGGAGCGCTGCACTGACATTGCCGGCGGGGATGCGATTCGCATAGCGGGACGCGCCCGCTCGCAAATCGCATCCCAAGTCACTCACCTGTCCCGGTCCCCGGCTGTCTCATCCTGGCGCGCGCGGCTCCGCTCCTTAGGGCGCGCGCGCGCCAGCTCTCTAAGATTTAAAGGGCCAGTGCACCAATGATTGGTGCCTGGCCCAATCAGTCTAATTAGCCTCCACCTGCTCCCTGTCTATTTTACCTCACTTCCCCTTCACTTCCCGGCCGGATCTTGTTGCCATTGTGCCTGGAGAAAGCGTTATTGTGTTTGCCATTACTGTGTTCCTGACCTCTTGCTATATCCATTGACTACGAACCTTGCCGCCTGCCCCGACCTTCTGCTACATCTGACCTTGCCTCTGTCTTGTCCTTCTGTCCCACGCCTTCTCAGCAGTCAGCGAGGTTGAGCCGTTGCCGGTGGATACGTCCTGGTTGCTACCGCCGCAGCAAGACCATCCCGCTTTGCGGCGGGCTCTGGTGAATACCAGTAGCAACCTAGAACCAGTCCACCGACACGGTCCACGCCTATCCCTCGCTGACACAGAGGATCCACATCTAGCCTGCCGAATCCTAACTGTAGATCCGGCCATGGATCCCGCTGAGGTCCCGCTGCCAGTTGTCGCTGACCTTACCACGGTGGTCGCCCAGCAGTCGCAACAGATTGAGCAACTTGGACAACAGTTCGCCCAACAAGGACAGCAGCTGTCGCAGTTGACCGCCATGCTACAGCAACTTCTGCCACAGCTACAGCAGCAACCATCTCCTCCGCCAGCTCCTGCACCTCCTTCGCAGCGAGTGCCCGCTCCTGGCCTCCGCTTGTCCCTGCCGGACAAATTTGATGGGGACTCTACACTTTGCCGTGGTTTCCTGTCACAATGTTCCCTAAATTTGGAGATGTTGTCGGACCATTTTCCTACAGAACGGTCGAAGGTGGCTTTCGTGGTCAGTCTCCTGTCTGGGAAGGCCCTGTCATGGGCCACACCGCTCTGGGACCACAATGATCCTGTCACTGCCTCCGTACAGTCCTTTTTCGCTGAGATTCGAAGTGTCTTCGAGGAACCAGCCCGAGCTTCCTCTGCCGAGACTGCCCTGCTGAACCTGGTCCAGGGTAATTCTTCAGTAGGCGAGTACGCCATCCAATTTCGTACTCTCGCCTCCGAATTATCTTGGAATAACGAGGCCCTATGCGCGACCTTTTAAAAAGGCTGCAGAGAGAGAAACGCTGCGAGCGCTCCGGGGAGGAGCAGGGACCCGGAGCGCTCGGCGTAACAGTACCCCCCCCTTAGGTCTCCCCCTCTTTTTGTCCGGATGTCGCTCCACATGGGACGAGGACATTGGGAGCGCTGCACTGACATTGCCGGCGGGGATGCGATTCGCATAGCGGGACGCGCCCGCTCGCGAATCGCATCCCAAGTCACTCACCTGTCCCGGTCCCCGGCTGTCTCGTCCTGGCAAGCGCGGCTCCGCTCCTTAGGGCGCGCGCGCCAGCTCTCTAAGATTTAAAGGGCCAGTGCACCAATGATTGGTGCCTGGCCCAATCAGTCTAATTAGCCTCCACCTGCTCCCTGTCTATTTTACCTCACTTCCCCTTCGCTTCCGGCCGGATCTTATTGCCATTGTGCCTGGAGAAAGCGTTATTGTGTTTGCCATTACTGTGTTCCTGACCTCTTGCTATATCCATTGACAACGAACCTTGCTGCCTGCCCCGACCTTCTGCTACGTCTGACCTTGCCTCTGTCTAGTCCTTCTGTCCCACGCCTTCTCAGCAGTCAGCGAGGTTGAGCCGTTGCCGGTGGATACGACCTGGTTGCTACCGCCGCAGCAAGACCATCCCGCTTTGCGGCGGGCTCTGGTGAATACCAGTAGCAACCTAGAACCGGTCCACGCCTATCCCTCGCTGACAAAATGGATCCACATCCAGCCTGCCGAATCCTAACAGCCGCCTTGCAGACTTGCAAGGCCAATGCCCTATTGCGTAGCACCCAAGAAGCCCCAACAGAATGCGTGGAATGCGCAATCACCTTACAATGCTACGATTCCGAGATGGTGAAACGGATCCACCGCGAAATGGTTGCCTTGGATGCAGGAAGACCCTTGCGACGACCCTTCGGAATCACAAAGAAAGTGTCACCCTGTCGGAAAGAGTTGGTGATGGAAAGATAGATCTGGACAACGCGAACCACATCCGGACAATGGAGGGAACGCTCCTTGGCACTGGATAGAGCCGGACAGAAGGGAGGAAGAACGATCTCCTCGTTCACGTGAAAGGAGGAGACCACCTTGGGCAAGAAGGAGGGAGGTGGCCGAAAAACAACCTTATTCTGGTGAAGGACCAAGAAGAGAGAGCTGCCAGCTCAGATACCCTCCTAATGGAGGTAATGGCAATGAGGAAGGCGACCTTCCAGGAAAGAACGCGAAGGGAAGCGTCCCGAAGAGGTTCAAACGGAGCTTCCCTCAAAGCACTGCGCACCAGGTTGAGATCCCAAGGAGGGGTGGGAGACCGGTATGGCAGAGCCGCATGGGCCACGCCCTGCAGGAAGGTGTGGACGTGAGGGTTGGAAGCCAACGGCTGTTGAAAGAGAATAGAAAGAGCCAAAACTTAACCTTTATGGAAGCTGAGCGCCAAACACTGATCCAGACCAGATTGCAAGGAGGCGCGGAAAGGAAAAGATAACCAGAGAGACAGACTATTTCTTTTTTATTTTTATTTATTTATATAACGCCTACAGATTCCGCAGCGCTTACACCACCTCACACCACCTCAAATAGGCACACCAAGTACGGTGGTAAATCCTAGCGGAGGAAGGCTTACGAGTCTGCAGCATGGTGCGAATCACCCCGGAAGAAACCCCCGAGCCCTCAGAACCGCTGTTTCAACCGCCACGCCGTCAAACTCAGCGACAGTAAATTGGGGTGGCAGAGAGGACCCTGGGAGTGCAAATCGGGGTGAACCAGAAGACGCAGAGGTACATCGGCGACCAGCCAAATTACTTCAGCGTACCGCATGCGTCTGAGCCAGACTGGGGCCACCAGAATGGCGGGGACGCGCTCTGCCTTGAGTTTCCTGAATGCTGGGCAAGAAAGGCAGAGGGGGAAAGAGGTAGAGAAGACTGAAGGATGACCATGGAATTACGAGGGTATCCACCGTCAGAGCAAGAGGGTCACGTGACTTTGCTACAAAGCAGGGAACCTGTCTGTTGTGGCGAGACGCGAAGAGATCCACAACTGGGGTCCCCCAAAGAGCACAGGTCTGCACGAATGCCTTCGGATGGAGAGACCCCTCCCCCGGATCCACAGAGGAGCAGCTGACAAAGTCTGATTTCCAATTCTCCATGCCCAGAATGTGAATTGCTGAGAGAGCAGGCACTGGAGTCTCGACCCAGAGCAGAATCTTGGAGATCTCCTCCATCGCTGAGCGGCTGTGCATGCCACCCTGGCAATTGATGTAAGCCACCGCCGTGACGTTGTCCGATTAGACTCAGACGGATCAACCCTGAAAGAGGATCTCCCAATGGAGAAGGCAAAGAAAAATGGCATGGATCTCCAGAAGATTGATGGGGTCTCCTGAAAGGACCAGTGACCCTGCACCATCAGGTCCCAAACACACCTCCCCCAACCCAGGAAACTCGCATCGGTTGTGACGACCTGCCAGTGGAGGGGAAGAAACGACCGCCCCTGGAGAAGAAAGGGGGGTGTGGAACTACCACAGAAGAGACCGACGAACAGAGGGGGGCAGAATAATCCAGCGATCCAGAGTGGACGGCAACTTGTCCCAAGATGGCCAGCTGGAGAGGGCAACAGCGGAACTGGGCGAAAGGAACCGCCTCCATGGCTGCCACCATTCGGCCCAGCACCTCCATGCAGAAGCGAATCGGAACAGGAGAGGGGCGCTGTAGTTGACAGACACCCTTCAACAGGGAGTTCCGCTTGTCCTGCGGAAGATGAACACAGGCAGCCGCCGTGTTGAAAATGAGACTGAGAAAGACAAAGGACTGAGTGGGATAAAGGTGGGACTTTTCCCGGTTGATCACCCAATCAAAGGCGGATAGAGTCTGCACAGTGAAATGAAGGCTCTCCAAGTTTTGGGACCGGACACAGCTTTGATCAAAAGATCGTCCAGGTAAAGGTGGATCGAGATCCCCCGAGCCCGAAGAAAGGCAATCACCACTGCCATGACTTTGGTGAAAACCCTGGGAGCCATGGCCAGGCCAAAGGGAAGAGCCATGAACTGGAAGTGACCCGCCGGAACAGCAAAGCGGAGGAATCGCTGATGTGTGGGAAAAATGGGGATGTGCAGATAGGCGTCCCTGATATCTACTGAGGAAAGAAACTCCTCTTGATACATGGACGCGACCACCGAGCGGAGGGACTCCATGCAAAATTAGCGTAGCCGCAAGTGGTGGTTGAGCAACTTGAGGTCCAGAATGGGGTGAGCAGAGCCCCCTTTCTTGGGGACTACAAACAGCTTTGAGTAGAACCCCGAAAAACGCTCTCCTGGAGGAACTGGAACAATCACCCCCTGAGCAAGGAGGGTACTTAAGGCGATCTGAAAGGCAGCCACCAAAGAAGGGAAACGAGGAGGACGGGATCAGAAGAACCAGTCTCGGGGACAAAAAGCAAACTCTATGCGAAACCATCGGATAGGACATCCCGAACCCAGGAGTCCTGAACCTGCCCTAGCCAAATGTCCTGTAAAAGAGACAGATGTCCTCCCACCCGAGAAGAGGATACGGGTGGGGGCGTCCCTTCAGGAAGAGGGAGGCTTACGGTTATCAGACTTGGCTGAGAAACTGTCAGCACGGATGTCTTGCTTCCAGGAAGGATGTGCCTTGAAGGAAGGGGCTTTGCATGCTTGGGAGAGCACCTGCTTGGGAGGACGATTTGATGGAAAGGACCGAAAGGAAGCCGTTTTCCGACTGGGTTGGAGCGGCGGGGTTTGTTATGTGGCAGCAGAGAGATTTTACCTCCAGTAGCTTGGGATATGATCTCATCTAGCCATTTCCCAAAAACCCCAGAACCTGAGAAGGGCAACTCAGATTTTTTTGGAAGCAGCATCTGCATCCCACGCCTTAAGCCACATGGAGTGACGAATCGCAACCAAGTTAGCTGAGGCAAAGGCCATACATCGTGCGGACTCCAAAGCAGCCGAACAAAGGAAGTCCCCGGCCTGAAAGAGTTCACGAGCAAGATCTGCCAAGTCCTCCCGAAGAGCGCCGGACAGGATGCCTTAGCGCAGCTGAGAAGCCCACACCGAGACGGCCTTGGATACCCAGGCGGAAGCGAAGGTAGGTAACAAGGACAAACCTGCTACTTCAAAGGCAAACTTCGCCAAGTTCTCGATCTTCTTGTCTGCCGGATCCTTAAAGGACGCTGCATCGGCGAGAGGCAGAGTAGTCAACTTGGACAGGCGCGAAACCGGAGGATCAACTGCTGGCAGCGTCGTCCACTTGGAAATCAGATCCTGAGGGAAGGGAAACTGAGCTTCGATCCTCTTGGTCCCTTTAAACCGTTTATCCGGATGCTTCTAAGCCGCGTCTAGCAAGGCGTCAAGTTCAGCATGAGAACTGAAAGCCTTGGGGGAACGACGAGAGAGGCAAAAAGAAACTTCCGGATCAGGATCTGAAGTTCTTGGGTCCTCTAAATTAAACGTGTTTCTGATGGCTGACACCAAACTGTCCACCATATTAGACACGGCAGAGTGTTCCTCTTGATCCGAGGTGGTGTCCGACACGTCATCCGCCAATTCCCCTTGAGAGTGGGAACGTGCGACGGTTTCCTTAGACTGAGGCGTATTGGCCCTGGAATGGGGAGTCGGAGACCTGGGATGATCACTGGGGGAGTGGCCCCTAGAGCGGGGGCGCTGACGGTGAGCTGGGAAATAGGATTGAGATCTATGGGAAAAGTGTCTATCCCGATTACGTGGCTCAGGGGAAGAGCCTGAAGAAAGTACTTTTGGGCTCTTGTGAGAGTGCTGGAAGTGGGGGTCAGGAGAAACTGAGCGGGACTCCCTGGGGGAAGAGCGCAGGGAAGACTGCACCAAGGCCGAAACCACTGTCCTGGAGACCCTAGCCAGATCAGAGATTGACTGGGAAAGGGAGGAAACCCACTCTGGAGGGGGGATGGATAATGCGCGTTCCAGGGGGGCATACTGAGAAGCAGGTACAGAAGGAAATGGTGCGTGTGGTGGAGCAGGCAGAACAGGTGGATTCAGTGGAACCACCAGGCATTTTGGTCTAGCAGCCCACACAAGAGTAGTAGGTGACTAGGGCTGCGGCCGCCTGTCTGGGAGGAGGTTCGGGTCTGGGGTCGGACATAGGAGCTAGTAAACAGGGAAACAGCGAATAAAATAGAGCAATCTCACCAGGTCCTGTGTCCCGTAGATGGAGCTGAGAAGCAGGCTGTAGCTGTCCTAAGACCGGAGCTGAAGAGGCAGGCAGCAGCGGAAGTCAGGTGGTCTGCAGAGCAGAGGATGGAAGGGGAGGTGTAAGCTGCACAGACCCAGGAAGTGACCTCCACACCAGGATGGACCCCATTGGAGGAGGAGAGGGAGAGTACAGCAGATGACCCCCCCAAAGCGCATGCACCCAGCTGATAGACGCATCAGTGACCCCTGGTGCGCGTGCATGAAGAATACAGGCCGGTAGCAGGAGGAGGGCGGGAGCCCCGATTACAGGGAGGGGGGCGGAGCTAAGTCTCGGACCAGACCGCAGCCGCGGCCTCAAGTTATCTCCCACCCGCCATGCGCACTGCCCAAGGAGGAGGCGAAAGTGAAAGTAAAAATGCGTCTGGTCGCGCAACCGTGTCCCTGTTGACAGGGTCTGCAGTCAGCGCACAGAAGAAACAAAAATCAGTGCCGGGGAGTGAGAAGGGGAGGGAGAGGGAAGCTGCCCCACAATCCCCGACAGTGCAGACAGAGAGCCCTGCCAGATCACCATCCCCAGCCCCAATAAAGACTGGAAAAAGTCCCCCAAAGGCCCAGAAAGGGATAGAGAAAATGAGAAAAGGAGGGGGGGGGGGGGGGATTGGGGGGTAGAGGAATATACTCACCCTGTATGCAGCCATACTCACCTATGACATCCATACTCACCGATGTCATCAGCCAGCTATGGTCACCTGCATTATATCAGGCTGAGACAGCGGGACAAGCAGGGAAGATAGGAGGACCCGGACCCAATGTGCAACCCTAAGCGCTGGCCGTTGGCAGAAAGGGGTTAACGGAGTATACTCTATGCCCTGTGCCCCTTAGCCGCATATGGGGGAACAGGTAGCGGGAAAAAAAGGAAAGAAGAATTTAATTACAGGCCCTAGCTATAAAAAATAAATAAAGACCATGTCTTGAGAACTCCATACCTGTGACTGCCTCCTACTGACACTAAGCTAAAACTGATTAGCTCAGAGTCAGTAGGCGAGGTATCCTGCCAGGAGGGGACAACTTATTTTGTATGCCTAGTGTCAGCCTACTAGTGGCAGCAAGATTTACCCACGGTCTTTGTGTCCCCCAATGGAGCCGACCAAGAAATGTGTCTGTCTCATAGTGGGTCAAGAGCATACAAGATAAAGGTATATAACACAAAGCTTTTTAGAGTTAGGCGGGGAAATATATGGAGAAAAGAGGATGACTGAGACAAGAGGATGGAGAACTGACATGGGGGAGAATATCTGAAGATACAGGAGAAAAAGACCTTTTTTATGCTCACCAATTTAGCACAAGAATTTGAGGCTTTTTAAATTCTGTGCCACTCTCATTGTGTGCAGAGTTTAGTGGGAGGGGATAGGGTTTCCCACTGCCTGATAGGATTTCCTATAATTGACTAGATGGGCCAAATGGTTCTTATCTGCCGACACATTCTATGTTTATGTTTCTATGTCTATGTTAGAAATTATTGTAAACTTTAGTAGAAATCTAGATTTTAAGTTTGTGGTTCATAGACAGCCAAAGATGTGCCAAGTTTATTAAGAGACATGTGCCTCTTAAACAAAAGTCTGCTGAAATTAGAGATGCTAAATTTATTAAGTCTGGCGAATGAAACACAAGCCTAAATAAAGCTCACTCATAATGTATGGTGTATAAATAGCCACGGTGTATGGTGTACAGACAATCATTGGTCATGGTGGGACTGTGAGACCTTAGTTGAAAAGTTGCCCTCTTTGTGAGAGTGGAAATTTAATTTGTAGTCTCTCTTGGCTCCTCCTGGCACCTCCACATAGTCCAGACCCTTGATAGTGGTAGCACTGTCCAGACGTTCTGGCTTCAGGATATCAATAATAGCACGAAACCTGTTGGAAGATAAAAATAAACATAAAGCAAAGATGTGGGTGTAATGCCCTTTGCTAGGTTTGATAATAGCCCAGCTCAGGAAGATAAGGCAGTATAAAGTCATTAAGGGCAATCCACCTGGATCCCTTCTCACCTTTGAGTTTTGTGCAGCCAGTTACTGACTGTCAGCAGTTCAGTGTATGATGTTTTGCATGGGACCTCTCTGATCACATTACCAGAGGATTTAGGAGGTTCAGCCTGACCGTGCAGGAGATACAGTAATCCTGTCCCATCCGGCATTGGGAAGAAGATTGAGCCCTAAAGACAACAACAGACTACATGATCACTGAGTAAATATAATTAAGTATGGTAATAGTACAGTAGGTGTCTCTCTTTATAGAGAGAAACATAATCCCAGGACCAGGCCAGTTACCTGATGTTTCCTGCCCTCAAGGCTCATGATGAGCGGATGATAGGTGATCTCATAGGGCTTATTCTGCTGAGCCTCCACAGTGATGAACTCCACTCCACTCCAGTGCTCTCCATCAATGACTGGTTGCAAATGCCATGTCTGGTTTGTTTTGTTGCTCAAAGTAATGGTTTGTGTCTGTTTAGTTCGCACTTGACACTGAAAGTTGACAACCTGCAACAGTAGATGGTGTACACAGTGGATAATTTACACCCACACACAGGCAAAACATATATTATCGTATGTACATATCAGATTAGAAATATTGAATAAGACATGGGAACGCTCATTCCAAAGGAAAATAAGTATTTCTGTGTTTTAAAAAAAAAAGCATGCCTTCCCGTCATGTCTACCAGTGCTTCCAACATGGTATTGGACCACTGAAAGTAAAGTCTTCTGATACAGCTTAAATAGTCAGTTTGAAGTATTTTAGAAGTTGTTACCTCCTTTGTGGATGGGAGCCCGATACAGGATCCTGAAAGTGTCAGTTTTAATGTTTTGCCTCCTTCAATGAAGCAGAGCAGGTCCTCATAGTGAATGTCAGAGTTAATTTCAGTGGGGTGAAAGACAACATCAAATGTGACCTCTGTGCCAGCCGTGATGTAACCAGACGTCGGCCAAATGGAGAAGTCTGGTTCAAACCTTTTTATATCCCACTCAAACCTGTCACAAAGATAAAACTTCTTAGTGAGCAAGACAGAAACTGTTCAGGAGGAGTCAAGCACTCAGATGGTCTAAGCCAACAATACCTGATTCCCAGCTCTCCTGTGTTATTTAGGACAACCCTACGAGTTGCTTGGCTATGCAGCACCACAGCCCCGAAGGACATATACTCCTGGTCCAAGTTGAGTTCTAGGCCCTGGCTGCAGCCTTGAACCACAAAGAGTGAATGCATCATGCCATAGCACCCCAGCATCACCTCTTCAGCAAATGGGGCAATCCTACTCCGAGGGGTAAACTGCATTTCCAGCTTACACAGCCCATTATGGGCAGAAAGTGTTACCTCACAATTGGGGGAAAGACTTAGGACCTGCACAACAAACACAGAAAAATTACTGGTGTTTCCACATCTGCTAAGACTCAGTGCATGCAATGTGTAAACCTGTCTGCAAGTCTTATAAGTTTTGTAAATAAATGTGTGCACCACTGCAGAGGCACACATTTATGGGTCCCAATGTACCTGAGCCACCACATAACTGTTTGTGAAGCACCCTGCAGCCAATGTACAGATTATGCATCAACTTAAATTATAACTTGTCTCCTCGATCTGACCATTGCCTCAGCTTCTTATTTAACCACTGTTATAATATGTTTCTTGTTGTGAATACCATCTCTGTGGCTGCAGCCCTCTTCCATAGATGTTTATCATCAGCAGAAAATCATATAAAGGATTACAGACTGTGGCATACTTTAATACCTTGGGTTCTTGCAATGCAGGGACACTCGGGCTAAAGTGCAGAGAGCAAGTTACAGGTGAAAGGCTCTTATTCACAATGGGGATAACCCTTTTCACAGTTTGACCAATGTTAACAGCTCCAAAGTTGATAACTTTATATTTGGGATCAGCCACTTCAATCTGCAAAAGAACATATATATATATATTCTTAAACTAAATGATAAGATTATGAGACCGTTACTGTGAGACCTGGACACTTAATACATAAGTCACATATTCTGCATTATAATTTGTCCCACAACCAAAATGTCCTACAAGATTTATGACATTGTGACATTGTTATATTGTCTTTATATACCCTCATACCTCATTCCCTTGTTCCCTGCTGTCTTCTTATTTCTTTCATCTTTTTATCTCTCTCTCCTCTTTTGTCAAGATCTGATTGTATTTACTCACCCCTGGCAGGACATTTCTCACAACCATTAGAGGCATATCTTGTACCATGAAAGCCCATATGGTGCATTACCACCTGATGCATGCATATTAGATCACTACACAGAGTGATCTGTTTTCTTATGGTCCTGCATGGCTGACGCTTATTTGTGAAGTTATCAATGGAATGTAAACAGATTGAACAAATTTATCTCACATTTTATCATCTAGATTATTTTTAATTTTACAAATATCCAACCTTCATTTCGATCCCGTGACCCTGGAGTTGAACGAGCTGCATGGAATGGCCATTCATTTTAAAGACAACAGTTTCTTGATACAAGATGGCTGCGCGGGGATAGAAGGTGATTGGAACCTCCATCTTGTCACCAGGGGAAAGAACATCTGAGCAGAAGTTGAGTTCTATGTGAGCTGTATTACTGTACAGGCAGTCAATGCTATATGGGAAGAATTAACACAGTAACAACATCAGTAGAAAGTACATCAGTACAGCTATAACTGGCCACGTCATCAGTACAGGCAGTTTTCACTGTATCATTACTGGAGTGTCAATCATTTTGGGTCTGCTCACCTAATTGCCCTGTTGTCTTTATTTGTGATGACCAAGGTTTTTCGAACAGGCTGCATACCAGCATGGTAGATGAAACAGTGGCCAAAGTTGTGTTCTTTGAAAGAGAAGTGGACACCTGGCTGGATAGCACTGCCACGAAGGGGGCATGTTATGTCTGGTCCATTCTCTATCTGACAAGTCAACATGACACAAAACAATCATGGCAGTTGATCATCACTTCTGAAGTTACAACTTTTGAATATCACTAATTTTACTTACCTTAAGAGTCAGCAGTGCATCTTTTACTGTACATTTCTTGGTTGGACAGAAGATGAGAGATGCTTGAGTTTGTTGTCCGGGGGCCACACATGCACTACTTGGGGAAATACTCAGAAATTCCTGTAGCCCCCGAGGGATGGTCAGAACATAGGAATAATTAAAGGAGAACTGTCCATTATTCATGATGTTGAACTGGAAAGTGGAGCTATCATTAATATCCACCTGTGAGTAGTAAAAGAGACAGTTACCTAACAATGGCAGACAGAGGTGACCAACTCCTTAGTGTGCAGGGCATGGGCAGCACCTTGCTGACAGTAATGGATTTTACCTGCCCAAAGTCAAGCTCTTTTGTTTCCTGAGCAGACAGGGGGGTGACAGTGCCCATGTTGTCTTGGCACTGAACAGACACTTGGATTGAGTGACCAACTGCTTTTACATTCAGGTAGAGGGGCTCTGTTTTGGTTTTCACATCACAAATCAGGTTGAAATTGACCTCACCAACTGTGGATGGCTTGAAGTAAACACAAATGGGGGCCCTGACAGGACAAAGGAAAATCATAGATAAGTGCATGTGGCAGCAACAAAGTTGTTATTGAAAGAAAAGACTTTTCAATAGATAAATACTGCCTGGCTATAGGAAGCACACAGAAAAAAGATTATGAGCAAAGTAGTACACACTTGAAGTGTGTATGTTACCTGCTCTGAGGAGGGACTGTTCCTCCCATAGGTCTTACAGTCAAGAAATGACTGCAGCCCTCTGAAAATCGAGAACTGTCACGGATAGCAAAGTTGAAGGATTTCTTTTCATTATTGATTAGACAGATGGATTCCTGCACCTCTTTCCCTGTAAACAACACAAAACCAAACATCTGCAGTAAATATTGGGGGCCAAATGCCCGGCCTGACCTGACAGCCATGAATGAGTGTTGCTCCTTTACTGTCTACATCTCAAATGCTGGGTATCACCCTCACATAGATTTCCTAATAAAAAGGGCACATACCTATTAGCAGAGATCGGAAATTCAGATGTGACCTGTCCAAAGATATTGAGGGTTCCAGGGCTTTACCAACAAACAGAAATGGGACTGAGATGTTCTGCTCTGGTATCGAGAATGTCCAGAAAGATTCAGTGATATCCAATACTTGAGGGATGAACTCAAAGCTGATCTGTCAGGACCAGAGGATTATTAATTTAATAAAAGCAATGATCTCTATGTGGGATGTTTATGCAATAGATTTTTGCCTGTATTGCCTATGTGTACATACCTTTCCTCTGAGTGCATTTGTTTACATGTATCTTACCTTTGGAGGGTAGTACTTGATTTTAATGAGATTGTATTCTTTGCCATATTTACATTACATGTATGCGGATGGGGGCCCGGGACTGTACTGCCGATTTCTCCGTATTACTGTCTCGGATTTGTTATGGGGGAAGGACACGGGACATGGGGGGGAGGGTGTTTTGTGTGGGAGGGTTGGGGGGGGGGGGTTATTGTTTCTGTATGTTTTAGTTTTATGCTAAAAAAGTTCAATAAAAACTTTCTGATTTAAAAAAAAAGCAAGGATCTCCTCGTAATTAAACAAAATGAGCAACCCAAAAGAAGCCCAACTGGCTAGTAACGTGTCAGTGGAGCAATGACAGCTTGAGGGGGCACTTATTTACTGTGATATAGTGCTGGGGTTTACTAACAAAAACATTACCTCAACTTTCTTTTCAGCTTGGATGACTCCTTGTTGATTCAAGCAGTGGAAGGCTGGAGGACTCTGAAGACTTGGGAGGTCTTCACAGATCCACAGGAAGGAATAGATATCTTTAGTGGGATTAACAATGTTAAAGGTCCTACAGAGAAGAATCACAGCAACCGCAAATGTTATTTCTTTAGTCATTTCAATATTGATATATTCAGAGAAGACCTAGAATAACTCTTCAGACCCCTGGCTAGGCTTCTACTTACCTGATGTTTTTATTCCTCACACCCACAGAAGTGAACTCAACAACCCGTGTGTTTGGGTCCAAGGTTGTTCCTGAGGGGGCCCCACAGGGTCCACATAGCTCTGGGTTCCGTCTTCCACTAGTAATGTAGTCTGAATCTTCTAGCTGGAAGTGACAATAAGGTAGAAGACTGCGTCCCGTCACTAGCAGCACTGGCTCCTGCTCACCAGGGGACAAGTTAGGGATGCTGTGGGTCAGAAAATATTATTAGTCAAAGAGATAACAGCATGTGCAAATACTTCAGGTTATCTTATAGCTAAAACCTGACCTGTAGACCGTTTTCAAAAAGATAGCACATCCAAGAATAAAGTGCATGGAAGCTTTGCTAGCAGTGAACCCAGGGCATGGATCCATTAGATAAACAGCAAAATTGATAAATACCAGCACTCCAAAATAAAGTCACAACTGTGGCTTTATTCAAACAAAGTGAAAGCTGGCTTGATGATGGTTGGGTGAGCCAACTAAAACATTAGTTTACACTTTGTGTGAAGGAAGCCGCACTTTTGATTTTATTTTGGAGTGCTGTAGTTTATCAATTTGATAAAACATGACCTATACGTTTTCTATTGACATTCTGAAATAACAATACCTAAAACCATAGCCAGAGGTCTACATGTGGCTGTACCGTCTTATTCCCCCTCTCTTTACTGCTATCAGAACAGTAAATACACATTACTGCCAAGAAGGACCCATTAGAGATTCAGCACTGTAACATGGTGCTAGACCTATGTTTTGCGCTGTGAGGTTTTATTTCTCTTTATATTGCGTATGACATTTCAGCAAAAGAATTCCCAGAATGGTGTGTCACTGTTCATTTACCTAATTTCTGTACATAACAGTATAATATAGGAAAAAACGGTATACAGAGCCAAATATTTAAGAACATCTCATACAGTCACACATACGTCCATCACCAATCACTAACCTGCAGATCAGTCGACCTTCAAACTCTCCAACTTCTGTAGGAGAAAACTTAATAAGAAACTCAAGCTTCTCCCCAGCCGGGATAATGCCGCTTTGAGGCTGCACGCTTAACTGAAAGGCTTCCGCTCCCACAGGCTGCAGTGAGGAAACACTTTCTAGGACACTGGATGGACGACTGTTGGTGGAGGAGTTGCATTCACTGCCAAGGGGCTCTATCAACAATGTACAGAAATGGTTATATTAAAGCTTCAGGATTCAATAGAGTCAACAATTTCCTTTCCACTTATAGATAAAACTTTACAAGAGCAATATTACAGGATACCAAGTTATGGGAACATATTGGCCCTTATTTACTAAGAGTGGAGTGTAGGTTTCTTTGTGGGTTTTAAATTCACTACAATTTATTTTCCACAGTATTTACTAAGGTTTCCCTACAATTTATTTTCCACAGTATTTACAAATGTTTCCCTACATTTTCCACTTTCCCTACACTTTGCTTTTTTTTTTTTTTTTTTACACATGCTCTGATCTGTAGAGTTTTCCTCAGCGCAAATCCACCACATTTTATGTGGAAACCTTAGTAAATATGTTGTTGTTTTTTTGTGAAAATGTCGGGAACACGCCCCTTTTCATAGACAGCACCCCCTTTTCCCGGCGGCCACGCCCATAATGCGGGTTTCCAGTCTGGCGCACAACCTGACAAAACATGTCGGGTTTGCAATAGTAAATGAGGGCCATTATCTCTACAATCCCAGGATGATCTGAACCCAGAACCATATCAGAACAAAGAGCTGTGGAGACAGTAACGTACCAAGGATCTGCACCTACCTCCTGTGTCTGCTCGTTCTGGTTTCCTGTCTCTTTTCATTTGTACATGCCAGAGGAACTGTAGCTGGACTGTGCCAGTGTTTTGCATGAGGAACCTGCACAGGTGGGGAAATATCTGTCAGCTGAATGGTCACTTCGCAACATTGTCCTACTTTTTATATCTATGCCACTCACTTGTACACACGTGTCTGATACAGTAGAGTGTCCCTGAAGTGCACAGCCTCACAATTGGCTTTGTACCAAGCATAATCCACAGTAGCGCTAATCAGCAGTTCCACCTCTCGTACCTCCTCATCGAGAACCATGTGAGAAGGCTCTGGATCAGTCTCAATTACCTGCAGACAAACAGCAAATGATCAGTAAATGTTTGTGCAAGCAGAGGTTCTACCTCCAGAAATAGTCCAAATACAGATCCTTAGGTGTATATCCTGCATTTGTTCTATAAGAAGCAGCTATATGAGGCAGACAGAAGAAAATATTCATAAGAAGTTTGAGTGTTCTGATTACCTTTTTTTTGGAATGCTTGCCGGCTGCTCCTTTACCGCTGTCCACCCACGTCACGGTCCTCATTCTGTCATCCCAGTCAGCCACTTGATCAAGAGGATGCGGGAAGGAGATCCGGGACACCTTGCACTTCACTTGATACTTATTAAATGTCACAGCAACATCTGACTTTAGGGTGACAGTCACATCTTTGGCACAGCTAGCATGAATGTGTCCTATCTATTGGCAGAATTGTCAATTAGATTTAACCTTACAGGTGCAGTGAGGAGTTGTGTTATGCAATCATGTGCCCTACCTGAGGGGAAAATTCCAGAGAGGTTTCTGATGGCCACTGAAACCTCATAACGTCTGTTTGGCTGCGGTTTGTCATGGTAAAGGTCACTTGGTATTGATGTCCTATGTGGCAATCACCAAAAGCAATGTGCTCGGTACGGGCAGCTGTAAGGAACATGACAACAGACATTAGGATGTACAGCCAAAGTAGAATAAAGTAACTTCTTACCCATACTATGACACACATCATCACATACTAACCTTCCACTAAATCGTCTTCAAGCTGTCTGTCTAGAGCAATTAGCTCTCCAGGGCTGTGGATGTTATCTAGGGTCAGGTCTTCTTTATAACCCTCTCCCACAAGTTGCACACAGTTTTTTTCATACTGATTATCCAGCACAGACAAGAGCAGAGCACTCCCAAAGTGCTGAGGCTCAGGGGGGCAGAACACCACTATGAACTCTGCAGTCTCCCCAGGATGCAGGATCAGAGACGCAGTGTGAGCACGGTGCCCTGCAGTCAGAAGGAAAGAGAGAGAGGATGAATCCAGATACTATAAACTGTTTGCTAAGTTTCCTTTGTGAATGCAGTATCAAATACACTGTAAAGTACTCCTAGGACTGTACTCCTGTACTCCACCTGGAACTGTTCACTGTACCTGCTCCAAACTGCTCGAGCTGTCCTGTCTCTGTCCAGGCTGGGTAGATGCAGTGAGTATTCGGTTTTGGCTTTACATTAAATGCCAATCCTTCTTCTTCCAAATCAATATTCAGCTGAGTGAATAAATTAAGAATTAACACCATGGTCCATAGAATAATAATTTAATGCTGAGGTATCATACACTGAGGCAGGAGTACAAATACATAGTGGAAACTCATGTCAGGGCATGCAGCTACAGTGTCTTGCATAAGTATTCAACCCCCTTGACTTTTTTCATATTTAACATGGATTGTTTGAGGATTTTGATCATTTCATTTACAGAACATACCCACAACTTTGAAGATGTTTTTTTTTTTTTTTTATTGTGAAGCAAACAACAAATAGGACAAAATAACAGAAAAAGTCAATGTGCATAGCTATTCACCCCCCTAAAGTCAATACTTTGTAGAGCCACCTGGGATTTTTGCCCATTCCTACTTGCAAAACTGCTCGAGCTCCTTTAAGTCGGATGGTTTGCACTTGTGAACAGCAATCTTTAGGTCTGACCACAGATTTTCAATTGGATTGAGATTTGGACTTTGACTAGGCCATTCCAACACATTTATATGTTTCCCCTTAAACCACTCAAGTGTTGTTTTAGCAGTGTGTTTGGGGTCATTGTCCTGCTGGAAGGTAAACCTCCATTCTAGCCTCAAATCATGAAGAGAGGTACAGATTTTGCTCAAGAATATCCCTGTATTTAGCACCATTCATCTTTCCCTCAACTCCCAGTCCTGGCTGGTGTTCTTTGGGTGATGTGATGCGTTGGGTTTGCACCAGACATAGCACTTTCATTGATGGCTGAAAAGTAAAATTTTAGTCTCATCAGACCAGAGCACCTTCCTCCATACATTTTGGGAGTCTCCCACATGCGTTTTTCCAAACTCACAATGTGCCTTTTTGTTCTTAGCTGAAAGTAATACAGCTCCTCCAGGGTTACCTTAGGTCTCGGTGCTGCCTCTCTGAATAATGCCTTCCTTGCCCGGGCCGTGAGTTTTGGTGGGTGGCCGTATGTTGGCAGGTTTGCTGTTGTGCCATGTTCTTTCCATTTGTTTATGACAGATTTGATGGTGCTCCTGGGGATCATCAAAGATTTGGATATTTTTTATAATCTAACCCTAACTTGTACTTCTCAACAACATTGTCCTTTACTTGTTTGGAGAGTTCCTTGGTCTTCATGGTAGTGTTTGGTTACTGATGCCTCTTGCTTAGGTGTTGCAGCCTCTGGGGCATTTCAAAAAATGTGTGTATAAGTAATGACAGATCATGTGACACTAAGATTGCACACAGGTGGACATAATTTCACTAATTATGTTACTTCTGAAGGTAATTGGCTGCACCAAAGCTTTTTATGGGCTTCCTAACAAAGGGGGGTGAATACATACCCACATGCCAATTTTCTGTTTTCTATTTCTTAACAATAGTTTTTATTTATATTTTTCTCATTTCACTTCACCAACTTAGACTATTGTGTTCTGATCCATCACATAAAATTCAGATTAACAAAACAATAAACTTAAGGCTGTAATGTACCAAAATACGAAAAAAGTCAAGGGGATGAAAACTTTTGCAAGGCACTGTAAAAACATATATGTGACATTTCTATATTTCAATGAGAGGAGTAGCACAGTCAAAGCATAAGGTGAAAAAAAAAAGGTTGCAAAGCTTCATGGGGACTGGTGCAAACCTTCAGTGTAACAATATACAAAAGTAGAAGAAGCCCACAAACCTTTCAAAAGCCACAAGACTTTTTATTTACCTGGTAAAAAAACATGTAAATAGTACAAACAAGGAGCTGAACCATTGTTGAACACTAAGTGAATAAAATGCCTGGTGTATTTTGAAAATGAGAAGAGATTCTGCTTTTCCTGGTGTGAAATGTTACAAGTGCCATTTCTGTTATACAGTGAGACAGGAGGGCAGATACATAGTAGATACTAATGTTTGTGCATATAGTTTGAACATACAGGTAACATTTCTGTAATTACAAACTAAGAGACAGAAAACAGAGGAAATAAATGAGCAGTGATAAGCTGTGAAGAATGTCATCTGCCTACAGGAGAGAGCGATATGATGCAGCCTGCCCACCTTTGCAGGCACAGAGCCCTCATTTTTTAAGACAAGAGGCAGTTGTTGGCTCTGACCAATCAGAAGTCTTTGAAAAAGCAGAACTGGATTTCCACGCTTGTTGCACAATGCTGGTCGCACAATGGTAACACGAGGAAGGTTGCCCTCTCCGCTGATGTCAAAGGTCAAATTGCGTGATTTAGAAAGCACACTAATGAGAAAAACAGCAAAAAAACATTTTTTTTTAACATGAAGCAACAGATTCTAATATACATTTCCTATCAACCACTAATATAACTGTAATGTATATATATATATATATATATATATATATATATATATATATAGAAACAGCAATGCTTCAGCTCACCCCAGGTGCGCACGGACAGAGCGCGGACCTCGCCCAATTGAACAGCAGAAGAAAGAGGAGTCCAGCGTCCAGAAACTCGGAGGATAATATTTATTCACCAGATGGTCATACAGGAACACAGGGTACAGTGACGCGTTTCGGCTTTACAACAAAGCCTTAGTCATACACGTATGACTAAGGCTTTGTTGTAAAGCCGAAACGCGTCACTGTACCCTGTGTTCCTGTATGACCATCTGGTGAATAAATATTATCCTCCGAGTTTCTGGACGCTGGACTCCTCTTTCTTCATATATATATATATATATGAGTGTGTGTGTGTGTCCAGTATAAAAAGACTATTTGACATGGCCTATCCTTCATGCCACTTTGCTCCTTGTTTTCCCACCTCCCTTCATGTAAGGAATTTCCTGTCCTAGCCAACGCCTAAAAGCCTTAGAAAAAAAAAATCTAACAGAAAGACCATACCTTATATGGTATGCAAAGGCTATATTCACCTACCTAGTGAGGGCAGGAACTTATGCTAATTGCAATGCCTATATAACTGGAGGATTGCCAAATAAAGCTTAGAGAAGTATTTACAACTGACATGGCTCCGTTTGATTTACTTTGGTGCATACATTCTGATAACGAATTAGGAAGGGGGTCAGATATTTAGTAGGTTTCTGATAAAATCAACATCAGTTTTGGCGCCCGAACAGGGACTCTGGGTTATAGTACCTTGAGGCAGTCACAATACAAGGCATCAGGTTGGACCAGAGAGATGGGATACAGCCGTGAGTCTGATCATCTCCAAGAGTACAGTAGGACAAATTTCTTGTACCCTAGCCAAGTACCACTGTCTCCCTTTTGGTCTATCTTTGTGCCTTAAGTCGACTGTCTTGTGGCCAACAAAGACAGGTAATGGTAATAATTGTTGCCCACAGTCATTTAACTCAACCTGTCATAAGTAACTATCTGCTACCCGAATGTGTATGAAATTTGAGTGAGTGAATAAGCAGGATCCTGTGGGGACTGGGTCTCTCAGGGGATTGAAAACTAATGATAGAGGATATTAGTGGATTTTGGTGTAGAATGCCGATTATAATGTCATAAGTAGACACTGCAGGAAGGCGTGTCTAGGACAGAGTGTATATCAGAGGGTATGACACAGGACTCTCCGACAATAACATATTCCTGGGATCCGTCCCATTGCAACTAATTGTATATGTGTCACGTCATGTCTTAATTGTGTCCATGGATTTATGTTAGCTATTTTAGAAGAAGAGAGGGAGTAGATCTTTCTTTTCTAGAGCCAGACTTAGTTAAAAAGGCAGAACTGCAGTTAAATGTGTCTGTTAGATGATAGCACTAGAACATTAGGGTTCAACTAAGAAAAAGAGGGGTTGAGAGGGGTTTGTAGTTTGCAGAAAGCAGAGCAGTTTGTGCAGCAGCTGGAGATGCCACAAATAGGTACCACCTTGAATAGCACAAGGGGGGCCTGTGGTCCAGATGTAAGACAGTGAGAAAGGTCACAGAGCTGCAGTTAAGAATGACCTCACTGGTATAGTTGTTGAAAGAAGAAGAGGGGGAAGGGACTGCTGCACAAATCTTAAATGGGTGACTGAGCTGTGGGAAAATTAGCAAAAAATGCCAAGGGAAGGATGTATGAGTTTGCAAAGATGGGAATAGAGATGGTAATGAGAGCTGGAGAAACTGAAAAAGTGTGTGTGTGTGTGTAAAGGGATGAAAGGAAGGTATCATGGAAGTTGTAGTGCCCTCAGAAATTTCAAAACTGTGCCTGTGTTGTAAACTATGTTGGTGACTAGGATTGCCCAATTATCTCCCAAATAATGTTACTTAGTGATATTGGATATAGTAGTTTGAGCAGCTTGATAGGATTAGAGAGAAAAACAAAATGGAGACACAAGGTTTTGATGAATACTAGAGAAACAAAATGAAGACTCAAGTTTTGATGGAAAGGCATGTAGTGAGTGAAGAATTGACTATGGATATTAAGGCAGTTGAAAGTTTGAAATATACTGATGGTTGATGGACAGAAGTATTCATATATAACAGTGTTATATACAGTATTCATATACAGCAGTGTGATTATTGAGAGCAAATTATGATTTGATTTAGTCATATTGTAGTCATCGGAACTGTCATAATAATAATCAAAATAATTAGGCAATGAAATTAACACTGATGTACAGACATACATTTTGGTAGCCTGTTGATAGGATGTTGAATAAGAAATATATTATATATTGAATGAAGAGAGCCTTTGTTTCAGGGTGTGGATAAGAACTCCCAGATGTGTGAGGTTCAATGAATGGAGATGGAGATGGAATGGAGTTGTTTTTTCCAATGGTGGGAGCAAAAGTGAAGATGATGAGGCGTGCTTAGTGCTATGGAATGCAGAGGGCATGGTAGGTCTCTAGGAAAGCTGAGTGAAAGCATGGTTGAAGCTGGTTATGTAAGTTTGTGTTGTAATGGATCCTTTTAGGTTGGTAAAGAACAAAAGAAAATCCATGTGGTATTAATTGAACCTATTTTATAATATTACATTCATTTCCTAATAAGTTTTGTTTTCACAGTTGCACAGGATGGATGCCAAAAATGAAGTGTATCAGGAAATGCGATTAATTGTCTGATTATATTATAGGAGTAACAAGAGAAGAAGTTTGGCCAAGGAAAATAAAATAAGATATAAAAAAGTGATCACTATTTAATTGATAAATATTACCTAAGCATTTAAAGTCAGCTAATGAGTATTTCATTATAAACAATGCACAATGAAGGTGATTTTTCCAATTTTTGAAAGTGCTCTGTATATTTTTTTTATTCTTTTACATTTTTGGTGAGGATGTATGTTTGGCCCTGTGTGTTGTACGTTGAGTATTTGTACATGTCGGTATTGTTACATGTGTATTGTATGTCTTCTTGTAAAGAAACAGGAATCCAGTCAGTTACTAGAAATTCAAGGGTTATTGAAGACTGACTAAAACTGAGGGAAAACAAAAACCCAGACTCAAAGGAGCGGTGGCCAGTGATGTGGAGGAGTGGGAGGAGAAAGGTGTGGCCTTATAGGGAGAATGACAGCCTTCATTCCTGAAACACAAAGTCACAATAGACTTGAAGGAAATATATATCTACTGTTTGAAATTGAGTATATTTATAGTACATGTATACACAATGTGATATACTTATACATTCTACATTGCATTTATTTGAACAACATCAATTTTGAGTGGATAACTTTATAATGATAATTTAGTGTAACATGAAGATGCTGAAAAAGAAGACCGTTTGTTGGTATCTTGGTAGCTTTGCTACTCTCAGATTATGATTGATTGTCTTGAATTTATGAGATAAAAAATTCAAGAGCCATGATAGGATATGAGAGAATCCATGGTTGATGCTGATTTGTAAATGTGAGCTTGCTCCTAGTTGTGCAAAAATATAGGTGTAAAACATAAGACAGGATATATGGTGGCCACATGCAGGATGAAGTTCTACTTCAATAAACCACTCTGAGCTGGTGGTTCAGAAAGCAGAGTTGAAGATATTCACTGAGATGTGTGGCGGAAGTTTGGCGGAAGGTAAGACAATGAGTACGGGTACACTTTTATTACTGTCCACAAGTATGGGCCTATTGGAGTGAAAGTTTCTTGAATCCTTGGGCAAACCAATCAAATGTAGAAGATGTAGTTTGGAATTCAAGTGTTCAAAGCTCTAGAGCTGCCAGAGAAGGTGGCCATCATAAAGATCAGACCCACATGAAGGAAACAACCCCCAGAAGCCAAGGGGACTGGATAGTGGAAAAGGCTGCCAAGACTGCAGTGCTCCTGTTCTCCCACAGTTATGGTACAGAGTATACAAGTGGATGGCAAAGTGTGAATCTGTCTGGTTAGGTGCCAGCAATGCATGGTTAGGTCTCTTGCAGGAGCCAGCAATGCTTGCTGAGAGAGACCAAAAGAAAGAGGTGGTACAGGGCAAATACAGCATCTGGGGAGTTGGTAAGTAACTGTATCTGCCAACACCAAGCAGAAGGGAGCTATGTGTGTTGTAATGTCCGTACATTGGGTGGCCTCAGGATTCAACAATGCAGAAAGAAGGTTTATACAGACTTTATTATTTGCATCTGTTAGGACCTAGGTAAAACAATAAAGGTACCTGACAACACACGCCATAATCATCTTACCTGTTTCAGAGACTATGAGTAGACTTCATCTAACTGCCTAAGGTGGACCAATATAAGTATGTCCTTGTCTGACTGTTCTGATTCCCTAACCATAGATCCAGTAAAGAATATAACTAAGAACCTTTTGTAAAGTTGTGCCTTGTTCAGATTCTGTAATTGTTACTCATTTCCTTAAACCCATGATTGAGTGTGTGTCAGGAAATAAATGAGGAAAGAGACGCTTACATATGATGATCCCGTATAGATGTATTTAAGAACATGCACTGGATAGGGCAAAAGATTGTGAATCCTGAGTTTTATAGTGTAATTGTGCAAACAAATGGACTTGAACCGATGAAAGAAAGTACACTGAGCAAAACATTTTTTACCCCTTAAAGGACATCTGCAGCCTGATTAACACTTTATCCCCTATCCACAGGATAGGGGATAAGTGTTTGATCGCGGGGGGTCCGACCGCTGGGACCCCCTGGGGTCTCCTGCACGGGGCCACGGCCGGCCGCAGCATGACGTTGCAGCCGGCACGCCTCCTCCATACATCTCTATGGGAGAGGTGGGGAGGCAGCGTTCGTGCCTCCCCGCCTCCCCCATAGAAATGTATGGGAGACGGGGAGGAGACGGGGCGTCACCCTGGCTCCTTGGTACTTAAGGACCCAGGGCGTACATGTTCAGCAGGCATCCGGTGACATTGCCCAGGGGGGTCCTGAGGCCCCCCCATGTCGGCGATCACCGCAGATCCCCGTTAAATTCACACCAGCAATTTGCGGCGATTCCGGTCATACGGGTCACGTGTGACCCGATGACCCGGAGTTAGATGGTGATCTGCGATGTAGCATACATCGCCAATCACCTTCTATAGCTGGGGGAAGGGTGCTATTGATCGGACAGAGGAGGGGTTAATGTCCCCTTCTCTCAGCTCTGCTCGCCCACCGCATTCAGTAAGTGGGCAGAGCTGAGAGAGAGAGACAGGGACCCCCCCCCCCTCTGCTGAGATCTGTGCCCCTCAGGGCTGAAGAAGTGTCCATTTTCAGGGTGAGTTTGTCTGCAGGGACAGGTAGAAGGTTGAAAAAAAATGATAGAAAAAGTTTAAAAAAAAAGTTTGACCCCCTAATAGGTCCTCAAGGGTCCGCCGCAGATTTTTCAGCGTGACCCGGGGAAAGAGCAGGCCGGACTTCCCAAGAAACTGGAGTTAAAGGTGCCAGGATGGTCCCAGGCCAACACTATCCAGGTGAAGTCCCCCACACTGGAAAGAAGGGAGATCCCAGAAAAAATGCAGTGTGTGTCAAAAGAGGGGGATATGGAAGGACACCACCACTCAATGTGACACTTTCCCCGATCATCCGGGCCTCTGTATTAAAAACTGCTTAAGGGAGTATCACACTTCCATTTTCCCTATTCATTTTAATTTCCCATAATTTGACCCAAATGTACCAAGTCCAGAGTACATTCCAAGTTTTAACCCCATAAACCACTAAATTGCCCAAAAAAATATTTCATAAAAAAAAAACCTGATAAGACCTCAGGGGGTATTTTTCCCAAAAATGGGTCATGGGTTACTGAATCACTATCATTGGGGACTTTTTTTTATGTTGCCGCAACAGGTTAGGGACGGCCACACACATCCCATTCCCAGAATGATGATTCAGAGTATAGGGTTTGGGGTGGGCATATTTTTTAGTTTTGGCTATGCTCTGGGTCATCATTCTGGGAACATAACATGTTTTATCATTTTACGTCCCACTGTACCCCTCTATAGTAACTTATTGGATAGTGGATAGTGCGGAAGAAAATATCTGACCGTTTTCCTTTAACACACTTACTGAATGTCATTTTGAATACTTTGAGGGATGCAGTTTTATAATGGGGTATTTCTAATATGAAGGCCCTTCAAATCCACTTCAAAACGGAACTAATGCCTGAAAAATTCTGATTTAGAAAATTTTGAGAAAATTGGAAAATTGCTGCTGATGTCTTCCAAAAGTAAAAACAAGTCAACTTTATGATGCAAACATAAAGTAGACATATTGTATATGTGAATCAATATATAATTTATTTGGAATGATCACTTTCCTTATAAGCAGAGAGCTTCAAATAATGCAAAATTTTCAATTTTTTCATCAAATCAGAATGAAAAGTAAAAGCCTCCCAGAGTTATTAATGCTTAAAGTGACAGTGGTCAGATGTGCAAAAAAAATGCCTGGGTCTTTAAAGGGGTTATCCAGAATTTGTTTTATTTGACTATGCTACAGAGGCTGTAAAGTTAGTGTAGTTCATAATATAGTGTCTGTACCTGTGTGAGACTGTTTTCTCACAACTGTTCTGTGATTTTCAGTCCAATATTTATTTTTAACAGCATACAAAATGACTGTTGTCTTGGATTTTTCCCAGCTTGCAATGCGGCCGAGACCTGACTCACTAGTCAGCTGATGACAGGGAGCCTGTCTGCTTCAATGGGTGGAGGGATCGCTTGGTGGGAGAGAGATCAACCTGCAACTAATGCAACAGCTGTAGGCACCCTAACTGAAAACCACAGGTCTTTTGTTTCAATGGGTGGGGTGGCCGATGTGTGGGAGGGAGGAAAATGGAATTGTGGATTTTGTAGTCAAAAAAAGAAAAGTCAAACAGGAAATACAAGTTCACAAAATGCTAGCCACAGTGTTATGGTAATCTCACAACATAGCCATTTAGCCCCAAGACAAGAGCAGATCCTTCCTAAGCATGAGCATTACTGTCTGCCAGGTATGTACTAAAATCACCTTATGGTGGATAACCCATTTAAGGTGACAATGGGCTGGGTACTTAAGGGGTTAAACATCATGAAATGATTAGACAGATAATTGATCTTATGGCCTGATATCTATATATTCTCTGATAACGGTTAAATCTATGTTTTTACATAACCATGGTTGTTCCAGAGGAAAAGATAATCACAATGGATTGTTAGGATGTGACATTGTATGATTAGAAACAGTTGGTGAACATTGGTGTCCTGTACAAATAGCATGGTGAAATAAGCATCTTAGTGGGTGATAATGTTATAAGGAAAAGGAATACTTGCTGTAAAAATATAGAAAGGATAGGCCTAACCAGTGGGATGAGTAAATGTTAACTACCGTAAGGTATGGAATACTTGGGCATATGAAGCTCAAAACCCGATTAGAAGGGAATTGGACTGGAGAATGCACATTAGCCAAGGCTCTTATGCCTATACACATTTTCACTGCTGGGAGCCTTGACCCCCATGTCTATATTGATGCTATAGGAGTTTCAAGGGGGGTCCCAGATGAATTTAAAGCTAGAGATCAAGTAAAAGTCGGATTTGAGTCTATAATACCCTAGATTTCCATAAACAAGAATGTAGACTGGCTTACGTATATCTATTACAAACAACAAAGATTCATACATTTCTCAGTGGATGCTTTCAAAGGTAAGGCCGAACAACTAAGTGCCACATCAACTATGACATTCCAAAATCGTATGGCATTAGATATGGCGTTAGCGGAAAAAGGGGGTATGTACAATGTTTGGGGAGACCTGTTGCACATATATCCCAGCCAATACAGGACCCAATGGTAAAGTAACCATAGCCATAAAGAAACTAGAAGACCTATCAGTAGAACTTAAAAATAATTCTGGAATCTCAGACCCTTGGGATCAATACTTTGTTTGGATGGGAGGGTGGAAAAAGACTTTGGCCCAAATAGGAATAACCATACTTGGCGTCGGGTTACCTTACATGTGAAATCAACTAACCTATAGAACCATGCCTGATGTGTGCCCGGCCGGCCGATTAGGGTAACCTATATAAAGAAGGGGGCTACCCATAAGGATAAGCGAAGCTAAAATAAGCTAAAATAATTGAGGGTGGGTGGGTGAACCAAATCAGCCAGCAGTGACCTAAGCACCCTGGAAAAAAGGTTATAGAAATCAGAAGAATTGAAATAATAGGAGAGAAAAAAAAAGGTATGTGTCAAATATTGGACAATTACCTTATTTATCGGCGTATAACACGCATTTTGTGGCAAATTTTTTTAGCCTAAAGTCTATCTGCGTGTTATATGCCGATAAGCCACTGCAGTTCAATGATTTAAAGTGGGCGCTTTAAATCAATGAACTGCAGCGGCTTTTGCAGGTGCAGAGATCTGCTGTCACTGCCGGCTTCTCTGCCCCTGCCTGTCCTGGGGTCTAGAGCCCTGCTGCCGACCCTTCTCTCCCCCTGCTATCAGCGCCGCTGCCCCTTCTAAAGGGGTACTTCCGTGCTGATAACTTATCCCCTATCCTTTAGATAGGGGATAAGGTGCCTGATCACGCGGGGTCCCGCCGCTGGGGACCCCCGCGATCTCGCACGCAGCACCCCGCTCTCATCAGGCCCCAGAGCGAACATCCGCTCCGGGTCTGATGACGGGACCAGTGATCGTGACGTCACAGCTCCCCCCCCGTGTGACGTCACGCTCCGCTCCTCAATGCAAGTCTATGGCAGGGGAAGAGACAGCTGTCTCGCCCCCTACTATAGACTTACATTGAGGGGCGGAGCGTGACGTCACATGGGGGCCGAGCTGTGACGTCACGCCGTGATTGGCAGTCCTCAGACCCGGAGCGATGTTCGCTCCGGGGCCTGATGACAGCGGGGTGATGCGTGCGAGATCGCGGTTGTCCCCATTGGCAGGACCCCGCGCGATCAGGCAACTTATCCCCTCTCCTTTAGATAAGGGATAAGTTGTCAGCACGGTAGTACCCCTTTAAAGTTGTTGCAAATTTGTGCATTTCCTAAATAGTGGACCGGCCTGCCAAGCTTGTCAACAGTAGGGCTTGGTTGTGACTTGGGCACAACTCCACTGTCTGCGGCTGAGGTGCTGGCTACGGCATTAGGACACCAGTTTGTGGCGTGGGTGGAGGACTGGCAAGCAGAGCAAAGAGGTGCCCTAAGGCTGGCGAAATGCCTGCAGAAAATGTAAGTGTCGAGAATAGCCTAGTTCATAACTTGCTGGAATTGTGAGAGGGTGGCTGCTGCTTTAGCGGCAAAGGACCGATGATAATCGTAGAACGAGTAACCCCCCGTATTTGTAGCCCAAATCCACTAATTTGTGTAAATACTGATCAAGTTCTATGCTTCTATTTGGATTGATCGCACAGACTACATCCCTATAGAGCCCGAAGGCTAATACATATTCATGGATGTTCAGCTTCCTGTTGAGCCGAGGATCCCTAGACTTCACTATAACTGACACCTCGCCGCATGTGAAGGTCGTCTTGTTGTCCAAAACATTTTGTGATGCCACCAGGAGAGATGCTAAATTGACATCCTTCCCGTCAAGGATATCTTTCCTTATGGCTTCAGAGATGTAGTAAGCGGGAATGAGGCTTACGGCGGAAGAGGGCATACCTGGAGAGGATAACCCAGATGAGGGAGTGGCAGCAGATGCCGCAGCAGCGACTAGCCCAGAGGAAACCGCGGGTCCAGGGGGGATAACAGACACTATGGTAGCGACAGGCACCGGGGTGGTGACGGACCCTGACGGGCAAACAGCCTCAGTGGAGACACCTGGCACAGGAGAACCAGCAGATTCAGGGGAGACTACCAGGGCCACAGGACTAGCACAAGACTCATCTTGCATATTCTGCATGGATGTTGACAAAGAATTTAGAATAGTATGAATCTGGATTAGCAAGATAGACTCTCGATCTGCCTGATCTCGGGCACCCGGAGTCCCTATGGCAACATAGGATTCTGAACAGTTCTGCTTTCCTGGTCGTGGCAGGGAAAGGAATGCCCGACAACACAGTTCTGCTGTGATCTTTGGAATAGTCCAGGCTCTGAGCAACTATACGCTCCCCTGTGATGATGATCTGGCAGGCGAGGGGGGGGGGGGAACTGCTGCCCCTTCCTAAAACAATAATTAAAAACCATCAGAAACAGAACCGCCGACCTCTTCCCCACTCTTTTGCCAAAGGAAGACAACGTGAGGCACGTGGATTGACGAGCAATCTTCCTCGAGAGGCGCGTAGACAAGACAGGTGAACTACATAAGCCAGAATAAGAGGCGTGAGGATTGACGAGGGCAATCCACCTCCACTGGCGCCCCCCATTCTTAATATTTCAATCCTGATGCAATACAACTATAAACATGAGGCCTCGAGGATTGACACGGCAATGCCCCTCGGAAAGAGACATAGAGAAAATACAGCAGTATAAGTAACGTAACTAATGATAGCCCCTCCCCTTGAACTGGAAAGTATATAAAAATAAATAACCAGGCCTGTTGAGCATTGATACTTATGAACAAAGATACGACTGATGCACTGCTAAAATTAAAGTAAATACATGCCCCGAGTCAGTGCCAATTGCAAGTGACATGATGTATTGCGCATTCGTGATAAATAGGGTGAACGAAAAAAAAAAAAATAGGTACGATACCTTGATACTGAAATGCACATAATTGAATTCAACGCTTGTCAAAAATGGATAGGAAGAACTGCCCTATAATATGAGACAAAGCATGGAATGGCAGATGAAACCCCACAACTCCTTTTTTTTTTTTGTAAGGGCGTTACTAGAGAATAATACAGACCAATCTAACTGACAAAACTTAACTGATTGAACAATCAACAAAGAAGGTGATTAACACTGGAGCAAAGCAAAATATCTTAACGTGAGAGCAAAATGAAATATACGTACGCAATGACCCCACAACACATGCAATGTAATACGGGATTGGTGCGGGGTATGTAGTGATTACCCCAACAGGATAGTGCGAACGGCTCTGGAATACAATGCAGCACACAACTCAGAATCAGTATGGCACAAGCAAAATAAGTATATTCCTAGAGACCATACCAGCAGAACGATGCAAACGACTCTGGAGTAAAATGCAGTATACAACTCGGAGCAGCACAGGTAACGTAATGTATGTACACCATGACCGCACCAGCAAAATAGTGAGTACATATCCGGAGTATAATACAGGATATAACTCAGGACCAGTACAGGATAAGTAATGTAATGTATGTACACCATGACCGCACCAGCAAAATAGTGAGTACATATCCGGAGTATAAAACAGGATATAACTCAGGACCAGTACAGGATAAGTAATGTAATGTATGTACACCATGACCGCACCAGCAGAATACTGAGTACAGCTCTGGAGTGGGAGCCAATCAGTTGTGGGTGTGGTTCTGCTTCAGTTCAGCTGTGTGGTGGTGTCTGCTGTGCCTCCTGAGCTCCAGGGAATTACCACCTGTTCCACCTGGGACCTGCTTTCTCCTCCCCAGGGAGGGAGTGGGTTTCCAGGGATTAGTGAGGGAGGCGAGGCCCAGGCTTCTGCCTCCCGGAGTAGGCCGCAGGGAGGCAGGAGAGGCCAGCAAGCGGCCTGTACATCAGAAGATCTGGGGGTTAGGCGATCCACCCGGAGTCGCAGCAATGTCACTCCAACACCCCCCACAGAGGCAAGAGGCCGAAAGGTTTCTGGAAACGAGGATCCCAATTTGGGAAAGCTGGGTGCTGCCAGCAGAAAGCCAAGGTCATCTGGAGGAAGGCAGAGTACTCACGGAGGTGAAGCTGACCTCAGTGAGGAAGGCTGGGGAATGCTGAGGACCCGGGAGTCTATTTCCACCTATACTACCCGGGGTAGTAAGTCACCTCCGTGAGTATGAAGACGCCAGCAAAGCTGTGAGGAGGCTTCAGGAGGAACTTCGCCATGTCCGTTCTAGGCTGGAGGTTACCCCAAAGAAGAAGAAGCCTGAAGTCCAGGCACAGATAAAAGGTCTGATGGCTGAAATAAATGCTTTGGAGGAAAGAAAGGAGGAATTGCTGGAGATGAGTGGACCATTTAAAGAAAAGCTGAAAAATCAAGAGCGTTTCAGAGATATGGATGAAAAGAAACAGAGAAGGTTGATGGGGCTGCAACCTGAGAGCCAGGTGGATGATGAGGAGGAGATAGAGGGAGAACAACAGCCAGATCCACCTGGTGGCCTGTCGCAACAGCAGCAGGCCCCGTACAGTGGGCCCCCTGCACAGCAGCCAGCAGTATCACCTGCCGACTCAGGGGAAGACAGTGACAACAGCTACCAGGGAGGGGCGCTAATGGCCCAGATACGTATGCTGGAATCCCCAGTGTGTCCTCAGAATCTGGTGTTCGGAGATGAGCTGCCAGATGAGGCACCTGGGGATAAGAAAAAGAAGACCAAGCCAAAGCAGCAAGAAGTGGTGAGTTACATCTACACCCCCCTCCCTGTAAACCCTGAGTCGGCCGCAGGGTCAGCTCATTGTGCAAGCCCCGTTACCCAGCCCAGCCCGTGTTCTGTGGTGGACTCGGTGCAAAGGAGCGGGGAGAGTACAGGTACTAAAAGGGCGCAAAACTCCATGCCTGTTTGCAGTAGCAGGGATGGAGTAGAGAAGGCACTGACAGCAAGGCCGGACAGTGAGGGCAGCCCAGCAGTGGGCATAGAGGCAGACTCCGGGGCTGTAGTTCGCTCCCCTGTGGGAGGGGGGGGGGGGGGTGACTCAGTGCCTGAGGTAGTCGCGGTGACTCTGTAGCAGACGCTCCCAAAAGAAAAGAACAAATCTTATTTTGTATTGGCGCCGCTGATCCCATTGATCAGCGGCGCCCTGATAAGACTGGAGAAATTGCTGATGAGGCGGAGGGCACTAATAAGAACAGGGCTGGGGCCTCCTCTAGACTGGGTAAGCATGCTGCCCGGTCCCTTAAAGGGCCAGTGGAGGTTGTCCCAGCTCTAGTGCCCCGTGATGCCGAGGCAAAACGGACTGAAAATGTATCAACATCACCATCATCATTTGCCGGTTTACCTGTTGCTGGTCCAGCCAGTGTGAGTGATGGGGTAAATGGGGTTGGGGGATGTATGACTGGGGAGAGGATGGAGATTGATGTTACTGGGGAAGGTGTTTTTGGGGGAGGTGGTGACCATGTTATTGGAGTTGGTGCTAATGTTGTCATTGGGGGTGGTGGGGATGTTGTCATCGGCAGTGGTGTAGGTGCAGGGTCTGGTCCGGTTGCCCCCCCCAGTGGTGACAGACCATAGGAGTTATGCCAATGTCACTGCTGGGGGAAGTAGAATACTTTCCTCGTCTCCTGACTCTAGGGACGGTTTATTGCAGCGACGTCTCCTGGAAGCTCTGAAAAAGGGGGAAAGGTCGATTAATGTAGAGGGTAGAGCAGTTGATCTGTCCTTCTGGATAGAGAGACACGGTCTCTCTGCCTTCCGAGAGGAAAGAGGGGGGCGATACTTTGTGGTCCCTCCCAATAGCCGGGGCAGGTAGTAACCGTAGGAATGTAGTCCGTCTTCGGTGGCAGGGCGAAGATATGTGTCCTTCAAGGACGAAAGTGGTTGAGCTCTTGCTAAAGATGGGCTTCAAGGCAATTGATATCTTCGCCTTGATACATCCCTACGGTACTCCTGAATTCGATATCAGTTTTGTTCGGCCAGAGTGGCTTGAGCTTTTCTGGTCAAATTATGAATTGGTAAAGAATGAGCCCGGCTGGCGAGACTTTGCCATACAGGCATTGTCTCGCCAAAACGAAATCAAGAGAGTGACCGTTTTGACCCGTAACGAATCACTCTCTTGTGTTGACATCATCACCTGGTTAGGACGGTATGGCGAGGTAATGGGGGTCCCGCAGAAGAACAGGGACGAGTTTGGCATCTGGTCAGGAGCCTGGACGTTTTTGGTAAAACTTAAACGTTCAGGAAATACAGTTACCCATATTCCATCCTCTGCCTTTCTCGGTAGGGATCGTATCCAGATTTTCTACCGGGGTCAGCCGAAGCTCTGTCACAGATGTGGTGACCCCACACACTTCAGTGCAAACTGTACGGTGAAGAAATGTGCCTTGTGTGGGGGTGTAGGCCATCTTGCCGCATCTTGTGCAGAGATTAGGTGTCACCTGTGTGGTGACTTAGGTCACCCATTCAGTCGTTGTCCTCGTTCTTTCGCTAATGCAGTCTTGTCCCCAGCGGGTGAAGATCACGAGCCGGAATCTGCTGGGGAGGGGACTAGCAGGGGTGGAGGAACTGAGGAGTCAGTGAGGAACAGCAAGAAAAAGACACCTGCCCAACTAAGACGTCTTGATAAACGCCAAAGGGATAGGGTGATGGGGAAAGCCCGGGTTACCGGGACAACCTCTCATTCTGTCCCAGAGGCCAACCTTGCTGCTGAGATCCTGAGGGATGGCGAGCTGAATGAGGAGGTCAGGAGGATCCAGAATGAGGAAGGTGCCATCTCCTCAGATAGCGTGGAGGAGGATGATGGGGGATGGCAGAAGGAGACACGAAAGCGGGGTACAAGTAGGAAAAAAAAGGGAGATTTAAGATCTTCTCCCACCCTGGTCCAGGTGCCACAGGAAGGCAAAACTGACTCCCCTCTGGTTGGCCTTTCCAATCGATTCCGACCCCTCAGGGACGTCTCCTCCTCTTCTTCGGAGGGGGAGGATGAGGGGGAGGTGGCAGAGGGGCTTCCAGGGGGCGCCGAGTCCTCTTCCCCTGGGGAGGTTATGTCCTCGGGGGAAGGGACTGGCCTGGAATCCGGAGACAAGGAAAGTAAAACGACGTCTGGTGAGATGGACACTTCTATTTCTCTAAAGAGGGTGAAGAGTTCTTCTGATGTGGAGGGTGAGAAGGGGAGTGGGAAAAAGAAAGCTGTTTAACTCAATCACCCTTGATGGCGGCACCCTCTCCGTTGACGCTGGCGTCCATTAATGTCGCCAGCATTAAGTCAGATACGGCTCGATTTGCTGCCTATGATTTTTTTGCCCTTATTAATGCTGATATTTTATTTTTGCAGGAGACCAGGCTATCAGACATGTCATCTATCTACAAGGCTAAAAGAGAGTGGAGGAATGGGCCCTCCTACTGGTCTCTTGGGGCCGAGCCGTATAGCGGAGTGGCGGTCCTTTTTACCGCAGCGGTAGAATGCCGACGGGTTATCGAGTTAGAAATGGGGAGGTGCCTGATCTTAGATGTCCTCATGAGGGGACAAGAACTTTGCCTTATTAACATCTACGGCCCACAGTCTAAGTGGGACCGGAAGTGCCTCTTTATGAGGATCAAGCCCTTTCTTTTTACAAGTCGGCAGGTGGTCTTTGGAGGGGACTTTAATGCTGTCACGAGGCCCCAAGACAGGGGAGGTGCCAGAGACAAGCTGACTTATGATAGCGTCGCCCTTAATAGCATAGCGAGTGAGGCTCATCTGGTGGATGTCCACATCCGGCACACCCCAGGCCACGCGGGATTCACCTATCATAGGGGTAGTTGTAGGTCTAGGATAGACAGGTTTTATTTAAAGGAGGAAGCCGTCTCTTCAGCAGTGTCTGTTGTTGAGGTGGAGTTCTCCGATCACTGTTTAATTTTGTTTTCTCTGAATGTCACAGAGACCCCCCGGATGGGCAGAGGCTATTGGAAGCTGAATTCGTCTCTCTTGGAAGAAGCGGAGATAAGACAGTCCTTTGAGGATTTTCTTCAGAGCCAGGTACCATTGCTGGGCCTTTGTAGCAGTAAGTCAGAGTGGTGGGAGATCTTCAAGGAAAGGGTTGCGAGAGTCTTCCGCCAGCTCTCGGGCCTCAGAAGCCTAAACAGGTACCGCTTGTACCAGGGCCTGAGGAAGAAACTTGAGAACCTTGTCTCGACTGGAGGTAGTCGTGATGATATCTCCAGAGTGAAGTCCTTGCTGATGAAGTGCCAGTACGATAGGCACGCATCTTTGGTTTTTGAGAGGGATTACGGGAAGTACCGCTCGCCCGACCCTTACAGAAACTGAAAGATGTCAGTGAATAGTAAAGTAGTCTCAGGACTGATTGATAGTACGGGATCCTTGAAAAGGTCCAGATCAGGGATCCTGGAGGTCGTCAGATCCTTCTACTCGCACCTCTTGGGAAGGAAGGATCTAGATCGAGATAAGGTATCAGCTTTCTTGGCTGAAACCGTCCCTGAACCAGGAGTAGACCCCTCTCTTGACGTTTTGACAGAGATGATCCGGGAAGAGGAAGTCAGGATGGCTATTGATGGGCTTGCCCTCAAGAAGTCACCCGGTCCGGATGGCTTAACATCTGAGTTCTATAAGACCTTTAAGGACACTTTGGTTCCCCTCTTGACCGCGGTTTTTAATGAGTGTCTATCCTCGGGCACTCTGCCAAAGTCAATGAGGAGGTCAGCGCTGATCATCCTGTCAAAGGGTAAAGACCCGTCCCACATTGAGAATTGGCGTCCCATAGCACTTCTCAATGCGGACAGAAAGATTCTGGCAAAAGTGCTGTTTAACCGGCTGGTGGAGTTTGCACCCCGGCTCCTTTCGGGGGCTCAGCATTGCTCTGTTCCGGGCCGCAGTACATTCAGTGCTGTGCTCAGTGTCCGAGAGGCTGTGGAGCAGGGTAGGGCTGGCCACTGGAAGGGGTACTTGCTTTCCTTGGATCAGGCAAAAGCGTTTGATCGGGTTAACCATGAGTACCTCTGGTCTGTCCTTCTGAGATATGGCCTGCCAGGGGGGTTTGTTGATTGGCTTAAGACCTTGTATGTAGGGGCAGAGAGTTTCCCGCTTGTGAATGGTTGGATTGGCCGCTCTTTTGAGGTTGGGTCTGGTGTCCGTCAGGGTTGTCCTTTGAGCCCTTTGCTGTACGTGTTTGCAATCGATCCTTTCCTTAGAGGGATTGATTGTGGACCGTTGGCGGGGGTGAGAATGGACCTGGCGGTGCCGGATTCGGCTCTGAGGGCGGTAGCGTACGCTGATGATGTCACCGTGTTTGTCTCCTCACAAGAGGAGGGCAGATGGGTGATGTCAGAGGTGGACCGCTACTCGGAGGCATCCGGGTCCAAGATCAATCAGGATAAGTGTGAGAGTCTCTGGCTGGGAGGGGGAGATCCTGATTTTGATCTCCCGGATGCCCTTCCAGAGCCCCAGGAATCCGCAAAAGTCCTCGGCATCGAATTTGGTCAAGGGGATTACCCCAAACAAAACTGGGACAGCAGGCTTAAGATCGCCGCTCAGAAGGTAGATCAGTGGAAGGGTTGGTCTTTGACCCTCCGGGAAAGGGTTAACCTGATGAAAACTTTCCTGCTCCCTTTGCTGATATATCTGGGCAGTGTATGCATGTTGCCAGAACCTCTTTGGACCCGGGTCTACAGTGTGTTCTTCCAAATGTTATGGGGGAATAGACTGAACCTAGTGAAGAGGGAGGTTACTTACCGTACGAGGAGACTAGGGGGGTTGTGTATGGTCAACCCTGTGGTGTTCCTAGTGAATACCTTTCTTAAGACCAATATAGCAAACCTCTGGTCAGAGAGGGCTCCTCCGTGGGTATCCTCCTGTAGGGGATGGTTTCGGCCTTTCTTCCAGGAAAGGGAGACAGGAGGGCAAGTGAAGGATCTTCGCACACCACACGGGCATCTCCCGGCTTATGCTACCCCGGTTCTGAAGGTTATTCGTCGGTGGGGTCTGGGGATGTGGGAGATTAGGACTCTGTCGAGGAAATTCCTTGACAAGAGGGTCCTGTCTTCTCATTTCCAGAGGCCATTGGCACTCAAGGACTGCCCAAGTCGGGATCTGGAGGTGGGTTTAGAGCTTTTGAATTCTATCAGGATTCCCTTGAAGTTTTGAGACTTGACTTGGCGCTGCTTCCATGGGAAACTGTGTGTGAGGGACAATCTGAAGTGCAGGAGCTCTGATGACCGGGGATGTCCCCGCGAAGAGTGTGGAGGCATGCTGGAAAGCATGGAGCATTTTCTGCTTCATTGTCCCTTTAACACAGAGGTTTACAACAGGGTGGGCGCTTCCATTGGTTGGCCTCGGCTGGCCAGTCTCTCCTATGCGGAATGGGCCTATGGGGCATTCAGAAACCTTGGAGGCTGGGACCGGTGCACTTTATTCCTAGTCAGCTCAGTGGTCAGGTATTCCACGTGGAACGCACGGTGTTTAGTGTCGACGCAGCGTAAAATCCTCCCTGTGGGTGAGGTGGTTAGGAACATTCTTGGTGACCTGGTGAAGGTGCGTTCTCTGGAGTACGAGAGGCTGGGTGCTGGCAGGGCCTCTCGTCTGTGGAGGGGCTCTGCCTTTAAAGTGCCTTAGCCTGTTGTCTCCTTCCCTGGTGGTGGGCTGATGCTGACACATTAGTCTTTTTGTTTTGTGCTGTAGATATATGGTGATATAGGGCTTGCAGGCACTGAACTTGAGCTTTAGGGGTTTGTGTGATTGAAAAGCCTTATTGATGTTTGTTGTTTGGTTTGTATTATTTTGTATATATTTGTTTTGTTTGTACATTTATGTATATATGTATATATATTGTATTTTTTTCTAGGGGTTGTGTTGTGTTGGGGTTTAGTGTTAGGTTGGGTGGTGGGTAGATGGGGGGAGGGGGGATTCTGTGTGGGACTTTTTGTTTAAAAAAAAAAAAAAAAAAAATCCTGGACTGGTTCATGGACGTCTGTTATCATGTACTGGGGGCAAGGGATGCGGGACCAGCTCAGGGCCAAAAAAAAAAATAAATAAAAAAAAAAATAATAATATATAAAAAATATTAAAAAAACATTGTATATTCGGTTTTTCTGTTTGCGGTGTTTGTTGGTGGTTTGACACATATTTATTATTTTGGGTGGGGAAATGCCACCGGACCAGTTTTTAGTTATTATTGTTATTATTATTACTGTAAGTATTATTATTATTGTAGAGTGTTTAGTAGTTGTTGTTATTATAGCGGTGTGTTTGGTGAGAATGAGGCTGGACCAGAAGATACTTGGTTGGACATTTTTGGACTAATATGGACAAATTTTTGTATATATTATACAGGTGTATGTTGTTTGTATTATTGTTATGGTGATGTTTATTCTTTTTGTAATGTTTTATATTTTTTAATAAAAGATCTACAGGATATGATTCAGGATCAGCACAGGATAAGTAATGAAATGTATGTACGCAGTGACCTCTCAGCACAATAGAGAGTACAGCTCTGGAGTATAATACAGGATATAACTCAGAATCAGTACAGGATAAGTAATGTAATGTATGTACATAGTGACCTCTCAACAGAATAGAGAGTACAGCTTTGGAGTATATTATGCGATATAAATCAGGATCAGTACAAAATGATGTCATAGCAGTGATCGCACTAGTAGAATAGTGAATTCAGCTGTAGAGCATGTGACAGGACACAACATTAATCAGTGGCATGATTTAAACAGTGACCCCACCAGCAGCATGGAGAGTACAGTCCTAACTTAAAATGCAGCACAGAGCTCTGAGAAAACTTATGTTTAATCGCAGAGTATAACCGCATTGAGAGTGCACCATGGGGGACATGTATCAAAGATTTTACCCCTGTTTTGTGTGTATTTTTTTGCGCAAAATTTTGCGCAAGCCCTTTTTTTTGCGCATTTTTTTGCGCACGTTTTGGTAGAGCATGTCCTCCAGATGTGGCTGAATCAGGCTACCTTGGAGCTGCATATATAGTACACATGGATTTATTACCTGCATTCTTTTCCTTTGCACCAAAAATTTTGACGCAAGTGCGTCTTTTTCCCAGCAAATATAAGCCAACTTTAACTGCACGTAGCAATCCTTTCTATTTCTGAAGGAAAGTTCTACTAAGGAACCACCAGAATGTTTTAACTTTCCTATCTCAATTCCTCATTTGGTTTGCTTTATATTTTTACTCCTTGGTTATTCCAAAGCACTTTTAAAATAATTTGCATATAGAATATTTGTTTCCAGTTCAGTTATTCATTAGATCACTTGTATATTGTTATTTTATGATCCAACAATTTAATACATTTACCTAGGAAATGTTTGATAACTTATCATTGAACAAGATCCGTCACATTAAAATAGCTTTGTAATCCACTTAACACTGTAGATGATTCTCCTTTTATTTTTACAATTTACTGCTTTCCGTTATACTTTTCCCCAGCGCCCGGTAAGATGGTGGCTATCACTGATAGCCAGCCATCTTACCATGTGACCACTGGGGGTTTCTTCCCCCCCAGCCAGTCAAATCTGACTAGCTGATAGCAGCGTTTCCCTATGAGAATACTTAGCAGCGCGGTGTGTGAGTCCGGATCACGGGGATCAGGACACACACTGCTCTGCTAAGTGTCCCTTACCCGTCCCCCAGCGTCACTTACCTGGCCATGCGGTGTCCTGAGCGGTCCCGGTGCGAGCGGCGTCCTCCAGGCAGTCCCGGGGGGTGGTGCGTCCCAGCGGTGAGTTTGCAGCAGCAGGGCGGCATCTTCATTGGCAGCAGTGAGATCGCCGTAAAGCGATCTTACTGCTGCCTCTGGGAGTTTCAAAACTGCAACTACCAGCATGCCCAGACAGCCTTTGGCTTTCTGGGCATGCTGGGAGTTGTAGTTTTGCAACATCTGGAGGGCCACAGTTTGGAGACCACTGTATAATGGTCTCCAATCTGTGCTCTTCCAGATGTTCCAAAATTACAAATCTCAGCATGCCCACTCTGTCGAGGCATGCTGGGAGTTGTAGTTCTGTAACATCTGGAAGACCACAGATTGGAGACCATTATACAGTGGTCTACAAACTGTGGACATCCAGCTGTTGCAAAACTACAACTCCCAGCATGCTCAGACTGCTCAAGCATGCTGGGAGTTGTAGTTCGTCAACATCTGACCCTTCAGATATTGCCGAAATACAACTTCCATCATGTCTGGCCATGCTGGGAATTATAGTTTTGCAACAGCTGGAGGCACACTAGTTGGGAAACATTGTTCGTTTCCTAACTCTTTTTCCCAACCCGTGTGCCTCCAGCTGTGCCTCCAAACTATAACGCCCAGCATGCACTGACAGACCATGCATGCTGGGAATTGAAGTTGTGCAACAGCTGGAGGCACACTGGTTTGGAAACACTAAGTTAAGTAAAAAACTTTCAAGTGTTTTGCAACCAGTGTGCCTTCAGCTGTTGCATAACTACAACCCTCAGCATGCACGGACTGCCAAAGGGCATGCTGGGAGTTGTAGCAGTATGCCTCCAGCTGTTGCATAACTACAAGTTCCAGCATGTCCTTCTGCTGTCACTGCATGCTGAGATTTGAAGTTTTTGCAACAGCTGAAGGCACACTGGTTGCGAAACACTGAGTCTGTTTCCGTGTTTCGCAACCAGTGTGCCTTCAGCTGTTGCAAAACTACAACTCCCAGCATGCACGGACAGCCAAAGAGCATGCTGGATGTTTCCCCCCCCCTCCCCCCAATGTGAATGGACAGGGTACACTCACATGGGCGGAGGTTTACAGGGAGTGCTGCAAGATTGAGATGCAGCAAACTCGCTGTCAACCCCCGCCCGTGTGACTGTACCCTAAAAACACTACACTACACTACACTTAAATAAAATAAGTAAAAAACACTATATATACACATACCGCTACACAGCCCCCCTCCCCTCCCCAATAAATATGAACAACGTCTGGTACGGCACTGTTTCCAAAATGGAGCCTCCAGCTGTTGCAAAACAACAACTCCCAGTATTGCCGGAAAGCTATTGACTGTCCAGGCATGTTGGGAGTTTTGCAACAGCTGGAGGCACCCTGTTTGGGAAACACTGGCATAGAATACCCCTATGTCCACCCCTATGCAAAACCCTAATTTAGGCCTCAAATGCGCATGGCGCTCTCACTTTGGAGCCCTGTCGTATTTCAAGGCAACATTTTAGGGTCACATATGGGGTATCGCCGTACTCGGGAGAAATTGCCTTACAGATTTTGGGGGTCTTTTTCTCCTTTTACCCATTATGAAAAGGAACAGTTGGAGTCTACACCAGTATGTTAGTGTATAAAAATAAAATTATTTACACTGACATGCAGGTGTTGCCGCATACTTTACATTTTCACAAGAGGTAAATGGGAAAAAAGATCCCCATTTTTGGGGACACAATTTAGCCAGAGTACGGAGATACCACATATGTGGGCGCAAAGTGCTCTGCAGGCACACAACAAGGCCCATAAGGTAGAGTGCACCATGTACATTTGAGGTGATTTGCACAGGGGTGTCACAGATGTTAAATGAAGAATAAGGACATTGGTATAATTGATGTGTTATAATTGGGTGCAAAAAGTGGTATTATTGTTAGATTAAAACTCTACATAATGAAGAAAAAAAATTCTAAAACTAATAACTAGGACACACTTACTGTTTAGGTGCAGATACACTGCAGACAAAGCTACTACTAAATAGAGCTGCCGTGTAAATTTATGCTCTGAGGAGAATTCTAAATTTAAACGCAATTCAAGAAAGTAGCTGCACAAGAATGATAAATTTAACGCAGCTGCACCAAATTTAGACAACAGGCAGAAGGGTAAAAAACTTCTATTATACACTGGAAATGATCCATGTCCCCCCATGACCCCATGATTGCCAGGGCACAGTACCGGAGAGTCTATCTGGATCATTGCGGGGTGGGGTGCAGTACTAGCACCTAGCATACCACTCCGCAATGTCCACACATGAGCGCATGCTAACTAGGTTTCCGTGACAGCCGCAGTAACCACAACGTGCATCTGTGCGACAGAGATGCGCAGGGCCCCTTCAGGGCTGTAAAGCTCTGGTGCTGGAGCATGTATGTGGCGGAAATAACGGAACATGAAAAAGACCTTAGCGCAGGCGAGCTGCGCTCTTACCTGACCCCTGGACCACGAGCAGAGAGCTTGCCAGGAAACAGTGCCGGCGGTGACCCGGAAGTCACTGCACGAAATCAGCCAGCAGTGACTTAAGCACCATGGGTCATCGCTTGTTATAGTGCCCAGACTCCTCCCACAAGTTAGGTTAACCTCCCTGGCAGTATGATTATATCTGGAAATTTTTACCAAAAGTTGTACAATTTTTGGCATTGAAATTTCACATCTCCCCCCGCCCATTTCACATCTCCCCCCATCACATTCCCCCTCCCTTGTCACATTCTTCCCCCCCTTGTCACATTCCCCCCTCCATGTCACATTCCCCTCCCCCCCTTGTCACATTCCCCCCCTCCATGTCACATTCCCCTCCCCCTTGTAGCATCCCCGCATCCCCCCCTTGTCACATTCTTCCTCCCTCCATGTCATATTCCCCCCCCCCTTATCACATTCCCCCCCCTCCTCCTTATCACATTCCCCTCCCCTCCTTATCACCCCCCCCCCCCCCATCACATTTCCCCCTGTCACATTCATCCCCCCTTCTCACCTTCTTGTCCTGCAGCAGCACACACTAGTTTTGCCGGGCAGATTTCAAACCTAGTGTATTTGCTGCAGAACAAGTCCTTTCCCCTTCAGCCAATCACTGGCTTGACACGTGACACCACTGCAGCTGGTGATTGGCTGAAAAGGGAAAGGTCCTACAAGGTGAATAATGAAGAGAGGACACCCCGGACCGCACGGAGGGGAACGACATCTGTAGGGACCGGGACTAGGTGATCAGAAGGTTTTTTGTGTTTTTCTACCAGGGTGCCTCCAGCTGTTGTGAAACTACTACTCCCAGCATGCCCTGACAGCCTTTGGCTGTTCGGGCATGCTAAGAGTTGTAGTTCTGCAACAGCTGGAGGCCCCCTGGTAGGGAAACACTGACTTTTAGTATTTTGTCTTTACCTGCTCGTGCCGGCCCCCGCCACGGGAGCCAACCCGAGCAAATAATCGCATGTTTTCCCGAGGGCTGTATCGCTATATCGCAGAAAGCAAAAATCGCGATTCCATTGCTTTTGCGATATATCGTGCAGCCCGGCTGGCAACTCTGCAATTCTACCCCGAGCGTGACTCGGGGTTACCGATCCTGGCAGGGAAAATTAACCCTGAGTCACGCTCGGGATAACCACTAAGAAGGTTAACTGTTTTAGCTACACCCTACTTATAATCCTGATAATTGCTTTTGTGGTGTGTTGTGTTTTGCCTTGCTTAAGGAAGATGTGTGAGAAGGCTGTTCAGAATGCCACACCAGTGATGACGAATTTGGACTTCGAGACTACTGATGAAGCCTATACCCCATTACAGAGCTTCAATGCCATCTACAAAACCATTGAACCATAGGGACAGCATCTAACTCTATGGCTGACATTTATCATTGTCTTTAGACTGTTTTTTGTGTCTACAAAAGGCACAAAAAAGGCGCAAGCAGGGTTTATTTGCGCCTTTTTTGCGCCTTTTGGTTTACACATTTCTGCTGATTTTGAGTTGCAATCCACTGATTTTGGCACACATGATATGGAATACACATGATATGGAAGGGATTTATGAACTTTTTGTGGAAAGGTGCAAAAAAGGCGCAAAACCACCAAAAAATCTCTAAAACTACACCAGCCCAGACTTACCGTATTTTTCGCCGTATAAGACGCACTTTTTCTTCCCCAAAACTGGGGGGAAAAAGTCGGTGCGTCTTATACGGCGAATACACACCTATCGCGGCGGTCCCTGCGGCCATCAACGGCCGGGACCCGCGGCTAATACAGGACATCACCGATCGCGGTGATGCCCTGTATTAACCCTTCAGACACGGCGATCAAAGCTGACCGCCGCGTCTGAAGGGAAAGTGACACTAACCCGGCTGTTCAGTCGGGCTGTTCGGGACCGCCGCAATTTCACCGCGGCGGTCCCGAACAGCCCGACTGAATAGCCGGGTTAGTGCTTACAGGACACCGGGAGGGACCTTACCTGCCTCCTTGGTGTCTGCTCCGTGCCGGGATCCCCTGTATGCTGGCGCTCTCCTTCCTCGTCATCACGTCGTCGCGTACGTACGTCGGCGTGCGTAACGACGTGATGGCGGCGACGGAGAGCGAGGATACCCGTCCGGCAGCAGAGACGTTCCGGAACGACGGGAACACGGTGACAGCGATGGAGCGACATTCAGGGCAGCGGTGACGGGTCCGGAGCGGCGGGGACACGTGAGTATTACCTCCTCCTGCAGTGGTCTTCAATCTGCGGACCTGCAGATGTTGTAAAACTACAACTCCCAGCATGCCCGGACAGCCAACGGCTGTCCGGGCATGCTGGGAGTTGAAGTTTTGCAACATCTGGAGGACCGCAGGTTGAAGACCACTATTGGGTTCAAAATCTTTATTTTTTAAGATTTTGCCCCTAAAAATTGGGTGCGTCTTATACGCCGGTGCGTCCTATAGGACGAAAAATACGGTAGCTTTTTGGTGTGAAGAGAGAAATTTCAGAAAATGTTTACCTGCACAAAATGTATCAAATGCTCTGTGGCCATTTAATAAATTTGGTTCTCCTACATATTACCAGAACACAAGAAAAAGGTGTAGAAAAATGCTTCACTTACACCTACAATGATAAATGCCGGCCCAAGGGGTCTAAGGGGGTCCATGGACAAACCATCGGTCATCTAAAGTACAGTAAAGCATTTGAGAAAACACATTAGGGCAGATGAGTTAGGGTTATGGAAAGGGGAAAGGTAAAATAGTCAATTTAAGGGGGGAGGGTAATGTGTGTGTATATATATATATATATATATATATATATATATATGTATCCAGTATAAAAAGACTATTTGATAAGGCCCATCCTCCATGTTACTTTGCTCCTTGTTTCTCCTCTCCCTTCGTGTAAGGAATTTCCTGTCCTAGCCAACGCCTAAAAGCCTTAAAAAAAAAAAAAATCTAACAGAAAGACCATAGCTTATATGGTATGCCAAGGTAATATTCACCTCCCTAGTGAGGGCTGGAACTTATGCTAATTGCAGTGCCTATATAACTGGAGGATTGCCAAATAAAGTTTAGAGAAGTATTTACAACTGACATGGCTCCGTTTGATTTACTTTGGTGCATACATTCTGATAACGAATCAGGACTGGGGTCAGATATTTACTAGGTCACAGATAAAATCCACATCATAACCACATTACTGCATATGACAGTATACACTGTACAAATATCACCACCTTACAGCATTGTCACTGTATACATTGCACAGATATTACTCCCTTTCTGCACAGTGTATCAGGGCTAGACTGGTCATCGGCTCACCAGGAAGTTGCCTAGTGGGCTGGGCCCATCTGCATGATCGGCTGGCCAATCAAGGATGCATTTAACTAGAAGCGTGTCTTCATCATGCACATATAGTTAAATGTGGCACCCGGCCCTATGCAGGCAACCACAAGAGACCGAGCATCTCTTCCTCCGTGCTCTGGCGCATGAGTGAAGTCACCATGCACCAGAGCACAGAGAGGAGGAGAAGACAGGAGAAAAGAGAAGAAGCAAGGTGAGTATGTTTGTTTTGTTTTTCAAGAAGGCCTGCTACTACTACTTCTACCAACTTAAAGAGGCTGCCACTACAACTACTACTACCAACTTAAGGGGGCTGTCACTACTACTACTGCTACTACCTAAAGGGGGCTGCTAGTACTACTACTACCTAAAGGGACTACAGATACAATTAAAAACACATTAAAAGGAGCAGCAACAGACAGACTACATATGGCTCTACCATGACGGTGCATAGTTCACTGAGTGTATACATGACTGATATGAAAAAAAACATACATCTACACCATATGTGCACACATGGAACGTAATGATTGGGCCCAAAAATGTTGGCAATTTTACAGACAATCCGTACTGCACTACCTTACTGCATGCCAATGTGTAAAGTGCATTTACTGCGTGTCACTGTATGCACCACACACATTTCACCAACTTTAAACATGTCCCTGTAGCAATATCACCATGTTAGTGTGTGTTACCATTACTGTATACACTGCATTGGTTATCACACTTAACTGTATGTCAGTTTATCACCACCTCAATGCTTGTCACTGTATATACTGCACAGATGCCACCACTTTAGTGTATGTCACTGAACAGATATCACTTTAGTGAATCCCACTGAACAGATATCGCTTTACTGAATCCCACTAGTAGGATATCACCGCCTTACTAAGGGTCACTGTACACTCTGCACTGATTTCCAATCATTTCAACCTTACTGCATGTCACTGTGCACAATTTATTAATAACAAATACTAAGAGTATGTTATCTCATTATTGTGAGCCAATACTATTAGAATAAAACATGTACCTGGAAATCCCTTCAACACTAGCTTCGAAAGAACAATGGTAGGTCTGCATGCTCTGCGGAGTAAAAGAGACACTTGCATAGCTGTGACTATGACTTGGAATACTCATTCGTTGTGGCTGGACTTCAAAGATGTCAGAGATTCGAGCTGAAGACTAAAAATAAATAAAAGTCAAAATGTTATGATCTGATATAATGAGTTCACCAGTACAGCTAAGGGCTACTCTACAGTATATTAAACCATTTAGGAAAGCTGATATTACACCACACAGGAGAGCTGACAGTTCCTCCATACTGAATCAAACAGGAGAGACAATAGATATTCTATACAACGTCATTCATGAAAGCAGATATTTTTGGTATGCTACACCAAAGAGGGGCAATCATCTCACTACAAAGGAGAGTTAACACTTACCACAGAGGAGAGCTGACAGATCTTCTTTAATCATTGAACTAAAAAGTAATACACCTAGGGGAAGATTTATCAAAACCTGTCCAGAGGAAAAGTTGTCCAGTTGCCCATAGCAACCAATTAGATTACTTCTTTCATTTTTCACAGGTCTTTTCAAAAATGAAAGAAGCGATCTGATTGGTTACTATGGGCAACTCAGCAGTTTTTCCTCTGGACAGGTTTTGATAGATTTCACCCCTAATGTTTTTCTTGTATCTGTATAAACACTGGGTCATCTTATTGCAATAACAAGATATAGGATGATAATTACATTGGACTAGTTCATATGTGATATTCTGAAATCCATTATAAAGTAGCACCAAAGCACTATGGTTACATAGTTAGTACGGTTGAAATAAGACACATGTACATCAAGTTCAACCAAGGAGGTGAAGGGAAGGAGTATGAGTGGCTGAAGAGGAGAGGAAGTGATTCTATTCTTGTATCTCAGATCATGCTTGTGGTTTAATCATTCAGCCTGGCCGCCATAACAACCTGATTTTTACCTTTGCTGACATTGGTTTGACTGTGAAAGCCACATCACAGGGAACTTTTCCAGAATTGATAATCTTGAAGCGAGCAGTGGATGTTTGTCCCACCAACACATTCCAGAATAAGAATCTATTCTCTTCATGCAGATAGATTCCACCAGATGGGAGAGGCGGCAGACACTGCAAGATTCTGGCATCCCCTACAATGCGGTGTTCTTCAAATATACTGCCAATGTCATCTGTGACAAATCCTGGAAGAAACAAGAAACAATGACCATGTACTGCTCTATTGGGGTATGTATAAACACAGGCTGTTGTTAAGCTTTACCTGGAGTGCAAACTTCACTGATGAGGCGCAAAGGAATTCCATTAGGTTGGTCTTCTGGGTGTCGATCAGAAATATCTAGAGCTAGAAATTCTTCGCTTTTTCCTAACTGGTCAGCTAAACACTCTACATTGATGATCTGCTGACCCCCAGGAGGAATGGTTCCAAAGCCGGGTGATACAGTAAACATGCCAAGTGTAAAGCGAGCCTAGGAAAAAATTCCTCTGATTCATATTATGAAAAAATGGCATACTGCACACATACAGTACATGAAACATGCAAAATTATATTGAATGCGAGGGCCCGAACTTTTATCATGTCCAGATAATTGTCTTCATGGACATCGCAGCTTTTTACCAATATCTGTATTACCATTACCATTAATATCTGTATCTTTGTGTTAAACCAACTGAACCATGGTTCATGTGAAATGAGTCTGCAGCCTCCATACAAGCAATAATCAAAGGGCAGCGAGTAATACAGGCTTACATACCTGCCCAGAAATACTATTGTCTCTCATCTGGGAATCTGCACGCTTTGGTTTGGTCACAGCGACTGATCTACTGGATCCTGAGCCCTCCCGGGAACGAGCTCGCTTTATTCCATGGGATGGCCTATGAGACAAAAAAGGAGCTGATGTGGTCATGGACTGAGGGGAAAGATATAATTGACTGGTTGGGCCTCACAAGTGTCTAGAGCAACTCATCACTGACTGTGTCATTTAGAGAGTTTGTCTCCTTACCCCTTCTTGGCTGGCTGAATCATCACCTCACGGATCATCTTGCTGATGTTGAACCGAAACTCAAGCAGACCACAGTTCTGCAGAGTGAATGAACAAATCTTGCGAATGTTAAGCAACATGGCTCCAAAGTTAATGTCTGAGGATGGGGAGAGGCGGTATTTGGTGAAGACTGAGGAGACAGACACACGGATTGGGATACTTGCTATTGTCTCACCACCATCTGAAAGGCTGGGTTCAATAACCTGCAGGGAAGGCAGAGGGGAGATCCAATATCAATATTCTTCATATTCTGTTAAATAGGTTTGTCCACTTTACAGACCTTTAGGACTCTAACTAGGACACAATGCAGTTATCTAGAGCAGCTTCTGTATGTAACACTGTGTATTAAGGTTGAGTAGTAACCGACAGCCCCCCTACCCCCTTCCCTGACATTGGCACTCCATGCGCAATACCTGGCATTTCAGGATAGGTTTATCCATAATTTGCACTTCTTTCTTGGCCTGAAACACAATCTGAACCTGGGTGGCTCGGTCACTGGGGCTCAAGGTCCCTTTCTGTGGTAGGATGGAGAAGATGGACTTTAGGTCAGACATTCCTGGGGTGGAGGCTTCCAAGGAGAAACTGTTGACAGAAAATAAAAGAGACATAATTCAAAGAGCTGTGATACAATGGTACCAAACTAAATATAACAATAGCCAAACTGCGGATGTTGGTACTTTTCTGCATGCGGTGTGGGAGTGTCCTGTTGTTGCTGTCTTCTGGAGGGAGGTGATGGGGTTTCTTGCTGATAACCTGGACTTTCCTTTTCTGCTTACTCCTGTAGTCTGCTTGCTGGGAGTTATTAATGATGTAGTCTCTATAGATGTTTGCTGATTCGCTTCCTGCTATGCTGCACTCATAAAGTAGTAGTGATGACCTGGAAGGATACTTCGCCTCCCCCGCTGTCTCAATATGGTCAACCCATATGTCCCGTTGTATCAAGCTCTATATGTGAGTCGTAAGTGCCCTAAGAAATCTGACAGAGTTTGGACCCCTTGGCTCTTGCTGGATGCTTACACAGACCCTCCAACTAGTTTGTCCCAGTAGGTTCTAATGGTATACTGGTGTCCTCTGGGGGAGGGGGTTGGGTTGGAGTTGCCGGGATGTGTGTGTGTTTTCTAGTGTGTGCGTGTGTTTGTCTTTGCGGGGCTTCCTCTTGTTCTTATCCCACCTTGGTGGTGGTGTTTGTACATTTAACATGCAACATTTAAATATATACTTTGAAAAAAAAACAAAAAAACAATAGCCGAAGACCAGCAGCGAGCATTGTGAACTCACAGCCATGGCAGTCACTCAGTCAGTCCTGTTACTAAGTCATGGTGAGTTGCCGATTATTTCTCTGCTTCTTTGTTGCGACTAAGTCATTACCCACTACATAGTTTTGCGCATACTCCTTATAAAGTATAGGAAGTATGGCTCCCTTCTACTTCATAAAGCAGGAATTAGTCAATCATGCAGATCCGAACTGGGGGAAAGTTCCACCAGCAGAAGATTTATATGTTACAGCTATAAACCTTTCATTCATTTACCTGAAGCCAATTTCATATTTCCCCTTGTTCTTCATAGAAAGGGTATGTTTAGTTTCTTCTAAGACCTTCACCACTCCAAAGTCCAGGCCTCCATCTGTACCTGGAAACACCAACAAGAAGTGAGGATGTGTGCATAGCATCCATCACAATCAGTCCCCAATGTTATACACATGAATGTGCTATCAGTATCAGAGAGTAAGGACAGGGAAAAAGCAGGACCTCTACCTTTAGGGAAGCTGATATCTAGAGCCACATCATAAGACTCTGCAAATATATGAATGTTCTCAAGCTGCACTATTCCCAAGATGTTCTCAACATCAGAAACCTGTGAAAAAACATTGAGATAACAGTCAGAAAAATTAGATAAACAGCCTCATTTGTACACACAACTGTAACATCCACTGTTACCTCTAGACGGATGAACTTCTTAATGTTGGTGGCTTTGGCTGCCTTGAAGTGAAGCTGTAAACCATACTCAGAGCAAGGTGCCACAATTCCCTGGTCCTGAGACACTGAGAAATCATCCCCCAGGTTCTCCAGACCCGTCACTCTCCAGGCAGCCGGTAAGAAAGTGCTGTTCCTGAGGAAGATTGTTTTGGTGTCCTTCCTGTGAACATGTAGAACATTAATGGAATGTGGGCACCGATGCATTAAAGCTTATTCTTTCATTGCATTTTATTGCAAGCCATCCCTTATGTCCAGGAGGATACGTGTTAAATATACATGACCAGAAGAGTCTGTGGAGGTATATTCAATGTTACAAAGTTTTAAAGGAACCTATGAGTCACTTCCTTGTCAACCCAGCTGAATCTACTTACCGATGTAGCAGCATCTTCTCAAAGTGAACCTGCTTTCTGTCTAGTTCCAGCTCCGGGCGCACACCTCTGCAGCACACATGGAATATGACTGGCTCAGGATTTTCTTTAATACAGCACACAATATTATCTTCAAACACCCCAGGAGCAGTTGGATAAGCCCATATGGAGAGTTCCTGAAATAAAATAGACAGCTAAATGTGCCTTTTCTCTGACTGAATTTTCAGAATATCCCTCACCCAACACTATATTGAGGTCTACAATAGGGAAGGTATAAAGGACATGGAAGAGAAATAGCAGATCTCAACTTTTGAATAAATTATATGGAATCACTTATATATCAAGGTTATTTACGCCAGGTTTCTGGCATAAAAAAGTGTGATGTCATGGGGGTGTGGTCACGAAGGCCCACCAAATTTACTATAATTTACTATGACTTGACGCACATATAGTGGAAGTCTACACCATTGTCTTCCCTCCCTGACCTGTAAAAAATCACGTTACTGTCTGAAAGACAGCTACAGAATGCTTGTGAAAGGACATTCCCTACAAATATACCCGCTTCTCATTTGACTTCAGGCACATGGTTGGGGGGTCCAGGATGAAGGTCACAGCTTTCATGTCATACTGAAAGCAGAATGTGACCTCAGACTCCAGAGGAGAGACATTGCAGATGGTCACTTTCTCCATATTCTCTGGATATTGTCCAGCTTTATACCTGTAAAGGAAAAACAGATTAAACATTAATATCTGCAAGACCTTGAGGCTGCAGGCAGAAGCCATCATCTTCTAACATTCTATGTTACATAACAAAACATTATACATTTTGCTAAGCGTTAATCTTTTGACTGATGACATCAAAAAGTGTTATTGTATGATCATTTGATCAGTGACTGTTGTGCCTGATAACACCATGAAGAGCAAATGTAAAGTAAGCTTGGGTATACCACTTAATGTAATGCAGTGACCATGTGTCAGACAAAAGCATGCATAACACTGCAGCCCTTGTGTAATACAAGGGCAGAGAATCAGAGCACTTGCTGGCAGCTCTACTATATGGTACAGGTATCTAGAGAATTATATTATTTGTGGGAGTTCATTGTCCTATGGGATAGGCTGCGTGTCAGGGAGGCTCTCCAAACTGATGTGAATCTTCTTTGCATCGGCTCTAGTCTTAAAACGTACCTGCCAGATCCAACAAAATTCTTTTTTATATGTCACTCAGTACCTAATCCTGACCATGTACATCTAATTTTATATGTGTCTAGCACTTTTATTTATTTTTTTATTGCACTTTTAATTTAGCTCACTAGTCTGAATTCCTCTCAAATGGAGGGGGCGTGGCCTCAGTGTGCAGGTCTCCCCCCCCCCCTTCCTCAGTATGCTGTCTGCTCACATCTCCCCTAGCATTAGCAAAACTACAACTCCCAGCTTGTCCTGACTGACAGTAGCGGGACACAAGCTGACAGTGGGAGGATTTTTCCTCCAGCTGTGAGCCCTGCGCTCATAGCTGTCAATCAAGGAAGTGTGACCATGATGCATGGACACAGCAGGACTAGTATGTGTCCAAGCTGGCAGGGGGGTGGGGGGGCGGTTGTTGTTTCTAATGAAAGCAATTGCAAAACCTATTGTTTTTGCATGATTTACAACATATCAAAAGTTTTTGTATCTGACAGTGCCCATTTAAAGCAAAGCAATTGACAAATTATGGTCATCAAGCAGATAGCAATGATTTAGCAGATGTGACCAGCGACCAGTCTGCTGCCGGTTTAATTAACATTATATTTTAATAAATCATGCACACAGCGATACAGTGGTCCCTCAACATACGATGGTAATCCGTTCCAAATGAACCATCGTTTGTATAAACCATCGTATGTTAAGGGATCCGTGCAATGTTAAATATAGGATGTTGTACTCACCTGTCCCCGCTGTCACCGCTGCCCTGGATGTCGCCGTCCTCGCTGTCAACGCTCCCCGGGGTGTCCCCGCCGCTCCGGAACGTCTCTGTTGCCTGGGATCGTCGTTCCTCATCGCCGCCATTACGTCACTACGCACGCCGCTCCTATTGGATGATGGGACGGCGTGCGCGGCGACGTGATGACGACGATGGAGAGCGACGGCGATGCAGGGGATCCCGAAGATGACATCCTGGAGCGCCGCGGACAGGCAAGTAACCATCACCGGAGCTTACAGGGCACCGTAAACAGCTATCCGGCGGCAGCTGAAGCAGTCTGCGCTGCCCAATAGCCGTTTATGCGATGGCCCCGACATACAAAAGCATCGTATGTTGATGGTGCCTTCAACATGCGTTGGCCTCTGACATTATCGTATGTCAGGGCCATCGTAGGTCGGGTGTCACTGTACAACGTTAATTTTTTTACATTATTTTATTTATAAAATGGGAAAAGGGGGGTGATTCAAACTTTTATTAGCGGGAGGGGTTATACACATTTATTAATGTAATCTTTCCTTTCGATTTTTGGGCTTTTTGATCACTTTTTATGCATTTTTTTTTCTGCTATAAGAAGTGACCAAAATGTGCAATTCTGGACTTTAGTTTTTTTTCCCCATGTACGCCAGTGACCGTGCAGTTTAATTAACATTATATTCTAATAATTCACGCACGCGGTGATACCACATGTTTATTTTTTTACATTATTTTATTTATAAAATGGAAAAAGGGGGGGTGATTCAAACTTTTATTAGGGGGAGGGGTTATACACATTTATTAATAAAAAAAAAATGTTTACTTTTTTTTTTTGTCCCCATAGGGGACTATTACATGGAATCTCTCGATTCCTAAGACTGATCAATGCTGGGCTATTACACATCATTGATCAGTGTTATATGCGCCTGTTGCTCTTTAGGTCCTGCGATCAGATTTGATCGTGGGATCTAAAGAGTTAATAGCCTGGCAGCGGCTATAAGCTGCGGCCCCTGGCTGTTGATTCCAGCCGGGGGCCACGCAGTACGGAGCAAGATTATGTCATGATTCAGCTCCGTAGCTGCTTCCCCCTTTCCAGGATGTACCCATACGTCCTGGAGAAGGAAGGGGTTAAGGCTTCTCTGATGTAGACTTGTCAGAGCCCTCTTTAATTATGATTGGACTCCGTTTTAAAGACCTGTTACAATGTCCCGTTTAGAAAACCATTAAAAACTGCCATTAAAAAATCCCATTCAAGTCTATGGGATTTTTTGATTACCCGTTCTCACCCGTTATAGCCCATTATGACTAACGGACGTTATTTGTGACGGGAGAAAAAACCTCACATGCACAAATGTTTCTCCCATCACAAATTAACGTCCGTTAGTCATAATGGGCTATAACGGGTTAGAACGGATAATCAAAAAATCCCATAGACTTGAATGGGATTTTTTAATGGCAGTTTTTAAGGGTTTTCTAAACGGGACATTGTAACAGGTCTTTAAAACGGAGTAACAGTATAGTGTGAAAGGAGACTTACAGACATACACTTACAGACACACACTACACACATACACTTACAGACACACACTACAGACATATACACTTACAGACACACTCACCTGGCAGTCAGTGGTTTCTTCTTTCGCTGACGTCCTCCTGCCCGGGTCTGCGGAGGAACGTCACTTGCGCAACCTCCCCCGTCAGTCCTGGCCGGCAGGACTGGTGCAAGGATTTCTGCCACCCTGGGCAAAACCTCATTTTAGACCAAAAGCTGGCCCCTGGCTTTTGGTCTAAAAAATGTATGATCTAAAAACACGTGTTGCCCGCTTTGTGAACAATACCACCATACAATGACTGAATAACAACGCCATACCAGAACAGAACAATACCACCATACCGTGACAGAATAACACCACCATAACAGAACAATTCCGCCATAACGTGACTTAATAACACCACCATACCAGAAAAGAACAATACCACCATACCATGACTAAATAATAATACCATACCAGAACAGTACAATACCATGACTAAATAACACTGCCATACAAGAACAATACCGCCATACCGTGACTGAATAAAATGCCATACCAGAACATAAAAAACATACCACCATACCATGACTGAATAACACTGCCATACCAAAACCGAATAATACCGCCATACAGTGACTGAATAACAATGCCAGAACAGAACAATACCCCCATATGGTGACTGAATAACACTGCCATACCAGAACAGAACAATACGGCCATACAGTGACTGAATAACAACACCATACCAGAACACAACAATACCGCCATACCTTGACTAACACTGCAATAACACATACAGTGACTGAATAACACTGCAATAACACACATCTATACACACACACATAAATAACTATCTATAACCCCCAACCCATGCAGGATATATTTTTCACACATGTATGGTATATAGATGTATATATCAGCATTCCCCTATCAGTATGCCCAATTGCAGTTTTACAACAGCTAGGCACCCTGGGAAACAATGGTGTGTGTGTGTCTATATCAACGTTTCCCAACCAGGGTGCCTCCAGCTGTTACAAAACTGCAATTGGGCATGCTGGGAGTTGTAGTTTTGCAACAGCTGGAGGTACCCTGGCTGGGGTACGCTGATATAAACACATTAGTGTTTCCCAGGGTGCCTCCAACTCCCAGCATGTCCAATTGCAGTTTTGCAACAGCTGGAGGCACCCTGGTTGGGAAACGTTGATATACACTGGTGTATAATATATATATATATATATATATATATTTTTTTTTTTTTACACATTCACTTCCCACCTAACACCTCACATACAGGGCCGCTGGGGCACTTACAGGGAGTGCCAGTGTTTCTTTCTTCCACGAGCACCGGAGACAGTAGCAGGACGGGATGGTAGGGAGGCGGCAGGACAGCCTTTCTTGTGCACAGCCAACACAGTGCTGGGCGGGGGGCCAGAGGTTGGATGGGGATTTGCGCGCTGCTAAGACAGTAGTGCATGGGGGGGTCTGTAGCGGTGTAGCAGGGTGGGGGGGGGGGGGCGTGGTGCTGGAGGGTTTGCCCGTGCTTACACAGTAGGGGGCCTGGAGTAGAGGGGGAGGGTAAGGTTCTTCTTGCGTGTCTCACAGGTAGCGGGGCCTGGGTGAGGGGTGCTGCGCTGTGCTCTTCATCTATAGGATAGTTTGCACATGGAGCAGCGCCCCTACCTGGACCGGCGGCAGCTAGCTGCTTTAGCAAGGGGCTAAAGGGCTAGCTGCTTTGGGCCCCCAGGAATGACAGGGCCCAGGGCAGCTGCTCCTTTTGCCCTGTGTTAAAGACAGCCCTGAGACTTGTTCATGTACATTAATGCAGATTAAGTTAAAGTCTAAAGTCTATGGGTTACATTTAAAAGATACTCTCATTCCTGCAAAAAGAGATTTACTACACCACATGACTGCTGCCCCTATGCCCCACCAGAGTACCCAGCATCCTCACACACACATCATGCTGACTGCCAGACTGAACATATATGCGTGATCCCATAAGGAACTGTGCTGCCATCTGTACTTATGTTTGTCAGTGACTGCTGGTTATTATCACCTTCTGGACTAACAAACATCAGACGGCAGGTATATTAGTCTGCACTCACTTCTCTCGACTTTTACCACACAGCAGAGGTCCAAAGTCAAAGGTGCTGGAGCTGAGGATGAATTTCTTGTGAATAATCTCATTGTTCTGGATTTCCTTTTTGCGATTTGGAAAGACAACCCTGCAATCAGAGATTTAGTATTAGCTTATTACTGTCATAAACCAGCAGCAAGTCTGTATGTGTGAATGCTACGAAGGAAATCATCTACCAGTTTATCCACGTATACTCGAATACATAGGGGGGATTTATCAAAACCTGTTGACCAGTTGTCCATAACAACCAATCAGATTGCTTCTTTCAGTTTTGAAAAAAACACTTAAAATTAAAAGGTGCAATCTGATTGGTTGCTATGGGCAACTGGTCAAAGTTTCCTTTGCACAGGTTTTGATAAATCTCCCCAATAATGTATGAAGTAAGGAGCTCAGGTAATTATCTGTCTAACGTTATCCTATGAATGATAACTAAGCTCACGTGCCCTTCCTTCCTTAGATTTTTAAGCTTGTCTTGCTACACATTTTTATCTATTTGTTTATGGGATTGCTTTTCATTGAGGCATTGTACTCCTCTCTAACTTCCAACTGTCTCTTAGGTAATTGTAGACCGAACCACTGCAGTCACTACCTACAATAATGGACTGAATCACTGAACTGTCCCAACTGTCTGTCAGCTAACTGGACCAAACAAATGCACAGTCACTACTGTTACGCCGAGCGCTCCGGGTCCCCGCTCCTCCCCGGAGCGCTCGCAACATCCTCGCATTTGCAGCGCCCCGGTCAGACCTGCTGACCGGGTGCGCTGCAATACCTCTCTCAGCCGGGATGCGATTCGCGATGCGGGAGGCGCCCGCTCGCGATGCGCATTCCGGCTCCCGTACCTGACTCGCTCTCCGTCGGTCTTGTCCCGGCGCGCGCGGCCCCGCTCCTTAGGGCGCGCGCGCGCCGGGTCTCTGCAATTTAAAGGGCCACTGTGCCACTGATTGGCGCAGCTGGCTTAATTAGTGTGTTCACCTGTGCACTCCCTATTTATACTTCACTTCCCCTGCACTCCCTCGCCGGATCTTGTTGCCATTGTGCCAGTGAAAGCGTTTCCTTGTGTGTTCCTAGCCTGTGTTCCAGACCTCCTGCCGTTGCCCCTGACTACGATCCTTGCTGCCTGCCCTGACCTTTTGCTACGTCCGACCTTGCTCTTGTCTACTCCCTTGTACCGCGCCTATCTTCAGCAGTCAGAGAGGTTGAGCCGTTGCTGGTGGATACGACCTGGTTGCTACCGCCGCTGCAAGACCATCCCGCTTTGCGGCGGGCTCTGGTGAATACCAGTAGCAACTTAGAACCGGACCACCAGCACGGTCCACGCCAATCCCTCTCTGGCACAGAGGATCCACCTCCAGCCAGCCGAATCGTGACAGTAGATCCGGCCATGGATCCCGCTGAAGTCCCACTGCCAGTTGTCGCCGACCTCACCACGGTGGTCGCCCAGCAGTCGCAACAGATAGCGCAACAAGGCCACCAGCTGTCTCAACTGACCGTGATGCTACAGCAGCTACTACCACAGCTTCAGCAATCATCTCCTCCGCCAGCTCCTGCACCTCCTCCGCAGCGAGTGGCCGCTTCCGGCCTACGATTATCCTTGCCGGATAAATTTGATGGGGACTCTAAGTTTTGCCGTGGCTTTCTTTCACAATGTTCCCTGCACTTGGAGATGATGTCGGACCAGTTTCCTACTGAAAGGTCTAAGGTGGCTTTCGTAGTCAGCCTTCTGTCTGGGAAAGCTCTGTCATGGGCCACACCGCTCTGGGACCGCAATGACCCCGTCACTGCCTCTGTACACTCCTTCTTCACGGAGATTAGAAGTGTCTTTGAGGAACCTGCCCGAGCCTCTTCTGCTGAGACTGCCCTGCTGAACCTGGTCCAGGGTAATTCTTCTGTTGGCGAGTACGCCATCCAATTCCGTACTCTTGCCTCCGAATTATCCTGGAATAATGAGGCCCTCTGCGCGACCTTTAAAAAAGGCCTATCCAGCAACATTAAAGATGTGCTGGCCGCACGAGAAATTCCTGCTAACCTGCATGAACTTATTCATCTGGCCACCCGCATTGACATGCGTTTTTCTGAAAGGCGTCAGGAGCTCCGCCAGGATATGGACTTTGTTCGCACGAGGCGTTTTTTCTCCCCGGCTCCTCTCTCCTCTGGTCCTCTGCAATCCGTTCCTGTGCCTCCCGCCGTGGAGACTATGCAAGTTGACCGGTCTCGCTTGACACCTCAAGAGAGGACACGACGCCGCATGGAGAATCTGTGCCTGTACTGTGCCGGTACCGAACACTCCTTGAAGGATTGTCCTATCCATCCTCCCCGCCTGGAAAGACGTACGCTGACTCCGCACAAAGGTGAAACAGTTCTTGATGTCAACTCTGCTTCTCCACGCCTTACTGTGCCTGTGCGGATATCTTCCTCTACCTTCTCCTTCTCTACTATGGCCTTCTTGGATTCCGGATCTGCAGGAAATTTTATTTTGGCCTCTCTCATCAACAGGTTCAACATCCCGGTGACCAGTCTCGCCAGACCCCTCTACATCAATTCTCTTAACAATGAAAGATTGGACTGTACCGTGCGTTACCGCACGGAACCTCTCCTAATGTGCATCGGACCTCATCACGAAAAAATTTAATTTTTGGTCCTCTCCAACTGCACTTCCGAAATTCTTCTTGGATTACCGTGGCTTCAACGCCATTCCCCAACCCTTGATTGGTCCACAGGAGAAATCAAGAACTGGGGTACTTCTTGTTTCAAGGACTGTCTTAAACCGGTTCCCAGTACTCCCTGCCATGACCCTGTGGTTCCCCCTGTAACCGGTCTTCCTAAGGCTAATATGGACTATGCTGACGTGTTTTGCAAAAAGCAAGCTGAGACTTTACCTCCTCACAGGCCTTATGACTGTCCTATTGACCTCCTCCCGGGTGCTACTCCACCCCGGGGCAGAATTTATCCTCTGTCTGCTCCAGAGACTCTTGCCATGTCAGAGTACATCCAGGAAAATTTAAAAAAGGGGTTTATCCGCAAATCCTCCTCTCCTGCCGGAGCTGGATTTTTTTTTGTGTCCAAAAAAGATGGCTCCCTACGTCCTTGCATTGATTACCGCGGACTTAATAAAATCACGGTAAAGAACCGCTACCCCCTACCTCTTATCTCGGAACTCTTTGATCGCCTACAAGGTGCCCACATCTTTACCAAACTGGACTTAAGAGGTGCTTATAATCTCATCCGCATCAGGGAGGGGGACGAATGGAAGACTGCATTTAACACCAGAGATGGACACTTTGAGTATCTGGTCATGCCCTTTGGCCTGTGCAACGCCCCTGCCGTCTTCCAAGACTTTGTTAATGAAATTTTTCGTGATCTCTTATATTCCTGTGTTGTGGTTTATCTGGACGATATTCTGATTTTTTCTGCCAACTTAGAAGAACACCGCCAGCATGTCCGCATGGTTCTTCAGAGACTTCGAGACAATCAACTTTATGCCAAAATGGAGAAATGTCTGTTTGAATGTCAATCTCTTCCTTTCCTAGGATACTTGGTCTCTGGCCAGGGACTACAAATGGACCCAGATAAACTCTCTGCCGTCTTAGATTGGCCACGCCCCTCCGGACTCCGTGCTATCCAACGTTTTTTGGGGTTCGCCAATTATTACAGACAATTTATTCCACACTTTTCCACTATTGTGGCTCCTATCGTGGCTTTAACCAAGAAAAATGCCAATCCCAAGTCCTGGTCTCCCCAAGCGGAAGACGCATTTAAACATCTCAAGTCTGCCTTTTCTTCTGCTCCCGTGCTCTCCAGACCTGACCCATCTAAACCCTTCCTATTGGAGGTAGATGCCTCCTCAGTGGGAGCTGGAGCTGTCCTTCTACAAAAAAATTCTTCCGGGCATGCTGTTACTTGTGGGTTTTTTTCTAGGACCTTCTCTCCGGCGGAGAGAAACTACTCCATCGGGGATCGAGAACTACTGGCCATTAAATTGGCGCTTGAGGAATGGAGGCATCTGCTGGAGGGATCAAAATTTCCAGTTATCATATACACTGATCACAAGAATCTCTCCTATCTCCAGTCTGCCCAACGGCTGAACCCTCGCCAGGCCAGGTGGTCGTTGTTCTTTGCCCGTTTTAACTTTGAAATTCATTTTCGCCCTGCCGACAAGAACATTAGGGCCGATGCCCTCTCTCGTTCCTCGGATGCCTCGGAAGTAGAGCTCTCTCCGCAACACATCATTCCTCCTGACTGTCTGATCTCCACTTCTCCAGCCTCCATCAGGCAAACTCCTCCAGGGAAGACCTTCGTTTCTCCACGCCAGCGTCTCGGGATTCTCAAATGGGGACACTCCTCCCACCTCGCAGGCCATGCGGGCATCAAAAAATCCTTGCAACTCATCTCTCGTTTCTATTGGTGGCCGACTCTGGAGACGGATGTTGTTGTTGTTTTGTGCGGGCCTGTACTGTCTGTGCCCGGGATAAGACTCCTCGCCAGAAGCCTGCTGGTCTCCTTCATCCTCTGCCTGTCCCCGAACAGCCTTGGTCACTGATTGGTATGGACTTTATTACAGACTTACCCCCATCCCGTGGCAACACTGTTGTTTGGGTGGTCGTTGATCGATTTTCCAAGATGGCACATTTTATTCCTCTTCCTGGTCTTCCTTCAGCGCCTCAGTTGGCAAAACAATTTTTTGTACACATTTTTCGTCTTCACGGTTTGCCCACGCAGATCGTCTCGGATAGAGGCGTCCAATTCGTGTCTAAATTCTGGAGGGCCCTCTGTAAACAGCTCAAGATTAAATTAAACTTCTCTTCTTCTTATCATCCCCAATCCAATGGGCAAGTAGAAAGAATTAACCAGGTCCTGGGTGACTATTTACGGCATTTTGTTTCCTCCCGCCAGGATGACTGGGCAGATCTTCTACCATGGGCCGAATTTTCATACAACTTCAGAGTCTCCGAATCTTCTGCTAAGTCCCCATTTTTCGTGGTGTACGGCCGTCACCCTCTTCCCCCCCTCCCTACTCCCTTGCCCTCTGGTTTGCCCGCTGTGGATGAAGTGACTCGTGATCTTTCCACCATATGGAAAGAGACCCAAAATTCTCTTTTACAGGCTTCATCCCGCATGAAAAGGTTTGCCGATAAGAAAAGAAGAACTCCCCCCATTTTTGCTCCCGGAGACAAGGTACGGCTCTCCGCTAAATATGTCCGCTTTCGTGTCCCAAGTTACAAACTGGGACCACGCTATCTTGGTCCTTTCAAAGTCTTGTGCCAGATTAACCCTGTCTCTTACAAACTCCTTCTTCCTCCTTCTCTTCGTATTCCCAATGCCTTCCATGTCTCTCTCCTTAAACCACTCATCATTAACCGCTTCTCTCCCAAACTTGTTTCTCCCACTCCTGTTTCCGGTTCTTCTGACGTCTTCTCCGTGAAGGAGATTTTGGCCTCCAAGACGGTCAGAGGGAAAAAAAATTTCTTGGTGGATTGGGAAGGCTGTGGTCCAGAAGAGAGATCCTGGGAACCTGAGGACAACATCCTAGACAAAAGTCTTGTCCTCAGGTTCTCAGGCTCCAAGAAGAGGGGGAGACCCAAGGGGGGGGGGGTACTGTTACGCCGAGCGCTCCGGGTCCCCGCTCCTCCCCGGAGCGCTCGCAACATCCTCGCATTTGCAGCGCCCCGGTCAGACCTGCTGACCGGGTGCGCTGCAATACCTCTCTCAGCCGGGATGCGATTCGCGATGCGGGAGGCGCCCGCTCGCGATGCGCATCCCGGCTCCCGTACCTGACTCGCTCTCCGTCGGTCTTGTCCCGACGCGCGCGGCCCCGCTCCTTAGGGCGCGCGCGCGCCGGGTCTCTGCAATTTAAAGGGCCACTGCGCCACTGATTGGCGCAGCTGGCTTAATTAGTGTGTTCACCTGTGCACTCCCTATTTATACTTCACTTCCCCTGCACTCCCTCGCCGGATCTTGTTGCCATTGTGCCAGTGAAAGCGTTTCCTTGTGTGTTCCTAGCCTGTGTTCCAGACCTCCTGCCGTTGCCCGACTACGATCCTTGCTGCCTGCCCTGACCTTTTGCTACGTCCGACCTTGCTCTTGTCTACTCCCTTGTACCGCGCCTATCTTCAGCAGTCAGAGAGGTTGAGCCGTTGCTGGTGGATACGACCTGGTTGCTACCGCCGCTGCAAGACCATCCCGCTTTGCGGCGGGCTCTGGTGAATACCAGTAGCAACTTAGAACCGGTCCACCAGCACGGTCCACGCCAATCCCTCTCTGGCACAGAGGATCCACCTCCAGCCAGCCGAATCGTGACAACTACCTACAATAATGGATTGATCCAATAAACTATCCCAACTGTCTATCAGCTAAGGCTGGGTTCACATCACGTTTTTACCAATACGGGACGCATACGGCTGGGGGAGCTAAAACCTTGCGCTCCCGTATCCCTGCCGTATGCCGCCCCTATGTAATTAATTTCAATGAGATGACCGGAGTCAGCGTTTCACTCCGGTCGGCTCATTGAAATGAATTACATACGGGCGGCATACGGCAGGGATACAGGAGCGCAAGGTTTTAGCTCCCCCCAGCCGTATGCGCTCCCATATTGGTAATAACGTGATGTGAACCCAGCCTAATTGTGGACAAAACCAATGCACAGTCACTACCTACAATAATGGACTGATCCAATGAACTGTCTAACTGTCTGTCCACTAACTGTAGATCAAACCAATGTACAGTAACTACCTTCAATAGTGGATGGATCAGCAGCACATAAGCTTACTAGTCCTATCTAGAATGTATTAAGAGGTAGTCATCCCCCTCTGCTTGACTGATTTCAACCCAATTTAATAGGGTGGTATATATAAAAAGAAGTTTTCAAGTTATCACAGAATGTACAAACAGACAAGATCCATCTGAGTAGAACAAACTTTACTTTGTTTGGTCACTTATGGAAGTTACTTAGTCCTACAGTCATAGCTGTAAATTTTGACACCCCTGAAATTTTTCAAGAAAATAAAGTATTTCTCATAGAAAAGGATTGCAGTAACACGTGTTTTGCTATACAAATGTTTATTCCCTTTGTGTGTATTGGAATTAAACCGAAAAAGGGAGGAAAAAAAGCAAATTGAACATAATGTCACAACAAACTCCAAAAATGGGCTGGACAAAATTATTGGCACCCTTTCAAAGTTGTGGAAAAATAAGATTGTTTCAAGCTCCTTTAAACTCACCTGGGGAAAGTAACAGGTGTGGGCAATAAAATAAAAAAATCACACCTGAAAGCAGATAAAAAGGAGAGAAGTTCACTTAGTCTTTGCATTGTGTGTCTGTTTTTGCCACACTAAGCATGGACAACAGAAAGAGGAGAAGAGAACTGTCTGAGGACTTGAGAACCAAAAATCGTGGAAAAATATCAACAATCTCAAGGTTAGAAGTCCATCTCCAGAGATCTAGATTTGCCTTTGTCCACAGTGCACAACATTATCAAGAAGTTTGCAACCCATGGCACTGTAGCTAATCTCCTTGGGCGTGGACGGAAGAGAAAAATTGATGAAAGGTGTCAACGCAGGATAGTCCGGATGGTGGATAAGCAGCCCCAAACAAGTTCCAAAGATACTCAAGCTGTCCTGCAGGCTCAGGGAGCATAAGTGTCAGTGCGAACTATCCATCAACATTTAAATGAAATGAACATTAAAAAAATGAGACACTAAAAAGCAAGACTACATTTTGCCAAAATGAACTTGAGTAAGCTAAAATCCTTCTGGTAAAACATCTTGTGGACAGATGGGATTAAGATTTTTTTGGTAAAGCACATCATTCTAAGGTTTACCGAAAACGGAATAAGGCCTACGAAGAAAAGAACACAGTACCTACAGTGAAATATGGTGAAGGTTCAATAATGTTTTGGGGTCGTTTTGCTGCCTCTGGCACTGGGTACCTTGAATGTGTGCAAGGCATCATGAAATCTGAGGATTATCAACGGATTTGGGTAGCACTGTACAGCCCAGTGTCAGAAAGCTGGGTTTGCGTCCGAGATCTTGGGTCTTCCAGCAGGACAATGACCCCAAACATACATCAAAAAGAACCCAGAAATGGATGGCAACAAAGCCATCCAGAGAGTTCTGAAGTAGCCAGCAATGAGTCCAGATCTAAATCCCATTGAACAACTGTGGAGAGATCTTAAAAATTGCTGTTGGGAAAAGGCGCCCTTCCAATAAGAGAGACCTGGAGCAGTTTGCAAAGGAAGAGTGGTCCAACATACCGGCTGAGAGGTGTAAGAAGCTTATTAATGGTTATAGGAAGGAAGCAACTGACTTCCGTTATTTTTTCCAAAGGGTGTGCAACCAAATATTAAGTTATGTTAACCATTTTCTGTGAAATCAGACTCTATTTGTAAAATCTGCTATTTGATACATATTAGAGGACATTTATAAAAGCATTTAGTAGATTTGCTATACTCCTTTGCGACTAGGCCCTTTTCTGTGCGACTTTTGACCAGCTGAGAAGAGCAAGAAAATTCTGTTTGGCTTATGTAAGCAAATTTTCAAAAATGACTTGCAGTGGTCAGAGATTTATAATGTGCGACTGTCGCAAAAAAAGTTGCACACCATCAAAAAAATAAAGCCATATATTGGAGGGGCGTGGCCTGCATGGGGAGCTGAGCAGACGTGTGTCCGCCGAGCTCACGCTCACCTAAGTAATTTACCCTGAAATGTAACACCCTGACCCGCGGTGACACTAACCAGAAGGCGGATCTGGGCTCCGGTGATCCTCCTGTGACGGTGGCGGTCGGGCTGGCTGCTCCGTTTTGGTGCCGGCGGCGGTGAACAGCCTCCTGGTGGGGCCGGATGGTGGTGGAGTGAGTGGAGGCGGCAATCTGGGGGCTGTCGGCCTCAGGGTGAGACCAGAGGATCTGCGCTGCTGCTGTGAAGTGACTCGTGGTGTCCCGCACCTCTGGGAGTCCCGGGTTGCTCCCTGGCTGTTGTTCTGGGGGCCTGCCATTGCTGGCTTTTGTGGGCGGGGCCTGGACCTTGGCTGGGTCTCCAGGGAAACTCCCGCTGTCCCTGTGTGCTGTCGGGCTGCAGCAGTGAAGATCAGACTCTGCAGGAGATCACGGGAAGATGGAGGCACCTTCCCCTGCATATGGTGGGGTCATATTTCCCTCTCATATTCATCTGGCCCCCGGGACTGTATATTTCCCATTTACCTTTGGACTTGCTGGGACTCATAGTGGGTGAAGAATTGGCTCAGTGCAGGAGGCCTTCTCTTCTAAAGCTCCTTTTAACCCTCCCTGTGCTGGACTGTGCTGCTATTACTACTGGCTGGACTTGCTGTGACTTGTGGGGACTGCAGTGCTGGTGGAGTGCTCTGCTATGGTCTGTCGCTCACCTACTACTGAAAATATATTACTGCGGAACTTTATGCTATCTTATCCGGAGGTGTCCGCCCTGTTTGCTACGTGTGGTGTTCCTCTCTTCTGGTGCCTTACTTTGCTCATACTTGCCAGGATAAGTGACTGTGTGCTACCATGGGAGGCCCGAGGGGTAAATCTAAGCGGAATAAGTCAGGGGATGGCGTGGCTCACCCTTCCTCGGATGAGGATGTTTCTTCAGATGATGGACACTTTGAGGTTAGCGGTTGCTCCAAGCGAGACTCTGTGGCTCAGACACCTCTTTCTACCAAAGTGGCGGCCAACGCTGCTAAAAAGTCGAGTCAGTTTTCCAAATCTGAGGTTCTGTCAGGCAGCGCTTTGACTGGTCAGTCTGTGTCCTTAGCAGATCGTCCTTCTAATCCATCTCCTCTTCCTTCTCCTGATCATATGCCGTATGATGGGGCCACCATGGACCTCCGCTTTACGGAAATATTGTCTACTATAACCTCTTGTCACACTTCTATGATCACTAAAGTGGATGGGCTTAGACAGGAGTTTGTCATCCTACACCACGAGACTCAAAAGCTGAGAGAACGCAACACGGAGGTGGAAAACAGGGTTTCTACGGAGGAAGACACTCTCCGCCCTATCCCTCAACAAATTATTGATCTCCTGTGGTAGTTTAATGGCATAGTTGACAGGGCTGACGACTTTGAAAATCGCCCAACAATGTTAGGCTGGTGGCACTTCCTGAAAAGGCGGAGGGAGCCGACCCTGTGGCGTTCCTTGAATCTTGGCTGAAAGAGATATTGCTTGCGGATACCTTCTCTCCTTTCTTCTCGGTGGAGCGGGCCCATAGGGTCCATGCCAGATCTCCTGTTCAGGGCCCCCCCGACCGTTCCTGGCATAGATTCTTCACTTTAAAGACAGAAACGCTATCCTGAGGGCGGTGAGGATCAAGGGCGAGGTGCTATTCGGGGAAAGCAGAGTCTCCTTCTACCCGGACTTCTCCGTGGAATTGAGAAAACAGCGTACCCAATTTACAGATGTCCGAGCCAAACTTTGCTCCAAAGGATATCGCTATGCTATGCTGTACCCGGCCAGTCTGAGGGTGTGGATGGACGCACTACCAAATTCAGCCTCCGGACTGATGTCCCTGATGGACTGCCTACCCCCTTCTTAGTTAGTTAGTGGTGTAGGCTTGGAGTACTAGCTGGCCGATCTACGAGTTCCCCCTAGGATGTTTCTGGCTAGAGGGTCAAGGGGTTGTTAACCCTAGTTACTGGGGGGGGGGGGGGTGGTGGTTGGTAGATTGTACATAGCTCCTGCAGTCGCCTGATATAGTTCTCTTGTTTGAGGTACAGGTCTGCAATGGTTTAGTTAATGTTAGACAGGGATTTGTTTTGGGAATGTTATACGGTTCTTATTTGTTTCTGCTGTTCTGTGGTGTGGTGTCTTTGTTGTCCGTCCTTGTTCACTGGTCGTATGTGGTGTGCCTGGGAACTCCCCTGTTTGTATGGTTTCTCTATGGCATGTCGGGCCATGTGTGCTTCTCACCGGCTTCATGATGGGATCCCTTAAGGTACTGAGTTGGAATGTCGGCGGCCTTAATTCCAAGTTTAAGAGAGCGCTGTGCATGGATTTTGTAAAGAGACATTCCCTGCATCATTTGTTTGCAAGAAACTCACCTGACGGTCGAAAGGTGTTGGCCCTTAAGAGGGCGTGGGTTGCAAAGGGATATCATTTTTCTTACTCGTCCCTAGCTAGAGGGCTCTCAGTCTTGGTGTCTAAATTCTTGACTTTGGTTTTCTCCCAGGTTTCCTGTGACCAATTCCGTAGCTTTGTGATCTTACATGGTGCATTGTCTTCCTTCTGCTTCACTTTGGTTTCTCTGTATGTGCCTCCTCCTTTTCATGTTTCTTGTTGGATTCGCTTACGGATAAACTGACTTCCTTCCCTCCTGACCCTGTTCTTTTTATAGGACACTTCAATGTTGTTCCTGATCCCCTGCCGCAGACCCTGGCTCATCTGCTTTGGCTTCTTAGCGTCTGGGACTGGGCCTTACTGATCTATAGAGGTGGAAGTATCCAGATGACTCAATCTTCTCCTTTTATTCCTCGTTTCACAAGTCCTTTTCTCGCATTGATCTCGCCTCTGCTTCAGCTGACCTATTGCCAGCCATGAGTTATGTGTGTTATACTAATAGAGGGATCTCAGATCATTCTGCCTTAATAGTTACATTATCCCTTGGTCCCCGTCCCTCCTCCCACCTGTAGAGAAGGCATAATGGGTGGCTTCAGGCGGAGGCAGTTTCCTCTGCCTTGGAGGTTGCTCATTATGACTACTGGGCCCATAATGCCTCCCATCAGGATGTTCTGATTCAGTGGGATGCTTACAAAAGCGACTGTTCGGGGAGCATATGTGGTGGGGGTAGTGGGTAAGAGGACGGAATTGAGAGCCCGGGAACAGGCGCTACGATCAGAAAAAGGAGTCCTTGAGGCAGCAATGGTGAGGGATCCTACTTCGGAGACCGAAAGGGAGTTGTAACACTCACGTTTCAGAAGTCAGGAACACCGGTGGATGTGGATCCGCTGGACCTGTGTGGCAGATGACTCGGACCGTACAAGGGAGTGGAGTCTAAGGTGCCGCTGGTTTTCACCAGAGCCCGCCACAAAGCAGATGTATTTGCTGCGGCAGGCGGCACCCAGGTCGCTACCCCTGGCCCGGCTCGACCACACAGGCGACTGAGGAGATGCGAGGCACAGGAGGGATAAGGCAGCTCGTAGTCTGGATAGCTGAAGTTCAGGGCAGGCGACACAGTAGTCAAAACGTAGCAGGAGTTCAGTAGGCAGGCGGCAGAGGAGCAAGGTCAAAGTCACAAAGCAAGGGATCAGATACACGGCAAGGCAATACTGAGAAAAGCTTTCTCTAAGGCACAAGGCAACAAATATCCGGCAGGGGAGTGAGGAGGGTGGAGGAATTTATAAATGAGCCACAGGTGAATTACACTAATGAGCGTACTGGCCCTTTAACCCCTTAACGACAATTGACGTAAATGGACGTCATGGTGACGTGGTACTTAGCGCACCATGATGTACATTTACGCCCCGCCATGATCGTGAGCACCGGAGCGGTGCTTGCGTCATGCCCGACAGGTCCTGGCTGCTATCGGCAGCCAGGGACCCGCCGGTAATGGTGGACATCTGCGATCGCGCGGATGTCCGCCATTAACCCCTCAGATGCCGTGATCAATACAGATCACGGCATCTGCGGCAGTGTGGTACTTTTAATGGATGATCGGTTCACCCGCAGCGCTGCCGCAGTGATCCGATCATCCAGCATGGCGGCCGGAGGTCCCCTCACCTGGCTCCGACCGTCTCCCGGGGTCTTCTGCTCTGGTCTGAGATCGAGCAGACCAGAGCAGAAGATCACCGATAATACTGAGCAGTGCTGTGTCCTATACATAGCACTGAACAGTATTAGCAATCAGCTGATTGCTATGAATAGTCCCCTGTGGGGACATAAAAAGTGTTAAAAAAATTTTATAAAAGATTTGCTCTCTGGGAGGACTCTGGGGCTTGATGGGTTGGTGGGAGACTGGTACAGGGTGAATGAAGAAAAATTGATTCCTATCTTGCTTAAACTGTATGCTACGCCCTTGGAGCTTGGGACTTTGCCTGAGAGAGGCCCTAATTGTAGTACTCCCAAAGCCTGGAAAGGATCCGAAATTGCCGGACTCTTATCGTCCCATCTCCCTTCTCAATGTTGACAAACAGGCTTAAGGGGGTAATTTCTTCAGTAGTTCACCCTGATCAGACTGGGTTTATGCCAGGGAGGGCTACTGATATCAATGCCAAAAGACTCCAGCTTAACATCTCTGCAGCAGAGAAGGACGTTTTCCCTGGTTATGTAGTTAGCCTTGATGTATAAGGCCTTTGATTCGGTTGAGTCGCACTATATTTGGTGCCTGATGCATGTCCTCCGCTTTTGACCTGTTTTTAGGACGTGGATCCGTTTGCTGTATGATACGCCTAGGGCCCAAATACGTACCAATTTGGAGATTTCAAGCTCCTTCCCGCTGGGCAGGGGCACTCGGCAAGGGTGCCTTTCATCTCCCTTTCTGTTTGCTTTGGCTGTAGAACCTCTGGCGGCGGCTGTTTGTGCCTCTGACTCTATTAAGGGAATCCCTAGAGGTTCCCTGACTGAAAAGATATCCATGAATGCCGATGACACCTTGGTTTATTTGACTGATGTGGAGGGCTCCCTAGATACTCTGTTTGGTCTTTTGGAGAGGTTCGGGGAGGTTTCAGGTCTGAGAGTAAATTGGGCCAAATCCTCTATTATGCCCTTGTCCCGGGAAGGGGTTTTACCTTCTGCCTAATGGGTTGCAGTCGGTGTCCCGCTTTAGGTATTTGGGAGTGGAGGCGTCACCTAACAACTCTGAGTTTATGGCCCCTAATTTGGACCCTCTTCTAGGTAATACGCTCACGTGCTTACAAGCGTGGGATTCTTTACCCTTACCCTTAGCAGGTAGGGTCAATATTTTCTAAATGATTTTCCTTCCTAAGTTCCTCTACCTTTTTCATTTGTCACCTATTATTCCTCCCAGGGTATTTTTTGTTAAACTTAACAGGGCTCTGTTGGCAGAATAAACCACCGAGGTTGGGACAGGCACTGCTCCAGGCACCAAAGCAGCAGGGGGGCTTGCCGCTCCTAATATGCATAACTATTTTCTAGCTTCACAGCTGGTGAACGCAGCCTGGTGGAAAGACCTGGACCTTTACTAATGCCTTCACAGCTCTGGTGGGGGCTCTCCTGGGCTCATATGACTAATACATTGTACAGGTATACGCCCTCTGCATCTTTGCCAACTCCTATTAAGACGGTGGCTGAATTCTGGTCGATGGTTTCTGGGCGCTTCCCTCAGCCGGTGGTGTCTCCTAGAGCACCCCTGTGGGGTAATCCTCATTTGGAACACCTGCGGGAGTTGGAGGCAGCTGGATTTTGGAGCTCCCAGGGACTCAAATTCGCAATGCACTTGTTTGGAGATGACTGTGTCTTTCCTTCATTTGCTGACTTTAGACAACGTTTTCATGTCCCTCAGGATGCCCACTTCAGGTATCTTCAGTTGCGGCATGTGGTTTCTACACAGTTTGGTTCACTGGAAGTTACCTCTGTGTTTAATGATTGGAATTGCTCCTGGGAACCACCGACCTGGCTAAGCCTCTCACTCACAGTTATGCTTTATTGCAATCAGTGGGTCCAGACCCATTTGCTCTTGCACAGTTGAAGTGGGTTGAGGATGTTCCTAGTCTTTCTGTGGACATTTGGAAGGAAGTGGTTAAAACGTATTATGCTACGGTGGTTAGTGCCCGAGATATGCTCATTTAATCCACGTTTGTCCTCCGTTTGTATTATACTCAAGTTAGACTACACCGCATGGGGGTATAGGCTTCTGATACTTGTTTCAGGTGTGGGAGTGAAAGAGGCACTTTTTTGCATGCGGTTTGGACTTGCTCTTGTGTTGTGCCCTTTTGGAGAGAGGTGATGACATTCTTGTCTGACCATCTTTAACACCCCTTTGTTTTGATACCAGGAGTCTGTTTGTTGGAAGTTATTATTGGTTTGGTGACGGGCTTTTATAGGTGCATCTTGATCCGTTTTCTTCTGTTTTGTGCACTCAAAGTCATAGTGATGGCCTGGAAAGACGGGTCCCCCCCGTCCTCTGTGCCGGTGGATAATTTTAGTGAATAAATATGTTCCCCTATACCATGCCTTGTATGTAAGTAGGAGATGCCCACAAAAATTTGGCAAGGTCAGGGTGCCATGGATGTTGCTGGAAGTTTCTACTAATCCTCCAGTTCGTGAGGCCTCCCAGCTTTAGGGTGGTTATGTGGCTTACGGGTGAGCTCCCAGGATTTGTTCTGGTGTGTGTGTGAATGGGTCTGTAGTATGGTGTTACGGTGTTGATGTTCTCTGTGGGGATACTGCTCACTCTCGTACTTACTGAGGTCTCTGATTTCTAGTTCATGGTCTCTTTCTCTGGATTCTTTATATGCCCTTTCTTATGACCGGATTGTCAATTTGGAGCGGGTGGGAAAAAAAAAACTAAATTAAAAAAAAAAAAATATATATATATATATATATATATATATATATATAAAAAGCAAAATCTCAAAAATGAAAACAGAATGGAGGAAAAAAGCTGATTTGCTTACTGTCACGTACCGGCAGGACTAGTAGTGGATCCTCTAGACCAGAGAGGCGATGGCGCGGGTTGTACTGGAGGACTGGTTCTAAGTAGTTACTGGTCTTCACCAGAGCCCGCCACATAGCGGGATGGATTTGCTGCGGCGGTAACTACCAGGTCGTATCCCCCAGTAACAACTCGACCTCTCTGGCAGCTGATATGGCGTGGCACACAGGGAGCAGGCAGGAGCGTAGTCGGACATAGCAGAGGTCAGGGCAGGCAGCAAAGGTTCAAGGGCAAGTAGTCGGTAGCAACGGGTTCGGCAACAGGCAAGGCAATATAACACAATAGGGAACGCTTTCTCAAAAGCACAAGGGCACAAAGATCCGGCAAGGGCAGGAAGGGGCAGGTTACATTTATAGGGAAGTAGCCAGAGGTCAGGGACCAGAGCACCAATCAATGGCGCGCTGGCCCTTTAAATTTACAGAAGGCGGCGCGCGCCCTAGAGAGCGGGGCCGCGCGCGCCAGGAGGCAGAGACTGACGGCGCAGGGAGCGGGGAGCCAGGTGAGACAGATAGGGACGCGGCGCGTGAGAGGGGACCAGCTGCCACGGCAGCCGTGTCCCCGACACAAGGGAACCCATGCTCCCGGTCAACGCGTCTAACCGAGAGGCGCTGGGATCCCAAGGAGGGAGGCCAAGGGAGCGGGCGCTCCGGTTCGGGGGTGGGGACCGGAGCGCACGCTGTGACAGTACCTCCCCCTTAGGTCTCCCCCTCTTCTTGGTGCCCAGAAAACTGAGGGTGAGACTGCGGTCCAAGATGTTCTCCTCAGGCTCCCAAGACCTCTCCGCAGCCCTCCCAATCAACCAGAAAAAATCTTCTCCCCCGAGAGATCCTGGTCGCCAAGATCTCCTTGACAGAGAAAATATTGGATGTACCGGCAACAGGGGTGGGAGAAAAAAGCTTGGGAGAGAAACAGTTAAAGACAGCAGGTTTAAGAAGGGAGACATGGAAAAAGTTATGGATGGGGAGTGAGGGAGGAAGATGGAGCTGGTAAGAGACCTGATTGATCCGACTCTTGATTTTATAGGGTCTCAAGTAACGAGGGCCCAATTTGTAACTTGGGACCCTAAATCGGATGTTTTTAGAGGAGAGCCAAACCTTGTCACCTGGGCGAAATTCCGGAGGAGCTCTGCGTCTCTTGTCAGCTTGGACCTTCATACGAGCGGAAGCCTTGAGGAGAGCAGCGTGAGTTTCACGCCAGATAGTGGAAAAGTCCAGTACAAGACTGTAAACAGCAGGTACAGAAGAAGGAGTGGGATACTGCTGGCAGAGGTGGAAGAGGATGACAGCCAAAAACTACAAAGAAAGGAGACTTGTTAGAAGCTGAGGATTGTTTGAAGTTGTAGGAGAGCTCCGCCCAGGGAAGTAGATCCACTCGATTGTCATGGCGAGAGGATACAAAGTGGCGCAGATAGTCGCTCAAAAATTGGTTCACCCGTTCTACCTGACCGTTGGACTGAGGGTGGTACGAAGAAGAAAAGTCCAATTTGATCCCAAGCTGACCACAAAGAGCCCTCCAGAATTTGGAGATAAATTGTACCCCACGATCCGAGACAATATGTTTGGGAAGGCCATGGAGACGGAAGATGTGTTGGAAGAATTGTTTGGCTAACATGGGTGCAGACGGTAGAACGGGCAGGGGTACAAAGTGAGCCATTTTGGAGAAGCAATCTACCACGACCAAAATGACGGACATGCCATGGGATCTGTAACAAACTCCACAGCGATGTGAGACCAGGGAACTTCAGAAAAAGGTAGGGGCAAGAGAAGACCCCCTGGTTTCTGACGAGGCGATTTATCCCGGGCGCAAATCATACAGGCCTGGACGAAGTCCGAGACATCTTTCTCCAGAGAAGGCCACCAGTACCTTTGGGAGATTAGTTGGAGAGATTTTTGTACCCCTGGATGACCGGCAAAAAGGGAAGCGTGGCCCCACTTGAGAATTTGCAATCGCTGACGTGGAGGTATGTAGGATTTGCCAGGAGGAAGAAGGCGCAGGTCCACGGGTGTGACGGCAATAAGGTGTTCTGGTGGGATGATATATTGCGGTGTTAACTCGTCGCTCACCACATCAGAAGAGCGAGATAGAACATCTGCCCTAATGTTCTTACAAGCCGGAAGAAAATGGATTTCAAAATTAAAGTGGGCGAAGAATAACGACCAACGAGCCTGACGGGGATTTAGTCTCTGGGCAGACTGGAGATAAGCCAGGTTCTTGTGGTCTGTGAAGATGTTCACAGGATGTGTGGCGCCCTCGAGTAAATGTCTCCATTCCTCCAGTGCCAACTTAATGGCCAGCAGTTCTCTGTCTCCAATGGAATAATTTCTCTCTGCGGGAGAGAATGTTTTAGAAAAGAAGCCACAAGTTACTGTCTTGCCCCCGGAAGACTTTTGGGTGAGGACAGCTCCGGCTCCCACCGAGGAGGCATCCACTTCGAGAGAGAAGGGCTTGGTGAAATCTGGCCTAGAAAGAACAGGTGCTGAGGCAAAGGTGGCTTTCAGTGACTGGAAGGCTTCTTCAGCTTGGGAAGGCCAAGATTTGGGGTTAGCTCCTTTTCTTGTTAAAGCCACGATAGGAGCCACCAGAGTGGAATAATGAGGAATAAATTGCCTGTAGTAATTAGCAAAGCCCAGAAATCTTTGTATGACTCGGAGACCAGAGGGGCGTGGCCAATCCAGAACCGCGGAGAGCTTGGCTGGATCCATTTGAAGTCCTTGGGCTGAGATAATGTATCCCAGTAAAGGCAGGGAGGACCGTTCAAAAAGACATTTTTCAAGTTTGGCGTATATGCGATTTCTCCTAAGATGAGTGAGAACTTGTCGCACATGGACCCGATGTTGGTCCAAATTGGAGGAAAAGATGAGGATGTCATCCAAGTATACGACCACGCAGGTATAAAGTAGGTCCCTGAAGATGTCGTTGACAAATTCCTGGAAGACGGCAGGCGCATTACAAAGGCCGAAGGGCATCACCAGATACTCAAAGTGCCCGTCCCTTGTGTTAAAGGCGGTCTTCCACTCGTCTCCCTCACGGATGCGGATCAAATTATAGGCCCCTCGAAGGTCAAATTTGGTGAAGATCTTTGCCCCTCGGAGACGATCAAATAGCTCAGAGATTAGGGGCAGAGGGTAACGGTTCTTGATGGTAATTTTATTAAGTCCTCTGTAGTCTATGCAGGGACTTTTTAAATCAGATAATTTTTATTAAAGATTTTGCAAACATTTTAAATCAACATACAGACAATAAACCCCAGCCTCCCACCCACCCCACAAAGATACAATCCATTTCTACCCCTATACAGCACATAACGCACGTTTAGTAAGCCAAAGTACCATTAACCTTCAGACCCAATGGTCAGTCTCTCTCACACCACACTCTCAGAGCTGCAACAAACAGCACCTACATGCGTTCCAGTAAAGCCACAAAAAGAGGGTACAAATAAAAACGCAAGAATTAGAAAGAAAAGAGCCACATTCACAGAACTCCAGCAGGCAAGCTAGCACAACATTCCGAAGACAGGTTTAGAATGTACAATCATCTATGAATCAGTCTACGGGGGGTCAAAGTGGTTCACCCAGGGTCCCCAGATACCATCAAATTTCCTAACAACTTTACGCTTAACATATATCCCTTTCTCCAAGCGCACTATCTGCGCTATTCTTTTAACAAGATCAGCTACTCCCGGAGGAGACGGTCTGATCCAGAACTGCGCTATAAGTTTCCTGGCCTGATATAACACACGTAAAATTCCCACTTCTCTCAAGGAGGGTTCCTGATCGCAGCCTATAAGGCCAAGTAGACACACCTTAGGGGTTGCATTCAATGTTACCCCGTAAACGGTCGTAATAAGTCGTATCACATCATTCCAATATGCATGTAAGACAGGGCAAGCCCACATCATGTGCAACAAGTGGGCCTCCAACTCACCACACCTGGGGCAAGAAGAGTCAGACCGAACACCAATGTTATGTAGGAATAGTGGGGTTTTATACACCCTATGTAAAAAGAATAATTGTGATAGCCTAAAGACAGAGACGGGGTAAGAGAGAGCACTATAGTCCATTCCTCATCACTAAACCAACCAAGGTCCCTCTCCCATTTTGCGCGAACCGTCAAGGGGAAACGCTCATGGTAGAAATTTAACAACTCACCATATAACCAAGAAATGATACCAGCAGATGCCCCTTTTGGAACCACGGATTCTAGGACCCTGTTAGACTGTATCTCCATCAGCCGTAGCCGATTCTGAGTTTCATACACATGACGGAGTTGCAGGTATCGGTAAAATGAGGAGTGCGGTAAAACAAACTCCTCCTGCAAATCCTCAAAAGATCTCACAACCCCCTGTAGAGCTAGCTGCCCCAGTTCACACAATCCCCTCCTCTCCCAATAGCCAGCATCCAGAACCGTCCTTCTTAGTCACAAAGAAGAAACCGGCCCCAGCAGGGGAAGAAGACTTTCTTATGAATCCTCTCTGTAGGTTCTCACGTATATAGTCGGACATGGCATGAGTATCACGAGGTGAGAGAGGATAAATTCTGCCCCGAGGTGGGGTCGAACCGGGCATCAGGTCGATCGGAAAATCATAGGGTCTGTGAGGAGGAAGGACCTCAGCTTGTTTCTTGCAAAAGACACCCGCAAAAGAATGGTATGGCTTGGGCAGACCAGGAGGCGGAGAAACTTGAGGGACCTGTTTGACAGGAGCAGGCTTGAGACAATGGTCAGAACAGGTGGAACCCCAACGCAGGATCTCACCGGTGGTTCGATTCAGGACAGGACAATGACGTTGAAGCCACGGCAGACCCAGGAGGAGTTCGGAGGAGCAGAAAGGAAGGACAAAGAACTGTAAAGTTTCTGTATGAAATATTCCAATGTCTATCTGCAGAGGCTGGGTACGGAACTGCACAGTGGCAGAGAGTCTCTCACCGTTAACTGTAGAGATGAGGAATGGCTTGGGTAGACGGATTACTGGAATACGGTACTTGTCAACCAAGGAGGCATGAATGAAGTTGCCAGCTGAACCAGAATCCAAGAAGGCGGTTGCGGAGAAAGAGGACTTGGAAGAGATGAACAACTGCACGGGTATGATGAGACGTGGAGAGGATGAATCCACACCTAGCAACGCCTCTCCCACGTTTACTAGGTGCGAGCGTTTCCCGAACATGGTGGATGGAGAGGACAATCTCTAAGGAAGTGCTCGGTACTGGCACAGTACAGACACAGGTTCTCGTCTCTGCGGCGGCTTCGTTCTTGCGGAGTCAGGCATGACCGATCCACCTGCATGGCTTCCACGGCGGGAGGCCCGGTAGCGGGTTGAGGTGGACGCAGAAAAACGGGAGCCAGACGAGGGTAGCGTCTAGGACAAGCTTTTTCCTTTTCAAGGAGGAGTTCCTCTTGTCTCTCGGCGAAACGTTTGTCAATCCTAGTGGCAAGCAAAATGAGGTCACTAAGGGTGGAAGGTAGCTTACATGCAGCCAGAACGTCTTTTATCTCACTGTTGAGGCCCTTCTTGAAGGTGGCACAAAGGGCTTCATTGTTCCAGTTCAGTTCAGAAGCCAGGGTGCGGAACTGAATAGCATAGTCACCCACAGAAGAACCTCCTTGGGTCAAGTTAAGTAAGGCAGTCTCTGCGGAGGTAAACCGGGCAGGCTCCTCAAAAACATTCCGGAACTCTTGGCTGAAGTTCTGGATGGAAGAGGTGGCTGGATCTGCGCGGTCCCATAGTGGTGTAGCCCAGGCCAGGGCCTTCACGGACAATAAACTGAGAATAAAGGCTACTTTGGCTTGCTCAGAAGGAAACTGGTCGGACACTAGCACGAGGTGGAGAGAGCACTGCGACAGGAACCCACGGCACTGCTTCGGATCTCCGTGATATTTGCCTTGCAGGGACAAACGGATTCTGGAATCGGTGGCAACTGCAGGCGGAGGTGTAGCGGCAGGTGCAGGCAGAGGGGCTGGCTGTTGCTGAGAAGGCAGGAGCTGCTGCATCCTAGCAGTCAACTGGGCCAGCTGTTGACCCTGCTGGGCCACAATGGTGGTGAGGTCCACTAGGCTTGGCAGGGGAACATCAGCGGGATCCATGGCCGGATGTTACTGTCACGTACCGGCAGGACTAGTAGTGGATCCTCTAGACCAGAGAGGCGATGGCGCGGGTTGTACTGGAGGACCGGTTCTAAGTAGTTACTGGTCTTCACCAGAGCCTGCCGCAAAGCGGGATGGATTTGCTGCGGTGGTAACTACCAGGTCGTATCCCCCAGTAACAACTCGACCTCTCTGGCAGCTGATATGGCGTGGCACACAGGGAGCAGGCAGGAGCGTAGTCGGACGCAGCAGAGGTCAGGGCAGGCGGCAAAGGTTCAAGGGCGAGTAGTCGGTAGTAGGGATGTAAGAAAAAATCGATTTGCGCGATTATCGCAATTTTTTGTTCCGCGATACTGAATCGATTTTAAAATTCTGAGAATCGATTTTTTTTATAAATTATTATAATTAACATTTACTGTATTTCACTCACTGAGTCACAGTCCTATTTGTCTGTCTTATTTTTTTTATAACACTTAAACTCCTGACCACTAGTTGGCAGTGTACCTGTTATCAGCTCTGTCCCACTCGCAGGCTGCTACCGCGAGACTACAGACTCAGAACAAACAGGAAGGAGAACGTACGCACTCACAGGACAACTCTCGCGGGACCTTGTTCTTTCTCAGCTAGAATAAGTTTTCCCAAGCTTTTAATAGGGAATATCGCGATATATCGTGATATATCGCCAACATGACAGTAACGCGATATATTGCGATATATCGAATCGCCACCCTGGTATCGCGATTCGAATCGAATCGCCAAATTATTGGCGATTCACACCCCTAGTCGGTAGCAGTGGGTTCGGCAACAGGCAAGGCAATATAATACAATAGGGAACGCTTTCTCAAAGGCACAAGGGAACAAAGATCCGGCAAGGGCAGGAAGGGGCAGGTTACATTTATAGGCAAGTAGCCTGAGGTCAGGGACCAGTGCACCAATCAATAGCACGCTGGCCCTTTAAATGCACAGAAGGCGGCACGCACGCTCCCTAGAGAGCGGGGCCGCGCGCGCCGGGAGGCAGAGACCGACGGTGCAGAGAGCGGGGAGCCAGGTAAGACAGATCGGGACGCGGCGCGTGAGCAGGGACCAGTCGCCACGGCAGCCGCATCCCCGACAAAAGGGAACCTGTGCTCCCAGTCAGCGCGTCTGACCGAGATGCGCCGGGATCCCGAGGAGGAAGGCCGAGGGAGCGGGCGCTCTGGTCCGGGGGAGGGGTCCGGAGCGTACGCTGTGACACTTACATGAGACAAATGAAAAACAACTTAAAAAAGACATACATAAACAAGCTTTTATAAATGTCCCCCCTATCGTGCTTGGCAAAATAGTCAGGCAATTCTAGTTATTTAGTCTGAATTCAGTTAGTTTTGGTTAATATATAAACAATTTCTGTTATCTTATTAAGTTAATTAAGTTTTTTTTCCATTTTTACCTTATCTGTTGTATTTTTACACTCAAACTTTTATGCTGCAACAGATCAGGGTAATTATATCAATGCTGTCCAATGCTAGTACTCATGACTCACACTTTATGCACAGCAAGCGGCAACATTTATTCTCTGGCACAGTTATTTTTTTGGGCACAATATAGGAGGTAGCATAAATAGAATTAATAGGTCCTATATAAGGCACAATAAAATGTAAAAAAAATCCCTGGTCAACAATAATTTCTATCCATATTTGATTTGCAGAACAGACTATAGTTGTAATAATAAAGCTCTTACTTAGGGTCTTTACTTATGGTAGGGAAGGCGCACACTCCACGGCAGTAAAGCTGGTATCTACGGCCGGTTCCAACAAGTTCAAAGTTCAGGGTTTGATCAAAGTTACCAGTAGTGTTTGAGTGAAAATGAATGCGCAGAGGCACTTCCCCACCTGCTGGTACCACCCATCGGAATATCCTGAGCCTGGAGACACAAGAACAAATCAGAGGGTATATGGCTAAGCATCCTAGCATTGAATCCTGCTCTGACAAAATTCTTACCGAGGTAACTTCTCTGGCTGGGCTTCTCCTGTTACACTGCTATGATCCATATCTGAGAGAGGCGTTTTGGGGCCAGGTGGGGGAGAATGGCTATCCAGGTTCTGTTGTGCCTTGCGAAGAGAGGAGGAGCGGCGTTTTTCTTTCTGGCTTTCACGGCCCGTGTCCACCGTTTTATCTTTCTTGCTTCGGCTCTTTGTAGGCGTCAGTTGTTCTTCCTGAAATGAGAGAAGATTCAGAAACCTCAGTAACACAAGCTTAGCTATCATACACAGGAAGACATCTGACAAATGCATGTGTACCAGGGAGATGCTTTTCACGGTTACACCCTTAATAAGTACCACATGTTGGTAAGGTGGGACCCGGTAACGGTCCGTAAAGACCCTCAGGGCTGCTATATTTTTGTATATGCATACCTGAATAATGTACCGTATGTGTTTCTCTTCATCTATAACCCTCCTCCTGCCTATATGGACATTCTGCATAAGGCTGTCACTTTTGCTGCTGGCTACCCCTCAGCGCGAGTTCTCTGTATGGGTGACTTTAATATGGTGCTGGACCCTACACTTGACCGTCATAGTACTAGAGGTACCGTCCCGGCCACTGGTGGGGATTCCCTTTCCTCGTTCCTGGGGGAGGTTGGGTGGATAGACATTTATCGTGATAGGTTTCCACATACTAGACAATACTCATGCCACACTCTGGGACGACATGCGCTGTCCAGAATCGACCTGGCGTGCGGTAACTCACTCCTTCTCTCCCAGGTTACCGCAATCTCCTATGAGCCGCGTGCTATATCTGACCATTCTCCACTACTCCTTGATATCTCCATGGTCGGTCCTGGTACACCGCGTCGGTGGAAAATTCACCCCTTTTGGCTAGACCAGATTGGTCCTAATGATAGGATTCCTGATCAGCTTCAGGTTTTTATTCAGGCTAATGCCCCCAAGGGATCACCGGTACTAGTGTGGGAAACGTTGAAAGCCTACCTGAGGGGGTGCTTGTGATCTACCATCTCGTTCATTAAGAAGTCCACAGTTAGGAGGGAGGAGGAGCTGGCTCAGATCTGTGCGGACTTGGAGGCCCGCTATGTGGCGGACCCATCCGAGGCTAACAAGGTTTTATGGCTGCGGGAGGGGCGGCAATATATGTTGCACCTTCACGAAAGGGCCAACAGGAAATTATTCTTCACCAAGCAGTTCTACTTCGAGCACGGGAATCAATCTAGTAAGCTACTGGCTCATATAGTCAGGCAAAACTCCTCTGTTGCTCCGATTCTTAAGCTCAAAGCCTCGGATGGGTCCATCTTGTTAGGTAATGACGAGATGACGCAATGTTTCTCCACATTTTATTCTACTTTGTATTCTTCACAGGTACAGTACAGTGCTGCTGAGTTGGCTGCCTACCTGGACGGCATTGATTTTCCTACATTGTCTGCCGAGGATAGGGATCTTTTAGATGCTCCCCTTACTTTGTTGGAGCTGCAGGATGCTTTGGCTGACATGGCCAAAGGTAAGTCTCCTGGCCCAGATGGCCTTCCTCTGGAGATTTACCTGAGGTACTGTGAAGTGCTCCTGCTTCCTTTGCTAGCCATGTATGAGAGGGCCTTTATAGATGGGGTCTTACCTGATTCCCTATATGAGGCAACTATTGTTGTCCTCCTAAAACCTGATAAGGACCCTATGGAGTGCGGCTCCTATAGACCAATCTCCTTATTGAATCTGGACTATAAACTTCTAACTAAGGTTCTGGCCAATAGACTGAATCGTGTTATCCTATCTCTTTTGCATCATGATCAGTCCGGTTTTATGCCGGGCAAATCCACTTCGGATAACATCCGTCGTGTTCAGACTGCCGTCCAGGTGGGTAGTGCCCTGGGAGGGGACTGGGCCTTGGCGTCACTGGATGCTGCCAAGGCCTTCGATTCGGTTGAGTGGGGTTACCTTTTAGAAGTGCTTCACAGGTTAGGCTTTTGCCCCAATTTTAGGTCTTGGGTCTCCCTCCTTTATAGATGTCCGCGAGCCCAGGTCCTTGTGAATGGCGTGTGTTCTCCCCCATTTCACCTAGGTGGAGGTACGCGTCAGGGGTGCCCCCTGTCGCCGCTTCTGTTTGCGGTGGCGCCCCTTGCTTTGCGTATACGACAGGACTCTGGTTTCCGTGGTATGTCTGTGGGGGGTAGGGAGGAACGTATCGGCCTTGACGCCGACGACATGGTGCTCTTTGTGTCTGACCCCACTACAATGCTTCCCTATGCGATTGACCTGATGGATCGCTTCGGGTACTTTTCGGGACTGTTCATTAATTGGTCCAAGTCGGCGGTCATGCCGCTGCTGCCTAGAGCCTGGCCCCCGATGTTAGGTGGTCTCCTGGTTGTCACTGCATTTAAATATTTGGGGGTCTATATTAATAGGGATCCCCTGTTAGATCTTGAGGTTAATGTTCTTTCCCTCCTACCCTACATTAAATCTAAATTTAGTATATGGGCCTCGCTGCCACTGTCTGTCACCGTCCGTATTAATCTTATCAAACTTATCATTCTCCCTAAATGCTTGTATGTACTGGAGCATGCTTCTGTCCCTGTCCCTAAATCCTTTTTTGATTCTGTACACTCCCTTTTGTCCCCGTTTATATGGGGGCCTAATATCCGCCTCACTACTCTCCAACGCCCAAAACTGGAGGCGGGTATGTCTCTCCCCAATTTTTACCTGTACTATCTGGCTGGGCAGTTGAGATATATCCGGTATTGGGTTCTGGGGGACTCCATGCCAGACTCAGAACAATCTCTGGATAGGTTTGTCCCCTCCATGTCACCCCGGATGCTCTTGGAGAGTCCTACACTGGGGGGCCGTACTTACTTACCCCTTCATAAATTGGCTGTAAAGGTGTGGCGGGCCGCTAAGTCTGTATCTGGCTATACTGATGTGCCGTCAGATACTCCTCTGTGGCACAACCACTTTCTCATTCATGTGGGTGATGCTCTAAACTCAGCTTTTTGGATGAATGCTGGCGTGCTTTATAGTTCCAAAACTGTGGTAGCTCCGAGACACCTCTGCCCCCCCTCCACCACTTTCAGTACAGTAGCTCATCCAGATTTCTTGTTCTCACATGCTTATCCTATCATCTGTAACCAGGGTGAGGAAGTATACCCCACCAGACTCTCATAGACTGCCATTGCCAGCCTGCATTTCAGAAAAGCTTTCCTACAACGGACTTCAGTTAAAAGGAATAGATTCAAGCTCACCACGCTGATCCTGGCCTCTGTTACCCGAGCTGATTGCAGGGCTCCCGGAGCGGCCGGCGTGTTCCGTCGCACGCCGAGCCCGCTCACGTGGTCCCCCCAGCTGCTTTGCACCACTCGTGCTTGCGCTCCGTCTCCTTGCTCTTCTTCCTGCCGGATCTCTTTTCTGCTGACTGTGCGCCTCTCAGCCGTTCACCTCCACCACCACTGTCCACTGCAGCGAGGCCGCCACACCCCCTCCCACACCGGACACCTCCATCTCCATACCACAGCAGGGAGCAGATCCGTCCGTCAGGTGGTTTCCTTTTTTCTTTTCTCCTTTTTTCACCCTAATCAGGGACGTTCAGGGTCAGCATCATGCCTCCTGGGGGGGGGGGGGGGGCGGGAGAGGAGGGAGAGAGCCCTGGAGCGGGCGGAGCTGACAAGATCACATCCTCTCGTCACGTGACCTGGCGTGCTTACTCTGGGTAATGTGTACAGGGATAATGTTTTGTGTTCCTTTGAGCAATTGCAGTCAGATTATAGTTTGCCTCGACATTGGTTTTTTAAGTACCTACAACTACGTCACGCATTGCATACTCAATTCCCTGCTGGGTGTGCGCCCATATCGGCCTTCCCTCTCATTGGTATTCTAAAATCCCAGGGCCCTAGGGGACTGGTGTCCATCCTCTACACGCACCTCATTCAGGCTAAAAACTCCCGTTTCCAGCTGCCGGCTATCCGACACTGGGAATCTCATATTCCTAACCTGACTAAAGATGACTGGAAGGAGATTCTTTCTTCGCATATGGTGGTGTCCCCCTCCGCTAACAATAAACTGATACAATTAAATATTATACATTATAGTTACATCACCCCTGTTCGCTTACTTAGAATGGGTCGCTCTGACTCGGATGCCTGCCATAGATGTGGTGTGGCTAGAGCTGATTTTTGGCATCTTATTTGGGCTTGTCCTGTTAAAAGATCCTTTTGGCAGGATGTCCTTCGACTTCTTGCAACAATTGTCCAACCTCCCCCAGTGTGTGATCCTTTGGTCTGTTTATTTGGAGTTCTGGATGAGGAAGTGTGGCCGCATTACGTGCGCACTCTGCTGCGGGAATCCTTATTCTTCGCTAGGAAGGCGATTGCCCTCAAATGGATGGACCCCGGCCCGCCTTCCCTGTCTCAGTGGAAAGCCTTAGTTAATGCTATGATACCTTTTTCCCACATTGTCTACAAGAATAGAAAATGCCCTGGTAAATTCCTCTCTGTGTGGGGTCCCTGGTGTTCCTCACCATTGACTCAGTGCTCATACTCTGTGTCCTCCAGACGGATGTGGTTGTCTTCACCCCTCTGTTTTGTTGCTTTGTTGTATGGTGTGTTTCTGCTCCTCTACCCTTCGTGTGATCCCTCTTTTCCCTGGAAGCATGGGTCTGCTCTAATGCTAGGAGTACTTTACTTGGTCCTCGCGACTGATTGTAGCTGTGTATGCAGAGTTCTTCACAAAGGTTCTTTTGCTATTTTAATACTGACTACCTCCCTCTTTTCCCTTTCCCCTCTCTTTATGTATTGGGGTTATTCTACTGGTTGTTCTAAGTTTTACTCAGTCTACGTCCTCACTGCACTGACTACTGACAGGTTCTCTATAGTAGTCTGTCGTCTACATTCTGCTCACATGTCCATGTTTTCAGTGCCTTATTAGCTGTATATTTATACACTTTGTACTAATTGTTTATATGAGGCCATGTGGCTGATGTTTGCTTACATTTCAATAAAACGTATTTAAAAAATAAAAATAAGTACCACATGCACCTTACAAGTGTCTGCACTAATCATTCAAGGGACATGAAATATGATGGATTCTTTCAAAAGAATAAATGTAAACCTTATATGTGTGTAGCAGGAGACATCACATTCCGTTTTCTAACCTGACCTCAGTGCTGTAAAAGAACTGTCCTGCAAACCTCCTTATGTCATCTACATAAACAGCTGGCGGTCCTCTTACTTTAAGCATGGGGATAGTAAGCACAGGCTCTTGTTCAGGTTCTGGATCCTTTTTATCTTCAGTTATCACATTGGGATCATCAGGGGAAGCTGCAATGAAGGTGAAGTGGCTAAGTGTTTCTGGGTCAGTAGACAAAATCCTTCTTTCAGGGAAGACAATGACTGAAAAGATGTAAGGTAGTGGAATAGGTGGACCAGACGGGCCAAGTCCAAGTCCTTCGAGTACCTGTCAGGCAAGATAAACATATATACACTGTTTATTACAGCCACTTTTTACACAGGATCATGCAGGATGGTTAACGACAAGGATCGCTGTGTGACAAATCTAAGTCTTTACTCCTTGTCGCTGCACTGGCTTACATACATGTACCTTTAAATGAAGGGACATACAGTAATTGTCTATTCTCACCTCTTCTACTGATGGTAAAAAGTTGCTCTGCAAAATAATCTTTTCACTGTTTCCAGGATCTCCAGACACTTGGAGGTCATAGTGTGGGATCCCCACATCTATCTTTAGATCCTCCTGGTTTTCTTGACCTTCTTTCTCTCGCCCTAGATGGACACCTGCTTCATCCTCTGTGGCTTTTTGCTTGTCCAGACGCTCTTTATCCACTCTTTCCTTCTCTATTCTTTCTTTGTCTGCTTTCTCTCTCTCCAGTTTCTCCTGGCGTTCTCGGTCACGGTCTTTGCGATACCTTTTACCAGAGGGTGCCTGCCGCTCGGGTGCCTGGTCCTCCCCTTCAGGTTGTCTATCTTCTGCAGTGGGAAATGGTACCAGAACTCCCTGTACGCGGTCCCAGAATGTTAGGATGTGTAGGATCTCTTTTTGAGAGGACTCATAGGCCTTAAACTTCTGAAACAGCTGCTTCTCACTCTCACTTACAGAGTCTTTGTCAGGGTCTTCCTGGACACTTACATGCTGGGGATAGGAAAGGTCTCGGTTTTTCTTTTTTCTACTTTCATCCCACTCATTTACAACAGAATCTGATCTATTCAGTGAAACTTTTCGTTCAGTTCCAGAGTCCAATCGTTGTTCAGACTTCACAGTAAGCAGACCTGGGGCCTGATGAAGACAATTTACAGAGAGATGGTGTCAGTCTATTATAAAAGTACAGAAAACAGCAGAATAAAGAAATGTAACAAAAAAAAAAATCTTCAAAAATGTGGCGGAGGGGACCATGTTTGGGTTGGGGCAGTGGTGCGGACAGTGCTTGGGACAGTGAAGGGGCTTGTGTTCACATAGTAACGAGGGAACATTGTTTATAGCAGAGGAGTGGAAAGGATTTGAAGCTGTACCTGTTTGTTCCCAATTTGACTCTTCTTTCCCTCTTTATCAGAATCCCGGCTCTTTCCTCTTTTGTACTTCTTTTTTTGTTCCTCTTCCTCTCTTTGCTTTAGGAGCTCTTCCTGCAGCTTCCGTTCATGCTCCTCTCTGGCGATTCTTTCTGCTAGCTCCCTACACCACAAAAAGAAACAGACAGATACTCAGAACCCAGATGGTTAAACACAGATGGAATAGATTTTTTGAGATTTGAGTAGGGTAAGAGATGAGACCTTTTCTTACGTTCCTTCAAGTTCCTGAGACGCAGTCCATCAATACGTGCTTTTTCCTCAGTGGGCAACTGATCATATTCCTCCTCATCCATTTCCTCCATGCTGGCTTTCTCATGGGCCTGCATCTGCAGTTGCTCCTGTTCTGTAATTGAAATAGATAAGCCCTTATCAAACCCATGCAAACCCATTGTCTTCTGTTTCTGAATTTTAAATGTGTTTATTAGTTCCCCTTCTCATGTTGCTTAAACAGAGAAAAATCATTGAGGTCCCAAATGAATAAGATAGAGGTGACCAATAACACGGAGGTCCCTAAAAAATAACATGAAGTAGGAGCAGGGCTTCACAAGCCTACTCTAGCCAAGCGTGTTTTAATAAAGAAGACTGCTGTATATAAAAATTAAAAAAAATGCCTTTTTAATATCTAAGCCCTCCAAGAGTCAGCTGAACAGTCAGGGAGGCAGGGCTTGGGGCCCCTATGCTATGGGGTTGTACCGCTTATCTCTGGCTACGTCACACTGTTGAGATGCAGTGACATGACCTGAAGAGGGCTATGCATGCAAGGCATCCCAGAAAAATAAATGAACTAAAACACATTTGCAGGGAAGAATGGTTCAAAATCCTTCTCAATGTTGTGCAAACCTTATTTGTAGCAACAGGAAACATTTGGTCGTGGCAACTGCTGCTAAAGGGCTATCTACAAGTTTTTAAATTCAAGGACGTTTGCTGAATGTGCTCAGAAAAAGACATGAACAGAACAAGTGTGTTTATGAAAGGGGTTAATTGTGCATTTTGGTTCTTCACATAGAATCTACTCATATGGTGGTTTTGTGCTTTTTTGTGGTTTTAGTTTTGATGCGACTCAAGGTCCTGTGATGGACTATGATTAGTATAGATGCCCAAGTACTTAAAGGGGTACTCCAGTACTGGTGGAAGAAAGTTATACAGATTTGTAAATTACTAATATTTAAAAATCTTAATCCTTCCGTTACTTATCAGCTGCTGTATGCTCCAGAGGAAGCTGTATAGTTCTTTTTGGTCTGACCACAGTGCTCTCTCTGCTGCCACCTCTGTCCGTGTCAGGAACTGTCCAGAGCAAGAGAGGTTTGCTATGGGGATTTGCTCCTACTCTGAACAGTTCCTAACACAGACAGGGGTGTCAGCAGAGAGCACTGTGGTAAGACAGAAAAGAACTATACAATTTCCTCTGTAGCTTACAGCAGCTGATAAGTACTGGAAGAATTAAGATTTTAAATAGAAGTAATTTACAAATTTGTCTAACTTTTTGGCACCAGTTGATTTAAAAAAAATATGTTTTCCACTGGAGTACCCCTTTATACGTGGAGAACTACCGCAAGACCACACATCACAGGGGGCCAGAGTTTGCCTAACAGGGGCATAATCCCCTACTTGGTCCAGTAAATGTAAAAGCCGGAAAATAAACCGATCCATCAACCGGATAGCGTACAGCAAAGTAACCTATGGTTTGGGGTCTGGACATAAACAGGACCAGTTCATCAGAATACAGGCCGATTCGCTCCTCGCCACCTCCAGTACATGGTGACCTGTCTAATCAGCAGTGCTAGAGGCTCCGCCACCAAGCAAATAAGAGCAGGGACAGAGACAAGCCCTGACAGGTGTGCCCCCCCCCCCCCCCCCCGAGAGCAAAAGGCAGGGAGCACAGACCATTCACCAGGACTTGTGCTTTAGAGGGCCAATATAGGATAAAAATCCACTTATGAAATTTAGGGCCAAAGCCAAATCTCCAGTAAGTATATTCATTCAACCGACTCAAAGCCCTGGCGGCGTCCAGGGCCGCCAAGGCTAATTTACCACTAAGCACCATTCCTACCTGGACTGCAACTTGCACTCTCCTTACCTGCTTGCCCAAATCTATGGGTGGTGGGGCAGGTCAGTGCATCCTTGGTCCATAGAGATGTATAACACTCAAGGGGTTATAAAAACTCAAGGCATATAAGGCCCTGTGTAGAACTGAAACTACTCTCAGAGTTAACACCCCTTCCCCTGGACTATTGTAAGACATTTTGTTTGGCTTTATCATTAAGGGGGTACTCCACCCCTAGACATATTATCCCCTATGTCCAGGTTGGCACCGCAGCATTCTGAACACGGAAGCTTGGAGCTTCCATGTTCGAGACGTTACGCCACGACCCCACTATTCATGTCTATGGGACGGGGCGTGATGGCTAGTACATAGCAGTCATGCCTCCTCCAATAGACATGAATGGAGGAGGCATGACCGCTGTGGTCTCCACTCTTCCAGCACGGAACGGAGTTCACTCGGTGCACCGGATGACTAGGGTGCCGCACCGGAGATCGCAGGGGCCCCAGTGGCCGGACCCTGAAATCAGACATCTTATCCCCTATCCTTTGGGTAGGGGATAAGATGTTTAGGGGCAGAGTACCCCTTTAAGTAATATCTTAAATTTACCAATCGTGTATGAACCTATTTATTCTTGCAATCTTTGCATCCACAGTAATTTACATGATTGATTTGTATTTTATTAGTGTAGTTAGATTGTGTATGTCTATAATAATAACTTTAACAACAGTCTGACCACATTTTATTAGCAATAAATTTAGAAATCCAGATAATACCAATGGGTTCAATTCCTTTTTCTTGGTGCCCAATGGAGAACATAAATATTCCTAATATATACCATGAATGTAAGTAATAAATAACATTGTACTGGCTAATAAATAACATGGAGGCCCCAATAAATAGAAAGTCCCCTTTACCTTCCTTCTGCTTCTGTGCATTGTTCTGAGCTTTCATTGTAGCATGATCCTGCTGCAGATTGATAAAATATATATGCTGACGATTATTCAGAGCCTTTAGGACAATATAGAGTGCAGAAGACATGCTGCGGGCAAACAAGGTATCAAGGCCGTCAAACACCACACCACGGAAGCAGTCGTTTAACTGGGAGGAAAAAAAAGTAATATATAAAAATATTATACAGCCAATTACATAGATATGGAAAAAAAAAACATAAAGTTGTACAATGACCTGCTCTCTTTACTATCTATAATACAAAAGCATCAAGCATTGGATATTGTATGTGACAGACATCATTCAGAGGTTATTGTATGCGTCAGACATCACTCAGAAGTCAGTGTATATGACAGACATCACTTAGAGTTCAGTGTATGTGACAGAAATCACTCAGAGTTCAGTGGACGTGACAGACATCACTCAATGGCAGTGGATGTGACAGATATCACTCAGAGGTCAATGTGTGTGACAAATATCACTCACAAGTCAGTGTACATGACAGGCATCACTCAAAGGTCAGTGTACGTAACCATCATCACTCAGAGGTCAGTATACTTGACCATCATCACTCAGAGGTCAGTGTACTTGACAATCATCACTCAGAGGTAATTGAATGTGACAGACATCACTCAGAGATAAATGTATATAAAAGGAATCACTCAGAGGTCTATATGGAAGTAATCTGTCAGATATTATTCTATGCACCTGGAGTCTGTCACAAAGGATTTCCAGAAGTAGGTCCTCAGGTAGAACACAGCTCATTAGTCCAAGTTCACCGCCCACACTTGCACTCACACTCAGACGTTGCTGTGCTGGACCTGTCAGAGGAGAGCCGGACTGCAGTAAATAGAAACATGATTTATTAGATTTTAAATCTAAAGAAAACTCATGGGAAACTTCATCTACATGGGTAGTGGAAGCAATGACTGATACCTGTGAAGCTGCCTGCTCAGACAGTAGCTGCTGCTTCAATCCTGAGATTTGGTGAGACTCTGATTTGCCCTTTGCTGCAAGCAAACTTCCTCGGTTTCCCCGGGAGATAACAGACGGAGGGGCAACTCTAGGCTCTGCTGCTTGTCCTCCCTCTGCTGTGTGTCTAGCAAGCGCTTCAACACTTAATCCAGGTTGAGTGCTAGGGGCATCAACCATCTGGGAGCCTGCAGGACACAACGTGATATATCAATCTACCCCTAACACAAACAAGAAATGACACACAATACCTATATGACATTAGTATAGACTATAAGCAATGGTCTACAGCTACATCATGACATTGAAGATTCTCAAGTTTAAAGATAACTAAACATTCATCATATAAGTGTAAACGCAATTCATTCAGTCCTGCAGATGGTGCCTAGGGTAACTCACCTGCTTCATCAGACTCACGTAGGGCCAGATTGAGTGCAGCCTTAGCACACAGTTGTCGTGCTCTTAGACCAGTACCACTGCTCTCATCAGAGATGGCTTCTAGGACCACCGAGTCAATTGACAGACAGGCAACATTATAATGTTGAGCCAATGCCACTGCCACAGAACTCTTGCCTAAATTAAGAAAGCATAATGATGTTATAGCAGCTGGTGCTCCTCAATGTCTCTGGTTAGGAAAGGTTTATAATGGCAATTTCTTTCCTCATATACGTCCTCATACATATACAATCGTTTCTTGAGTCGAGAAGACACAAAAACCTACAATCAAGCCCAGTCTATATAAATAAACCTATAGGGAGAGATGCATCAAACCATGTGCCAAAGTGCCAAAAATCAATGCCAGAGCCCCTCTGCCTCACCCTCCAATGCATTTTGCTAATCCTTGTTCGCCCCTGAGGAAGACACTACGTGATGGAACACGTGGGGCCGTTTCCCTCCAAGACTATGGGCTATACACTAGTGAAGACTGGGTGACTGAACTTTCATTTTGTACCTTATTTAGCACTTTATATTGTTGATATTGTTTACATATTTTACAGTATTATGACCATTTAGCACTGTGGAGGAGAGTCTGCGGATGTAGGTGCTCTGTGACAAATGTGTACCTACATCTGAAGACTCCCCTCCAATCACAGGCGACTTCCCTCTGATTGGCTGATAAAAAAGAAAATAGCTGCTTGTTTATAACATTTTATTCCAAAAAAAAATTATTTAAAAAGTATTAAAAGTTTTATATAAGCAAATATGGTATCAATAAAAAGTACAGATCACGGCGCAAAAAATGAGCCCTCATATCGCCGCTTATACGAAAATGAAAAAGTTTTGGGTCTTCAAAATAGGGGGATTTTAACCCCTTAAGGACCAAAACTATTAGGTCTTTACGCCCCTAAAAGATCAGGCCTGCTTTTTCAAATCGGGATGTCTGACTGTATAACTCTGGTAACGTTTTGCCAATCACGATAATTCTGACATTGTTTTTTTGTCACAAGTTGTCCTTCATGTACATAGTAAAAGTAAGCCGATATCATTTGTAGTTTTTTTTTTACAATGCAAAAAATCATGAAATGTAAAAAAAAATAAGATTTTTTGCTATTTTAACACTTATGGGTTGCATATATTTATACTTTCTGACCAAATAGTTTATGAAACTTATACTTTCAGATGTCTACTTTTTCTTTTAAGTTTTTATTTTTTTAATTAACATTGTTAAAGGAGTAGTCCAGTGGTGATTCAGTGGTGAGCAACTTATCCCCTATCCTAAGGATAGGGGATAAGTTGCAGATCGCGGAGGGTCCGACCCCTGGGGCCCCCCGCGATCTCCTGTACGGAGCCCCGACAGCCCGCTGGAAGGGGGCGTGTCGACCTCCGCACGAGGCGGCGGCCGACACGCCCCCTCAATACAACTCTATGGCAGAGCCGAAGCGCTGCCTTCGGCAATCTCCGGCTCTGCCATAGAGATGTATTGAGGGGGCGTGTCGGCCGCCGCCTCGTGCGGGGGTCGACACCCGCTATCTCGGCGGAGAGCCGGGGGCCCGTACAGAGAGATCGCAGGGGGCCCCAGCGGTCGGACCCCCCGCGATCTCAAACTTATCCCCTATCCTTAGGATAGGGGATAAGTTTTACACCACTGGACTACCCCTTTAATGAAATAGAAGCCTAACAATTGCACTTGAAATTTTCAGTATTTTCTAAATTTTAAAAGAACATCTTTTTTTATGTGCTATGCAAGGTTTGCAGAAATGTAAAGGTGGTAGAACATGGGAAACCCCCCCCCCTAAATGACCCCATTTTAAAAACTAGACCCCTCAAGGTATTCACTAGGGGGTACAGTGAGTATTTTAATGCCATAGTTTTTTAGCAGGAATTATTATAAAGTCAGTGTTAAAAATTAGAAATTTGCTTTTTTCCACAAATGCATCATTTGTGGGACATATTTTTTGTACATTGCTTCTGATATTGAAAAAAAGCACCCTATATTTTATTAACCCCTTAAGGACCGGGGTTTTTTCCATTTTTGCACTTTTGTTTTTTGCTCCTTGCCTTTAAAAAATCATAACTCTTTAAATTTTGCACCTAAAAATCCATATGATTGCTTATTTTTTGCGCCACCAATTCTACTTTGTAATGACGTCAGTCGTTTTGCCCAAAAATCTACGGTGAAACGGAAAACAAAATCATTGTGAGACAAAATTGAAAAAAAAATGCTGTTTTGTAACTTTTCGGGGCTTCCGTTTCTACGCAGTACATTTTTCGGTAAAAATGACACCTTATCTTTATTCTGTAGGTTCATACGATTAAAATGATACCCTACTTATATAGGTTTGATTTTGTCGTACTTCTGGAAAAAATCATAACTACATGCAGGAAAATGTATACGTTTAAAATTGTCATCTTCTGACCCCTATAACTTTTTTATTTTTCCGCGTATGGGGCGGTATGAGGGCTCATTTTTTGCGCCATGATCTGAAGTTTTTAACTATACCATTTTTGCATTGATAGGACTTATTGATTATTCATTTTTTCATGATATAAAAAGTGACCAAAAATGCTCTATTTTGGACTTATATTTTAATAATTCGGACATTTCCGCACGCGGCGATACCATATATTAAATGATCTTTATTCACTTTTTTTTTTTTACTTTTTTTTGCAGTGTTATAGCTCCCATAGGGACCTATAACACTGCACACACTGATCTTTTACATTGATCACTGGTTTCTCATAGGAAACCAGTGAACGATGATTCTGCCGCTTGACTGCTCATGCCTGGATCTCAGGCACTGAGCAGTCATTCGGCGATCGGACAGCGAGGAGGCAGGTAGGGACCCTCCGGCTGTCCTGCAAGCTGTTCGGGATGCCGCAATTTCGCTGCGGCTATCCCGAACAGCCCACTGAGCTAACCGGCCCTTTTTACTTTCACTTTTAGCCGCGTGGCTCAGCTTGGAGCGCGCGGCTAAAGGGTTAATAGCGCGCTGCACCGCTATCAGTGCCGCGCACTATTAGCGGCGGGTCCCGGCTTCACTATGATGCCGGGCCCGCCGTGATATGATGCGTCCTTGGTCCTTAAGGGGTTAAGCTGCTCCTCCCGTGTTCGGAAATACCCCCGCTTAGGACATATTTGGTTCCTTGGCTGCGTGGTGGGACCCAGAAGGAGAGGAGCGCCATTTGGCTTTCAGGGCATAATTTTAGGCCGAATGGATTATAGGCTGTACTTCATGCCTACAAAGGGTTTTAGCTGCCAGAACCATACAGAACCCCCACACTTGACCCCATTTTGGAAACTACACCCCCTATAGTATTCCTATAGACAAAAAGGGTCAGACAGAGCGCATCCGCAGAGTATTTCACACCGCGGATGCGAGATCACTGCTGCAGCTGGGTAGCTCAGTATGTCCGCTTGTGACTGCTGGCGGGAAATCCGCCGCAATGAGTGGACGCACAAAGCTACCTAGCCTCAGCAGGGAGCTCATTGTTGTGATCCTACACAAAAATGCATAATATGTAGGATCATACAGCGGACAACCGCAGCATATTACATGCTGCGGATGTCCGCTGTGTGATCCCACACATTAAGCATTTTTTTATTATATTTATTTAATAAACATGTTTTTTTATTTTATTTATTTTTTACACTTTTTTCATTTTTTACACTTTTAAAAAAAATATTTTTACACTTTTTTTTACATTTTTTTTTTATTTTTTATTTTTACCCATTTTTTTTAACACTTTTTATTAATTAATTAATTTATTTTTACACTTTTTTTTTAATGCTTTGGAATACTTAGTATTCCAAAGCATTGAAGTTAAATGCTGCCTGTCGGTTTTCACTAGCAGGCAGCATCAGGACGTGCCTCTGGCACGTCTTGACAGGCAATAGCCAGGGCAGACCTGGGGGTCTTTGTAGGACCCCCGGCTGCCCAGGTATGAAGCAGCATCCCGCGATCGTTGCGGGGTGCTGCAGGAGAGACAGAGGGAGCCCCCTCCCTATGTCCAACTCCTTACAGCTCGCGGTCACTTCCGACTGCGGCTGTAAGGGTTAAACTGCCAGGAGTGAAGTGAACTTCACTCCCGGCAGTGCGGCAGGCCCCGGCCAGCCGCGTATTAGACACAGCACCCTGCGATCGCGATGCAGGGTGCTGCAGGGAAGACAGAGGGAGCCCCCTCCCTCTGCCATAACACTTACAGCCGCGGTCACTTCCGACCGCGGCTGTAAGGGTTAAAACTGCCGGGACTGAAGTTTACTTCAGTCCCGGCAGTGCAGCAGGGTCCCGGTTGTGTGTTACAGCCGAGTCCCTGCTGCGATCTCGTGGGTGCACTGGGCAGCACCCATGAGAACCATGGACGAGTATACTCGTCCTGGTGCGGGAACGTGCATCCGCCCTGGACGTGTATACACGTCCATGGTCGTTAAGCTGTTAAATGTACTAATTTGGTTAAACAGTTTGCGATTTTTTTTAAGCGCAACAGTAATAGACCAATATATTATCATGGGTATAATTTTAATCGTATTGACCCAAAGAATAAAGAACACATCATTTTTACTGTAAATTATATGGCGTGAAAACGAAACCTTCCAAAATTTGTAAAATTGCAGTTTTCTTTTTAATTTCCCCATACAAATAGTATTTTTTTGGTTGTGCCATACATTTTATGGTAAAGTGAGTGATGGCATTACAACGGACAACTGGTCGTGCAAAAAACAAGCCCTCATACTAGTCTGTAGATGAAAATATAAAAGAGTTATGATTTTTTGAAGGTGAGGAGTCCTTAAGGCCCAAATGGGCTGAGTCCTTAAAGGGGTACTCCACCCCTAGACATCTTATCCCCTATCCAAAGGATAGGGGATAAGATGTCTGATCGCGCCGCTGAGGATCCCCTCAATATAGCATGCGGCACCCACCTGTTACTGCTCCGGAAGCGCTGGAGGGTCTGGCTCCCAACCACGGGAACGGAAGATCGTGACATCACGCCCCACCCCCTAAATGCAAGTCTATGGGAGGGGGCGTGGCGGCTGTGGAGTACCCCCTTTAAAGAGTTAAGCTTTTTGAGAGCCTGTGTGTGTACTGCAGTCTAACTACAACAGAGATACTTTAGGTGACAGTGTAACCTGTGTACATATTCCTACCTAGTAATAGGGCTTATAACACTTTCAATTTTAAAGATGTAAGTATAGTCTTGCAATAAAGCTTGTGGGTATTTTAGAGCATATGGGAAATAAGGATTTTTTATTTATCTCCAAAGCCGTTAGTTTTTTTAAGGCACAGGAAGGCATAGGGTTAAGTGGGGATAGACTGTGCCTCTTCCTGCACTAAAACAATAAAAGACTGCATACTTACCTTCACCATTTCCCCAACGCTTTAGCTATCAGATCTTCTGGTTCCTGCTTCCGATTGTTCTTCCTTCTTCTGATGACATCCCACTCAGCCAATCACGGAGCTGAGCGAGGAGTGGGATGTCACGGGAAGTTGGCAGAACAAGAGCACAGCGCAGACTGACAGCTGCAGCAGCATTGGGGAAGCTGGGGAGGTAAGTATATGGTCCTTTATTGTTTGTTTGTTTTTATGAATAATGTTTATTGACGTTTTGCAAAACAGAATAACCGGGCATACCCGGTAAAAGACAACAAATGTGTATACAAGTAAATCAACAATATACAAACAGCTCAGACCAAAGCCGTCGCATAGCGTATGTAAGGAACAACAGGATATATTCTCTGCCTGCGAAAGGTCCTTTATTGTTTTAATTAAGGAAGAAGAACATACTAAATGTTAACATTTCCCTGGAAACTCCCTTTAATCCCTGCACCACAAAGACTGTTGTTCAATTATTCATATTCAGTCACTAAATTACTACTATTCTCAGACATATCCTTTTCTTGAAATCCTGCTTTCACTCACCAGAAAGGGGGGCTCCATGTGTAATGATAGTGATGCCGCAGCGATTTCTTGCTGCTTGGCCCTCACTGCTGGTGTCGATCCCCATGTATCGAGCCACAGCTAAGGACACAGGATTGTTTTCCAATTCACCCACACCCTTGCTGTTACCATCATCACTGCAGATCTTTTCACCTGCACAAAGACAAATATCTGATTGTGTTAATATTTAAAGGGGTACTCCGCCCCTAGCATCTTATCCCCTATCCAAAGGATAGGGGATAAGATGTCAGATTGTGGGGGCCCTGCCGCTAGGGACCTCCGGGATCTCCATTGCAGCGCCCCACTATCATTACTGCACAGAGCAAACTCGCTCTGTGCGTAATGACTGGCGATACAGGAGCATCGTGACATCAAGGCCACGCCCCCTCATGACGTCATGGCCCGCCCCCTCAATACAAGTCTATGGGAGGGGGCGTGATGGCCGCCACACCCCCTCCCATAGACTTTTATTGCGGGGGCGCGCTGTGATGCCGCCCCTGCTCCGGCCCCTGTATTGCCGGTCATTACGCACAGAGTGAGTTTGCTCTGTGCAGTAATGATAGCACGGCAATCTGACATCTTATCCCCTATCCTTTGGATAGGGGATAAGATGCTCGGGGCGGAGTACCCCTTTAAGTCAGTGTAGAAATCTCCTGTTCCAGCACTCACCTCTGGTATCATCCTTTAAAGGGGTTATCCAGGAAAAAAACTTTTTTATATATATCAACTGGCTCCAGGAAGTTAAACAGATTTGTAAATTATTTCTATCAAAAAATCTTAATCCTCCTAATAATTATCATCTGCTGAAGTTAAGGTTGTTCTTTTCTGTCTAAGTCCTCTCTGATGACACCTGTCTCGGGAAACGCCCAGTTTAGAAGCAAATCCCCATAGCAAACCTATTCTAAACTGGGCGGTTCCCGAGACACGTGTCATCAGAGAGCACTTAGACAGAAAAGAACCACCTTAACTTCAGAAGCTCATAAATACTGAAAGGATTAAGATTTTTTAATAGAAGTAATTTACAAATCTGTTTAACTTTCTTGAGCCAGTTGATATATATATAAAAAAAAGTTTTTTCCTGGAATACCCCTTTAAGTAGACACAAGCCCACATTTGTTCTAAACTTTCCAGACTCAATTACACTTTACCTGGCACTGCTCCCTTATCTTCCTCAGCTTCACCAGTAGAAGAACGGCCCTCTCCATAACTTGTGGTAGATGGGATTCGATGGACTGGAGGAAGCGCTGCTTTCTCATCCCTCATACCATCTGACACCAGTTCATTCCCTGCTTCCTCCACAGCACCTACAATCAACAGAATAATCTAGGACAGGTGGAGTAGCTTTCTTTTTTGAGGTGGATCTATGAAAACCCTTGTAGAGGAAGAGTGGAGGCAGTTGACCAAAGCAATCAGTAAGATTTTTTTTTTTTTTTTTTAAAGAGGCCTTTAAAAATATAAAAAGAAGCAATCTTCTTGGTTGCTATAGGCAACTGCACCACTTTTCCTTTACACAGGTTTTGATAAATCTTCCCCATAGTACCAGATGTTAAATACATGCAACACTAACCTGAGACAGGGACCTTTGCCCTGTGCTCTCTCTCCTGTTCATCCTGCAGCTGTCTTTTCTCTTCATAGTAGTCTAAGATTTCAGAAGGGAGCTTCTCTCCAGGTGAGCGTGGTGGAAGCAGCAGAGTGTTTTGAGCATCATAGCCTTTCAGTATCCGCAAAATCTGTACCAAAAACACATCAAGATCCAGCAACAGATCACAGCAATCACCTGAATAAGTAGCATATCTTGTACTTACCTTTTCCTCCTCCAAGTATTGCTTGTCCATCTCCAGGGAGTAGAATTCAACAGGAAAGCTGCAAGGATTTCTCACCAAAACCTCTACATCATCACCTGGGCTGAATGGCAAGATTGGACCCAGCTCTAGTACACTAGGGGTGAATTCTAGACGTGGCTCCAAGCCTTGGCCTTGTACTAGTAACATCACTCTTTGGCTACTCTGCATGACCTGAAGGACCAAGCGCTGAATGTACAGCTTCTATGAGAAAAATAATGGACACAGTTCTTTATAAAAAAAACTAACAATCCAGCATCACACAGCCCTTACCTACAAGGTTATATATTGCACTTCTGCTCCCTCTTAATTTCTACTTTACCTCTTCTTGTGGCATAAACTTTATCTCTACATTCTTCTTTTGGCCAGGAAGCAAAAGGTCACGTGCTGGGATCATCTCAAAAATGGCGGCTTTAGGCTTTGCTTCCTGCCTCAGCTTCTTACGGAGGTGCATGGGAAGGTGTTTGTCTATCTGAAGAAGACAGGAATGATAACAACTTAGTCTTGGTCCCTTGGAGGAGTCTTTAGTGGACTGACAACAAGCTAATAATAATACCTTGACTTCAGCTTCTTGGGACATCACTGTCCACTCACAAGATACAGGAAACTGGTTGAATAGTTGAATTGTGCGGATTTGACATTGGCCACACTGCACAGGAGTAAACTCCACCCTCTCATCCGAAACACATACCGATGGCATTGTCACCAGGGCCCGCAGATGGACAGGAAACCTAGGGCCTCCACTCACCTATCAAGAAGACATAAAGAAGAAGAAATTAGCAAACCAAGAGTTAAAAAACTTATGGGATCTGGAGTGTAGGAAACAAGAGTGAGAGACTGTACCTGAATATACATCATCGCATCAACTGGTCCCAGACTGCAATTGGCCCCCTGAGGATCAAACTTGACCTGGAATATCTCAGTTTGATAGCATGGCAGATTCTTGACACGATCTAACTCCACTGAGAACCCTACAAGAGACAGAATGCAAGCATTATTACCCTCCCTAACTCTGGTCATTGACTATTCTGAGGGGTGACAAGGTACCTGTGCCTGCTAGACCACGCCGGTCTGCTCGGAAAGAGACTGGAAAATATCCAGTGTTGGTGATTTTAATAACATGTGAACGGACATCTCCAATGATGACGTATCCAAAATCTAGCAAGTACTCTGGGAGATCTGCCCTGAAACATTAAATGTGGAGGCACATGAAAGAAACAAGCAAAAACAACTGAAGTGAACAAAGAATGTCCTAGCAGCATTAAAGCGTTACTGTCCTTAAAATTTACTTTAAATGTTGGAGGGGTCAAATGATTATAAGTGGTCTTAGCACTTAGACCCCGACAGATCTTAACTTTTCACATGTCTGTGCGACATGTTAAAAGGTGTAGACTATGGCTAAATATTCAGTGGGGATCAAAAGTTTGGGCACCCCACGTAAAAATTTGTATTAATGTGCATAAAGAACCCAAGAAAAGATGGAAAAATCTCCAAAAGGCATCAAATTACAGATTAGCCATTCTTATAATATATCAACAAAAGTTAGATTTTATTTCCACTATTTCCATTTATTTCATTTACACTTTCAAAATAATAGAAAACAAAAAAATGGCAACTGCAAAAGTTTGGGCACCCTGCAGAGTTAATATCTTGTACTGCCCCCTTTGGCAAGTATCACAGCTTGTAAACACTTTTTGTAGCCAGCCAAGAGTCTTTCAATTCTTGTTTGAGGTATCATTGCCCATTCTTCCTTATAAAAGTCTTCCAGTTCTTTGAGATTTCTGGGCTGTCTGTCACGCACTGCTCTTTTAAGGTCTATCCATAGATTTTCAATTATGTTGAGGTGAGGAGATTGTGAAGGCCATGGCAAAACCTTCAGTTTACGCCCCTTGATGTAATCCCCTGTGGATTTCGAGCTGTGTTTAGGATCATTATCCATTTGTAGAAGTCATCCTCTCTTTAACTTTTTCACAGATGGCATCAAGTTAGCATCCAAAATTTGTTGACATTTTATTGAATCCATTTTTCCTTCTACTTGTGAGATGTTCCCTGTGCCACTGGCTGCAATACAACCCCAAAGCATGATTGATCCACCCCCATGCTTAACAGTTTGACAGAGGTTCTTTTCATTAAATTCATTTCCCCTTCTTCTCCAAACGTACCTTTGCTCATTCCGGCCAAAAAGTTCAATTTTAACCTCATCGGTCCACAGAACTGGTTTGAAAGTTCAAACGCTGATTTTTGTGGTGAGAACGCAGAAGAGGTTTTCTTCTGATGACTCTTCCATGATGACCATATTTGTACAAGTATCTCTTTATAGTGGAATAGTGTACCACAACTCCAGTGTCTGCCAGATCTTTCTGGAGGGATTGCGCAGTCAAACAGAGGATATTGACATCTGAAAATGTTTTGCTATCTTCTTATAGCCTTCTCCAGCTTTGTGAGCGTAAACTATTTTCAGTTTCAGATTTCTAGACAACTGCTTAGAAGAACCCATGGTGCTGATTGTTGGGGCAAGGTCAGATGAGTCTGGGCATTTAAAACCTTTGAGATTGACATCACCTGGTCTTCCCAGATGATGATTGAGAACAATTCATGACACTGGCAGGTCTCAGCTTTGCAAAGGAGGCAGTGCATGCTATACATTCTGCAGGGTGCCCAAACTTTTGCAGATGCCATTTTTTTTGTTTTCTGTTATTTTGAAAGTGTAAATGATGGAAATAAAATCTAACTTTTGTTGACATATTATAAGAATGTCTAATCCGCAATTTGATGACTTTTGGAGATTTTTTCATCTTTCCTTGGCTTCTTTATGCACATTAATACAAATTTTTACCTGGGGTGCCCAAACTTTTGATCCCCACTGTACATAATAGCCCAGATTTACTAACATGATCTCGACTCTTTTTATCGGGTTATGGGACACAATTCGTGTCGCACGTACTCTGCTACACTTTGTGCGACACATTTTACTAGTAAAAACCCAACGGTTTTCCAATTACTCGGAGTATCTTTTTAACCCGACTAAAGGGGCGTGGTTTGCATAATTAGGGGCGTGTTCACCACATTTTCCTGAAAACCCGACAGTTGTTTTTAATAACCCACCAGAAAAATTGTGAATTACTGAATTTGAAAACCCGACTGCCTTGAGGTGTGGGGAATTTGTTAAAAAGTGTTTTTTTTTTTTTTTTTTTTTTTTTTAAATCCTATTACTTTGTCCCCTTAGTAGCTTTTTATATTACATTCTTCATTTTTTTTTTTTTTTTTTTATTTCTCTCTTTTTTTTTTTTATCTTGGCTTTCATTTCCTTATTTTTTTTTTTAACTTTTTGTTTGTTAACCCATTAACGACCATGAATGTAAAGTTACGTCCTGGTGCAGAGTTACTTTGCTGTCACGATTCGGCTGGCAGGAGGTGGATCCTCTGTGCCAGAGAGGGATTGGCGTGGACCGTGCTAGTGGACCGGTTCTAAGTTACTACTGGTATTCACCAGAGCCCGCCGCAAAGCGGGATGGTCTTGCAGCGGCGGTAGTAACCAGGTCGTATCCACTAGCAACGGCTCAACCTCTCTGACTGCTGAAGATAGGCGCGGTACAAGGGAGTAGACAAGAGCAAGGTCGGACGTAGCAGAAGGTCGGGGCAGGCAGCAAGGATCGTAGTCAGGGGCAACGGCAGGAGGTCTGGAACACAGGCTAGGAACACACAAGGAAACGCTTTCACTGGCACAATGGCAACAAGATCCGGCGAGGGAGTGCAGGGGAAGTGAGGTATACATAGGGAGTGCACAGGTGAACACACTAATTAGAACAACTGCGCCAATCAGTGGCGCAGTGGCCCTTTAAATCGCAGAGACCCGGCGCGCGCGCGCCCTAGGGAGCGGGGCCGTGCGCGCCGGGACAGGACCGAAGGAGAGCGAGTCAGGTACGGGAGCCGGGGTGCGCATCGCGAGCGGGCGCCACCCGCATCGCAAATCGCACCCCGGCTGGAGGCGGTATCGCAGCGCACCCGGTCAGTGGATCTGACCGGGGCTCTGCAGTAGCGAGGATGTGGCGAGCGCTCCGGGGAGGAGCGGGGACCCGGAGCGCTCGGCGTAACAGTACCCCCCCCCTTGGGTCTCCCCCTCTTCTTGGAGCCTGAGAACCTGAGGACCAGACTTTTGTCTAGGATGTTGTCCTCAGGTTCCCAGGATCTCTCTTCAGGACCACAGCCCTCCCAATCGACCAAAAAAATTTTTTTCCCTCTGACCGTCTTGGAGGCCAGTATCTCCTTTACGGAGAAGATGTCAGAGGAACCGGAAACAGGAGTGGGAGAAACAAGTTTGGGAGAGAAACGGTTGATGATGAGTGGTTTAAGAAGAGAGACATGAAAGGCATTAGGAATACGAAGAGAAGGAGGAAGAAGAAGTTTGTAAGAGACAGGATTAATTTGGCACAAGATTTTGAAAGGACCAAGATAGCGTGGTCCCAGTTTGTAGCTGGGGACACGGAAGCGGACATATTTAGCGGAGAGCCATACCTTGTCTCCGGGAGAAAAAATGGGGGGAGCTCTTCTTTTCTTATCGGCAAACTTTTTCATGCAAGATGAAGCCTGTAAAAGAGAATTTTGGGTCTCTTTCCATATGGTGGAAAGATCACGAGTCACTTCATCCACAGCGGGCAAACCAGAGGGCAAGGGAGTACTGGGAACCGGTTTAAGACAGTCCTTGAAACAAGAAGTACCCCAGCTCTTGATCTCTCCTGTGGACCAATCAAGGGTTGGGGAATGGCGTTGAAGCCACGGTAGTCCAAGGAGAATTTCGGAAGTGCAATTGGAGAGGACCAAAAACTCAATTTTTTCGTGATGAGGTCCGATGCACATTAGGAGGGGCTCCGTGCGGTAACGCACGGCACAGTCCAATCTTTCATTGTTAACACAATTGATGTAGAGGGGTCTGGCGAGACTGGTCACTGGGATGTTGAACTTGTTGATGAGAGAGGCCAAAATAAAATTTCCTGCAGATCCGGAATCCAAGAAGGCCTTAGTGGAGAAGGAGAAGGTAGAGGCAGATATCCGCACAGGCACAGTAAGGCGTGGAGAAGCAGAGTTGACATCAAGAACTGTCTCACCTTTGTGCGGAGTCAGCGTACGTCTTTCCAGGCGGGGAGGACGGATAGGACAATCCTTCAGGAAGTGTTCGGTACCGGCACAGTACAGGCAAAGATTCTCCATGCGGCGTCGTGTCCTCTCTTGAGGTGTCAAGCGAGACCGGTCAACTTGCATAGCCTCCACGGCGGGAGGCACAGGAACGGATTGCAGAGGACCAGAGGAGAGAGGAGCCGGGGAGAAAAAACGCCTCGTGCGAACAAAGTCCATATCCTGGCGGAGCTCCTGACGCCTTTCGGAAAAACGCATGTCAATGCGAGTGGCAAGATGAATGAGTTCATGCAGGTTAGCAGGAATTTCTCGTGCGGCCAGAACATCTTTAATGTTGCTGGATAGGCCTTTTTTAAAGGTCGCGCAGAGGGCCTCATTATTCCAGGATAATTCGGAAGCAAGAGTACGGAATTGGATGGCGTACTCGCCAACGGAAGAATTATCCTGGACCAGGTTCAGCAGGGCAGTCTCAGCAGAAGAGGCTCGGGCAGGTTCCTCAAAGACAGTTCGAATTTCCGAGAAGAAGGAGTGTACAGAGGCAGTGACGGGGTCATTGCGGTCCCAGAGCGGTGTGGCCCATGACAGAGCTTTCCCAGACAGAAGGCTGACTACGAAAGCCACCTTAGACCTTTCAGTAGGAAACTGGTCCGACATCATCTCCAAGTGCAGGGAACATTGTGAAAGAAAGCCACGGCAAAACTTAGAGTCCCCATCAAATTTATCCGGCAAGGAAAGTCGTAGGCCGGAAGCGGCCACTCGCTGCGGAGGAGGTGCAGGAGCTGGCGGAGGAGATGATTGCTGAAGCTGTGGTAGTAGCTGCTGTAGCATCACGGTCAGTTGAGACAGCTGGTGGCCTTGTTGCGCTATCTGTTGCGACTGCTGGGCGACCACCGTGGTGAGGTCGGCGACAACTGGCAGTGGAACTTCAGCGGGATCCATGGCCGGATCTACTGTCACGATTCGGCTGGCAGGAGGTGGATCCTCTGTGCCAGAGAGGGATTGGCGTGGACCGTGCTAGTGGACCGGTTCTAAGTTACTACTGGTATTCACCAGAGCCCGCCGCAAAGCGGGATGGTCTTGCAGCGGCGGTAGTAACCAGGTCGTATCCACTAGCAACGGCTCAACCTCTCTGACTGCTGAAGATAGGCGCGGTACAAGGGAGTAGACAAGAGCAAGGTCGGACGTAGCAGAAGGTCGGGGCAGGCAGCAAGGATCGTAGTCAGGGGCAACGGCAGGAGGTCTGGAACACAGGCTAGGAACACACAAGGAAACGCTTTCACTGGCACAATGGCAACAAGATCCGGCGAGGGAGTGCAGGGGAAGTGAGGTATACATAGGGAGTGCACAGGTGAACACACTAATTAGAACAACTGCGCCAATCAGTGGCGCAGTGGCCCTTTAAATCGCAGAGACCCGGCGCGCGCGCGCCCTAGGGAGCGGGGCCGCGCGCTCCAGGACAGGACCGACGGAGAGCGAGTCAGGTACGGGAGCCGGGGTGCGCATCGCGAGCGGGCGCCACCCGCATCGCGAATCGCATCCCGGCTGGAGGCGGTATCGCAGCGCACCCGGTCAGTGGATCTGACCGGGGCGCTGCAGTAGCGAGGATGTGGCGAGCGCTCCGGGGAGGAGCGGGGACCCGGAGCGCTCGGCGTAACATTTGCTTTATTTATTTGCTTCACGCTTTATTTTTCCGGTGTGACACTTTTTTTTCCCCGTGCAACAGAATTTAATATTGTGTGACAGAATTTTTCCGACATATGCGAAACATTGATAAATACGTGAGAAAAAATAGTCTGGGAAAAAGATAACACTCTGAAAATAACCCGACACTCTTAGTAAATAAGGGCTAAAGTGCGCAGTTATGTGATAAAATGTTTTAATATTTATCCTTCTCTGGTGTAACACGTATAAAGAATGTGGAAGACACATTCAGTAACCACTCACTTTAGCAGCTGAGATCGTTTTTTCTGGGTACCCTCCCCAGTTACTCCTATATTAAGCTCATCCTCTGCATGCTTCTTTATCAGTAGACGCTCCACCTCCATCATCATCAGCGTATCCTACAAAACATAACACAGTCTGGACTTTTCTGTATACAGAACATTGCTGGCTGATTATATATATTATGCCAGGTCACCGGACGATCGTACAGTGGCATCCCATGAGCCCATTTCTCCTCCTCTTAAATTCTCTTGAGCTGCAGTCATGTAAGGCTCAAATCTATCAAATCCTAGAGGTAGAGAACAAATCGAAGTTCACATTTTAATATTTCAGTGCATTTTGGAAATTAAAATATAAGCTCTGGTTTTTATAAGCTTTTCTCTCAGACCATTTTATACTATTATTATCTCTGCTTGCTATCAGTAAATGGTGACATTCATTTTATATGTATAGAGATTACAAATCTGACTTGATCACACATCTGTAGGGAGACCACAAATACACAGTAACAGAAACAGTGAGGCACATAGAAGTGAGGAGGGGGGGGGGGCAAGCAAAATTGAAATAAGTCCCCATTATGGTGCTGGACCTTGCCACCCAAAAGCAAAGGGGATAAGGACAATCCAGGGCTGGACCACCTCTCTCCAAGCCACAAGCTCTACCTCTTTGGTAAATACATCCATGTTAACAAGATCTGCATTTGTGTCAGTTAGATGATAGGGTGAGCACAAAAATGCATAGATGTGAAGCTGGTGGGCATATAAGTAAGGCACAGGAGTGAAACATAGAACCATAGAAGTGAAGCATGAGGAACAGGAACGGTGCAATATGGATCTATTTTTGTGTGAATACCATTGATGTTACGAGGAAGATCCAGGCAGATGCGGGGGAACGCTCCCTCTCCTCTCAAGGCAATGATCTCTGGATCCATATGAGCCACTTGCACGTAAATGAAGCGCTGAAAATTTTCAGGGACTCCAGGGAAAAAGGAAACTTTCAGAACCTCTTCTCCTCCGGCAGGAATAAGACCCTAGGGGCAGATAGGGGATAAAGGAAGATATAAGATTTGTTCTGGTAGAAATGTGTCTAGGAAGACTAAGTTTCTACTTGTTTTCTTTTATGCGTTTTTCCCAAAAATACGGAAAAATGGCCCCCATGGTGTTTTTTCATTGAAAAACCACAGTTTTGCAAAGTCCCAGCATGTTGAGCCTATGGCGTTATCCCCTGAAATTGTGGCGTTTTTCTCCCATAGAAGTCTATAGGAGTAAAAAACACCAAGAAAAACAACATGTGGGTTTTAACTTTGGCGTTTCTGCAGGCGGTTTTTATTCTTTTTTTTTTTTACTTAAGCAATCAAAAAAAGTTATGGAGATACCTTTTTTTAATAAAATTTGGTAGGGTACCATTAAAAAAACAAAAAAGATACAGTAGTAATGGAAAAAATTGTACCTCACAAAATTTATCTTTTTGATAACTAGGTTTTTATTAATTTTTAAAACAGGCATCAATTTATGTGGGCGGGCAGGGTACAAAAAATGTAGCCGACAATAAAAAAATGTAGTGTGTGTTTTTCACTTTTTTTTCTTTATTTTTTAAATTTTTTAGGTAGTACTACTACTCCCAGCATGGAACAAACTGTTCCATGATGGGAGTAGTAAGTAGTACATGTACTTCTGACACCCGTTGCGATCCTCCTGTATAATGTACAGATGCGGCCAGCCGCTCTTCTATGGTCCCCTGCACTGCCGTATATATACGCCTATTCATATTTCCCGCAGAGAGCTGTGATACGCCAGATGGTTCCAGCCAATCACAACTTTCTGTGGGAAATATGAATAGGTGTATATATACTTCAGTGCAGGGGACCATGATAGAGCTGCTGGCCACATCTATACATTATACAGGAGGATCGCAATGGCTGCGATCTGTCTATTAATACAGGTACTACAGCTCCCAACATGGAGCAGAGTGTGCTCCATGTTGGGAGCAGTAGTACCTGCAGTTAAGGACTGACACCCGCTGCGATCGTCCTTCATCCCTGAGATGCGGAGCAGCTTTCTCCTGCGCTCGCATCTCTGCTCTGTACTCCGGCCAGCCACTCACTCGCTGAGAGTGGGGATTGGCTGCCACCATCAGGCCAATCCCCACTCTGGGCGGAAAATATGAATGAATTTCTATTCACATCACTGGCCGGCCCGGAGTATAGTGCAGAGATGCGAGCGCTGTATAGAGCCGCTCCGCATCTCTGCTATATTATGGACGATTGCATCGGGTGTCAGGAGTGACACCCAGGGCGATCTGTCTATTAGTACAGTAACTACTACTCCCATCATGGAACAGTGTGTTCCATGCTGGGAGTAGTAGTACTGCCTACAAAATATATATATAAAAAAAGAGAAAAACATACACACACTACATTTTTATTATTGTCGGCTACATTTTTAGTGCCCTGCCTGTCCACATAAATTGATCCCTGTTTAAAAATTAACAAAAATGTTGTTATAAAAAATATGAATTTCATTAAATAATTTTTTTTCCATCACTACTGCATCCTTTTTTTTCTACTTCTTCTTTTTTTTTTTTTTTTGGGAAATATAGAAAAACTTCAAAGGGGGGGCCATAAAATGCAATTTCCACTCAAAGGCATAAAACGCCAGAAATAAATAAATAAATAAAAACACACAGAAAAATGCTGTGACTATTATTTAGCTGTTGGTGGCCACATCACACACAGTCTAGATTTATACAACTTATACCACTATAGCTAGAAATCCTGGAAGCTCTAGCAGATGCAGAAAGAGAGTTTCATCCACTAGAGGGCAATGTCTGTCTCCAAATCTTTACCAAAATATTAAAAGATGATTCCTACAGTGTTACATAACATTTCATTGTCTGCTTTGTGTGTTTATCCTCTTCATCTGTAAACACTCTGGATTCTGTCACATATTAATTGCATTTTAATGCAGCTGTAGTGATGTTCTCTACACAGTATAGACTGTAGTATGTGCAGGCTCCATGTGTTGCATGTATGGAGACTGTGGGTATAATTATCAGCTACACCAGTGGTCTTCAACCTGCGGACCTCCAGATGTTGCAAAACTACAACTCCCAGCATGCCCTGGCTGTCCGGGCATACTGGGAGTTGTAGTTTTGCAACATCTGGAGGTCCGCAGGTTGAAGACCACTGAGCTACACTGTATACTGATATCACTATGTGCAGGCTTCACAAGCTTCCTGCAAAGATGTGGTGATGTGTTTTCTACAGAATAAACTGATTGTAGTCAGGGCCATATTTACCATTAGGTGCCTGTGCCTACGGCAGCAACGTTGAGGAAGGCGGCAATAAAAGTGAAAACAAAAATGAGGAACAGTTTTGACATAGCTGCAGACACCTTGCTGTGGCCTGGAGAAAAAAAAATTCCCTCCTCCGTTTAATCCACAGGGGTCATAAGTGCTGAGAAATTTACCTGCAGATTTGCAGCCGCAGCTGCTCATTGTGTTGTGGATTTGTGATTAATTTCCTCACCTTCTGTGTACGGGGGTGAGATTTACAGTGAATCTGCAACAAAATCCACATGTAACACAAAGAATCTGCTTTTCAGATCTGTCACAAATATGCAGCAAAAACATGAAACTTGTGGAATAACTCTTATGGGGTTGTATCCAGTCTGAGTGCCCACAGCAGCATGAGCTGTATATATGGCCATGGTGGTACTGTGCACAGGTTCTATGTGCTGCCTGTATAGTGGCCTTTCAGGTACAATGTATACTGACTGTAATGTGCGCAGGCTAAAGAAACAAGCACTCACCTGTACTGGCTCAAGCTCTGACAACCCCCTCCAGTGTCTATGGACACGTGTAGGGAGCTCATGTAACAATATGATAACAGAGAAAGTCTGTTTCCACCCATAGAACTTTTATGTTGCTTTATTTAGGAACTTGGGGGGGGGGGGGGGGTAATTTATCAAAACCTGTTGAGAGGCAAAGTTGCCCAGTTGCCCATAGCAACCAATCAGCTTGCTTCTTACATTCTTAACAAGGCCTCTGAAAAATGAAAGAAGAAGCTGATTGGTTGCTATGGGCAACTTTGCCTCTCCACGGGTTTTGATAAATCTCCCCATTGGTGTAAAAAAACATCGGCCCACATTTATCATTGTAGGTGTAAGTGAAGCATGTTTTTACACCCTTTTTTGTGTGCTGGTAATGTGTAGGAGCGCCAAATGTATTAAATGTTCACAGAGCATTTGATACATTTTGTGCAGGTAAACGTTTTCTGAAATTTCTCTCTTCACGTACACCAAAAAGCTACACCAGGTCTGGGATGGTGTAGTTTTAGACAGTTTTCAGTGGCTTTGCGTCTTTTTTGCTCCTTTTTTACAAAAAGGCGCAGTTCATAAATCCCTTCTATATCATGTGTACAGTGGTCCCTCAACATACGATGGTAATTCGTTCCAAACGACCCATCGTTTGTCGTATCCATCGTATGTTGAGGGATCCGTGCAATGTAAAGTATAGGAAGCTGTACTCACCTGTCACCGCCGCTCCGCACCAGGTCCTCACCGCTCCCGCTGCTGTTCCAGGGGCTCCCGATGCTGTCCCGCTGCTCCGGTGTCTTCTTCGCGATCCTCCGGTGTCTTGCGCATCTTCTGCAGGGTCCGGGCCTCGCTTTCTGGTGACGTTATTACGCTGCTGCTCCGGCGCGGCGTGCGTAGTAACGTAATAACGACGCCGGAAAGCAAGGCCCGGACCCTGGAGAAGATGCGCAAGACACCGGAGGATCGCGAAGTGGACCCGGAGCATCGGGAATAGGTAAGTGAACCTGCTGGGGCACATTACACTGCTATCCAACAGCAGCTTAAGCATTTTGCGCTGTCGGATAGCAGTTAATGCGATGGCCCCGACATATAAAAGCATCGTATGTCGATGCTGACATCGACATGCGATGGCCTCTGAGAGGCCATCGTATGTCGATTTCATCATATGTCGGGGCCATCGTAGGTCCGGGGGTTACTGTATTGCCAAAATCAGCGGATTGCAACTAAAAATCAGTGGATTGCAACTCAAAATCAGCAGAAATGTGTAAACAAAAAGGCGCAAAAAAGGCGCAAGTAAGCCCTGCTTGCGCCTTTTTGTGCCTTTTGTAGACACAAAAAACTGTCTAAAGACAATGATAAATGTCGGCCATCAAGTGCAACTCTGGGCTGAAAAAGAGCACAGCAGCACTTGAAATGCATATGTTTTTTTCCAGAGTTGCATGTGATGTTTTTTGCACACCAAGTTTATGAATAAAGCAACTTAAAAGTTCTATGGATGATGCCAGGCAGTCTGTGTTGCCGTATTATGCTGTGGTGAGGCTGTGGTAATGACAGGTACAGTGTATACCAGGGGTCAGCAACCCCTGGCACGCGTGCCATGAGTGGCACGCGGGGTGAATTTGAGTTGCACGCAAGGGAGCGCCAACAAGTGGCAGAGTTACTAACTGGGGCCAGTCCTGGGACGCTGTCACTTTAACAGCACTGGCTGGTGGTATGACATGTGCCTGCATGCAGCACATCTATTACCAGTAGTACTGAAGACACAGCCTGGGATGTCGGATGATCTGTCTCCCCCTCTCCCTGCTCAATTAGTTATTGCTGTGCAGACCGGAAACATCTTCAGGGAGAGTTCCCTCTCCTTTCCTCCTGTCACCTCATGCAGCTGCCGTGCTCCGCTGTCTGTCAGCAACATGGAGGGGGGAGTGGGATCGCTCTGTGCTCTGTATCGGCCGTGAAGTGGTTGAAGGAGGTCAGGAGTCACTGCTAAAAATAAGTAAGTCCCCTGTATTTTTCTCTGGAATACACGCAGCTCAGCTCCTGGCTCTGTCAACAGCTCTCTTGTCCCAGAGACGGACTCTGGTCTCTGTCAGTCTTTAGATCCTCCATATCAGTGTGTCATTCACAGATGCCCATAACAGTGTGTCATTCACAGATCCTCCATAACAGTGTCATTCACAGATCCCTCTATAGCAGTGTCATTCACAGATCCATCTATAACAGTGTGTATTTCACAGATCCTCCATAACAGTGTGTCATCTACAGATCCCCCATAACAGTGTGTCATTCACAGATTCCCCATAACGGTGTCATTCACATATTCCCCATAACGGTGTCATTCACAAATCCTCCATAACAGTGTCATTCACAGATTCTCCATAACAGTGTCATTCACAGATCCCCCTATAACAGTGTAGGGATCGACCGATTATCGGTATGGCCGATATTATCGGCCGATAATCACGATTTTGGGCATTATCGGTATCGGCAATTACCTTGCCGATAAGCCGATAATGCCCTGCCCCCCGCACCGCCCCCACCGCACCGCGACCGCCAAAACCCCCCGACCCGCCGCACCGCACCCCAGACCCACCGCACCGCGTCGCACCCCCCACCGTGATGCTGGGCGGTATACCGGTATGGATTTTTGCCCATACCGCTATACCGGTCGGGCCCCTCCCCCACCCTCAGAGTCAATAAAAAAAATTTATGTGAACCGGTCCGGGCTGTCCTTCTTCTCCGGCGGTCATCTTCTCCACTCCGGGCAGGCTCCGGCCTAGTACACTGCATAGACGCCGTGACGTCAGGTGCGTCGCTGCGCACGGGCGTCACTGCGCAGCGGCGTCTATGCAGTGTACTAGGCCGGAGCCTGCCCGGAGTGGAGAAGAGGACCCCCGGAGAAGAAGGACAGCCCGGACCGGTTCACTCTTCACCCGGAACGCCCCCGAACACTACAGGAAGGAAGGATGGATGGCCCGGACCACCCTGACAGGTAGGGGGAGAGAAGCTGGTGGCGGCGGCGGCCTATGGCCCCGCAAAAGCCACTGCAGATCATTGATTTAAAGCGACCGCTTTAAATCAATGATCTGCAGCGGTGTCGCAGGGGGTTAAATAGCCGATAACTTATACCGGAATATCGGTATAAGTTATCGGCTATCGGCCCTAACCTGCACCGATTATCGGTATCGGCCCTAAAAAAACGATATCGGTCGATCCCTATAACAGTGTAATTCACAGATCCACCATAAGTGTGTCATTCACAGATCCCCCTATAACAGTGTGTCATTCACAGATCCCCCATAACAGTGTCATTCACAGATAAACCATAACTATGTCATTCACAGATCCCCAATAAATGTATCTAAGGATCCCCCATCACAGTGTTTTATCTACAGATCCTCCATCAAAGTGTCTTATCTACAGATCCCCCATAAACAGTGTATCATCTACAGATCCCCCATAACAGTGTGTCATCTACAGATCCCCCATAACAGTGTGTCATCTACAGATCCCCCATTACAGTGTGTCATCTACAGATCCTCCATAAAAGTGTCATCTACAGATCCTCCATAACAGTGTGTCCTCTACAGATCCTCCCCATAAGTGTGTCCTCTACAGATCCCTCATAACAGTGTGTCATCTACAGATCCACCATAACAGTGTTGTCATTCACAGATCCCCCATAAGTGTGCCATCTACAGATCACCATATCTGTGTCATTTACAGATCCCCCATACCAGTTGCGGACATTAGAGAGCATTTTCATGTTCCTCTGGATGCCCACTTCAGGTATCTTCAGTTGCAACATGCAGTCTCTACACAGTTTGGTTCCCTGGAAGTTACCTCTGTGTTTAATTATTTAGAATTGCTCCTGGGGACCACCGATCTGGCTAAGCCTCTCACTCAGAGTTATGCTTTATTACAATCAGTGGGTCCAGATCCGTTTGCTCTTGCACAGCTGAAATGGGTTGAGGATGTTCCTAGTCTTTCTGTAGACATGTGGAAGGAGGTAGTTAAGACATATTACCCTACGGTAGTTAGTATCTGAGATCTGCTCATTCAATCCAGGTTTGTCCTACGTTTGTATTATACTCCTGTTAGACTTTATTGCATGGGGGTCTCGGGGTCGGATGTTTTGTTTTAGGTGTGGGAGGGAGAGAAGTACTTTTTTGCATGCGGTTTGGACTTGCTCTTGTGTGGTGCCCTTTCGGAGAGAGGTGATGACGTTCTTGTCAGACCATCTAAAATTCCCCTTTGTTTTGACGCCAGAAGTATGTTTGTGGGGGGTTATCAATTGTTTAGTGTCGGGCTCTTATCGGCATATATTGATCAGTTTTCTCTTGTATTGTGCATGCAAGGTCATAGTGATGGCTTGGAAAGATGTGTCCTCCCCTCCTTTGTCTCAGTGGATAGCTTTAGTGAACAAATATGTTCCCCTATATCATGCCTTGTACGTAAGTCGGAAATGGACAAAAAAATTTGATAAGGTCTGGATGCAGTGGATGTTGTTAGCTGTCTCTACTGATCCTCCGCTTCATGGGGCTTCCCAATCTTAAGCTGGTATCGTAGATAAATTGTGAGCTCCCTGGAAATGTTTTGTTGTATGTGTATGAATGGGTTTGTCCTGTCAGTGGTGTGTTATTACTGTGTTGGTGTTCTCTGTGGGGAGACTCCTCACCCTCGTACTTATAGGGGTATACGATTGCTAGGTTATGGACTACTCCTTCTGGTACTTTACACATCCTGTCTTATGGTCTGACTGTTGTGTGGGTGCGGGTGTAGAGGGTCCTCATGAAACTATTAATTGTATGTTGTTAATTTTCTTGACAAAAGTTAATAAATAAAAAATAAAATAAAAAATATATATATATATATATATATATAAAAAAAAAAAAGATCCCCCATAACAGTGTGTCATTTACAGAACCCCCATAACAGTGTGTCATCTACAGATCGCCATATAACAGTGTGACATTCACAGTCCACCATAACTGTGTCATCTACAGATCCCCATAACAGTGTTTCATCTACAGATCCCCATAACAGTGTGTCATTCACAGATCCTCCATAACAGTGTGTCATTCACAGATCCCTCTATAACAGTGTGTCATCTACAGATTCAGAACCCCCATAAGTGTATAATCTAAAGATCCCCAATAACAGTGTTTCATCTTCAGATCCCCCATAACAAGTGTCATCTAAAGATCCCCCATAACAGTGTGTCATCTACAGATCCCCCATAACAGAGTGTCATTTGCAGATCCCCATAACTGTGTCATCTACAGATACCCATAACAGTGTTTCATCTACAGATATCCATAACAGTGTGTCATTCACAGATCCTCCATAACAGTGTGTCATTCACAGATCCCCCTATAACAATGTGTCATCTACAGATTATGCAGCAGGTTGATTCCGGGTCTGTATTATGCAGGGCAGTGATTCCAGGGTCTGTATTATGCAGGGCAGTGATTCCGGGGTCTGTATTATGCAAGGCAGTGATTCAGGGGTCTGATTCTGGGGTTTGTGTTATGGTGGGGTCTGATTCTGGGGTCTGTATTATGTATGGAGGTCTGATTCTGGGTCTGTATTATGGAGGGGTCTGATTCTGGGGTCTGTATTATAGTGGGGACTTATTATGGGGTCTGTATTATGGTGGGTGGTGATTCTGGGGTCTGTATTATGGTGGGGATGGATTCTGGGGTCTGTATTATGGTGGGGACTTATTATGGGGTCTGTATTATGGTGGGGTCTGATTCTGGGGTCTGTATTATGGTGGATGGTGATTCTGGGGTCTGTATTATGGTGGGTGGTGATTCTGGGGTCTTTATTATGGTGGGTGGTGATTCTGGGGTCTGTATTATGGTGGTTGGTGATCCATGGGTCTGTATTATGGTGGGGTCTGATTCTGGGGTCTGTATTATGGTGGGGTCTGATTCTGGCATCTGTATTATAGTGGGTGGTGATTCTGGGGTCTTTATTATGGTGGGTGGGGATTCTGGGGTCTGTATTATGGTGGGTGGTGATTCTGGGGTCTGTGTTATGGAGGGGTCTGATTCTGGGGTCTGTATTTTGGAGGGGTCTGATTCTGGGTCTGTATTATGGTGGGTGGTGATTCTGGGGTCTTTATTATGGTTGGTGGGGATTCTGGGGTCTGTATTTTGGAGGGGTCTGATTCTGGGGTCTGTATTATGGTAGGGACTGATTCTGGGGTCTGTATTATGGTGGGAGCTGATTCTGGGGTCTGTGTTATGGTGGGGTCTGATTCTGGGGTCTGTATTATGGTGGGTGGTGATTCTGGGTCTGTATTATGGTGGGTGGTGATTCTGGGGTCTGTATTATGGTGGGTGGTTATTCTGGGGTCTGTATTATGGTGGGAGCTGATTCTGGGGTCTGTATTATGGTGGAGTCTGATTCTGGGGTATTTATTATGGTGGGAGCTGATTCTGGGGCCTGAATTATGGAGGGGTCTGATTCTGGGGTCTGTATTATAGTGGGGGCTGATTCTGGGTTCTGTATTATGGTGGGGACTGATTCTGGGGTCTGAATAAAAATGTTTATCCATCCTGAACAAAAACTTTATTAGCTGTGGTGTCAATCCCCTTCCTATTTCACAGAATATATAGTTCGTCTATCGACCAAAAACGTATCACAGAATAGTAGACTTATTAAACTATAACTTTTATTTCATGCCCACAAAATGGGGGGGGGGGGGGTACAATAAATCATAATAAACACTCACAAACTGTGTGGATGAGCACCTCAGTGGCTCCTCTGATACGTCTGATCAAGCACATAAATCAGTCCGTATTCATCCACACCAATCAACATATAGATAATGCCACAAGATATATAAAATTGCCAAACATTAAAGTATAGTGTAAATACATTGATATGTATCTATTTTACCCTAGCCCCAGGTGACTCAGGAAGGGATAAGGATGGGACAACTGGTGGGCCGGGACTGGGAGCCTGTCACTCCCTGTAGCTAATACTGCTCTAGTCCCTAAGCCTAGGAAGAATTGTCGTCCTAAAAAGGACGGTCCCGCTCCGGAACCTAGCTGTCATTCACTATACTCACCCTATCATATGCTGGCTTCCTTACTAGGAATGATGCTAACTGACTAGCCGGGCCAGTCCCTATGGCTAGGTGTTCCTAAAATTGAAAACAGTTCAGTATAGCAGGGGTCTACCTGACTTCCAGTAATAGTGTGTGTGTGTGTGTGTGTGTGTGGGGGGGGGGGGGGGTATGTTCTGCTAGATAAAGACGTACTTGCTTTATATCAAATCTGCAGGGGGTATGTGCTGCTAGATAGTATATACACCCACAGGTGATAACTCTATAGTCCTAAGCGGTATCCAGGAATGATATACCCAATACCACATCTACTTGTGGAATATAGATAATGATAGGATGTGGATAAAAAGATGTGCACGGGTCTTATCTATTGTTGATATACTTATATATTAAAGATATATGTACATCCAGATGATATATTTCTTGCACCTAACCAAAGTCATCAAGAAAGATAAATAAATTGTCTGCTTGATCTGTGTTGATAAAAACTAGGCAGACACACGTGCAAGAAATGTGTGTATTGGAATGTGAAACCTGCCCTAGAACGTTCAAAAAATATATATCTCCAGATATTATGTCTCTTGCATCTGACAGAAAAGATTAACAAGGTAAGTTCTCTGCTAGATTATGTCCGCCAACACAAACATTACCATCACCATATAAGCTCCAGATCTATGGGTCCAACAACATCAAGCAGACAATATATACTATAACCCATATGCGGAATGCACATACAATACAATAGCAAAGCTGTAGACAGGCTAATGCAGCCCACATGAATGCAACAAATGTTCAGTAAGCATGCACAAACAGATGTAACTACTCCTACAATTGTTGAATAATAATTGTAGGAGTAGTACCATAGGTGGTTTTTGTTGTCATTTCTATTGGTTTAACATTTCAGAGGAAGAGTGTAGGTTATATATATATACAAACAGATGTAAGCAGGCAAAAAAATAGCATGTCAAATTAACTATGAGCATAACGCAAATGAGACATATATGCCAGCAGCTTTTCACTCCATGAGGACAGGGTGCAAAGGAATTATGGTGCCGCACAGTGTACCCACAAACATCCAGATCCATAAAGCAGTATAGGGTATATAGATTTATAAGTGTATACTTATACTGTCTGATGTTAATGATGCCATATAGCCTCTCAACGCGTTTCTTCCATCATAGGTCATCAGGAGAGAGAGGTGATAGATGTCAATCCCCTTCCTCTGTATTGTCTTCACTGTAAGGCCCTTACAGCAGGGACAATATATTTGAAACATTTTGAAAAAAAAAAAAAAAATACCGTGTGACAAGCCACACCCCTACTAACCCCACACACAATAAGCCACACTCTTTTTGCCGGAAGACCGTGCGACTTTGAAAAAAAATTTGGCACAGCACTCCCAAAAGGTTGCCTACCCCTGGTGTATACCAACTGCACTGTGTACAGGCTGGCTATATTGTGGCTGTTGCAACAATCATTAGGTACAATGTTTACTGACTGTACTGTGTGCAGGCTTCATATGCTAATTGTGGAGAGGCTGAGGTGATGATTACCAGGTACAACGTATATGACTACACTATGTACAGGCTCCATGTGCTGCCTGTATGTGGTGATTATTAGGCTCTAGTGTCACACTGGATGTAGATAGTACACACACCTGTTACCTGCTACCTGTTCTGTGTACAGTTTGTAAATAGAGGGGGAATATGTAATTTGAACAACAGTGTTGTTAAGGAATGAGGGTGCACTTACACTTGAAGGATGGATCTGTGGCTCCCCAGTGTATGGAGGTTTCTGTGATCTTTGGTTCTTCACAGTAAATGGAAAACTGACCTTTCCTGTGTTCCTGAGGACAATCTGTGTGTTGTATACTTGGTCAAACATCTGTGAAAACAAATACATGTCACATGTACTGGATCATCCATGGTACCAGGAATACACACATGGATTGTTCTTAACAGTTCACCAAATTCCAACATGGTACTGTAATAGGATGCATGCGCCGTAACAATTTCTTTCCTCCTAGACCTTCTACTATCAACTGAGCATCTTGGACCGAAGTGGGGTCACTGAATGGTGAGGTACGTAGGCGAAGATTTATTGAAACATGTGTAGGGAAAGAGTGGTACAGCTGCCTATATCAACCAATCAAATAGCTTTTTTCATTATTACAAAGGCCTCTGAAAAACAAAAGGAGCAATCTGATTGGTTGCTATGGGCAACTGCACCACTCTTCCTTTACACAGGTTTTGATAAATCTCCACCATAGTGCATAAAAGTCCAACGCTCGGCTGACTCAGTAATAAATCATCTGTCATTAAAATAAACACAAACACTTTCTCCAAGAGTTTCACAAAATGAGTCTCCAAGAAAATGCAGCTTTATGCAAGCCTTACATCACCAAGCCCAATGCCAAGCATTGGATGGAGAAGTGTAAAGCACAGCACCACACTGGACTCTGGGACAGTGAAAACCTGTTCTGTGGCGTGATTGAATCACACTTCTTGTGTTTCTGATGGATTTATCAAATGCCAGAAGAATGTGACTTTAGTTTCAGTGAAGAGAAACCTTAATGGTTTAGTATACCGAGACATTTTGGACACTGGTATGCTATCAACTTTGGATTTGGTTTTTGCCATTTTCTGTTCCAGCATAAGGTCCATAAGGAATGGTTGGGTGTGTTTGGTGTGGAAGAGATTAAAGGGGTTATCCAGGAAAAAACTTTTTTTATATATCAAATGGCTCCAGAAAGTTAAACAGATTTGTAACTTACTTTTATTAAAAAATCTTAATCCTTTCAGTAGTTATGAGCTGCTGAATTTGAGTTGTTCTTTTCTGATGACACGTGTCTCGGGCACTGTCCAGAGCAGAAGCAAATCCCCATAGCAAACCTCTTCTACTCTGTGCAGTTCCCGAGACAGACAGAGGTGTCAACAGAGAGCACTGTTGTCAGACAGAAAAGAACAACTCAACTTCAACAGCTGATAATTATTGGAAGGATCAAGATTTTTTAATAGAAGTAAATTACAAATCTGTTTAACTTACTGGAGCCAGTTGATATATAAAAAAAAATGTTTTTCCCCTGGAATACCCTTTTAAGTGGCCTGCACAGAGCTCTGACCTAAACCCATCAAACCCTTTTGGGATGAAGTAGAAAGAAGACTACAAGCCAGGCCCTTTAGTCCAAGCTATACATATAATATATAACACTTAAGACACGTTAAAGAAGAATAGCCTGGGGAACATTGTTTGATTAAAGTTAATTGTGATTATGTGGAGATAAGAAAGGACTGACGGCTTCTTATATAAGCCCTTGAAAGAAACCTTATAGGTGAAGGACTCTTGTGGTGTGTAAAATATAACTTTCAAGCAGACTAGGTGGTTTTGCACTGGTTGCCCTTGTCATACCCACATTTTACATGCACTCCAGTGCTTATGACTATAGCAATCACTAGAAAATACACATAATCTCTTTTGTTAGTAGTATAGCTGCATGTAATATGTTACCTGTACTCCACAGTCGATTTCTCTCGAAGTTAAATTGTAGCTCACAAGCGAGGCCTCACCATGCAGGCTGACCTCATACACGGGACCCCCATAGACTTCACACAAAGCCCTTGCTCCAGCGTTAATGTCTGTGTGTCCATAGAATGTAAAGGAGACAATCTGACTCTCTCCTGGCTGCAGAGTCCCAAACTGAGGCAGAATATCAAAAATCTGAAGGAGATTATTACAGTCATTATATAGGTTCTCAGTGACATGGATTGCTGCCGTCATTAAAGAGGATGTCCAGGAATAGAAAAACAGAGCTGATTACTTCCAAAAATAGCACCACACCTGTCCTCAGGTTATGTGTGGTTTTACAACTTGGCTTAATTTATTTCAATGGAACTGAGCTGCAATACCACACACAACCTGAGGACAATTGTGGTGCCATTTTAGTAAAAAATGGCTATGTGTTGAGTTATTCTAAGGGGGCACAACATTAAACACTGTTATACAGGCTGTGCACTCACTACTTTACATTGTAGCAGAGTGTCATTTCTTCAGTGTTGTCATATGAAAAGCTAAAATAAAATATTTACAAACATATTAGGGGTGGAGATACTGTAGATCATGGGTGTCGAACATGCAGCCCGCGAGCCGCATGCAGCCCACAATGAATATCTTTGCGGCCCGGCAAAGATATTCATTACTCTGGTCAGGGCCGGATCATCATTGGCGCTCCTGGAGCCCCTGCTCCGGGCCCCGGTCACATTCAGGGCATCCCTGTGTCCTGAAAAATCTTTTCAGGACACAAGGATGCCCAGTTACCTCTCTGCGGCCCGGCGTTAACTTTAAAATCGCAGGGGCCGCCAGGAGGAAGCGCACGCAGGGACCTCACTTATGTCCCATGCATGCGCCCATAGGAGAAGAGCGGAGCAGTGAGGAGGACGCACGGGTATGGTAAGTCACCACTCACCAGCACGCCATCTTTGGTGTTCCGACCACCGCCCATAGGCCATAGCAGTAGATCGTGACCCCGGACCGGAGGAGTGGGGCAGTAAACAGACATACAGCCTCCAGCCATACACTGTATATGGCTGAAGGCTGTATGTCTGTGGGGGAACTGTACTTCACCTAATGTGGGGGAACTATACTGCACCTAATGTGGGGGAACTATACTGCACCTAATGTGGGGAACTATACTGCCCCTAATGTGGGGAACTATACTGCACGTAATGTGGGGGAACCATACTGCACCTAAGGTGGGGATCTATACTGCCAACCTAATGTGGGGGAACTGTACTGAACCTAATGTGGGGGAACTGTACTGCACCTAATGTGGGGAACTATACTGCCAACCTAATGTGGGGGAACTGTACTGCTCCTAATGTGGGGAACTATACTACACCTAATGTGGGGGAGCTATAGTGCACCTAATGTGGGGGAACTGTACTGCACCTAATGTGGGGGAACTGTACTGCACCCAATGTGGGGAACTATACTGCACCTAATGTGGGGAACAATACTGCACCTAATGTTGGTAACTATACTGCCAACCTAATGTGGGGGAACTATACTGCCAACCTAATGTGGGGAGCTATACTGCCAACCTTATGTGGGGGAACTGTACTGCACCTAATGTGGGGGAACTGTACTGCACTTAATGTGGGGAACTGTACTGCACCTAATGTGGAGGAAGTGTACTGCACCTAATGTGGAGGAACTGTACTGCACCTAATGTGGGGGAGCTATACTGCACCTAATGTGGGGAACTATACTGCAACTAATGTGAGGGAACTATACTGCATCTAAGGTGGGGGAACTGTACTGCACCTAATGTGGGGGAACTATACTGCACCTAATGTGGGGAACTATACTGCACCTAATGTGGGGAACTATACTGCACGTAATGTGGGGGAACCATACTGCACCTAAGGTGGGGAACTATACTGCCAACCTAATGTGGGGGAACTGTACTGCACCTAATGTGGGGAAACTGTACTGCACCTAATGTGGGGAACTATACTGCCAACCTAATGTGGGGGAACTGTACTGCACCTAATGTGGGGAACTATACTACATGTTATGTGGGGGAGCTATACTGCACCTAATGTGGGGGAACTGTACTGCACCTAATGTAGGGATTTATACTGCACCTAATGTGGGGAGCTATACTGCCAACCTAATGTGGGGGAACTGTACTGCACCTAATGTGGGGAACTATACTGCCAACCTAATGTGGGGGAACTGTACTGCACCTAATGTGGGGGAACTGTACTGCACCTAATGTGGGGAACTGTACTGCACCTAATGTGGGGGAACAGTACTGCACCTAATGTGGGGGAGCTATACTGCACCTAATGTGGAGAACTATACTGCAAATAATGTGGGGGAACTATACTGCACCTAATGTGGGGGAACTGTACTGCACAGTCTTATGCAGGGGGCAGGGCCTTGTGCAGGGGGGAATGGGGTCTTATGCAAAGGGGGGCATGGGGTCTTGTGCAAAGGGGCCTGGAGTATTTACAAAAGGGGCATGGGGTCTTGTGAAGGGGGGTCATGGGGTCTCGTGAAGGGGGTCATGAGGTGTTGTGCAGGGGGGCATGGGGTCTTGTGTAGGGTGGGCATGGGGTCTTGTGAAGGGGGGTCATGGGGTCTCGTGAAGGGGGTCATGAGGTGTTGTGCAGGGGGGCATGGGGTCTTGTGTAGGGTGGGCATGGGGTCTTGTGCAAAGGGGGCATGGGGTCTTGTGCAGGGGGGGCATGGGGTCTTGTGCAGGGGGGCATGGGTTGTTGTGCAAAGGGGACACAGGGTGTTGTGCAGGGAGGGAATATTTTTTTTTTTTTTTTATGCGGCCCACATAAACTTAAACCTTGTTTTTTTGGCCCATGTTAGCCTTCGAGATTGACATGCTTGCTATAGATAGACATATAGATTATTACAGTAATATAGAATACTTACTGATGAGACTATTACAGTTGTTATACAGCTAGTCATGTAGGTTAGTTAAGTTGTATAAATAGTAATGGAGATTAGTATAGTCATTACAGAGATTACTTCAGTCATTATATAGATTGTGATTTATTTTATTACAGTCATTATAGTAACTTTCACCCATGGAGATTATTATTCCAGGTCTTCTATATATGGAAACATCTTCACCACACCTGGATGCAGTGCAGAGCACACACCCCATGACCCTGCTCACCTCCTCTACTCCAGTTATCACATGCTCTTCTGCCACAATTACACCATCTCTAGTGCTAGGTTCCATAGCCTGAAAACAGAGAAAATCAAGTGAGGAGAAAGAGAACCATTTCGAAGGCTAAGAATATAAGAGAGAAGGGCGTTATGTGGAGAGGTAAGGCCTGCATCACACAATGATACTGTGGCAAAGTGATTTATAAGAAACATCGTGCCCAGGACTCTACCTTATGCTCTAAATCCGGGGTCTGGGTAAAGGCATCTTCACCAGGGATAGCCACTTCTGATGTGTGCGGTTCATCTGGCCTGTGGATTATAAGAAATCATTACAGATATATTTTTAAAACTGTATTAATTACCATGAACTTGCATTGTGAAATAGCAAGCCGGTAATAGAGTGTGAAGAGCAATACTCACCAATCAGCTGAATTAAAGCCTTCTCCAAAGGTTCCACAAGCCTTTTGAGGACTGTCTCCTGGACTCTTTAATTCTCCATTGAGCCTACAAAGCAAGGCACAGAGCACCAATCACTTCATGTCCCAGCAAAGAACCCAGAAAAGACTGAGTCAGATTAAGTCTCAACAGAAGCAAGCAAAGGACTTACGGAGGGCAATGTATGCTACAAAGGAAAGGATCCTCACCTGATCTCATGCTCCATCACAAAGGACCAGTGGTACTGTACAGGCAGCGGGCTACAATTGGTCACCTCCAGCTCTCGGGTGCTCTCTGTGTCATTGAGAATGCAGCCAAAGTGGATCTGACTATAAGGAAAGTGAAGGTTTGGGAAGTACACTTCAGCCTGCAGGGTGATGTAATCTTTATGAGGGTGTTCAGCGTATTGGATGGTCAGAACCTCTTCCAGTACTCGGCTCTGCAGATCATCAATGAAAGTTGGATCAAATCTGATGGTCAGCTCCACTTCCTCACCAGTGTCAAGGTGCAGGGGATTCTGAAGAGAAAATTTAGGAGAATACATTGTGGGTGACATTGGCAGCAAATCCACCAAAACAGTTTCTGCTGCATGAAAGTGCTATAAAATGTATGAGTGGTTAGGGGGCTGCCACACTCTACCGACCTCTGTGCACAAAAAATCTAAGTGACATAATATTTTGGTCAGTTTTTGGTCCTCATTTAGTAGCTCATTTCGATCAGTCTTTGCAGCAAACCAGATGTTGGCACTACACAGAGAAAAATTATAATGCAAATATTTGCAACTTTTTATATGTTTTGGACCCGCTCCTGGTTTATACTAAAATACTAAAAAAAGATGACCACATACACAAAATATTATGTATGTACCCAACACAACTCTGCTATTCTTAAAGATTTCCATGTGTCTGAATGAAACCAGTTCTAGAACAAGAATTGAAAAAAAAAGATGGGTTAAAATGAAACTGGTAATGAAGATGATAAAACTGGTGAGATTGTAATGACTGGTTCCAGCACATATAGTGAGGCCCCTATTTGTGTACAATAAGCTTATGGAAAAAAAAGGGAAGTAAAGAAACTTTAGGTGTGTGTTAAGACAAGCATTTCGCCAGTGGGGTCCCAACAGGATCATTCATAACTATTACTACCTGCTCATCCTGCTCCTGGAAAGTATCCCTGTAGCAGAGGAAGAACGGAGGGTTTAAGGAAAGGAGAACTGTCAGTGGCAATGAGGAAATGTTTTTCAGGATCACAGACTTGTATTTTTCCTTCAGGTCTTCTTCTGGATGCTAAGAAAAAAAGATTACAAGCAGTGAAACATATCAGTAAGCTGAAGCACGGACATAGTGATGGGCATCAAGGCCATACTGCTAACAAGAGGTACATCACCTTCTCTACATAGAAGTGTATACTCTGCATAGACAGGTGAAGAACAGGAGCTATGAATTCACAGATGACATCAACCGTCAGGATTTTTTCCTTCCCAGACTGTTTCCCTATAATAGCCTGTCCCACCAGGCGCTCCTTCACCAGCTGCAACACAATAAATGGTACATGGAGGATTACTGGATGTATCCTGAGCACCTCATGAACAGCACAGAGTTCATCTGTATTGTCCTCTTCTATTCCAAATGACCTAGTAATCATCTTGCTGCTTTGGCTTGCTTTGGATATCACTAATACTCGCCTTTGGATTGACTGATGATCCTTCCAAAACAACATCAATGCTCTGTCCAGGATTCAACTCCATGCGTGATGGGACAAGTCGGAACACTGGGTCCTGTGGGTCAGGTTGAGGGACCCCAGGTTTAAGGCTAGGAAGTTGTTGCCGTTTGCGGAACTGAGGGAATCCCTCGGTCATCCAATACAACTGGTGAGTGCGGCGACCACGATTTGTCATTGTGAAATGATAGCGACAGGGACCAGCACTGCATGGAGATACAAGATTTATTACATGGAAAGGAAAAACACTTGGCAAACAATAAAGGAATGGCATCCATTCTAGGCCACACTAAGCCACTCCACCTGCAGGACACTAATTAGAATAACACTCTGACATAAGAAGACAGAAAATGTATTGTGGGACATCTGGCTGGCAGATGAAAGAGCAAACTAAAGTCTCCAGTAAAAACAGCAACCTGAAATAACAATAATCATGAAGAAGCCAAGTATGGTGAGAGATGTCTTCTAAATCAGCTATGAAATGGGAGTAAAGGTGTGTGGTGAGGGGCAGGGCTCAGGTCTCAGGGTTGAGCCATGATCTGCTCAGTGTTGCAGAAAACTGGATGGGGTCAAACTGCTCTTGAGTTACACTCTCTATGGCTTCTTGAGTTACGGCCAGGGCTCAGATGAAGTTACAGTGGTGTTATCTTCCATCACTGCCTATTATACTCTGCAGGGTTCACAACAAAGACGATGACAATGAGCACCAGCAGGAGACATACAGTAATATGTCCCATCTGAGTAGACTGCAGGTGTGCCAGCCATTCCTGCCAGCTTCTCTTTCTGCCTAGCAGAGGCATCCAAGCCCAGTGATTGTTGGGTTAAGTGGCATCTCATGCTGGCATTATGTTTCCCTCTACTAAAGCTTTGCTCAAACACAAAGAGTCTGGTGTCATTGAAACCCCCCAAACAATAGAACAATAGGAGATAATATAGGAAACTGACCCAACATTGCTCTTCACATCGCCATCAGAGCCAAACACTCTCAATCCATTTCTCCACAAACTTTTCCACTGACTTCCGACAGTTTAAAAAATTCTTCAGCTCCATATCATATCAGGTTAGGCAGAACAACCAAAGATACCTTGGTAATGTGGGCAACATGTCTGGCACTTACTGCCATCTTTGCCCAACTGTGAGTAATGACAATGTAGTGCAGATATGTATATTGCTGGTTATGAGGTGCACACCATCCAGTCTCAGGAAGCCAGAGAAGTGTCACGATGCCGGCTGGCAGGTAGTGGATCCTCTGTGCCAGAGAGGGATGGCGAGGGCCGCGCTAGTGGACCGGTTCTAAGCCACTACTGGTTTTCACCAGAGCCCGCCGCAAGGCGGGATGGTCTTGCTGCGGCGGTAGTGACCAGGTCGTATCCACTAGCAACGGCTCACCTCTCTGGCTGCTGAAGATAGGCGAGGTACAAGGGAGTAGGCAGAAGCAAAGTCGGACGTAGCAGAAGGTCGGGGGCAGGCGGCAAGGTTCGTAGTCAGGGGAGATAGCAGAAGTTCTGGTACACAGGCTTTAAACACACAAAACGCTTTCACTAGGCACAAGGGCAACAAGATCCGGCAAGGAAGTGCATGGGAGGAGGATAGATATAGTCAGGGACCAGGTGGAAGCCAATTAAGCTAATTGGGCCAGGCACCAATCATTGGTGCACTGGCCCTTTAAGTCTCAGGGAGCTGGCGCGCGCGCGCCCTAGAGAGCGGAGCCGCGCGCGCCAGCACATGACAGCAGGGGACGGGAACGGGTAAGTGACCTGGGATGCGATTCGCGAGCGGGCGCGTCCCGCTGTGCGAATCGCATCCCCAACGGCCATGACAGAGCAGCGCTCCCGGTCAGCGGGACTGACCGGGGAGCTGCAGGGAGAAAGACGCCGTGAGCGCTCCGGGGAGGAGCGGGGGCCCGGAGCGCTAGGCGTAACAGTACCCCCCCCCCCCTTAGGTCTCCCCTTCTCTTTATCCGGTAACTGCCTCCCCTGGGATGAGGACACCGGGAAAGGATGGAGGGATTCCTCAACGGCAGGCAGAACAGCAGGAGTAGGAATGGGGAGAGAGGGCAGAGGGCGAGACCTGGCACGGGGCAGTGTGACACCAGGACGAGGGCCATGAGGGGACACAGGGGCTTGCCTGATGGGACTGGGAGGGGGGGAGAGGCATTTCCTGTGGCAGGCAGAGTCCTTAATGACCTTAGGGGGACCGGATACAGGAGGAACCACAGGGTCACGGCAGGGAGTACTGGGAACCGGTTGAAGGCAGTCCTTGGAACAAGAGGGACCCCAACTCTTGATCTCCCCAGTGGACCAATCCAGGGTTGGGGAATGGTGTTGAAGCCAGGGTAGTCCAAGGAGAACTTCAGAAGTGCAATTAGGAAGGACAAAAAATACAATTTCCTCGTGATGAGGTCCGATGCACATTAGGAGGGGCTCCGTGCGGAAACGCACGGTGCAATCCAACCTGGCTCCGTTGACCGCGGAAATGTGGAGTGGCTTGACAAGACGGGTCACCGGAATGCGGAATTTATTCACTAAGGACTCCCGAATAAAATTCCCAGAAGCTCCAGAGTCCAGGCAGGCCACGGCTGAGAGGGAAGAGCTGGCTGAAGTAGAAATCCGAACAGGCACCGTGAGACGTGGAGAAGCCGACTTAGCATCAAGAGACGCCACACCCACGAGAGCTGGGTGCGAGCGTGCGTTTCCCAGACGTGGAGGACGGATTGGGCAATCCACCAAAAAATGTTCAGTACTGGCACAGTACAGACAAAGATTCTCTTCCTTACGGCGATTCCTCTCTTCCAGGGTCAGGCGAGACCGATCCACTTGCATGGCCTCCTCGGCGGGAGGCCTAGGCGCAGATTGCAGTGGAGACTGTGGGAGAGGTGTCCAGAGATCTAAGTCTTTTTCCTGGCGGAGCTCTTGATGCCTCTCAGAAAAACGCATGTCAATGCGAGTGGCTAGATGAATGAGTTCATGCAGGTTAGCAGGAGTCTCTCGTGCGGCCAGAACATCTTTAATGTTGCTGGATAGGCCTTTTTTAAAGGTCGCGCAGAGAGCCTCATTATTCCAGGATAGTTCAGAAGCAAGAGTACGGAATTGTATGGCGTACTCGCCAACGGAGGAATTACCCTGGACCAGGTTCAGCAGGGCAGTCTCAGCAGAAGAGGCTCGGGCAGGTTCCTCAAAGACACTTCGAATTTCCGAGAAGAAGGAGTGTACAGAGGCAGTGACGGGGTCATTGCGGTCCCAGAGCGGTGTGGCCCATGACAGGGCTTTTCCAGACAGAAGGCTGACTACGAAAGCCACCTTAGACCTTTCAGTAGGAAACTGGTCCGACATCATCTCCAAGTGCAGGGAACATTGCGAAAGAAAGCCACGGCAAAACTTAGAGTCCCCATTAAATTTGTCCGGCAAGGACAGGCGGAGGCTAGGAGTGGCCACTCGCTGCGGAAGGGGTGCAGGAGCTGGCGGAGGAGATGGTTGTTGCTGCTGTAGCTGTGACTGTACTTGCTGTAGTTGTGACTGGAGTTGCTGTGTCATGGTGGTCAAGTACGACAGCTGGTGATCTTGTTGGGCGATCTGACGAGCTTGCTGGGCGACCAGCGTAGGGAGGTCAGCGACAACTGGCAGAGGAACTTCAGCGGGATCCATGGCCGGATCTACTGTCACGATGCCGGCTGGCAGGTAGTGGATCCTCTGTGCCAGAGAGGGATGGCGAGGGCCGCGCTAGTGGACCGGTTCTAAGCCACTACTGGTTTTCACCAGAGCCCGCCGCAAGGCGGGATGGTCTTGCTGCGGCGGTAGTGACCAGGTCGTATCCACTAGCAACGGCTCACCTCTCTGGCTGCTGAAGATAGGCGAGGTACAAGGGAGTAGGCAGAAGCAAAGTCGGACGTAGCAGAAGGTCGGGGGCAGGCGGCAAGGTTCGTAGTCAGGGGAGATAGCAGAAGTTCTGGTACACAGGCTTTAAACACACAAAACGCTTTCACTAGGCACAAGGGCAACAAGATCCGGCAAGGAAGTGCATGGGAGGAGGATAGATATAGTCAGGGACCAGGTGGAAGCCAATTAAGCTAATTGGGCCAGGCACCAATCATTGGTGCACTGGCCCTTTAAGTCTCAGGGAGCTGGCGCGCGCGCGCCCTAGAGAGCGGAGCCGCGCGCGCCAGCACATGACAGCAGGGGACGGGAACGGGTAAGTGACCTGGGATGCGATTCGCGAGCGGGCGCGTCCCGCTGTGCGAATCGCATCCCCAACGGCCATGACAGAGCAGCGCTCCCGGTCAGCGGGACTGACCGGGGAGCTGCAGGGAGAAAGACGCCGTGAGCGCTCCGGGGAGGAGCGGGGGCCCGGAGCGCTAGGCGTAACAAGAAGCTGCCAAGCAATATGGAGGCTCTGTTTTTGTGTAGTATGAATATAAAGATAGGGTACAGCCCTCTACAACATAGGGTCACCTAAACAGGATAGTTCCTCTCTCCTTAGACTACACAAGTCTAGTTATGTGACATATAGGGAGGTCTGCTGTAATGTCTCGAACATGTTCTCAATATTTTTCCACATTCCCAAATAGCATCTACTAAAGCAGAAAGAAGGTAGTGCTCGAGGGTAATACTTTAGCCATCTGTGTCACCTACTTTACAGAGAGGACACTTATGGCTTTGTTTTAACACAATTTAAGGGGGTATTCCTATCTGGGAACCAGAGCTTCCTGGCCCACTGTTTCCATAACTCCTAAAGTTAAGTTAAGAGGGTATCCCACATTGCTAAGCTGTTTAGAGTACTCCATTTAAAATTAATGGAGTTATGTATGGTTATTTTCAGCAAAACCTCCAGCAATCGCAAATGTCACAGATGGGAATACCCCTATAATGATGTGACGGTTTAATGTGGGACATATCCTGTTCAAGTCTAGGATGTGGAAGCCTATCTTGATATAAAATATGGAGCTCATCTTTGCTATAATGCACAGCAAACAAACATAACATCTACCTGAAATGGGCCCCCAGATTCAGCACTGGTGCAAATGTCCTGTCGGTGACTATAGTGGTTCCTGTGCCAGTAGCATGCACTGGGATTAGATAGGTGTTGCTATACGTAATAATCAGTTGCATTGTGTCTTTGAACGTCACTGTATCATCTAGACATGCCACAACTGTAAGATGGACTTCTCCTTCTGGAGGAACCTCACCACAGCTTGGCTCTACCCACCAAAGTGACCGTTTCCGCATCTGTGAAAAAGAACAATACAAAAAAAGCGTGGGTTAAAATTTTGCATAGACTATTTCCAAGTGAGAGGCACAAACAGGATAGGCGGCACTTTGAGGCAGGACATGCTGATCAATGCCTGGCATCAGATGTAGTAAGATCAAAACTGGGGGGGGGGGGGCTGAGCACAAGGTACAAAATGTGGTGTCATGAGGGTATCAGATTATAAGATATTAGATGCAGTTTGACAAGGATATGGGGTAATGAGGATTTAAGATGGGGATGCCAAGAACAAAAAGGTACAAGTGGGGGTTAGAAGGATTCAAGTTAAGGATGGGTCAGGGGTGTAACTATAGGGAGTGCAGCTTTAGCAGTGGCACCAGGGTCCTGGTGCCCAAGGCACAACTGCCCCAAAGGAGATCAGTATTATAATTGGTTAGCACATGTGGCCCTGTTGCAGATTTTGCATCAGGGCCCAGAAGCTACAAGTTATGCCTCTGGGATGGGAGGTAATGACAATTTATGTACAGAATGGTAGTGATGAGGATTTGAAGTACAGAATGGGAGTTATAAAGGACATGTAAGTATAGAATGCAGGATGATAAGGATTTAAGTGCAGGATGGGAGGTAATGAGGATTTGATGTACAAAATGGGTGGGTGACAGGATTGGAATTTATGAAATTTTTAGCATTTTAGTAATAACAGAAGGAGTTTGAGGTTCCTAGGAGCAGATGATTGTGAGACAAGACTACTGATTATTGTGGGGATAATTAGCACTCATCAGGGAGGTGCATGGTTTCATTGCTGGGTGGTAATTATCAGTCTCCATAGGAACTCAGAAGGCAGAACACAACTCTTATCAGAAATCATCATCAGTGAATAAGAACGGGGTCAGCAATAAAGACATCACCTGGAGAACCTCATATGCCCAATGTTTAGTTACATAAAGAGCTTTCAACAAGAGATTAGTGACTATATGAATTTCTGATGGTCATTGACATGTGCCATGGACATTCCCACACCCCGTGTACACACTCACCATGCTAGCCTGGAAGGGAGCAGAGATTAAGGACTGGTTGCACAGACGGATTATTCTTGAAACGTTGGTAAGAACTGGGATATCACCAAAATTCACCTCACTAGGATCTACATGGACCACAGGCCCCTCCCCGATGCACAGCAGCCGAACTTCCTACGTATAGAACAAAGATGGATGTGTCAAGGAAATCATAGGTCTCTATACAAAGGATATATACAACCCAGAATTGGGAAAACTGAACAGGAAGAAGCAACTCAGAATAAGCCATATTACTAAAATGACTGATATTTGAAAACTATATTCACTTATCCCAACCTGCACTTGGCTTTACTAGAAATAGTAACAGAAGTAAAACTCAGAAGAGCCAATCCTCCCTATAATGGTCCATGGTGGCAGTAAAACAGGATGTAGATGGCTTATTATGAATAATAATATTAATAATAAAAATAAAACTCCAGTTGGAACCAGAATCACCCACTCTAACTATCCATTAGGCCTTCTAATAAATGTCCCAAATAGCAGGTTCCAGAGCAGGGACAGAGACTGAGAGGCTCTTCTTCTGTTCAGTTGCGTCACTTGACTGGCATTTACATACTCTGATATAAAACTTCATATGAAACAAAAAAGTATCAGAGAAGAAATAGAGACCTGCACAGGAAGCCTACAGCTGAGTGAAGTCACTACAGGTAATATTCTTTGCACACAGTTAGCTGATCTGTCACTTTTACAGAAGGGATGGCCTCTAAATCTACAAACTCTCGAGACAGTGGTAATGGGTACCAGTATACCCCTTAAAAAAATCATAAAACTTTAGAATGCTGGATAGAAAGAGGGATAACCTGAGAGAGAAACATCAGGTTCCCCTATGGTAATAAAGTTGAGAATCAGTGGCTTATGACAAGAGCTTGGGAAACCCTAGTGTAAAGACAACAGGTGAGTTTCTTACCAATGGGGGCTGGGTGCTTCCATATACAGCAAAATAAGCCTTGACACTTCGCTCCCCAGTACTCTGGGCTTTTAGCACAATAGGTACATCCACACTGCTATGTGCTTCGATGATTCCACGTGGCTTTGGGCTGTCATACAGGATATCAGAGGATGAATCTGACTCCTGCAAGAAAGGAAAGTGTGTAATCGTCCAATATAGCATGAATTAGGATCACATGCTGCAGACCTCCATACAGGTACCAGGTAGTTTATTTTCTATATCTGTTAGCAAACTCTCTTCCAGTTTCCCCCTGTAGTTGTACTTTTCTTATCAAAAAGAAAGCAAAAGCATACCTGTGGCAGGAATGTGTAACATCCCCTAAGGTTGCTGGGGTTGTGCAGTGTTATGGTCCGTTCGTACGGGAACTGCAGGAAACACCGGTTATATGTAATGGCTATGTTCTCTATAAACAATGGTGGCACCACACACCTGTATCACATGAAAAAGTGTCATCACCAAGACCAGTTGCAGAATTATACTGACACATGGCCAAAAAGTCTAACTTACCTGGCAGTAATTGGTAAAGCCAAAACCTCCTCTCCAATACCATCCACATCCACCACTAATGCCAGCTCATACTTCTTTAAGCTGTTGGAGCACAGGGTAACCTAGAATAGCCAAACATTGAGCCTTTGTTGAGTGTGTGCCAGGGTGCAAAAATCAGAAGAGGGCTAAGCTCTTCGAGTCAATGAGAGATACTACACATTACATATATGGTCTGGTATAACATACAAGTTTTATTAGAAGAAACAGTATAAAAGCCTTTTTCATGTAATGCTAGTAATTTTATCAAGTATTCTTGGGATGATCCAAAGAGTTCTATACTATTTCACAGACAGTGAAGGTGGGTTGTCCTGGAAATTATTTGCCTCTTGACGTAGGATGGCTTCTTGAAGTTAAAAAAAGTCATGAATCTGAGTTTTTCTTGGCAAAGGTGAACTGCTGACAGCAGGGAGTTGTGTTCATCCATCAGCTATCTATGATTAATTTATCATGAAGAACACACATGGTCACCTGAATCAATTGTGGGCACACAGTGCCAGGGGCCTTGGCATGACTGAACAGATACATAATGCAAGTAATGACACAGGTTAGCCAAGGAAAAGTACAAGTAGAAGGGGGAAAAGCTGTCTATCTGATATTCTGCTGGGGAATACAGGGAAGCTGTCAGCACTGTACTCCAGCATATGCCTCCCCAGGTGCTGAAATGGCATTTCTGCACAAATCTATTATTAAAGAATTGTACACTGATGACACCAGGATAAAGACTGTTATAAGCCATTCCAAGCTTTTATTGTCCACTGTCTACATTTTCCTTACAAACTGTCTATTTTGTCCAACAATTTACAGTTTATACATCAAATTAAAAGGTGTCATGTAAATGACATTCTTGCTACAAAGTGTCCCCATATAACAACAAATAGGTCCCCTCCTTAAAAAAAAAAAAAAGCTGTCCATTAGATTAACAGAAACAGATGTCAGGGGAGATGCTAGATTTCAACATGCTGAGAGATAAGCGACTTTCAGAAGTGTCCACAGCTTACACTGCTGCTGGCCTCTGTTACCAATAACATACAATGCCACATGGCAAAGAGTCAGAAAGATGGAGGATGAGGAGCTCATTCCCTACACTTGTGACTTTGAGGGTCTATTCACCTAATGGGAGTGCGGAAACACATAGAAGTGTATGGGCTTTAATTTCAGACGGAAACTCCGCCTGTGTGAATAGACCCTAACACATCTTAGTAAACCATACAAGGATCAACAAGGTGATGTGAAGAACAATGATCATCTTGTGCCAATGATACCTGTGAAGTAACACATGAACAGTAAGTTTTTTAATTATTGTGTTGGAATTAGGAAAAATGGCATAAGGATCGGTGCAACTTTGCAAAGGGACAAATTTTGATAAATAAAGTTACATGACTACCTCAAAGCACCTCCAAATGGCATGTCTTCTGGTGCGTAGCAACTACCCAGGTCAAAGAGCTCAGGCTTAAGCGGGTATTCTGGGGAGTACATTTTATCTAAAACTAGCAGAGTACCCGGCGTTGCCCGGTTTTTCCTTCCTAATCCTTGTTGTGGAGGAAGATCAACAGAGGAAGCTTTTGACTTAATCCCGACCCTATCCCAACCTCTTATCCTGTCCTCCTATCCTGACCTCCTATCTCGACCTCCTATCCCGTCCTCCTATCCCGTCCACCTATCCCGACCTCCTATCTCGACCTCAGATCTCCACCTCCTATCCCGACCTCCTATCCCGACCTCCTTTCTCGACCTCCTATCTCGACCTCCTATCTCGACCTCCTATTTTGACCTTCTATCCTGACCTCCTTTCTCGACCTCCTATCCCGACCTCCTATCCCGACCTCCTCTCTCGACCTCCTATCCCGACCTCATATCTCGACCTCCTGTCTCGACGTCCTATCCCGACCTCCTATCCCGACCTCCTATCTCGACCTCCTATCTCGACATCCTATCTCGACCTCCTATCCCGTCCTCATATCCCGACCTGTAATATGTGTACCAGGTATTGAAATATCTCCAGCCATACGGAAGTTATGTGGGAACATACATTTCCCATTGATTTGCATGGGACTTTAAACAAAAACTCTGACCCTCACAAATGGGGGTAGTTAAGGGTTATATTAACCATCCTATATTTTAAGTGGACATATAAGTAACATGTGACCAAGTATTATCGAAATATCTCCAGCCGTTTGGAAGTTATGCAGTAACATATATTTCCCATAGACTTGTGTGGGACTTTAAACAAAAACCCTGACCCTGGCAAATGGGGGTGAGTAAGGGTTAAATTACCTATCCTATGTATATCCTATATAAGTAACATGTGGGCCAAGTTTCATGTTAATATCTTTAGCCGTTTGGACGTGATTGTGGAACATACACACACACACACATTGAGTTTTATATATAGATTGGGCTCATCCTAGTGAAAAAGAAAGTAAAAACATTTACTCACCTTTTTTTGCCAACATCTGTCCCATCCCCCCAACCTAATCAGCATAGCTTTGGAGCTGGGCCTGGTGCACAACACTTCCTTTGTTCAGGGCTGGCACCTGGCATTGGCTGAGGTGAAACAATGCTGTAGCCACTGATTGGATAGGTGGACAATACCCTGTGCCAACCCCAAACACAGGAAGTGCTGTGCACCAGAACCAGCTCTGTGAGGACAGCTGAACAGATGGCACCAGAATGCACTATAGAAAGAAGACAAGCCAGCATAGACAATGTTTTGGGTAATGTTTTGTTGGGAAGCCTTGGGTCCTGACATTCATGTAAATGTTACTTTCACACATCACATCTGCCTAAACATGGTTGCAGATATAATACACCTTTCATGGTAATAGTATTTCATAATGGCATTGGCATCTTTCAACAAGATAATATGCCCAGCCACACAAAAATTGTTGAGAAATGGTGTTAAGAACATGAAGAAGAGGTGTTGCCTTCAAATTCCATAGATCTCAATGTGATCAAGGAACTGTGGGATGTGCTGGAAACATACCCAATTAATGGAGGCCTCACAACATTGGTGCCAGATACAGCAGGACACCTTCATGGGTATTCTGGAGTCCATGCCTTGATAGGTAAGGACTGTTTTGACAACATGAGGGAACTGTCACAATGTTAGGCCAATGTTTTTTCTTTTACAGCTGATCGATATATAAGAGATGAACAGCTGCTCAGTGCTTTGTCTCCTTGCAGCAAACTGTGAAACACAAACCTGTACACTTCATGTTGCCTTTTTCTTTATATGATGAAACAACGTAAGCACAAGAGATGTTTTTAAAGCATGAAAAGTCATGGTAACAGCCCCTGCTAGTCAGCGGTACATGCTTTGCTACTGATGAGCCCTGTAAGGGTATATCTTGTACTCTAACTGCAAAACTGTAGGGAAGAACAGAAGAGCACTCACTGCTACTATGTCTTCCTTATCTTCATTTGAGGATTTGGAGTCGTGGGTAGGCAATCATGGACGCAGTGAGGGCGCTCAGAGGCAATAATTGTTTTGTGCGGGATGACACACTTCTTCCGCCCTTTCGGCAGAGGTCAGAAGAAGTGTATCATCACGCACAAAACGGATGTTGCCTCTTAACACCCTCATCGCGTCCATGATTGCCTCCCTATGACTCTGAATACCGGGATAAAGATAAGGAAGACATAACAGCGGGAGTGCTCTTCCGTTCTTCTCAACAGTTTTGCAGTTTCCATGTACACTAGTTTATGGAGTTGAGCCCCTGTTAGGTCACCTATACTTCTCCGTTATCTCTAGCCATTGTGACTGACAGCTATGTCCTAACTGTGCCCTCCTCTCTATATCTTGCTTGTGTTTGTATCTCCTGTACTCTACCTCAATGTCTAGGAGGCCCTGGGATCGAATGGTTCCTTTGGAGGGTGTAATAGTGAATTCACAAGGTCTCCAACCTCCATTATTTAGTCTTCTCCAAGATGCTGCTCTGTCTTCTTCGATGTAAGTGTGACTGGTGATGCTCAGATCACCAGTCCCATCGCCAGGGACCCGCAGACTGAAGCTCATGGGAACCAGAGATGTGTTACTGAGAGAACATGAGAGAGTTTGTGGAAATCCTGGAAAATAAAGATACATTTTCACAAAAAAGTTTAATTTTTCATCTGTGTCCTCATGTTATCCTTGTTTGTAGATGTTGAGACAACACTTACCAAAAGAAACATCCCCAAAGTGTAAGGCTGGCACGCTAAAATGGAAGGTGGGTCCGATGATGCAGCCCCTGCAGAGAAAAATAGCAGTAAAATTAGCACTAACACGTGACAATCCCACCCCTCCTGCAGAAAGCTGCTCCTATCATATGGAGAAAATGGATGCAAGTAGTGATATACTTTACTCAAATTCTCTGGCGATCATTATCAGGCAGATCTTTGACATAAATAATAATATTTATTTTTATACCACCAACAAATTCCTCAGCACTTTACAATTTTTTGGACAAATCCCAATATCCCAACACATGGAAAATGGGAGTCATAAATACGTTACGACCAAAGAACAGGTCAGGTCCAAGACTTCTCTCCAGTGTCTCCTAATTCTAGGCAATTCCATACCAAATAAAGGGATACAGCTTGCCCATTGTCAGATAAACAGAATCACCCTAGTACAATGTTGCACAAAGACTGTGGGATATGCTAGACCTGGTGTGGCAGATGGTAGGATTTTGGGATTGCATGATAGATTTCTGTCCACACATCTTCTATTGTATTCAACATGGCTATGGATCATGTTTTAAAATAATTGCACTTGTATATGTCTCAAATAAAGAAGATAAAACAGAACAACTCACCAGATCTTGCTATTAGCGTAGAGACTTTATTCAGTATAAAACTTACAAAACAAAGCAGCATGTGTGAGGATACGACAGGGACGAGTGGGGAGGGAGGAGCGACGTTTCCAACCTGACAGGTGCTTCTTCCGGCTTCCAATATTGGAAGCTGAAAGAAGCACCTGTCAGGTGTGAAACGTTGCTCCTCCCTCCCCGCCCGTCCCTGCCGTCTCCTCACACATGCTGCTTTGTTTTGTAAGTTTTATACTGAATAAAGTCTCTACACTAACAGCAAGATCTGGTGAGTCGTTCCGTTTTTATCTTCTTTATTTTAGATGTATTATTGGACTTTGGAAACGCTGAACACCACTGATTGCATATGCATCCCAGGCGTAATATATACCCTGCATCCACTTTGTGAAATTGGTATAAAGAACAGCTCACCTATATAGCAGTAGCCAGGTGTATTCTGACTCCATTACGAGGTACTTGTATATGTGTTTACTTTTTCTCTACCATAATAATTGCATTATATTGTTCTAAAGTAAGATGAACAGTATAACAGTATGACAATGTTTTGTAGTAGGAAACAGCTTCAAGCACGGATAAACTGTGAGGTAACCCAAACGTTTGGTACTGTCAAACAGTCCAAAGCCCCTTATCAGTAGCCTCTTTCTGAATGTCCACATGACATTTCAGGGGCCCCATATGGTTGCCCACATGACCTTATCAGTTGCATCATCCGACTGTCCATATAACCTTATCAGAGCCCCTATATGACTGTCCTAATGGCCTTAACAGGGGCCCCTACCTGTCTGTTCACATGACCACATCAAAAGCTCAATATTTTATTATTTACCTTATTGTTAATACAACATCATTAGGACTGCCATCCACATTGAAGTTAAAGTTCTCCCTGAACTCTCCCAAAATGTTACAAGAGAGAGAGATCTGGACAGCCTGGTTTCCATCAGGTAGGATAATCCCCTCACTGGGAGTAAAGGTGAAGCAGGAAGCCAGAGCCGATGTTTGAGGAGCCAGACTGAATATCCCATCAATGGCACCTTGGTTTGTCAGGATGACCTTTTGAGAGAAAAGACAGGAAATTTCCAGAGCCTAAGTTGGGCATATTCTGGAAGATATCTGGGTACTATTAGACAGTGGATTTAGATTTTACTATAAAGATCAAATATCAGCATGATCTATTTACTCAAATTTTTTACTGTATTGGGAGATAACTATGTTGGAAGTTCTTATTTACACTTCCAAGGACAGAGACTCAGGCTATGTGTTGCTCTGACAAACCACACAAAGAAAGCGCTGGGAAAAACCCAAGTGGCTATAAAAAGAGAAGAAAGCCCCAATGAGCAGACGAGAGTCTTCCGGAGCAGCTGAGAGATACTTGGACAGATGACCCACCAGTGCAGGGGGATTACATAAAATCTCATCATATATCATCCCTATTGTCCTTACAATAATAGGACAAGGACACTTTGAAACACATTCTTTGCTAAAGGGAAATGGTGTTACTGGGCCAAGATGGCAACATTTCCAGGATAAAAAGGATGACTATTTATGATGGAGATGGTTGGCTGCTTTAGACATGGTGCTTGCAGTGTGGAGTCACATGCAGTAAATCACTGACCTCATAGTTGTGTGTAGACCCCACAAACACCTTTCCAATGTCTAACTCATTAAAGGTGAAGCAGAGTTTTGGCCCCAGACCCTCTCCACGAATCCTCAGGGGTAATCTTGTTTCTCGACCTGTGGGAAAAGAAATGGATTGAATACTCTGCAAGCATATCATTTTGGTGCAGAGGGGTCCAGCTTCTCATAAGAGTTACCTGTGATATCACAGTAGACCGTTCGCTGGTAAACCTTTGCGGCCTGAGGTTTAAAGAGTACAGTAATTTGCAGTGAAGAGTTAGGCCAAACATCCCCCTCCTGTGAACAGAGACACAGAATAAAAATAGGAAATCCACAGGTGATAGCTAAGTAATCTTGATGTAAATGAAACTGAACTACTGTCTAAGGAAAAAGGTCTGTAACTTGGGTTCAATTCCTCACAATCCTGCCCTCTGTCTGTCATCATTGATCGGTAACATTCTAAACCTGTATTACGGTTGAAAAGGGGGCAATGTGATTGACATAGTGCCCCTGATTTGCTAAAAGTCATTTTTTTTTTTTTTTTTTTTTTTTTTTTTTTGTGGAATGTTGTTTCAGACTACAACTACTATGGGGATGCAGAGGTCCAAAAATTTTGACCACATTTTTCTTGGGGAGAATCTCCAGCCATATATTCAAATACAGTAAATAGGTCAGGTTGGTCTGAAATCATGAAACCATGTGCCCTTTTTCGGGTTTTCGAGTCGGGATGTTTTATTTTTTGGCATAAAATTCGGCCTCAAAACACAATTGTGGCGCACGTGCCTAAACTGTGGTACGCAACCCATTTAAAAAACAGTTAGTAACATAAGAGTAAATCAGGGTCAGTGATTTTTTTAAAGGGGTACTCCAGTGGAAAACTATTTTTTTAAATCCACTGTTGGCAAAAAGTTATACAGATTTGTAAATTACTTCTATTTAATAATTTTTATCATTTCAGTACTTATCAGCTGCTGTATTCTACAGAGGAAGTTGTGTAGTTCTTTTCTGTCTGACCACAGTGCTCTCTGCTGACACCTCTGTCTATGTCAGGAACTGTCCAGAGCAAAAAAAATAAAAAATCCTCATAGCAAACTTCTACTACTCTGGACAGTTCCTGACATGGAGGTGTCAGCAGAGAGCACTGTGGTCAGACTGGAAAGAACTACACAACTTCCTCTGGAGCATACAGCAGCTGTTAAATACTGGAAGGACTAAGTTTTTAAATAGAAGTAATTTACAAATCTGTTTAACTTTCTGGCACCAGTTGATTAGAAAAAAAAGTTTTCTACCAGAGTACCCTTTTAATATGTATGAGCAGGACTAGATCAGGGACAGTTTTCAGCTGCTCTATATAAAAAAAAAAGGGTTCCAATTCCCTGACAGCAAGTAGAGATATTGGAAATAGTGATGAATAAAAGTTTTAAAAAAAATATTAGAAAGTTACATGCATTAGAACAACTTCTTTTTTTTACATAAAACCTAATGAAGTCAGACATTAATATGCTTTGATCTGCTTCACGGCATTCACAATAAGAAGCTCATGAAATGTCCGTGCAGCAAAACTGACAAAAAAGGAAGGTCCAGCCAACATACACAAATAATATATCGCACTCAACTGTCACCTAGCCTCAATGTGATCAGAGTATGACATGGGGACATGCTGTGACCCTGATTACATAAAGCAGTGTTTCCAACCAGGGTGCCTCCAGCTGTTGCAAAACTACAACTCCCAGCATGCCCGGACAGCCAAAGGTTGTTTGGGCATGCTGGGAATTGTAGTTTTGCAACTGCTGGAGGCACCCTGGTTGGGAAACGCTGACAAAAAGCCATACACTATACTTTCAATGATCCAGTGCTGGTATGAATGGACATCAGGATTTTGCAGCCTCCAGCACACCCTCACTCCTAGACAGTTATGTGTTTACTGATCAATGCTTATCACAAGTCAAAGAGGTGTAGTCCCAAGTTTCTTACAGTATGAAGAAGATAATATGTGCACACTTACCACAGGCTCTATTTGAAACACTGTATCTGTAAATAACATGGCATTGCTATCGGCTACTTTTCGGCGGTAGTGAAAGGTGCGGCTGAGGAGCGAGAGCCGTTCACGGAGACAAGGATCTGCCTTACATTCATCCAAGAATCGGTCGGTCTCTTCTTCTTCCTCAATAACCAGATCAGAGAAGAATCTGAAAATTATAAATACGATGTGTTCTCTAAGAGTTTTTAATTAATAAATGACCTGAGAACAGCATTTTATTGATGGCTTCTAAAAGGCAATTTTTCTCCAGCAATGAAGGAATAAAGAAAAATGATGACAATTTATTATACAGGAGCTACGTCACATGATTTATATTAAGCTTCACTATTTAGCTGAAATAAGCTGAGGTCATGGGTCTATAACACACAGCAATGGGCGGCTCTATAGGAGCAGGAAAGCTACATATTCCAGCGTGCTTTGGAGCTGAAAGGTCAGTTTTAGGTAGGTTTGTGAAGAGACATTCACTAGCAGGACAGAGTCGCTTCGGACTCTGGGTAAGTGAGGACACCGGGCACTGACTTTGCTCTTAGTTAAAGTGCTTTCTTCAGCACAAGATCATTCATCTTTGGTTAATGTCATTAAAAATTGAGGGGAGTGGAGAAGTCTCTCAGCTCTGGCCCTCGGGGGCAAACACTGGCCCAGTTGTAAAGTCTACTTTAACCCTTACATATCTTGGAGGATGTGGTACCATTTATTATTTGCCCCGTTAATGAGGCAGCACTTTGTAGACATTACTGTGTGCCCCCATCAGAAGCAATGGATCCAGCTGTTAAATATTAAACGGGCACAAGAGCAATTAGTGCAGAATTGCCACTTCCGATTACCAAGTACAAACACGCAGGACACGCCGGCATCTCGTTATTACTTTTACTTTCATGTAGTCAGTGGCGTGTTGTCATCTTATATAATTCAAACAGACATGTAGTTCTGCAGACTGGCAGCACCACTGATCGTATGACAGCCTGCGTACAAAGAGATTAACCCATACCACACCAAGCAGCTAGGGAAGAATATCTGTGTGACATGGCCCAACACTATCACTACATACCAGATATGGGCTGGTCATGACAACCTCTCATACAGTAATAAATGATCCACGTGCCCCTTCACCCCTACGTACACAGTTGTAATTCCTGCCTCCTTGTCCACATAGAACTATAAATAGATGAGGGTATGATGGGGCTACTTCACAAATCTTCCACACATTATTTACAGTAGACAGGGGAGAAGGTGTAAAGGTCAAGAATAAGACAACATCTGCTTAGAAAGCTGTGTATATACAGTATATATGTCACATGAGTGAGTCCACCCCTCACATTTTTGTAAATATTTCATTCTATCTTTTCACGTGACAACACTGAAGAAGTGACACTCTACAATGTAAAGTAGTGAGTGCACAGCCTGTATAACAGTGTTTAATGTTGTGTCCCTTAAAAATATCTCAAAACACAGCCAATAATATCTAAACTTCGGCAACAAAAGGGAGACCACCCCAAAGTGTCAATATTTTGTGTGTTCACCATTATTTTCCAGCAATGCCTTAAGCCTCTTGGGAATGGAGTTCACCAGAGCTTCCCAGGTTGCCACTGGAGTCCTCTTCTAGTGACATCACGGAACTGGTGGATGTTACAGACCTCATTTAAGGATGCCCCACAGATCCTCAATAGGGTTCAGGTCTTGAGACATGCTTGACCAGTCCATCATCTTTACCCTCAGCTTCTTTAGCAAGGCAGTGGCTGTCTTGGAGATGTGTTTGGGGTCCCTATCATGTCGAAACACTACCCTGTGGCCCAGTTTTCAAAGGGAGGGGATCATACTCTGATTCAGTATGTCACAGTAAATGTTGGCATTCATGGTTTTCCCCAGTGGCAGCAGCACTCATGCAGGCCCAGACCATGACACTCCCACTATTATGCTTGACGGTAGGCAAGACTTGTCTTTGTACTACTCACCTGGTTGCAGCAACATAAGCTTGACACCATCTGAACCATATAGAATTATCCTCTATAGAGTGTAGACTTTCTTGTGCATCATCTTCAGAATTGGCTTCATTCTGGGATGACAGCCATGCAGACTAATTTGATCCAGCATATGGTCTGAACATTAACAGACTGACGACCCCCCCCCCCACCCCCATCACCCCTTCAGCCTCTGCAGAAATGCTGGTAGCACTCATACGTCTATTTCCTAAAGAACAACCTCTGGATATGATGCTGAGCATGTGCACTCAGTTTCTTTGGTCCACCATGGCGAGGCCTGTTCTGAGTGAAATCTGTCCTACGAAACCACTGTATTGTCTTGCCCACCATGCTTCAGCTCAGTTTCAGGATCTTGGCAATTTTACTATAGCTTAGATCATCTTTATGGAGAGCTGCAATTCTTTTTTAGATCCTCTTTTTTGCCATGAGTTGTCATGTTAAACTTCCAGTGACCAGTATTAGAGAGTGTAAGAGCGATAATACCAAATTTAAGGCAACTGCTCTCCCCATTTACACCTGAGACCTTGTAACATTAACAAGTCACATAATACTGGGGTAGGAAAATGGCTAATTGGACCCAATATGGACATTTGCACTTAATCACTTGTAATCACTTTTACACCCCAATAAAATATTTACAAACATGTAGGGGGGTGGACTCACTTATGGGAGATACCGTACATGTCCTTAAGTGTATATGTGTGTCAACAAAGTGTAAACCTGTGTGTTCCAGTGTACCAGTTCATCAGTGCAAAGTGCAACTGTGTGTACCAGTATCAGCACAGTGTGCACTTGTTAGAATCAGTGTGTCAACGCAATGTGCCCTTGTGTACCAAAATGACAGTGCAGTAAGCACCTGTGTGTATTCATGTGTCAGCGTAGTGTGCACCTGTGTGTACCAGTGTGTCAGCAAATTGTGCACCTGTGTGTCAGTACAGAGTGCACTGGATTATTGCAGTGAGGCAGTGGAGTGTGCACTGGAGTGTGTCAGTGTGGCAGTACAGTGTGTACCTGTATGCAACAGTGTGTCAGCTGACTGTGTGCACTAGTGTGTCAAGACAAAGGGTATATTTATAAGTTTTGGTTGTAATCTTATTCAGCAATTTTTTTTTTTCACTGATGTAAAATAAAGCTGAAGGGACCTCTTTGTTGTCTGTTTACACCTGCGTGTCAGTGAATAGTGTACCTCTGTGAACTACAGTAGTGTGCCAGTGCAGTGCGTACCTGTGTGTATCTGCGTAAATAGCAAATTGGTCAATAGCAATCATTATCCATTAATCTTTAGCACAGTGTGTTCTTGTGTATCTGTGCAATGGGAGAGATTTATCAAAACATGTGCAAAGGAAAAGTTGCCCATAGAAACCAATCAGATTGCTTCTTTCATTTTTCACATGGCTTCCTAAAAGTGAAAGAAGTGAGCTTATTGGTTGCTATGGGCAACTGGGCAAGTTTTCCTCTGCACGGGTTTTGATAAATCTCCCCCAATGTGTACCTGTGTGTATCTGCACAGGGCATGCTTCTGTTTGTTAATGTCAGCACAGTGTGTATCTATGTGTTAAACTACTATCATCTAGACCAGTGTTTTCCAACCAGGGTGTCACCTGGTGTTGCAAAACTACAACTCCCAGCATGCCTGGACAGTCTTTTGCTGTCCAGGCATGCTGGGAGTTGTAGTTTTGCAACATCTGGATGCACCCTGGTTGGGAAACACTGAGCTAGACACTCCTGCAGCTGGTGGAGCATTACCTTTGCTTCTGACGTTCCTCCTCCTGCTGAGAAGCAAACTCTTTCCACTGGAAGTGAACAATGATGTCACTGCGATTAAAAATAGTGACTGTCCTCTGGTTGGCTAAAGACAGGAAGGTCTTCTCAATAGTAAGTGAATTTTTGTCTAGTCGCACGTTCATGTCGGCAGCAGCTCCATACAGGTCTACGCATACATCTTCACCTAAGGAAAAAAAACAAAGCCCATGAAAAGTCATATAGGTCATGAGTATGACATGCAACTCTGTGGGCCTTACTTTGGGTATCTACAATGCAATCGAAAGTTTTCAGACCTTTTCACTTTTTCCCATCTAAACAAAATCATTATGAACTCAATACCCTATAATGAAAAAGTGAAAAACAGAGTTTTGTTATAAATTTTTTGCTAACTTTAAATTTGCTAACTTTAAAAAAAAAAGGAAAAATTAAAATGTCTCCTGGACATATGTATTTAGACTCTTTGTTATGACACTGAAATTTAGTTCTGGGGGCCTTCAACTTCTCTTGATCATCTTTGAGATGTAAATTCGGTTAATTGGACAGGATTTGGAAAGACACAGTCCGGTCTTATAAGGTCTCACAGCTGAAAATGTATATCAGAGCAAGAACCAAGCAATGAGGAGGAAAGAACTGCCTAAAGATTTCAGAGACGGGATTGTGTGGAGGCACAGATCTGAAAAAGGGTACAAAAAATTCAGCTTCACTGAAAGTTTCCAATAGTACAATGGCCTCCATAATTCTTAAAAGGAAGAATCTTGAAACAACCAGAACTCTTTCTAGAGCTGGTCACCCCACCAAATTATGTAATTGGGGGAGAGGTGCCTTGGAAAGAGAGGTGAACAAGAATCCAATGGTCAATGTGCCTGAACTCTAAAGATGCTGTGTGCACATAGGTGTATCCCCTGTATGGCTTCAGATGATGTCACGCCTGCGGGGGAATGCCCATTCCCAGTCTGTGAATCTGACTGAGCAGAAAATACAGAGCACTATTAAGGTAGAAACCTAAACAATAATACAAATAAAGGCAGGAGGTTGTTTATCATGATGGGGGCAGTGAACTGGGAGGATTATAAAATGTAACAAGATCATGACAGGTACTCTTTGAAATGGCTTCCACTGACAGTCCCCATGCAGCTTTGCAGCTTGACAGAGCTTGAGAGGAACTGCAGAGAAGAATGGCAAAAGATCCCCAAATTCAAACCTTGTGGCATCATACCCAAGAAAACTGAAGGCTGTAACTGCTGTAAAAGTTGCTTCAGCAAGTAAGTAACAAGTAAATGGTCTGAATACTTATGTCCATACAAAATAATAGTTTTTTCTTTTTAATACATTTGCAAAAACTTCTAAATTCTGTTTTCACATTCTTATTAAGGTGCATAGAGTGCAGATTAATAGGGAAAAACTTGAATATTTTGGATTTTAGCACAAGGCCAAAACAGAACAAAATGTGTGGAAAGGTCTGAAGACTTTGCTAAATGACTCTATATGTGTGTATTCTACACAGCCTCCACATCCTACTGTCCACACATTACAATAAAGATCTCCAGTTTACAGCATCTTCTTCCATTTTCAGTTCTGGCACAGTCTCAGTCACAAGATACTCTTCATTTATCCCAACAAGTCGACAGCTCGATGTTAACACTGATAGCAGTCATTGTCAAACGGTAAACAAGCTGGATCACTGATCCCAACAAGCCGTAACATGAGAGACCACCCCACCTTGTTGTCCTACACTACCTCTACATGTCAAGTTACATGAACTGACTATCCTACACTACAACCATACGTGTCTCACCAAATCTCCCCATGTCACAATACATGGACTCATTGTTCAATCTACTTCTACATATGTGCTCCAGATCTCCCATGTCTTGTTACATGAATTTTGTTCTAGTGTACATCTACATATGTCTTCTAGGCCTCCCATGTCATATTACATTAACTCATTCTCCAACTCTACATCTACAAAAGTCCTCCTACCCTACATCTACAAAAGTCCTCTAGATCTTGCAATGTCACATTACATGGAATAATGGTTCAAACAGTGAAGCTTTATTATGAGCCAAAAAGATAAGCAATACAAACATGAATATACAGATACCCAAAACATAGGTATGATAAACAAGGTAAATCAAATAACTGGGTACAGTACAAGAAAAATAAAAGAACAGCAGGGCACAATCCCAAGCAGCCCCCAAGCAGCCCCCATTTAGTAGAGAGACAGAGTGGTGAAAATTTGAACAGTATAAAGTAGACATCCAAGAATTCCATACTTGCTCAAAGTGCTCAACAGTGGAGACAGATCTAAACCAGGTTTGAAACCGGGGTTGTGAAAGAAAGGTGATAGGGGAAAACTTAAAGCGAACCAGGCACCAAAGAGAAAGGGAAGAAAGAGTGGCTTAAGCAGAGGCGGGAACCAGATGACAGAGACAGAAGACAGGAGAAGAATCCCACATTAATGCAGGAAAAGGGTGGGGAGCTACCAGGTCGGATTCAACAGTAACCCAAGAGAAGCCAAAGCACTCACATTCAAAAGTAGAAGCTGAGCAATTCGTGCTGCATGTATGTATTGAACCAAGTGAGAATGTTCCCCTAGACGCTTGTGATAATGCATAATGGATTTAGTAATAAGAGGGCGCTTACCATGCCAAATAAACACAAAGCTATCTTTCTGCAAAGAATGAACGTCTCCCATAATGAGAGGAATCGGCAGGGTACGGAATAAATATAGCATCCTCACAATTAAATTATTGTACTAGACTACATCTACATGTGTCCTTCAGATCTCTCATGTCACTTTACATGGACTCATTTTCCAACACTACAATTACACATCCTCCAGATCTATATCTAGACTTATCCTTCAGATCTTCCACGTCACATTACATTGACTCATTTACTTACAAAACCTACACGTGTATTCCACAACTCCCATGTCATGTTACATGAACTCATTGCTCTAATCTTCATCTAAACACGGAGCAAAGGAATCCAGCAGGTGTAATTATAAATACTTCTATTTTTTTTTCAAGCCTTTTAAAACAACATAATGCATGTGATAGGTTATTTTAAAAGGCTTTAAATAAATTTGAAGTTTCTACACCTGCGCCTGCTGGATTCACTTGCTCTGGGTTTTGATGATTATTCTTGTCTGAAACACAGGATCCGTGCACAATCATTGTGGACTTTATCTAAGGAGGGTGAGCTGGATAGCATGTTTTTAATGTATCTAGTCTCCATATCTTCCATTATATGGATGCATTCTGTTCCAATATCTAACTGCCCTCCCCAGAGCAGAAACTATGGTATACTAACACCCTACAATTCATACTCTTTCTCCTATTACTCTCTACCATATCTTTACTTTATGACACAGACACAGTCACTGGAAAAAGGTGACATCATCCATAAAGTATAGAGAAATATTAGATATTTATTCCCTCAAGTGCATAACAGCTTCATTTCAACCTAGTAAGGGGTCCACAACCACTGACTTCTATAACAACACAATTACTTCAACAATTCTACTCTACTGCCCATCTAAAAACACAATAGAATCTAAAAAAGACTGGCACACAATCTGACTGAAATACTTAGGAAAGCTTCCAGGGCTGCAGAGCGGTGTTGGAAGAATACCTACTCCAAGAAAGACTTCAAAACATACAAACTTGCAGTTTTAATTTAAGTCTGGACTCAGTTATGAACTACTTCATTACTGTCAAATCTTATATGTCCACCTCTTCAAACAATTAACTCTTACTACAACCCTTGATGCGCCTTCTCAAATCTCTCATCTCTGTCGAGGACTTACATCTCTGTCACATATTTCAAGCACAACATCCACAACATCATAGGAAGTTTCAACCCTCTTTGCCATGCAGAATACCAGAGTGTCCAATGGCTATACCCTCCTTCCCCATCTGCCTTCTATAACTCAACAAGGAGAAAACTGAATTCGCCATCCTTTCCACATCTCACTTAACCTTGCTTCACATACTGTAGCTATCAATCCAAGTTGGCTCTACTTTCCTCAGTTCCACAGGTCTGCTGCATTGGGATAACTTTTTATGTCACTCTGTCTTTAAAACTACAGTATATGTTAATGGGGTACTCCACCCCTAGACATCTTATCCTCTATCTTATCCCCCTACGAACTCCAGGCCGGCACCCCGACGTTCGTTGTGTTCAGAATATTGGCATTAGGCAGTTGCGTTCGTGACTCCATCACAGCAGTCACGCCCCCTCCCATAGACATGAATAGAAGGGGCGTGATGTGGCTGGCCTGGAGATCGCGGGGGTCCCAGCTATTTTTCACAAGTGGGATAGTTTACTAGGCATGGTCTGTGACCTGTGCAGAGGTTATTTCACAGGGAAAGGGGAGGCTGATGGTTCTGAGATTCAGCTATTGTCTTATATACTGGTGTAGATTTTTCACTGTACTTCAGTCTGTGATAAGGAGGCCACTGCTCAAAAGTGATCTGTATAGAACATAAAGTCTTAGTGTATTAGGCCTAGTGGCCAAACTGAAAGGTTTCAGGATTATTTTAAAATATAGATATTAAAGTAGAAAATTACCAGTCCCTTCCATATATCTTTGACCTAATGTACCAGTACTTTTCCACATGTAATATCAATCTTTACCAGACCACCTACTTTACTCCTTTCCAGTCTGCTTCTTCCAAAAAATGTCTTCACGATTCTTTCTGTGCATACCCCATACTTTGGATTTCGCTTCACTATTCATATTCCTCAGCACCCATTTGTGATTTAGTTCATGTTTATTGTACTTGTTTTTGTCTTATACTATGCACTTAAACCCCTTTTTCGGTGCACTGCAATTACTGCTACTTTAAAATAATAATACTGATAAATTGCATCTACACGTCTTCCCGATATTTCCATGCCTCATTACATGGGCTAATTTTCCAAGTCTACATCTACAAATATCCTTTAGGTCTCCCAAGTCACATTACATGTAATCATTGTCCTAGTCTGCATATGCAAGTGCTTCAGATCTCCTACGTCATAATACATGAACTTTTTGTCTTAAACTACAACTAAATGTGTCCTCCAATCTCAGGTTCTGGCTTCAGGATCAATTACCTGTGTCATAATGGATCATAAGCTCCTGTTTGTGATCTCCGACCTCCAGGGGCTGGAACTCCAAAATAACTTGCATAGTGTTCCCTATATCAAGTGTTCCAGACTCTGGCTGTACATAGAAAGGCCTGGAACAAAAAATGATTACATATATTCATCACATTCTCTTTACTGTTTCTTGACATTTCCCTGCCCCTGATATAAGCAGACTTAGCATCAGGGTTGCCTCTTTACCCTTTATGTGTAAACCAGGATAACAACACACCACAGTCTTTGAACATGACTGTCCATCTGTGCATTATTTCCTTACCTCTGTGTCTGAAGCTGAAATCGAGCTTCACGATTTCCAATGTTTCGCACCAGGAGCATTTTCTGGGTATTGTACTTGACAGGGGAGACTTCAAAACGTAACTGATCTGGAAAGTCCAGCACGGCACGGGCTCCGATCGCTCGGACGGGGACCACAAACTTCTCTCGTTCAGTAATGCATATTAATTCATGAACATAATCCTAAATTAACAAATTCCAGAGGAGCAAAGTTTTCACATAAGCACTAGACAGAATATTTTATGATTACTAAAACAGTAGAGGAATAGTGTGAAATCCTGAGAATACAGCACCTAATAAAGCTGAGTATCTTCAAGGTGTTGCTGTGAGCTTGCTTTCGCAAGCCAAGGCAGTGTGCACATTTTGAGGATCTGATTGAATCCATTTTTTGTATTGTATGTATGCTTATATTTTCGTCATGTACCCATCCCATCTTTCCAAGCATATTTTTAATAAGAATATAGCTGGACAAGAAAAGGAAAGTCTGTTTGGTGTTGGTCCCATCTGAAATGATGATACCTTGCTGCATTAGATAGGCTCACCCAATTTGATCAAAAAGTACATTTTGAACCTTAAAGGGGTATTTCACCTAATGGCTTCCTAGCCCCCTCTGACCTGTTTGCAGCCGCATGTGGTGGTTGAGACACCAAAAACAGACAAAGGCAGCAAGTTAAGAAAATTTGTGTAACTCTCATTGAGGTTAATCAGATTTGCGCAAATGGCGTAACCCTTCTTGCTTTGCTGTTGGCGTAACTGTGCTTAATTTATGTAAATGTGAGTTATTTAAATTGCGTAACTTGACCACTTCAGCCTTTTTTTGCTTGCCGGTCACCTTTGTCTGCTGCAAACAGGATGGAGAGGCCCAGTAAGCCATTAAGGGAGATAGGAATAGCCCTTTAAATGTACAAGTATAATAATAAAATTAATTTTTATTAGTTTTCAATTAAATGTAACAACATAAATTTAAACAACCCCAAGAGGAACCCCCCCTCCCTGCCAGTACCAAAATAACAATCGGTCCATGAGACAGGGTGTAAAAAGAATCAATAGGAGCAGTCCGTTTTCTATAGATCATCAAATATTATAAGTAGGAAGGTGAGGAGTATCCCCATAGAGAACACCAACACAGTAACAACCACAAACATAACCATTCACACACACACCAGAACACTTCCTGGGCACTCACCAGTTATCCAAATAACTACACTAAGACTGGGAGGTCCCACTAACCGGAGGATCTGTAGAGACATCCATCCACAGTACCCATACTTTATCACATTTTTTCAGGCATCTCCTGAACATATTTATTTACTAAGGTGATCCACCGGGACAGAGGAGGGGAGGACACATCCTTCCAGGCCGTCACTATGACTTTGCGTGCACAAAACAGGAGAAAGCAGATCAATATGTGCCTATAAGAGCCCATCACCAAACCATCAATAACTCCCAACAAACAAACTTCTGGTGTCAAAACAAAGGGGAATTCCAGATGATCTCACAGGAATTGCATGACCTCTATCCAGAAGGGCACAACACAGGAACACTTCCACACCGCATGCAAAGAAGTGCCTCTCTCTCTCCCACACCTGAAACAAACATCCGGCCCTGAGACCCCCATGCGAAAAAGTCTAACGGGAGTATAATATAAACGGAGAACAAACCTGGATTGAATGAGAATATCTCGGACACTAACCACTGTAGGATAATACGTCTTAACCACTTCCTTCCATATGTCTATTGAAAGACTAGTAACATCCTCATCCCATTTCAGCTGTGCAATAGCAAACGGATCTGGACCCACCGATTGCAATAAAGCTTAACTCTGAGTGAGAGGCTTAGCTAGGTCGGCGGTTCCCAGGAGCGACTCCAGATCATTGAACACAGGGGTGACTTCCAGGGAAACAAACTGTGCGGAAAACACATGTCGCAACTGAAGATACCTGTAATGGGCATCCTGAGGGACATGAAAACGGTCTCTCAAGTCAGCAAATGAAGGAAAGACACAGTCATCTCAAAACAAGTGCATAGCGAATTTAATTCCATGGGAGCTCCAAAACCCGGCCGCCTCCAACTCCTGCAGGTGTTTCAAATGAGGATTAGCCCCACAGGGGTGCTTGGGGAGAAACCACCGGCGGAGGGAAGCACCCGGAAACCACTGACCAGACCACAGCCATAATCTTAATAGGAGCCAGCAAGGATGAAGAGGGAGCATACATGTACAATACATTAGTCAGTGTCTCATAGGAACCCATGAGAGCCCCTGCCAGAGCTGTGAAGGCATTAGAGAGATCCAGGTCAATCCACCAGGCCGCGCACACCAGCTGTGAAGCTAGAAAATAGTTATGCATATTAGGAGCAGCAAGTCCTCGCCACTGTTTTGGCACCTGGAGCAGTGCCTGTCCCAATCTCGGAGGTTTATTCTGCCAATAGAAGGATCTCAGACCCTTGTTCAGTTTAACAAAAAAAAACCCTAGGGGGATAATAGGTGACAAATGAAAGAGATACAGAAATTTTGGGATGAAGATGATCTTAAAAATATTAACCCTACCCGCTAGGGATAAATGTAAGGAATCCCATGCCTGTAAACGCGTAATTGTGTTTCCTAGAAGAGGGTCTAAATTAAGGGCCATAAACTAAGAATTACTAGGAGACACCTCCACTCCCAAATACCTGAATCTAGACACAGCCTGCAAACCATTTGGCAATGTATAAGGCAAAACCCCTCCCCGAGACAAGGACATAATGGATTATTTAGCCCAATTTACTCTAAGGCCCGAGACCTCCCTAAACCTATCCAGAAGATCAAACAGAGTACATAGGGAGCCCTCCACATCAGCTAAATAAACCAAGATGTCATCAGCATACATGGATATCTTTTCGGTCAGGGGCCCTCTAAAGAGAATCGGAGGCACGAACTGCTGCCGCCAGAGGCTCCACAGCCAAAGCAAACAGAAAGGGAGATAAAGGGCACCCTTGCCTTGTGCCCCTGCCCAGTCAGAAATCTCTAAATTGGTTCCTATTCGGGCCCTAGGTGTATCATACAGCAAGCGGATCCACGCCCTAAAAACAGATCCGAAGCGGATCAGGCATCAGGCACCAAATATAGTGCCATTCAAGGCCTTATAGACATCAAGGCTAACTACATAACCAGGGGAAACTTCCTCCTCCGCTGCGGAGATGTTAAGCTGTAGCCTCTTGATATTGATATCTGTAGGCCTCCCTGGCATAAACCCAGTCTGGTCAGGGTGAACCACTGAAGAAATTACCCCCAGTACCATTGCCAAAATTTTTATATCAATATTAAGAAGGGAAATGGGACGATAAGAGTCCGGCAAAATCGGATCCTTTACAGGCTTGAGAAGTACTGGAAAGTACTACTAAGGGCCTCTCTCATATAGTCAGGCAAGGCCCTAGACTCCAAGGCTGTCATATACAGGCTAAGCAGGATAGGAATCAATTTCTCCTCATTGACCCTTTAACAGTCCCCCACCAATCCATCCAACCCTGGAGTCTTCCCAGAGGGTAAATCTTTTATGACCCTTGACACCTTCTCAGCTGTCAAGGGGGCCTCAAGACCCGAAGACTGAAGTGAGGTCAAGGTGGTAAGGGGCAACTCTCTCAGAAAGGACAGTATATTCTCAGGGGCCACCCCAGAGGAGGAAGAGTATAGGGAACTATAAAAGGAGTGGAATATCCCATTAATAATCATCGGGTCAGAGCTAAGTGTCCTATCTTGAGTACGTAAACAGGGTATGGAAGTTACAGGATGGCTCTCCTTAGACAAGTAAGCCAACAGTTTACCATTCTTGTCACCAAATTCAAATATGGCCGCTTCTCTAGCCACCATTTTCAAATGTACCCGATCCTTTTGTATAATCAAAAGAGACCTCTGTGCCTTAGCCCACGCTCTCTCTGTCTCCGGAGTAGGATCCCTAACCACCGCTGCCTCAAGGACTCCTATTATGGACTGTAACTCCCGTTCCCGGGCACCCAACTCCGCCCTCCTACCCGCCACACCTACCATAAACGCTCCCCGAATAGTCGCTTTGTAAGCATCCCACTGGATGAGAACATCCGGATGGGAGGCATTATGTGTCTAATTATCAGATTGTGCGACCTCTAAGGCGGAGGAAACCTCCTCTGACTGAAGCCACCCAGGATGCATTCTCCACAGCCAAGAGGAGGGACCAGGACCCAGGGACAATGTAACTATCAAGGCAGAATGATCTGAAATCCCCCTACCTACTGGTATAACATACTTCACTCACTGCTGGCAGTAAGTTAGCTGAAGCAAAGGCGAGATCAATATGAGAGAAGGCTTGTGAAATTGAGGAAAAAAGAAGAAAGCGGAATCGTCCGGATATTTCCATCTCCAGAGTTCAGTAAGGCCCAGCCCCAGACGCCAAGAAGCCAAAGCAGATGAGCCAGGGTCCGCAGCACTGGTGCGATCAAGCCGGGGATCAGGAACAACAAAGGAAGTCTCCTATAAAAAGAACAGGGTCAGTAGGGAAAGAAGTCAGTTTATCCGTAAGCGAATCCAACAAGGCAACATGAAAAGGAGGAGGAACATAGAAAGAGACCAATGTGAAACAGAAGGAGGACAATGCACAGTGTAAGATCACATACCTACTGAAGTGGTCACATGAAACCTGGGAGACCACCAGAGGCAGGGATTTAGACACCAGGACCGAAACCCCTCTAGCTAGTGACGAATAAGAAGAATGATATCCCCTCGCAACCCACGCCCTCTTAACCCCTTAAGGACCAAGCCCATTTTGGCCTTAAGGACCAGAGCGTTTTTTGCACATCTGACCACTGTCACTTTAAACATTAATAACTCTGGAATGCTTTTAGTTATCATTCTGATTCCAAGATTGTTTTTTCGCGACATATTCTACTTTAACATAGTGGTAAATTTTTGTGGTAACTTGCATCCTTTCTTGGTGAAAAATCCCAAAATTTGATGAAAAATTTGAAAATTTAGCATTTTTCTAATTTTGAAGCTTTCTGCTTGTAAGGGAAATGTATATTACAAATAAAAAAAATTTTGATTCACATATACAATATGTCTACTTTATGTTTGCATCATAAAATTGATGAGTTTTTACTTTTGGAAGACACCAGAGGGCTTCAAAGTTCAGCAGCAATTTTCCAATTTTTCACAAAGAGAAGGAGTCATATTTGGCTTTTTGAGAGCAAATTTTGCTCGGGGGGCATGTCGCATTTAGGAAGTCCCTATGGTGCCAGGACAGCAAAAAAAACAAAACACACGGCATACCATTTTGGAAACTAGACCCCTTGAGGAACATAACAAGGGGTACAGTGAACATTTACCCCCCACTGGTGTCTGACAGATCTTTGGAACAGTGGGCTGTACAAAAGTTTTCATTTTCACGGACCACTGTTCCAAAGATCTGTCAGACACCTGTGGGGGGTAAATTCTCACTGCACCGCTTATTACATTCCGTGAGGGGTGTAGTTTCCAAAATGGGGTCACATGTGGGGTTTTTTTTTTTTTTGCGTTTGTCAAAACCGCTGTAACAATCAGCCACCCCTGTGCAAATCACCTCAAATGTACATGGTGCACTCTCCCTTGTGGGCCTTGTTGTGCGCCCCCAGAGCACTTTGTGCCCACATATGGGGTATCTCCGTACTTGGGAGAAATTGCGTTACAAATTTTGGGGGGCTTTTTTCCCTTTTACCTCTTGTGAAAATGTAAAGTATGGGGCAACACCAGAATGTTAGTGTAAAAAAATTACATTTTTTTACACTAACATTCTGGTGTAGAAACCAACATTTCCTTTTCATGAAGGGTTAAAGGAGAAATAGCCCCCAAACCTTGTAACACAATTTCTCCTGAGTACGGAGATACACCATATGTGGCCCTAAACTGTTGACTTGAAATACGACAGGGCTCCAAAGTGAGAGCGCCATGCGCATTTGAGGCCTAAATTAGGGACTTGCATAGGGGTGGACATAGGGGTATTCTACGCCAGTGATTCATAAACAGGGTGCCTCCAGCTGTTGCAAAACTCCCAGCATGCTTGGACAGTCAACGGCTGTCCGGCAATACTGGGAGTTGCTGTTTTGCAACAGCTGGAGGCTCTGCTTTGGAAACAGTGGCGTGCCGGACGTTCTTATTGGGGGGGGGGGGGTACCCCTAGGTATGTGTATATGTAGTGTTTTTAACTTTTTATTTTATTTTGTGGTAGTGTAGTGTTTTTAGGGTACAGTCAGATGGGCGGGGGATTACAGCGAGTTTCCCAGCACATAATTTGCTGCATCTCAAACTTGCAGCGAGAAACCCACTGTAAAACCCTCGCCCATACATTCACAGGGGGGGGGGGGGGGGGCACCAGCTGTTGCAAAACCACAACTCCCAGCATGCATGGTCTGTTAGTGCATGCTGGGAGTTATAGTTTTGCAACAGCTGGAGGCACACAGGTTAGGAAACACTGAGTTAGAAACAGACAATGTTTCCCAACCAGTGTGTCTCCAGTTGTTGCAAAACTACAACTCTCAACATGCACTGACTGTCCAGGCATGCTGGGAGTTGTAGCTCGGCAACATCTGAAGGGCCAGATGTTGCTGAACTAAAACACCCAGCATGCCTGGACAGTCAGTGCATGCTGGGAGTTGTAGTTTTGCAACAGCTGGAAGAGCACAGATTGGAGACCATTATACAATATAGACCATTATACAATATAGACCATTATACAAACTGGGGCCTTCCAGAAGTTGCAAAACTACAATTCCCAGCATGCCCAGACAGCTAAAGGCTGTCTGGGCATGCTGGGAGTTGTAGTTTTCAGACTCCTAGAAGCAGCAGTGAAGATCTTCACTGCTGCCTCTGAGGACCATGTACTTACCTGCCGGTCCCGCCGCTGCTCCTCCACGTGGCCGGTCCCGCCGCTGCTCCTCGGTCCCGCCGCTGCTCCAGGTAAGGCCGCCGGTCCCCGCGTGTTCCCCCCCCTATGCCGCAGGTCCCCGCGAGCCCCCGCAGCCATCTTCCCCCGTTCTGCCCGACTTCCAGGGGCGGGCAGTGCGGGGGATCTGAACTTTCACCCCAGGTCACTGTGATTGGTCCACAGGGACCAATCACAGTGATCGCTGACCAGGACCATCAATGATGGTCCTGGGGGGTGAAGCAGAAGTTGTCTCCTGCTGGAAACAGCGGGACTTCTGCTGGTTTACCCGTGCGATGCTGCGCATCGCCGGGTTAACTGAATGTAATTTATAAACGTCGGGATGCGCGAAAGCACTGCACAACCCGCCGTTTATATATGACATTCTGCGGGAAGGGGTTAAGGGACAACACCTTCTGACCCCTAAGAGGAGTGTCTCTTTACAAAATCTAGGCACAGCGCTCTCTTGAATTTGGAGTTAAGGCCACGGATGTTCCAACTGAGTATTTTAAGGGACCCCATCATGAAGCCAGTGAGAAGCATAAACAGGGCCCGATACTCCACACAGGATCAATTTAACTAGGAGAGCTCCCAGGCACACCACACACAACCAGACAACAAAGACAGACAACAAAGACACCACACCACAGAATAACAAAAACAGATAAGAACTGTAGAACATTCCCAGAACAAATCCCTGTCTAACACTAACTAAACCAGTGCAGACCTGTACCCCAAACAATAAAACAATATCAGATGAGTGCAGGAGCTTCTTATAATCCACCAAACCTCCACCTCCCGCTGTCCCGTAAATTAAGGTCAACAACCCCCTAACCCTTTAGCAAGGGAAGGACCTAAGGGGAACTTGTACCTCGGACAACTACAACTCCATTCCTACACCACTAACTAGCTAAGAAGGGAGCAGGCAGTCCAGCAGGGAAATCAGTCCAGCAGCTGAGCAGCCCTAGGGCCAGCCTCCGCCCACTGCATCGCTTCAGCAGGTGAAGTGAAGAATTTAGTGGTGCGTCCATCCACCACCCACAGACGAGCCGGGTACAGCATAGCATATCTATATCCTTTGGAGCGAAGCTTGGCCCTGACTTCCGTAAATTGGGTATGCTGTTTTTGAAATTCCACAGAGAAGTCCGGTAGAAGGAGACTCTGCTATCACCGAAGATCACTTCGCCTTTAATCCTCACCGCCCGCAGGATAGTGTCTCTGTCTTTGAAATGTAGAATCTTCGCCAGGAATGGTCAGGGGGGCACCCCAGGGACAGGAGGTCTGGCAGGGACCCTATGGGTCCGCTCCACCGAGAAGAAAGGAGAGAAGGTATCCACAGGCAAAATCTCTTTTAGCCAGGATTCAAGGAATGTCACAGGATCGGCGCCCTCTGCCTTTTCAGGAAGGCCCACCAGCCGAACATTATTGCGCCGGAGGTGATTTTCAAAGTCGTCAGCTCTGTCCACTATTCCTCTAAACTAACGCTGGAGATCAGCAATTTGTTGAGGGACACGGCGTAGAGTGTCTTCCACTGTAGAAACCCTGTTTTCCAACTCCGTGGTGCGCTCCCTCAACTTTTGAGTCTCGTGGCGCAGGATGATAAACTCCTGTCTAAGCTCATACACTTTAGAGATCATGGAAGTATGACAAGAGGTTATAGTAGACAATGGCCTCATCATACGGCATCCGGTCTGGAGAGGGAAGAGGTGACGGACCAGAAGGATGATCCACTAAGGGCACAGACTGACCAGGTGAAGAACTGCTCGAAGGATCCTTAGATCTGGAAAAATGACTCAGCGTTTTAGCAGCGTTGGCTGCCACTTTGGTAGAGAGAGGCGTCTGAGCCACAGAGTCATGCTGAGAACGTTCGATAGCCTCAGAATGTCCGTCCTCCAAAGAGACATCATCATCAGATGAAGGCCGAGCCATCCCAGCCCCTGACTTATTGTGTTTGGATCTGCCCCTTTGGCCAGCCAGAGTATCACTCAGTCACTTAGCAGGGCAAAAAGGAGCAAAATAGGGCACCAGAAGAGAGGAACACCAGCAGCCTAGGCAGAGTAGTGAAGGGGTCCAGAGGCTACCCTAGGGTTGTAGTACCCCCACAGAGCCCCACTAATCCTCAGGATAAAGTGCTGCCATCCTCCGGTGCTCTCCTGCAGAGAGCTGAACTTAAGCACTGTAGCCCGGCAGTCTCAGAAGCGCGGGCAAAGCGGGAGTTGCCCAGGAGACCCAGCACTGGATCAAGCTTCACCCACGAAGGCCAGCAATGGCAGGGCCTCCAGCCACAGCAGCCAGGAATCAGCCCGGGACTCTGGCAAGCAGAGGACACCACAGAGTACCCCGCAACAGCAGAGCCTCCCCTCCGTCTCCACTCCAGGGCCGACTGCCACCTCGATCGCCGCCTCCACCTGCACAGCCGCTGTCCGGCCCCACCAGGGATCTGCGCACAGCTGCCGTCACCCAGGAGAAGCAGCCAGGACCACCGCCACCACTGCAAAAGATCTTCCGGAGCTCAGATCACCCCCTCAGGTAAGGTTCACCGCAGGTCAGGGGTATTTTTCAGGATAAATGATGAGTGGGAAGCGGGAGCTCGGCGGACACGTCTGCTCAGCTCACCAGGCTGGCCACTATCAAATGTACATGTATAATAATTATAGCCATAATGCAGTTCCATAAAATCTATATTGGTGTTCACATATATCTGAACATTTGTTGTGTGCCACTTGTTTGGAGGTGCTGATCAATTTAATGTGTTTTTGACAGTGGCTAATAAGCATAAACAGAAGAGAAGATGATGATCCTTTCTGCAATGTCACCACCAAAGGATGTATATTATTGTGTTGTCATCAATACAGGATTATTGCCTCTGATGTGACCTCATCACTCAAGGATGTAGATATAGCCTTTAATATTATGTTGGCTCTCAAAGTCATAAAATCTTAGCTTATAGTATATGATGTGATGTCATCATTACATGATGTACGGTAATTACAATCTTTGATGTTGTGTCACTACACCAAAACATTGGGCCAAGTTTATCAATCGGCCTTAAACCAAAACTTTTGCTCATAGCAATGACAGCAACAGCTCAGCTTTCATTTTACTAGAGCTCACTAATATATGAAAGATGAGCTGTGATTGGTTGCTATCGGCAAAACCAGTCAGTTTTAGTTTCAGGCAGATTGATAGATCTGGCCCATAGTGTAAGATCTCTGATGTGATGTCATGATGGAAGGAAAGTACCTTAAAGTCCCATGTATGAAGCAAAAGTGAAAAGACATAATGAGAGATTTATCAAAACCTGTCCAGATGAAAAGTTGCCCAGTTGCCCATAGCAACCAATCAGATCGCTTCTTTTATTTTTAACAAAGCCTCTGCAAGATGAAAGAAGCGATCTGATTGGTTACTATGGGCAACTGGGCAATTTATACTTTGCACAGGTTTTGATAAATCTCCCCCATAGTTTTTAGTGTTGTGTATTATGCCAACATAAAGTTCATGTTTCTGGTCTGGATGTTTCTGAAACAGAGTGTCATGAGGAATACCATCTATCCCAGTAGATGCTACTCTCATGAGTGCAATATACAACACAAGGGAAAACCTGTTTGTTGAATCAGGTGATGCAACAGAATATTTCAGACTTTCTAAGACATTACAGCACCCGAGCAACTCATTTCCCCTAGGCAGTATCATGGCGACTAGATGTTTAGTTAAACAGAACTTAAAAACAAAGTTTGTTCAAGGGCAATCCCCAGGAACAGCGAAGCTGACATGTAAATGGGGATGAGTAATAATCCCAAAATGTAAGCACCTGTTCTCTAATACAGTTTCTGTTCTGTCACGGCGCCACCGCTGGCACACATGTTTCTTAATTTTAGGCAGCAGTTGGACTTGCCACTTTAGGCAGCATTCCCACATGCCAGTTAATGCATGTGCTGAAACTATGTGTTCACCAATGACCGGGTGATGTTCCTGGAAATACTGATATGTGGAAACGTGGGCTTAGGCTGTGGCAAGTCCAGGTGCAGTCCACAATTATCAAAAAATTAAAAGCACTAGTGGCTCACTGCAGCTACTATCTTGTGATTTACAGATAACTGTAGGTGGTCAGTGCAGGTGCTGCTTACAGGTAAGGCTTCCCCATGGAAGATATGGGTGGTAACGCTGCGTGTTGGACCATCTTAAATTATGTAGATATGCCACAAATAAATCCTTGTCAAATCACCTGAAAGAGTTGCTATCCTATCTAATAGCTACTTGATGATGCATGATATTTCTCTACTTAAATAAAAAAAAAAATAGCTTTGCAAAGGCATATTTTGAGTTGAATAGATCTGTGTGAGTTTTTTTTTCAGGCTGAGCTATAGTTTTTATTGGTACTAATTTGAGGTAGGTGAGGTGACCAAAAAAAGGTTTGGGGAGATTTATCAAAACCTGTGTAGAGTAATAGTGGGGCAGTAACCCATAGCAACCAATCAGATTACTTCTTTCAATTTTAAAAAGGTCTCTGAAAAATTAAAGAAGTGATTTGCTTGGTTGCTATAGGCACCTTTTCCTCTAGACAGGTTTAAATAAATCTCCCCAATTATCTCTGATCCCAGCCCCTGCTGTTGGGTTTCTGCAGCACATGCCTTGAGATTACCTTATTTTCCTCAGGGGTAAAAAGGATGCGGAATGTTGATGCCATGCCCGGAGCCACTTTGTGACACACATCATTGGGGCTGATAATTTGAAAGTAGGGTGAACTCTCCTGAGTGACCTTTACCAATCGAGGAACCTGAAATAGTTTAATAACAAAGGCTAAGAGATTTACACTGCACCAAGAGATAGATGACAACACACAATAAACTACCTGTCTTAACCTTAAAGTGTACCTGTCATTATAAAAGAAAAACTTTTGACATGTTCTAGGGACCGATCACTAAAACAAGTAGAAGCACACAGCAGTGTGCTTCTCTCCCTGCTCTGTGTCTATGTGAGCAAGACCATCTCTTGCTTAGGCTGGAATTCCACTTGTTTTTCTTGGGGAAAGACGCCAATTCTTGGCATCCTTTGGCATTTTTTCACTCTTTTTCAGCTCCTTGGTGGTTTTGCAAAATCACAGCATTTTGAGCCTATAGCGTATTTTTCCATGAAATTGTGGGGTTTTTCTCCCATGGAAGTCTATGGGAATAAAAAAAATGGCAAGAAAAACGCCATGTGGGTTTTAACTTTGGCGTTTTTGCAGGTGGTTTTTATTCTTTTTTGGACTTTAGCAATCCAAAAAAGTGATGGAGATACCTTTTTTAATAAAATGTTGTAGGGTAACATTAAAAAAAATAATAAAAAAAGACACAGTAGTTTTACCGAAATTTATCTTTTTTATATCAAAATTTGTATTAATTTTTAAACAGGGATGAATTTATGTATGCGGGAAGGGCACTGAAAATGTAGCTGACAATAATAAAAATGTAGCGTGTATGTGTTTTTCACTTTTTATTCTTTATTTTTTACATTTTTTAGGTAGTACTACTACTCCCAGCATGGAACACACTGCTCCATGATGGGAGTAGTAGTACCTGTACTAATTGACAGGATCACCCCGGGTCTGTTGCGATCCTTCTGCATAATTTATAGATGTGGCGGGCCGCTCTCCTATGGTCCCCTGCACTGCCGTATATATACATCTATTCATATGTCCCGCAGAGAGCTGTGAACGGCCAGATGGTTCCAGCCAATCACAACTCTTTGTGGGAAATATGGATAGGTGTGTATATATATATATATGTCAGTGCAGGGGACCATAGAAGAGCGACCGGCCACATCTATACATTATACAGGACGATCACAGCAGGTGTCAGGGGTGAAATCCACTTTGATCTTTCCTTAACTGCAGGTACTACTGCTCCTAACATGGAGCACACTCTGCTCCATGCTGGGAGCTGTAGTACCTGCATTAATAGACAGATCGCAACAGGTGTCAGAAGTTACATTTGCTGCAATCTGTCTATTAATGCAGGTACCAAAGCTCCCAGCATGGAGCAGAGTGTGATCCATGTTGAGAGTAGTAGTACCTGCAGTTAAGGACAAATCACAGCAGGTGTCACCTGATGTGATCGTCCTATCTATTGCAGAGATGTGGAGCGGCTCTCTACAGCACTCCGCATCTCTGAACTATACTCCAACCGGCCATTGATATGAATAGAACATCACTCATTCATATTTCCCTCTGAGAGCGGGGATTGGCTGCAACCATCCAGCCAATCCCCACTCTGGATGGAAAATATGAATGAGTGATCTTCTATTCACATCACTGGCCAGAGTATAGTGCAGAGATGCGAGCGCTGTATAGAGCCTCTCCGCATCTCTGCTATATTATGGACGATCGCATCGGGTGTCAGGAGTGACCACCGGGGTGATTTGTCTATTAGTACAGGTACTGCTACTCCCATCATGGAACAGTCTGTTCCATGCTGGGAGTAGTAGTACTACCTAAAAATAAATACACACTTTATTAAAAATTTATGAAAATTTTGTTATAAAAAAGAAAAATTTTGTTAAACAAATTTTTCCCATCCCTACTGCATCCTTTTTTATTTTTTTGGGGTACCCAACAAGTTTTTAAAAAAACACCAAAGGGGCCAAAAATGCAATTTCCACTCAAATGCAAAAACAGAGGAAAAAAAACAAGTGGAATCCTAGACTTAGACATACATTTTAAGTCTTGGTCACATGATACAGAGCAGAGAGAGAACACGCTATTGATCCGTTAGAATAGTAACAAAGGGCACTATGCAGATCCAGTAGCCAGCATTTATATTCATCCGGAGCTCTTGCCAGTAACAGTGACAGTTGCTACTAAATAATTTCAGACACTGCAAAAGGTGCTAAGCTATATAAAGATAGCATGCATATGCATAACAATATGAAGAGGTAATAGTAGCTTGCACTCACCGTCGCTCATGTTCTTTTTATCTTTAAAACATCAATACAACAAGGAACATATCAGAACGTTCTGATATGCTCCCTGTTGTATCAATGTTCTAAAGATAAAAAGAGCATGAGCGATGGTGAGTGCAAGCTACTATTACCTCTTTATATTATTCTGAGAACATGCTCTGCTGATCAGTATGGTCTAAATGTTCTGTGACATATCAAAAGTTTTTTTTATGACAGTGCACATAAGTGCACGTAAGTTGTACAATATGATGGTTACTAGCAGTAGACACTACACATAACAGAAGAGAAGGAAATTACCTTGTCATTGTTCCTTAGGACAAGTGGCACCTCATACGTCTCACAGGGAATATAGTTCTGGTAGACAATTTCTGATGGGAAAGGCTGGAAAAGGGCTTGTTCTACATCCACTGAGGAGAACTACAAGACACATCAAGAATAAATCACAAAAGGGCCCTGGTGCCTTTTATTGATCTGTCCTAACAACTGCAACAGATTAACGGACGCCCTAGGTAAATCAAAAATAATTAGTAGTCTTCTCTTGCAATAAGAAGTGCCATGAGCATAATGTAGATACATATTTACAGCCTTCCATTGATATAACATTGGCTGTTTGTACAGATCCGCACTGGGCCCACAAGCAAGGGCTTACATACCAAAGAGGCAGACCGTGTGGCTGCTAAAAGCGCCCTTGAAGGGTGAGGGGGCTCAGCCCAACTTGTTCCCTTCTTTTTTTATTGGTTCTTTTTCTATTGGTAAAAAGGAGATTTTTTATTTACTTACCGTAAAATCTCTTTCTCAGAGGATCCATTGGGGGACACAGACCATGGGTGTATGCTGCTGTCTCTAGGAGGTTATAACCAAAGGAAATAAATGCGTTGTAGAGATCAAACAATACTTTATTGAATACACAAAATGCATTAAAAACCCATGAAAGGGATTAGAGAAAATACAATGAACATTATGATAATGGCCGCAATGGACCAGACTGAAAAATGGTGGCTACCAATAAATATAAATATAATACACAGGAATGTATGTAAACAAATCCTTATTGTTGGGACTAAGCCCATATACAGGAATATAACATGATAAAAAAGGGGCCCCGGATGAAGCAGTAGCGAAACGTTGGGTTAGGTGTTGGTTACCCAGGTATACTCTGTCCCACTGTGGTCTTTTATTTGTTGTTTTACATTTTTCTATAATCTATTTAGCATTAGAGTAAACTTTTTTATCATGTTATATTCCTGTATATGGGCTTAGTCCCAACAATAAGGATTTGTTTACATACATTCCTGTGTATTATATTTATTGGTACCCACCATTTTTCAGTCTGGTCCATTGCGGCCATTATCATAATGTTCATTGTATTTTCTCTAATCCCTTTCATGGGTTTTTAATGCATTTTGTGTATTCAATAAAGTATTGTTTGATCTCTACAACGCATTTCTTTCCTTTTGTTATGCTCTTGTAAGTAGCGTGGGATCAGTTACCTATTGGGGTAGTTTTTTTTTGTTCTCATTTTTTTGTGTCTCTAGGAGGTGTGACACTATGGTAATAAAAAAAAGTCGGCTCCTCCCAGCAGGATATACCTGCCTCCAGGCCCTGAGCTAATCAGTTTCAGTTCCAGAGCAATAGGAGAGGACCGACAGGTCAAAGAAGACCCAAACTGTCCGAGAACCAGAAGAAAAAATACAACTGAACACATCCTCGGACAGAGAACCGAAGAAAACCCCAAAAAAGGGTGGGAGCTGTGTCCCCCAATGGATCCTCCGAGAAAGAGATTTTACGGTAAGTAAATAAAAAATCTCCTTTTCTCTATCGGCTCCATTGGGGGACACAGACCGTGGGACGTACCAAAGCCATCCCTTGGGTGGGAAGATAAGCAGTCAGGCAGACGGGCGTTCCACTGCCGCCTGCAACACTTTACGGCCCAGACTAGCATCAGCCGATGCGAAGGTATGAACCCGGTAGAACCTCGAGAAAGTGTGCAAAGACGACCAGGTAGCCGCCTTGCAAATCTGCGAGGCCGAGGCTCTGTTCTGGAGAGCACAGGATGCCCCAACAGAACGGGTAGAATGAGCCACAACCCTGAAGGGAGGAATCTTCCCTTTACAGCGATAGGCTTCCAAAAAGGCAGACTGAATCCACCGAGAAATGGTGGCCTTGGAAGCAGGTTGTCCTTTACGACGACTTTCCATGAGGACGAAAAAGGAATCACACTGATGAAACGAAAAGTAATAGAGAGATAGGACCTAACAGCACGAACCACATCCAGTTTGTGAAGTAAATGCTCCTTAGGATGAGAAGGAGCGGGACAAAAAGACGGGAGGACAATGTCCTCATTGAGATGAAAAGCCGAAACCACCTTAGGCAAAAAGGAAGGATCTGGCCAGAAAACAACCTTGTCCTGGTGGACCACCAGAAACAGAGAACAGCAGGAGAGAGCCGCCAATTCAGACACCCTCCGGATGGAGGTGATAGCAACAAGAAACGCCACCTTCCAAGAAAGGAGGCGCAGAGACACCTCTCTAAGGGGCTCAAAGGGTGCACCCTGGAGGGCACTCAGAACCAGATTCAAGTCCCAAGGGGGAGAGGGTGACCGGTAAGGAGGGACAGCATGCGCCACTCCTTGAAGGAAGGACGCTGGAAAAGAAAGGAAAAGGCCGAAACCTGACCCTTAAGGGAACTGAGAGACAAATCCAGTTCCAAACCCGACTGCAAAAAGGAGAGAAGACGGGGAAGTGAGAAAGTCACAGGATACAGGACCTGAGCTTCACACCAGCGAAAATAAGATCGCCAAATACAGTGGTAAATTTTTGCCGAGGAGGGCTTACGAGCCCTGAGCATGGTGTGAATGACTTGGGAAGAGAACCCGCGGGCCCTCAAAACCGCGGTCTCAACCGCCACGTCGTCAAATGCAGCGACTGTAAATTGGGGTGGCAAAGAGGACCCTGTCAGAGCAGGTCCGGACGAAGCGGAAGGTGCAGCGGAGCGTCGTCCAGGAGCCTGACTACGCCGTTGTACCACGACCTTCGGGGCCAATCTGGAGCTGCCAGAATGGCGGAAATGTCCTCCGTTTTGAGCTTCCTCAGAACTCTGGGAAGGAGCGGAAGGGGAGGGAACAGGGAGGGTAGGGCAAATCCCGCCCAAGGAATCACTAGGACGTCCACGGCTAGAGCCTGAGGGTCCCGGGACTTGGACACAAAAGGAAGGATCTTACGATTGTGCCGAGACGCAAAGAAGTCCACGCCTGGAATGCCCCAGAGGTCGCAGACCCTCGGAATGTGAATCGCCGAAATGGCCGGAACCTTGCTTTCCGCCCAGATGAGAATCTTAGTCACCTCGGCCATGGCTGCCGAGCTGCGAGTGCCGCCTTGGCAATTCATGTACGTCACGGCCGTGGCATTGTCCGACTGGACGCGGACAGGACGGGACCGAAGCCGGGACTCCCAATGAAAAAGACAAAGAAGAATCGCCCGTAGTTCCAATATGTTTATCGGAAGAAGGGCTTCTCGGGGAGACCAGAGTCCCTGAACACACCGCCCCAGCCCGACAGACTGGCATCCGTTATAACTACCTGCCAGTGAAGGGGAAGAAATGACCTCCCCTGAAGAAGAGGGGGAAGCGGAGCCACCAGAGCAGAGACTGACGGATCCTGTGTGGGAGAACAATCTTGCGATCGAGGGACAGAGGAGATCTGTCCCATCGAGAGAGAATCGCCAGCTGAAGAGGGCGGTAATGAAACTGAGCAAAGGGTACGGCCTCCATGGCCGCCACCATCCGACCCAGGACTTTCATACAAGTGCGGATGGAAACTGGGACCTGAGCCCAAAGGGAGCGGACTCCTGACATAAGAGTCAGACGTTTGTCCGGCAGAAGGCAAATTCGGGCAGAGGCCGTGTTGAAGTGAAGTCCCAAGAAGATCAGAGACTGGGTGGGAGAGAGGACTGACTTGTCCCGGTTGACCATCCACCCGAAGCGATCCAGAGTGTGAAGAGTGACATCCACATTCTCCAGAGTCTGGGCTCTGGTGGGAGCCTTGATGAGATGGTCGTCCAGGTAGGGTATCACCGAGACTCCCCTCGACAGCAACAGGGCCATCACTGGCGCAAGGATCTTGGTAAAGACCCGAGGAGCCGTGGCCAGGCCAAAGGGGAGGGCTACGAATTGAAAATGCCCCTCCGGAACCGCAAAGCGGAGATACTGATGATGGCCTGGAAATATTGGTGTCAGGATCCGGACTGGTATGCAGAGAGGACACTGGAGGTGGATCCTCTGTGTCAGTGAGGTGATGGCGTGGGCCGTACCAGGGGAAGGGAATCTAAGGGGTTACTGGTTTTCACCAGAGCCCGCCGCAAAGCGGGATGGACTTGCAGCGGCAGTTAACCCCCAGGTCATTCCACCCGATAGCGACTCAACCCCACTGACAGCTGAGACAGGCACGGTACACAGTGACAAGGCAAGAGCAAGGTCGGACATAACAGAAGGTCAGGGCAGGCAGCAATGGTTCGTAGTCAGGGGCAACGGAAAGGGTCTGGATACACAGGCTTGGGATACACAAAACGCTTTCTCAGGGCACTAGGGCAACAAGATCCGGCAAGGACAGGAAGGGGAAGTGGGTTTTTATGGAATGGGAGTGATTACAACTGATTGGGCCAGGCACCAATTAGTGGTGCACTGGCCCTTTAAATTTCAGAGAGCCGGCGTGCGCGCGCCCTAGAGAGCGGGGCCGCGCGCAACGGGACATGACAGCAGGGGAACGGGACAGGTGAGACGATTGGGATGCGAGCCGCGGGCGGGCGCGTCCCGCTACGCGGATCACATCCCCGCCGGCAGTAACGGTGCAGCGCTCCCGGTCAGCGAGTCTGACTGGGGTGCTGCAGACAGAAGAATGCCACGAGCGCTCCGAGGAGGAACAGGGACCCGGAGCGCTCGGTGTAACAGTACCCCCCACCTTAGGTCTCCCCCTCATTTTGGAGCCCAGGAATCTGCGGACAAGCTCCTTGTCAAAAATGTTGGCCTCAGGTTCCCAGGACCTCTCTTCAGGGCCACAATTCTCCCAATCAATTAAAAAAAATATTTTACCTCGGACGATCTTGGAGGCAAGGATCTCTTTGACAGCGAAGACATCAGAGGAGCCAGAAACAGGAGCAAGAACAGTAACCTTGGGAGAAAAGCGGTTAAGCACAAGAGGTTTGAGAAGAGACACATGGAAAGAGTTAGGAATGCGAAGAGAAGAAGGAAGATGAAGTTTGTAAGAGACAGAATTAATTTGATTCTTGATTTTAAAAGGACCAAGGTAGCGAGGACCCAACTTGTAGCTAGGGACACGAAAGCGTATGTACTTTGTCCCCAGGGAGAAAGACAGGAGGAGTTCTTCTCTTTTTATCTGCATGTCTCTTCATTCGAGACGAGGATAGTAGGAGCGGCTTTTGTGTCTCCTTCCAGATAGCGGAGAAGTCCCGGGTTACTTCATCCATGGCAGGAACTCCAGAAGAAGTGGGAATGGGGAGGGGGGGGCAGAGGGTGACGGCCGTACACCACAAAGAATGGGGATTTGGCGGAGGATTCAGAATTTTTTAAATTGTACGAGAATTCAGCCCAGGGCAGAAGGTCGACCCAATCATCTTGGCGGGAGGAGACAAAATGTCGCAAGTAGTCACCAATAATCTAGTTTACTCTTTCCACTTGTCCATTGGATTGTGGGTGATAGGAGGACGAGAAATTTAATTTGATCTTTAATTGATTACAGAGAGCCCTCCAAAATTTTGACACAAATTGAACGCCTCTATCCGAGACGATATGCGTGGGAAGCCCGTGAAGACAAAAAATCTGCAGAAAAACTTGCTTCGCCAACTGTGACGCAGAAGGAAGGCCTGGAAGCGGAATGAAGTGAGCCATTTTGGAAAAACGATTCAACGACCACCCAGATGATGGTGTTGCCATGGGATACGGGAGGTCTGTAATGAAATCCGTGGCAATTTGGTACCATGGTTTCTCAGGGACGGAGTCCAGCAGGCTTCTGGCGAGGAGTTTTTTCCCGGGCACAAACAGTACAAGCCCGAACAAAATCAGTAACGTCACCCTCCAGTGTAGGCCACCAATACAGACGGGAGATTAGCTGAATGGACTTTTTAATGCCAGCATGACCAGCCAGGTGAGAAGAATGCCCCCATTTGAGGATCCTGAGGCGAAGGTGTGGAGGAACAAAACTCTTTCCAGGGGGGGGTTTCCCCAGTGAGGCTGGAGCAGAGGAGACCAGGCACTCAGGTGGTATAATATGCTGCAGAGGGGCTTCAGACTCGGAGGCATCAGAGGAACGAGAAAGGGCGTCAGCTCTGACATTCTTGTCAGCGGGACGGAAGTGTATCTCGAAGTTGAAGAGGGCAAAAAACAACAACCATCTAGCCTGGCGAGGATTCAGACGCTGAGCGGACTGGAGGTAAGACAAATTCTTGTAGTCAGTGTAAATGACAAGGGGGTGTTTGGCACCCTCCAAAAGATGTCTCTACTCCTCGAGTGCTAACTTGATGGCCAGGAGTTCACGATCTCCAATAGAGTAGTTCTTTTCTGCCGGAGAGAAAGTCTTTGAGAAAAAACCACAAGTAATCTTACGTCCTGTAGCGTTTTTTCTGCAGAAGTATGGCTCCGGCTCCGACTGAGGAAGCATCTATTTCCAGGAAGAATGGTTTCAACGGATCAGGTCTGGACAAAACTGGTGCAGAGGCGAAGACAGCTTTGAGACGTTTGAAGGTCTCATCCGCTTGCGGAGGCCACGACTTTGGATTAGCATTCTTCCTAGTCAGAGCCACAATAGGGGCCACAATGGTGGAGAAGTGGGGAATAAACTGTCGATAATAGTTGGCGAATCCCAGGAAGCGTTGGATAGCACGGAATCCAGAAGGGCGTGGCCAATCCAAAACCGCCGACAATTTATCTGTATCCATTTGAAGCCCTTGTCCAGAGACTAGGTAACCTAGGAAAGGAAGACTGTTGCATTCAAAGAGACATTTTTCAAATTTAGCGTACAGGTGGTTTTCACAGAGTCTTTGGAGCACTTGACGGACATGACGACGGTGTTCCTCTAAGTTAGAGGAAAAAATCAAGATGTCATCCAAGTAGACCACAACACAGGTATACAATAAGTCCCGAAAGATCTCATTAACAAAGTCCTGGAAGACTGCAGGGGCATTGCAGAGCCCAAAGGGCATGACTAGATATTCAAAATGTCCATCTCTGGTATTGAAAGCGGTTTTCCACTCATCACCTTTACGGATGCGAATAAGATTATACGCGCCCCTTAAGTCCAGTTTGGTGAAGATACTTGCTCCGCGTAGACGGTCAAAGAGTTCGGAGAGCAAAGGCAGGGGATAGCGGTTTTTGATGGTAATCTTGTTTAAACTGCGGTAGTCAATACATGGGGGTAAGGATCCATCCTTTTTAGAAACAAAGAAGAACCCCGCTCCAGCAGGGGATGAGGATTTCCAAATAAAACCTCTCTTTAGGTTCTCCTGGATATACTCCATCATGGCTTGAGTCTCTGGGGCTGACAGAGGGTAAATCCTGCCACAGGGCGGAGTGGTACCAGGAAGAAGGTCAATGGGACAATCATAAGGTCTATGTGGAGGTAAGACCTCTGCTTGCTTTTTGCAGAATACATCTGAATAGTCCTGGTAAGCCTTGGGAAGGCCTGGTAAAGAAGAAGCCTCAGGGGTTTGACTATTGGGAGCAGATGTGAGACATCGCTTGTGGCAAGAAGGACCCCAACTTTTGATCTCCCAGGTGGTCCAGTCGAGGGTAGGAGCATGACGCTGGAGCCACGGCAATTCGAGAAGAGCGAAAAATTCAATTTTTTCATGGTCAGGGGTTCAGTGCGGTAGCGCACAGTGCAGTCCAATTTCTCTCCGTTTACTGAAGAGATAAAGAGCGGCTTGACGAGACAGGTTACTGGAATACTGAACCTATTAACGAAAGAGGCCAAGATAAAGTTTCCTGCAGAACCTGAGTCCAAGAAGGCCACTGCTGAGAAGGAGGAGTTGGCGGAAGGAGAAATCCGCACAGGTACAGTCAGATGTGGAGAGGCAGAATTCACACCAAGTGTCGTTTCACCCTTGTGAACTAGGTGTGTGCGTTTCTCCTGATGCGGAGGGCGGATAGGACAGTCTTTTAGGAAATGTTCGGTACTAGCACAGTACAGGCACAAATTCTCGTTTCGGCGGCGAGTCCTCTCTTGTATGGTCAGGCGAGACCGATCCACTTGCATAGCCTCCTCGGCGGAAGGCACAGGAACAGATTGCAAAGGATGTTGGAAGAGAGGAGCCTGGGAGAAAAACCGCCTGGTGCGAACAAGATCCTTTTCCTGACGAAGTTGCTGGCGTCTTTCCAAGAAACGCATGTCGATGCGGGTGGCCAAATGGATGAGTTCTGACAGATTAGCAGGAATTTCTCGTGCGGCCAGGACATCTTTGATGTTACTGGATAAGCCTTTCTTGAAGGTCGCGCAGAGGGCCTCATTATTCCAGGATAGCTCTGAGGCGAGGGTGCAGAACTGGATGGCGTATTCACCCACAGAAGAACTCCCTTGGACAAGGTTCAGCAAAGCAGTCTCGGCTGAGGAAGCCCGGGCTGGCTCCTCAAAAACACTACGTACTTCAGAGAAGAAGTACTGGATAGTAGCGGTGGCGGGATCGTTGCGGTCCCAAAGCGGTGTGGCCCCTGACATGCCTTTCCAGACAGGAGACTGACCACGAAAGCCACCTTAGACCTTTCAGTAGGGAATTGGTCCGACATCATCTCCAGATGTAGGGAACACTGGGACAAGAATCCATGGCACAGTTTAGAGTCCCCATCAAACTTGTCTGGAAGAGACAGGCGGAAACTGGGAGCAGCCACTCGCTGCGGAGGAGATGCAGGAGCTGGCGGAGGAGATGGTTGCTGTAGTTGCGGCAGAAGCTGTTGCAGCATAACGTTCAGTTGAGTCAGCTGCTGTCCTTTTTGCGCGATCTGCTGTGATTGCTGGGCGACCACAGTGGTTAGGTCAGCGACACTAGGCAGCGGGACCTCAGCGGGATCCATGGCCGGATCTACTGTCAGGATCCGGACTGGTATGCAGAGAGGACACTGGAGGTGGATCCTCTGTGTCAGTGAGGTGATGGCGTGGGCCGTACCAGGGGAACGTAATCTAAGGGGTTACTGGTTTTCACCAGAGCCCGCCACAAAGCGGGATGGACTTGCATCGGCAGGTAACCCCCAGGTCGTTCCACCCGATAGCGACTCATCCCCACTAACAGCTGAGACAGGCGCGGTACACAGGGACAAGGCAAGAGCAAGGTGGGACGTAGCAGAAGGTCAGGGCAGGCAGCAATGGTTCGTAGTCAGGGGCAACGGTAAGGGTCTGGATACACAGGCTTGGGATACACAAAACGCTTTCTCAAGGCACTAGGGCAACAAGATCCGGCAAGGACAGGAAGGGGAAGTGGGTTTTTATGGAATGGGAGTGATTACAACTGATTGGGCCAGGCACCAATTAGTGGTGCACTGGCCCTTTAAATTTCAGAGAGCCGGCGCGCGCGCGCCCGGACATAACAGCAGGGGAACGGGGCAGGTGAGACGATTGGGATGCGACCCGCGGGCGGGCGCGTCCCGCTACACGGATCGCATCCCCGCCGGCAGTAACAGTGCAGCGTTCCCGGTCAGCGGATCTGACCGGGGCGCTGCTGACAGAAGAACGCCGCGAGTGCTCCGGGGAGGAGCAGGGACCCGGAGCGCTCGGCGTAACAATTGGCACATAGAGGTAGGCATCCTTGATGTCCACCGAAGAAAGAAACTCCCTTTGTTCTAGGGATGCCACTACCGAACGGAGAGATTCCATTCGGAAGTGGAGGATGAGAAAATGACGGTTGAGACGCTTGAGGTCTAGGATTGGTCGTACAGAACCGTTCTTCTTGGGGACCACAAAAAGATTGGAATAGAAACCCCGAAAATGTTCCCCTGGAGGAACGGGAACGATAACCCCCTGAAGAAGCAGAGACTGGAGAGCCTCTCGAAATTGCTTCGCCAGAGAAGGAGACCGGGGGGCTCGGGATCGAAAAAAAGCGATCCCTCGGGAGGGAGGCGAATTCGATTCGGTAACCGTTGGACACCACGTCCCTGACCCAGGAGTCCTGAATGTGTGTGGTCCAGAAGTCTCGAAAAAGTAAGAGACGACCTCCCACCTGAGAAAAAACTGCGGGTGGGGGCTTCACTTCATGCGGAAGTGGGTTTGCGGTTGCCTGATTTGGTTGCAAACCAGTCGGAACGGTTGGTGTCCGACTTCCAAGACGGGCGCGCCCGGAACGAGGGAGCCTTCTTGTCCCACGAAGGCGCCTGCTCAGACCCCTTGCTGGGGCCAAGGGTCAGAAAGGAAGAGGACTTCCTTTGGGAAGTAAAGCGCGCCTTATTTTGAGGCAACAAGGAACTCTTACCCTCCGTCGCCTCAGAGATAATCTCGTCAAGGTGCTTGCCAAAAAGACGGCCACCCGTAAAAGAAAGCTCAGTGAGAGACCCTTTGGAAGCAGCATCCGCATTCCAAGCTTTAAGCCAAATAGAACGGCGGAGAGCGGCTAGGTGACCCACAGCAAAAACAGAACAACGGTCTGACTGCATGGAAGCTGTGCACAGAAATTCCCCAGCTTTAGAGCATTGGAGAGCCAGAGCAGACAGATCCTCTGGAGGGGATCCCGCTAGGATACCCATACGGAGTTTTAGGTACCACTCCGATAGGGCCTTGCAAGCCCATGTCGAGGCGAAGATGGGAAGAAGCGAAGAGCCAGCTGCTTCAGAGGCAAACTTCGCTAAGGACACCTTCTTGTCCGTGGAATCCTTGAAGGCAGCCGCATCTGCCAGTGGCAGTGTAGTAGCCTTAGAGATTCGGGAGATTGGTGGATCCACTGAAGGAGGAGAAACCACCTTAGTGACAAGATCCTTGTTAAATGGATAACGTTCTTGAATCGTCTTTATTCCCGGGAACCTCTTGTCTGGATGTTTCCATGCAGATTCCAGAATGGTGCCAAAGTCAGCGTGAGAGATGAACCTTTGAGGTGCTGGCTTAGCACGATGAAGGATACTTCAGGAGTTACATCCGAAGATCCTGGGTCCTCTTAAGTGAAAGGTGTCTCTTATGGCTGCGACCAATGAGTTCACCGTTTCAACTGTACTCGAGCGGTCCTCTGAGTCAGATACCGATTCGGAAACCTCGTCAGCCAGTTCACCAGGAGAATGTGAACGAGTGGAGGCAGTCCTGGAGGGTGGTGACCCTGACCGGGTACGCGGCTCTGGCATGGCAGAGCGGCGACTCCGAGAACGTCCTCTGGAGGAGCGACGTTAGTGACCAGATGACAGGGGGGGCGGGACCCATGGGGGGTGCGCCCACGCCTATCTGAAAACTCAATGGAAGAGTCGGACGAGGCACCCCTAGTACACTTGTGAGAGCGTGAAATATGTGGGGAAGAGGAGCGGGCTCCCAGAGTGGGCCGGCACAGGGCAGACCCCTTCAAGGTGGACGCCACTTCCCGGGAGGCCTCAGCCACCGAACGGGAGACTTGAGTCAAGTCAGCCATATACTGGGTCAGAGAAGAAACCCAGGCTGGAGGGGCGGCTGAATCCACCGGAACCAAAAGGGCATCCGGGGGTACCAGGGGGTCTGGGGGAGCAGTAGAGTAGGCAGAGCAAGTGGGCTCAGTAGAGCCAGGCATCTTAGCATTACAGTGCTAACAGACAAAATAAGACACCGACATTCCAGTTTTCTGTTTAGAGGGAGGAACAGCTCTGGGTACGGACATAATAAGAAAAAGACAGGAACTTTCTCACCCTAGTCTGTGTCCCCTGGCAGCTGCAGTGAGGAGAACTCGGCTCTGTGCAGCTAGAGTGTAAAACGGGCCAGCCAATAGCCAGAGAGGGGCGTGCCTGAGGCAGAGGCACTAACTCATTGGCCCCTACTGAAATTCGCGCCCATGGCGCTGATTGGAGGCCACTTCGCACCTCTAGGGAGCTCTGACAGCCCAGGGGGTGGAGCTATGAGAAGAGGAGAAGAAGCTGTAATGGCACCCGCTCCTTGTCCCGAGCGCACATGTCAGCCGCATATGCGCTCGGGGGGAAGTGAGCGGGTGGCCCAAACGCCGGCAGCGGCTGCCGGAGAAAACGAAAATAAGCCGGCGCTCAGAGCGCCCGGCCAGAACGAGCGCCGCGGCTGTCAGCAGCATATAAGGTGCCGCGGTCATAGCCGTACAGAAAAACCACCACACACACACTTAGTGAAGCAGTAAAAACACATTCACACAGTGTAAAAACAGAATGCATGCCCCCTAATATGCCACTGCTCCCAGAATAAAAGTCAAGCCCCAGCATAAGCCAGCCCCATAAACCTGAAAAGGTGGGACAAAAACTGAGGGTCTCCAGAGGTTGCAAGTCCGCACCTAAGGGAGAAAAGGGAAATGTACTTACCTCAGTCAGAAGAACTTACCTAATGGAGTCTTCCATGAAGTCTTCAGTCAGCTTTTTGTCGCCTGCATCACGCCTAGCTGCTATGCGCGAGCGAGGCGAGCAGGGGAATAGGGGGACCCGGACCCATGAGGTACCAACCCAGGCGCTGATCGTTGGCGAGGGGGGGTGAACAGCGCATATACGCAATGTCTGTGCCCCCTTACTCGCAATGGGGAAACAGGGAACCGGAGTCCCTGAGTCCCCACCTGAAAACATGAAAGAAAAAGGAATAAAAACCTAACACGTACCTATACTAGGAAAACAATCAATCAGAAGACCTGGTCTGGAGAATTCCAGACCATGTCCACCTCCTGCAAGACACTAAGCTAAAACTGATTAGCTCAGGGCCTGGAGGCGGGTATATCCTGCTGGGAGGAGCCGACTTTTTTTTATTACCATAGTGTCACACCTCCTAGAGACAGCAGCATACACCCACGGTCTGTGTCCCCCAATGGAGCCGATAGAGAAAACTGTGCATAACACTTATCTTCAGTTATCTGCATTGTGAACAATTTAATGGATGGATTAATTAACCAATGGGTCATGGTATGCAAAGCCAAACTTTTCTGTCCCTTTTGGGAGGGGGGGGCAATTAGACACCATAATAGGGAGACCATGATGACCTTTGCTTTGGAGTCCCCTTTCTCCAACGCACACCACTGCCTACAAGCTTTGTCTCTGCCTAACATGTAGTCCACATTAAGATGAAAAGTTGTGTTAGAACAGAGAGTAACGGTGAGTATAGAACAGATTATTGCTCAGCTTTAAACGACACTGAACACATCACTGATCATCACATAAAGGGTTACTCCGCTCCCCAGCGTCCGGAACATTGAGTTCCTGAATGCTTTTTGCGGGCTTCCGTGTTCACGCCCGCCCCCTCGTGACGTCACACCCCGTCATGTGACCTTTCCGTGGCGCCCCCTTCCCATAGACTTTCATTGAGGGGGCAGGCCGTGACATCACGAGTGGGCTGGCGTGAACACGGAAGCCCGCACACAGCATTCAGGAACTCAATGTGAACATTGAGTTCCTGAACGCTGGGGAGCGGAGTAACCCTTTAAGACAAAACCTACCTTTTGATGGGTGGTTTCACTCATATCCAGCATCTGAATTATTCTGGGAGGATGCATCTCTCTAGTGTTGGCTAATCGCTGCTCTGTCGTGAAGGACATCTCCTGAAGAAATGCTGATGGAGTTAAGGTCATCTAAAAGTGGAGGAAAGCCAACAAGGAAGTCTCATTAACAGATGTATGCTTAAATGGTCACTGTGGTTTCAAACAACTTCCCTCCATTTTATAGCCAGTGTGATCCCTAACAAATTTGTAGATCACATCAGTAAACTAAAATAACTCCTTAACCCCAAAAGCAGCTCTAATGTGTTGGCTTCTAGTTGACTCACTGCTCTTCAATCTACTGTATACTGCATGTTGTTAGGAAAGCTCTGTCTCAAGTAAAAGCTAGTATAGGACAGATTAGAGGAAGAGGAGGTGGGGTGTAGCATGTGCTATGTGCAGGAAAGCCTGGGCTGTGGACTTGTTATCTATGCCTGCTAAAGACAATCCACAAAGGTAAATCAAGGTTTCCCTCTCATCTCTGGACAGCTGTCTCTTGTGTAAATACCTAAATACAAAGCTACTGTTGTTTTTCCACAGTGGTGCAGTGTGATATCTTCCCCCTCCCTTACTTTAACTTATCGACAGCAGCTCAGTGCTCAGTGTAACCCTCGCCTTGTTGTGATCCTGCTACTGTTGTTCCTTCTTGTGATCCTGCTGCTCACACAGCACCTTGCAAAAACCAATGCATCAGTAATCACTTCTCCCTTCCTTATGCCATCTAGTACTGTAATGTGTAAATCATCAGCTCAGCACAGTGTAGCCTGTTCAGTGCAGTGCACTTTCTCCAGCACTATGCCATAGCAAAGAGGAATATGTGCTTTTAATGGCCAGAGAGGAAGGGAAAACCATGTTGTGTACTACTGGCGAACCACCCAACTCTAGTTCTGCTCCCTAAAAGGAAGAGAATAATAAATGGCTCTACACTATTGAGAGGATTTTCATGAGCTCAATTACAGCAGTGAGAGAACTAAAATAACCCTGTGACCTCTCTGAAGATTTACTCTAACAAAACTATGTAGGTTTCAACGGGTACATTTTCAGCATTAGTACAATACAATACGAATCACTTTGTATATTAAGAGATCAGAAGAACCTTTAAAAATTTCTTAGGAGCTGTATCTGCCACTTTAAAGTGTACCTGTCGTCAACAAAAATGTTTTATATAAGGCAGATAATACCATTATATGTATATTTGTAATATACATTGGTTCTGTGTGTCTCTATGAGGAGTCGAAATACAGGAAGTGAGGGTGGAAAAGCAGGGCTCTGTGCACTAAGGCTGCTTTCACACTATGAATTTCTCCGTTTAGGAACTTCCGTCAGAAGTTCCGTCACTACAGTATGCAGTAATTTTTCCGCCACAATGTCCCGTCACTGTATAGCGCCCATAATGAATTACGGGCATATACGGGTGCAAACGGGCAGTTACAAAACCCCATAGGCTGCAATGCAATTTAGTCACGGTCGTCAGGGGTTTTGTAACGGCCGGGTTTCGCAGCTGTAGTGATGGAACTTCTGACGGAAGTTCCTAAACGGAGAAATTCATAGTGTGAAAGCAGCCTAAGAAAAAGCAGGACAGTGTGCACTGAGGCTCTATAACATGCTCCTGGCTCATACATCAGGATGATTGACAAGCCAGGAGTCTGCACAGAGCCCTGCTTGTCCTGCCCTCACTTACTGTATTTGGACTTCTCATAGAGACACACAGACAGTAGATGCAGGGACAGCATTTTTTCTTCTGGAAATCAGCAAGGAATTTTCTGTGAGGTTTTTAGTGCTAAATTTGTTGGGGTTTTTCATTTGGCTTTTAGGTGTTTTTCTCAACCTCCCACTGATTTAAACATGAGCTATCAAGCAGAAGCTGCATTTCTTTTTAAGGTGTTTTTGACGTGTTTTGGGCACATTTTTTACCATGCAAACATACCCAACAGTGTTGTAACAGGAGACTTGCTCCTGCTGAAATTTCATAGTTGGGGCACAGTATTCACATTACTCTGCTTTTATTGGCACAGATATTGGCCTTACCTAAAGATACCAGCAGTGCAGAGTGGAGCCTTACCTGCCTCCTGATGGACCTCTATGAGGCAATGGTGAAGTCACTGTCCTAGTGAGGGACAAGTATTATTTCTGAACAGCTGTCTGACTTGATTTGTTTGTGCCCTGGATAATCCCTAGGTTCAGTCACCGACATCTGTCTGCCTAAGCCTTGCAATGATGGATAAAAAAAAACGACCCAATTTATGGAGCACTTATTACCATGACGGCGGCCTCTTCATGTTTAGTCAGCTTGGGGTTGCGCGGAGCTTGGACTTTGCTCTGGATACTGCTTGGCATGTCTGAGGGGCTTAGTACATCTGGGAAGAGAGGAGAATTAGACTTTACTGCTGGGCACCACAGCTCTACCTCCAGTAAATAAGCAATACCCATCCTTGGATGTGACCTTTATATACATATAAACATATGTTCATTGCAGCTTTTATGTAAAGAAGATTTCCTTATCATTCACACAATACAACACTCTATTGTGCAGCTTGCATACAAATAAACAGCAATCCCTAGTCAAAAGAAACGGCAGCATTATTCTCTTCTGGTCAGAAGTTTATTAGCTACCGGTATGTCTGTTTATAGAAAAGCTGGGTGACAACAATATGACCGGCACTATGGCTACGACAGGCGTTGTCACTCAACTCTCCTAGACTGGTAGATTATGTAGTGCCGAGTTCTCAGAAACAGCATTTTTAATACTCAGGACTCTAGGAAAGCTGGATGACAGAACAATCTATGTCAGTTTCACCAGATTACCCAGAAGCCATTTGACAGTTTTGGGACTAACATTTACTGGGCAGAATGCTCCTTTACCATACCTGGATCTAATGGTGTAAGAATCAACACATGACACAACCACTGTTAATCTGTAGACAATGGCTCCTGTCCTATGAAATGCTCATCTTGACATGTTGCACCTGTGTATCCCCCAGTGACCACAGGTAGCAAGGGAGCATAAGAACCAGTGTGAGTCTCTTATAATATCAATATAGGTGCTGAGGCTCTGTAGCGAGACAGAAAAAGCATCACATAGTTTCTGATGACACAATACCACAGGTTTCTTCAACGTAGAGTCTCCCAGGACAGTCATAAGGGTGCAGACAGAAAATATCCACGGACATACATAAGGAATTACAGTCATGGCCATAAATGTTGGCACCCCTGACATTTTTCCAGAAAATTAAGTATTTCTCACAGAAAAGGACTGCAGTAACACATGTTTTGCTATACACATGTTTATTCCCTTCGTGTGTATTGGAACTAAACCAAAAAAAGGGAGGAAAAAAAGCTAATTGGACATAATGTCACACCAAACTCCAAAAATGGGCTGAAGAAAATTATTGGCACCCTTAACTTAATATTTGGTTGCACACACTTTGGAAAAAATAACTGAAATCAGTGGCTTCCTATAACCATCAATAAGCTTCTTACACCTCTCAGCAGGAATGTTGGACCACTCTTCCTTCGCAAACTGCTCCAGGTCTCTATTTTTGGAAGGGAGCCTTTTCCCAACAGCAATTTTAAGATCTCTCCACAGGTTTTCATTGGGATTTAGATCTGGACTCATTGCTGGCCACTTCAGAACTTTCCAGCGCTTTGTTACCTTCCATTTCTGGGTGCTTTTTGACGTATGTTTGGGGTCACTGTCCTGCTGGAAGACCCAAGATCTCAAATGCAAACCCAGCTTTCTGACACTTGGCTGTACAATGCGACCCAAAATCTGTTGGTAATCCTCAGATTTCATGATGCCTTGCACACATTTAAGGCACCCAGTGCAAGAGGCAGCAAAACAACCCTAAAACATCATTGAACCTCCACCATATCTCACTGTAGGTACTGTGTTCTTTTGTTTGTAGGCCTCATTCTGTTTTCAGTAAACAGTAGAATGATGTGCTTTACCAAAAAGCTCTATCTTTGTCTCATCTGTCCACAAGATGTTTTTCCAGAAGGATTTTGGCTAAGGTTCATTTTGGCAAAATGCAGTCTTGCTTTTTTATGTCTCTGTGTCAGCAGTGGGGTCCTCCCGGGTCTCCTGCCATAGCATTTCATTTCATTTAAATGTCGACGATAGTTCGTGCTGACACTGATGCTTCCTGAGTCTGAAGGACAGCTTGAATATCTTTGGAACTTGTTTGGGGATGCTTATCCACCATCCGGACTATACTGCGCTGACACCTTTCATCAATTTTTCTCTTCCGTCCACACTCAGGAAGATTAGCTACAGTGCCATGAGTTGCAAACTTCTTGATTATGTTGTGCACTGTGGACAAAGGCAAATCTAGATCTCTCGAGATGGACTTGTAACCGTGAGATTGTTGATATTTTTCCACAATTTTGGTTCTCAAGTCCTCAGACAGTTCTCTTCTCCTCTTTCTTTTGTCCATGCTTAGTGCGGCACACACAGACACACAATGCAAAGACTAAGTGAACTTCTCTCATTTTTATCTGCTTTCAGGTGTAATTTTTATATTGCCCACACCTGTTACTTGCCCCAGGTGAGTTTAAAGGAGCATCACATGCTTGAATTAATCTTAATTTTGAAAGGGAGCCAATCATTTTGTCCAGCCCATTTTTGAAGTTTGGTGTGATATTATGTCAAATTAGCTTTTTTTCCTGCTTTTTTTTGTTTAGTTCCAATACACACAAAGGGAATAAACATGTGTATAGCAAAACATGTGTTACTGCAATCCTTTTCTGTGAGAAGTTACTTCATTTTCTAGAAAAACATCATGGGTGCCAACATTTATGGCCATGACTGTATGCTCGGAATTTCCGCCGTGTGAACATAGCCTTATACTGGTGGGGTTTGCAGAAGTTATAATGGATAATGATATTGGGAGTTAAACTGAAATGGACAACATATGTGATAATGGAGAGTGATGTTTGGAGTTATACCTGTATGGACTACATACATAATAATGGATAGTGAGAATAGGGGTTATACCTGTATGGTCTACATACATAATAATGGATAGTGAGGATAGGGATTATACCTGTATGGCCTACATACATAATATTGGAGAGTGAGGATAGGGGTTATATCTGTACGGTCTACATTCATAATAATGGATAGTGAGGATAGGGGTTATATCTGTATGGTCTACATACATAATAATGGATAGGGAAGATAGGGGTTATACCTGTATGGTCTACATACATAATAATGTATAGTGAGGATAGGGGTTATACCTGTATTGTCTACATACATAATAATGGATAGTGAGGATAGGGGTTATACCTGTGTTGTCTATATACATAATAATGGAGAGTGAGGATAGGGGTTATACCTGTATGGCCTACATACATAATAATGGATAGTGAGGATAGGGGTTATACCTGTATGGCCGACAGACACAATAATGGATAGTGAGGATAGGGGTTATACCTGTATGGCCTACATACATAATAATGGATAGTGATGGTAGGGGTTATACCTGTATGGCCTACATACATAATAATGGATAGTGAGGATGGGAGTTATACCTTTATGACCCACATACATGATAAGGTACAGTAATCATTGGAGTTATACCTGTGTGGTCTACAGAGGGGATAAAAAGTTTGGGCACTCCAGGTAAAAAATTTTATTACAGTGCATATAGAAGCCAAGGAAAGATGGAAAAAATTTCCAAAAGGCATCAAATTGCAGATTAGACATTCTTATAATATGTCAACAAAAGTTAGATTTTATTTCCATCATTTACACTTTCAAAATAACAGAAAACAAAAAAATGGTGTCTGCAAAAGTTTGGGCACCCTGCAGAATTTATAGCATGCACTGCCCCCTTTGCAAAGCTTGAGACCTGCCAGTGTCATGGATTGTTCTCAATCATCATCTGGGAAGATCAGGTGATGTCAATCTCAAAGGTTTTAAATGCCCAGACTCATCTGACCTTGCCCCAACAATCAGCACCATGGGTTCTTCTAAGCAGTTGTCTAGAAATCTGAAACTGAAAATAGTTGACGCTCACAAAGCTGCAGAAGGCTATAAGAAGATAGCAAAATGTTTTCAGATGTCAATATCCTCTGTTTGGAATGTAATTAAGAAATGGCATCAGGAACAGTGGAAGTTAAAGCAAGATCTGGAAGACCAAGAAAAATATCAGACAGAACAGCTCGCAAGATTGTGAGAAAAACAATTCAAAACCCAGGTTTGACTGCACAATCCCTCCAGAAAGATCTGGCAGACACTGGAGTTGTGGTACACTATCTATCTATCTATCTATCTATGTATATATATATATATATATATAAATATATATATATAACTCAACGTGTGTGTGTGTGTATGCATGTGTGTGTGTGTATGTTCCAGCATCATGTCCAAATGGCTAAAGATATTAACATGAAACTTGGCACACATGTTACTTATATGCCAACAACAAACATAGGATAGGTAATTTAACCCTTACTCACCCCCATTTGCCAGGGGCGGGGTTTTTATTTAAAGTCCCATACAAGTCTATGGGAAATATATGTTACTGCATAACTTCCAAACGTCTGGAGATATTTCGATAATACTTGGTAACATGTAACTTATATGTCAACTTAAAATATAGGATAGTTAATTTAACCCTTAACTACCCCCATTTGTGAGGGTCGGGGTTTGTGTTTAAAGTCCCATGCAAATCAATGGGAAATGTATGTTCTCACATAACTTCTGTACGGCTGGAGATATTTCAATACCTGGTACACATACTACAGGTCGGGATATAAGGACGGGATAGGAGGTCGGGATAGGAGGTCAAGATAGGAGGACGGGATGGTTGAGATAGGAGGTCGGGATAGGAGGATGGGATAGGAGGACGGGATATGAGGACGGGATATGAGGTCGGGATAGGAGGTTGAGATAGAAGGATGAGATAGGAGGACGAGATAGGAGGACGAGATAGGAGGACAGGATAGGAGGATGGGATAGGAGGTCGGGATAGGAGGACGGGATAGGAGGTCGGAATAGGAGGTCGGAATAGGAGGACGGGATAGGAGGTCGGGATAGGAGGTCGAGATAGTAGGTCGAGATAGGAGGACGGGATAGGAGGTCAGGATAGGAGGTCGAGATAGGAGGACGGGATAGGAGGACGGGATAGGAGGACGGAATAGAAGAACGGGATAGGAGGTCGGGATAAGAGGTCGAGATAGGAGGTCGGGATAGGAGGTCGGAATAGGAGGTCGAGATAGGAGGTCGAGAAAGGAGAACGGGAGAGGAGGTCGGGATAGGAGGTCAGGATAGGAGGTCGAGATAGGTCGAGATAGGAGTATGGGATAGGAGAATGGGATATGAGGACGGGATAGAAGGATGGGATAGGAGGTCGGGATAGGAGGACGGGATAGGAGGATGGGATAGGAGGACTGGATAGGAGGACGGGATAGGAGGTTGGGATAGGAGGTTGTGGTATGAGGATGGGATATGATGACGGGATATGGGGTTGGGATTTGACAACAATATATGGGGATGGGTTATGAAGTCAAAAGCTTCCTGCTTTGTTGATTTTTCTCCCCAACAAGGATTAGGAAGGAAAAACCGGGCAACGCCGGGTACTCAGCTAGTTCCACTATAAAGAGATACTTGTACAAATATGGTCTTCATGGAAGAGCCATCAGAAGAAAACCTCTTCCACGTCCTCACGACAAAAATCAGCGTTTGAACTTTGTAAATGAACATATAGACAAGCCTGATGCCTTTTGGAAACAAGTTCTGTGGACCGATGAGGTTAAAATTGAACTTTTTGGCCGGAATGAGCAAAGGGACGTTTGGAGAAGAAGGGGAACAGAATTTAATTAAAAGAACCTCTGTCCAACTGTTAAGCATGGAGGTGGATCAATCATGCTTTTGGGTTGTATTGCAGCCAGTGGCACAGGGAATATCTCACGAGTAGAAGGAAAAATGGATTCAATAAAATTTCCAATTTTTGGATGCTAACTTGATGCCATCTGTGAAAAAGCTGAAGTTAAAGAGAGGATGGCTTCTACAAATGGATAATGATTCTAAACACATCTCGAAATCGACAGGGGGATTACATTAAGAGGCGTAAACTGAAGGTTTTGCCATGCATTCACAATCTCCTGACCTCAACATAATTGAAAATCTATGGATATACCTTAACCCCTTAAGGACACAGCCCTTTTTCACCTTAGGGACTGAGCCCTTTTTCGCAATTCTGACCACCGTCGCTTTACGAATTAATAACTCGAAACCGCTTTTATCGAATATTCTGATTCTGAGATTGTTTTTTCGTGACATATTCTACTTTATTTTGGTGGTAAATTTTCGGCGTTACTTGCACCCTTTTTTGGTGAAAAATCCCAAAATTTCAAGAAAATTTAGAAAATTTAGCATTTTTCTAACTTTGAAGCTCTTTACTTGTAAGGAAAATGGATATTCCCAATAAATTTTATTTTTATTCACCAAAACAATATGTCCACTTTATGTTGGCATCATAAAATGGACATATTTTTGCTTTTTGAAAAAATTAGAGGGCTTCAAAGTAGAGCAGAAATTTTCAAAAATTTCATGAAAGTTGCAAAATCTGAAGGGACAGATGTTACAGAACTACAACTCCCAGCATGCCTGGGCAGTCTAGGCATGCTGAGAGTTGCAGTTTGGCCTTCCTAGTGGTTGCCACAGTAAAGATCACTTTACTTTCACTTTCATTCACCACCCCCCCCCCCCCCCTTGTTTCCCAACCTGTGCCTGTCTCTAGCGACGATCGGGGGTCCCCACGCATCTTTTCCTCCAGGTACCGGCCTCCATCTTCTCCCCACATTCCCCACGTCATGCAGGGGTGGACAGAACAGGGGGTTGCCATGGCAACCCACTGTCCTGCGCTGCCATTGGTCAGAATCAGTTCTGACCAATGGCAGGGGATAGGAGGAGATTGCAGCACTGCGACCTCGCTCCTAGCTCTCAGGATGATCGGGGCTGTCACTGACAGCTCCGATCATCCCTATTTTCCGGGTGATCGGGTCACCAGGGACCCAATCAGCCCGGAATAGCAGAAAATCGCATGTCTGTATTGACATGCTATTTTCTGCGATCACCGACATGGGGGGTCTCAGGGACCCCCCTGGGAGAGGGAGATGTGCCAGGATGCCTGCTGAATTATTCCAGAAGGCATCCCGGTCCAGTCCCCAACCGGCTAGCGGCGGGGATCGGAATTCCCACAGGCGTATGCATACGCCCCACGTCTATAAGGACTCGGGATGCAGGGCGTATGCATATGCCCGGCGTCCTGAAGAGGTTAAAAGAGCAGTGCGTGACAGATAGCCGAGAAATCTCAAAGAAATGGAAGACTTTTGTAAGGAAGAATAGGCAAAGATACCTCAAACAAGAATTGAAAGCCTCTTGGCTGGCTACAAAAAGCGTTTACAAGCTGTGATACTTGCCAAAGGGGGCAGTATTAACTCTGCACCGTGCCCAAACTTTTCAGACGCCATTTTTTTTTGTTTTCTGTTATTTTGAAAGTGTAAATGATGGAAATAAAATCTAACTTTTGTTGACATATTATAAGAATGTCTAATCTCTAAGATTTTTCCATCTTTCCTTAGCTTCTTTATGCACATTAATACAAATTTTTACCTGGGGTGCCCAAACTTTTGATCCCCACTGTATGTACATGCTAATGGATAATGAAGATAGGGATTATACCTGTATGGTCTATGTATATGATAATGGATGGTGATGTGTGGAGTTATACTGATATAGCTAACATACATGATAAAGGATAGTGAAAATGGGAGTTATACCTGTATGGTTTACATACATTATAGCGAATGTTGACCGTCGGAGTTATATTAATATTGCCAACAAAAGTCATAATATATATATATGGCCGAACAAACTCATAATGTAGCATTTCAACTGTGACTCTGGTCCCTGCTCACAAAATGACCATAATGATAAAGGGCAGAGCACATATAGGGTGCCATAAGACCCATCAGGAGGAGAGGAACATTATATCCGTGGTCTTCAATCCGTGGTACTTTTTGTGCGGAACTAGAACTCCCAGAGTGTCCTAACAGTTATAGAATAAGGATCACTGCCTTCTACAGTATGAATTCCAGTACAAAGACTGTAGCTTGATATTTGATAGGGTGGTGATTGCACTGCTATAATATCCCACATGGCAGTAGTATATGGAACCTATAAGGTGCCTCTCTTAAGAATAAACGTTATTATATGGTTGCATTAGAGATAGGTGGTTTTCCATCATGTCTATTTTATTCCCTCTAACAATATTTTTAATGTTTGATGTGACCTGGCTCTTGATGCATAGGCTGACACCCTGCCCTGCGGTGTCCTGAAATCCCTGTTTCATATCTTCTATCTCTTCTCCGTTCAGGGACATTAATCCATCCTTAGCAAGCAGATTACAGCTGTCAGGAGGATTAGAGCTGACCTGACACTCAGAATATGGGTTATGTTTACAGCAATATGAATGATGTTAAGCCACCCTCTTGGAGCTCAGCACCAGACAAGCCCTGTAACAGCAGCATCCACAGAACAACTTCATGATGGTGAGAGCTGCTACCTCCCCAGTGCTGGACCCTCTACCTGAAGCCAACCCGTTTAATGTTTTGCAGCTCCTTTCAGGGCTCATGGAAGAAATTTTTTTGGGAAATAGGAACTACCGTATACCTAAAATGTCTACTTAACCCCTTAAGGACTCAGCCCATTTTGGCCTTAAGGACTCAGACAATTTAATTTTTACGTTTTCATTTTTTCCTCCTCGCCTACTAAAAATCATAACTCTTTTATATTTTCATCCACAGACTAGTATGAGGGCTTGTTTTTTGCGCGACCAGTTGTCCTTTGTAATGACATCACTCATTATATCATAAAATGTATGGCGCAACCAAAAAACACTATTTTTGTGGGGAAATTAAAACGAAAAACGCAATTTTGCTAATTTTGGAAGGTTTTGTTTTCACGCCGTACAATTTATGGTAAAAATGACGTGTGTTCTTTATTCTGAGGGTCAATACGATTAAAATGATACCCATTATTATATACTTTTATATTATTGTTGCGCTTAAAAAAAATCACAAACTTTTTAACCAAATTAGTACGTTTATAATCCCTTTATTTTGATGACCTCTAACTTTTTTATTTTTCCGTATAAGTGGCGGTATGGGGGCTCATTTTTTGCGCCATGATCTGTACTTTTTTTTGATACCACATTTGCATATAAAAAACTTTTAATACATTTTTAATAATTTTTTTTTTATAAAATGTATTAAAAAAGTAGGAATTCTGGATTTTTTTTTTTTTTTCGTTCACGCCGTTCACTGTACGGGATCATTAACATTTTATTTTAATAGTTCGGACATTTACGCACGCGGCGATACCAAATATGTCTATAAAAAATGTTTTTTACGCTTTTTGGGGGTAAAATAGGAAAAAACGGCCGTTTTACTTTTTTATTTGGGGGAGGGGATTTTTCACTTTTTTTTTACTTTAACTTTTACATTTTTTTACATTTTTTTTTACACTTGAATAGTCCCCATAGGGGACTATTCATAGCAATACCATGATTGCTAATACTGATCTGTTCTATGTATAGGACATAGAACAGATCAGTATTATCGGTCATCTCCTGCTCTGGTCTGCTCGATCACAGACCAGAGCAGGAGACGCCGGGAGCCGCACGGACGAAGGAGAGGGGACCTCCGTGCGGCGTTATGAATGATCGGATCCCCGCAGCAGCGCTGCGGGCGATCCGATCGTTCATTTAAATGGCGAACTGCCGCAGATGCCGGGATCTGTATTGATCCCGGCACCTGAGGGGTTAATGGCGGACGCCCGCGAGATCACGGGCGATCAGCAGCCGGGATCAGCCGCGCATGACACGGGCATCGCTCCGATGCCCGCGGTTATGCTTAGGACGTAAATGTACGTCCTGGTGCGTTAAGTACCACCTCACCAGGACGTACATTTACGTCCTGCGTCCTTAAGGGGTTAAGCAACATAAATTCTGGGGCAACTGTGTACATACATTACTTTAACTGATTGTGGATGGGAGGATGATACATACATACATACATATGTTCGAGTTTTGGGAGTGACTGAAGGTTCTGGAGATAAAGTCACTCTCATACTCCAGTTTTGGTGGTGTGTTGGAGTCCTGAACCTGATCTTACAGGTGTTATAGGAGTTACTCTAAAGCTCATCTTATCCTCTATGCTTTGGATAGGAGAAAAGATGTCTAGGGGAGGAGTACCCCTTTAAGATAGGCTAAATTGGGTGGGTAAGTGTTATCTCCAGTGAGCCATATAAGTAGGGAGGGGGAGTTACCTCTCTCAGTTGGCTAGAGTCAGGAATAGTGAATAGCTTGCCCACCCGCCCTTATGAGTGTCAATACTCTGCCTGAGGGTTTATGGACCTGTTGTTTGACACTATAGCAGCAGCCAGCAGGAAGAAGGTCTTTATAGCAGTTATTAAAAAGGGTATTGGGTTCCATTGTAGGTGTGAAGACCCCTTCTAAAATGGAGTATTTGGTTATGGAGGAATTACTCTGTTCTTGCTTGGGTCCTGTGGAAAAATGATATGCGAAAAAGTAGAGATAACTTGTCAACCTCAAGTCAGCGCAAGAGAACTGGAGATATTACAACAGGCTACTGCTTGTAAAATGGTTATTAAAGGATTTGTCCCATTAACAAAAAATGGTCTTAATTGATATATTATGTAAAATTAAACATAATTCAAATGCACAAGTATTTTTAAAAATGTACTGTTTGAGATATTTTGTTTACTAAGGTTAGTTATCCCTCCATATGCCTGCTTTGTTTTGATAACCACTGCCCTTGGTTACAATCGTCTTTGGTGGTCACATGTTCAGTTCAACTGCAATCTCCTAAAAAGAACTGGCAATTGGTCTCCCCTGTGCATGTAAGCAAGGGGGATTATGGGGAAGTGTGTGCTCTGTTGCCTAACAACCGCAGGTTCATCGCTCAGAGAGGAAACCAGGAGTGATCAGATCCATGGGGGAGAGGAGTTGTACAGGGATGTAAGTTATGTTACTTAAAAACAGCACATTTGAACTCCTTTACATATACACTGCTCAAAAAAATAAAGGGAACACTTAAACAACACATTGTAACCCAAGTCAATCACACTTCTGTGAAATCACACTGTCCACCAGGAAGCAACACTGATTGACAATCAATTTCACATGCTGTTGTGCATATGGAACAGACAACAGGTGGAAAGTATAGGCAATTAGCAAGACACCCACAATAAAGAAATTGTTCTTCATGCGGTGACCACAAACCACTTCTCAGTTCCTATGCTTCTTGACTGATGTTTTGGTCACTTTTGAATGCTGGCAGTGCTTTCACTCTAGTGGTAGCATGAGACGGAGTCTACAACCCACACAAGTGGCTCAGGTAGTGCAGATCATCCTGGATGGCACATAAATGCGAGCTGTGGCAAGAAGGTTTGCTGTGTCTGTCAGCGTAGTGTACAGAGCGTGGAGGCACTACCAGGAGACAGGCCAGTACATCAGAGATGTGGAGGAGGCCGTAGGAGAGCAACAACCCAGCAGAAGGACCACTACCTCCGCCTTTGTGCAAGGATGAGAAGGAGGAGCACTGCCAGAGCCCTGCAAAATGATCTCCAGCAGGCCACAAATGTGCATGTGTCCACTCAAACGGTTAGAAACAGACTCCATGAGGGTGGTATGAGGACCCGAGGTCCACAGGTGGGGGTTGTGCTGACAGCCCAACGCCGTGCAGGATGTTTGGAATTTGCCAGAGAACACCAAGATTGGCAAATTTGCCACTGGGGCCCTATGCTCTTTACAGATGAAAGCAGGTTCACACTGAGCACATGTGACAGACATGACAGAGTCTGGAGATGCCGTGGAGAACGTTCTGCTGCCTGCAACATCCTCCAGCATGACCGGTTTGGCAGTGGGTCAGTAATGGTGTGGGGTGGCATTTCTTTGGAGGGCCGCACAGCCCTTCATGTGCTTGCCAAAGGTAGCTTGACTGCCATTAGGCACCGAGATGAGATCCTCAGACCCCTTGTGAGACAATATGCTGGTGCTGTTGGCCCTGGGTTCCTCCTAATGCAAGACAATGCTAGACCTCATGTGGCTGGAGTGAGTCAGCAGTTCCTGCAAGAGGAAGGCATTGATGCTATGGACTGGCCCGCCCGTTCCCCAGACCTGAATCTGATTGAGCACATCTGGACATCATGTCTCGCTCCATCCACCAACAGACTGTCCAGGAGTTGACGGATGCTTTAGACCAGGTCTGGGAGGACATCCCTCAGGAGACCATCCGCCACCTCATCAGTAGCATGCCCAGGCGTTTAAGGGAGGTCATACAGGCACGTGGAGCACACACACTACTGAGACTCATTTTGACTTGTTTTAAGGACATTACATCAAAGTTGGATCAGCCTGTAGTGTGGTTTTCCACTTTGATCTTGAGTGTGACTCCATATTCAGACCTCCATGGGTTGATAAATTTGATTTCCATTGATAATTTTTGTGTGATTTTGTTGTCAGCACATTCAACTATGTAAAGACGAAAGTATTTCATACGATTAGTTCATTTATTCAGATCTAGGATGTGTTATCTTAGTGTTCCCTTTATTTATTTTTGAGCAGTTTATGTATGAGCTACACGTCAGATTTTACCAACCCCTTTAAACAAGCTGCTGTGGTCATTTATTTACTATCAGAAAGTGAGTCACAATAGGGGAGATTTATCAAAACCTGTGCAAAGGAAAAGTTGCCCAGTTGCCCATAGCAACCAATCAGATTGATTGCCAAGTGCAACTGGGCAACTTTTCTTTTGCACAGGTTTTGATAAATCTCCCCCAATATGTGTCTGTTTTGTCTTATAGCATATTAGGAATAGGTTTAGCCAGACCTTCTTTCCAATATCCAAGTTACTATTCTGCTGGTTGGAGTCCAAGGTAAATCTAGAATTTTGCTAAAATTTTAAATTTAATAAATTAGCAAAGATTTTTAACATTCTGGTTTCACTTTGCCATTATGCGGTATTGAGTGCAGAATGATGGGGGAAAACTTTTTTTTTTTTTTTATTCTTTTTATTTGAGCTCAAGGCCGGAACATAGCAAAACGTGAAAAAACTAAAAGGGTCTGAAGACTTTACAAAGGCACAGTAGCCCACATTTATCATTGCAGTGCAAGTCAAGCATTTTTTACACCTTTTTTTTGTGTGCTGATAATGTGTAGGAGCACCAACTTTATTAAAAGGTAAAAGAGCTTTAATAAATTTTGTGCAGGTCCACATTTTCTGAAATTTCTGTCTACACATACACCAAAAAGCTACACCATGTCTGAGCTGGTGTAGTTTTAGAGACTTTTCAGTGGCTTTGCGCCTTTTTTTGCGCCTTTTTACAAAAAGGGGCAATGATAAATCCCTTCCATATCATGTCTATTGCCAAAATCAGTGGATTGCAACTCAAAATCAGCAGAAATGTGTAAACAAAAAGGGGCAAAAAAAAGGCGCAAAAAACCCTGCTTGCGCCTTTTTTGCCCCTTTTTTTAGACACAAAAACAGTCTAAAGACAATGATAAATGTGGGCCTGTATGTTTGAGAATATCAATATTATATTATTTTTAATACGAGAGAGCAATAAAGTTTTATTTTTTAGCCACAGAAAAAATCTCCTATTATTAAACCCAGTTAGCTATTGAGATCTCCGCCATGACCAATCCCAATCTCATTCTCACTATCATTGTCATTTGTGCTCCTAAACCTCCTTTTTTTGCTGCTTTTTTGCAAACTAGATGACAAAAGCCAAACTAAGGGCTATATATTCACATCAGTGTTTTTCAAATCCATTAGATATGTCCATTATTGACACACAACTGAGGTCATTCATAACGGATATAAAACTGATGTTTACGATGTTTAAGTAAAATAGTAAAAGATTTTGTAAAACTTGCATATAGAATTACGGAGCATTAACATCTGTTATTAGCCAATAAAACATATGTTTATCTCCAGCATTTCTGAGCATGTTAAGTAGCAATAACGGATATAAAAATAGCGGAGGTTAACGGAGGTTACTTCTGTCACCATAGACGTCAATGTTAAATTAGTAATGTACGTTAGAATATCCGTTATTTATAACAGAAAAAAATACTGCATGCCCTGTTACAAATAACTGAAATGAAGCATAGTTGATGATAACTAAGTACAACAGAGATTTTAAAAAATTCATATGAATGAATGGGATCCGTTACCTTCATTTTCATTTGCATTTCTTAATTGAGTAACAGAAATGAAAAACGCTGATGTGAACTCAACCCTAAGTTTTTATATACTTCAACTAAGAGATGCTTTGATTTATTTCTATTGTATAAATATTTGATGATGTGAGACTGCGATCCCTTACTCTACTTGTATATGTCTACATACTCTCAATATGCTTTAGTACTATGTCTATCTACAGTTTTTAGTAAACACCGACTCCTCCAGGGATTACTTACATCCACATTCACAGGTTACTACAACAAGCTATACTATAATGTAATATACAACAATAATACTGTCACGCTCACAATATCTGCTCATGTAGAATACCAATTTTGCAATCACACACTACAATATGTTGCAAACAGGAACCAAATAAATATACACATTGCTACATTGAGTAGTTAAAGGGGTATTCCGGGCAAAAACATTTTATCCCCTATCCAAAGGATAGGGGATAAGATGTCTGATTAGGGGGGGCCCGCCGCTGGGACCCGCCGCGATCTCCCTACAGCACCTGAATGGAGGGGGCGTGACGGTTTCCAAAACTGAAGGCGCAGCTCCCGCATAGACTGCGGGTGCTGCAGGGAGATCGCGGGGGGTCCACATCTTATCCCGAATCCTTTGTATAGGGGATAAAATGTTTTTGCCCGGAATACCCCTTTAATGGTGACAACAAACAATCCTCCGCCCAGTGATCGAGCTATAAAGCAGAGACCCAGGAAACATTAGCCTAGTGAGCTTACGGAAATATAGCCATAATATATAACATTATTCCTACACTGTAAATGTAGTACAATAAGTGTTTAGTTTAAAAAGTCCTATTAACTCTATGTTGTTAATAAGCACTTTTCAATATACTTCTGGCTTTGGCTTAAAAACTGCAGTGGCAGTTTAAAAAAAAACAAAAAACAGGCTAAGTTTCCACTTGGTTTTTTTTCTGGCAGTTTTTAGAATACTGCCACTGCAGTTTTTGAGCCAAAGTCAGAAGTGGATCCATAAGGGAGGAGAAGTATAAGTCCTTCCTTTATATTTCCTATTCCTTTTGAAATTCATTTCTGGCTTTGGCTCAAAAACTGCAGTGGCAGATATCCAAAAACTGACAGAAAAAAAACAACAAGTGGAAACCTAGCCTAAGGCAAACAACACCAAGCAGAATCATCACAAAACAAAGAGCCAAGTTGAGAGCTTACACATCTAAGGATAAGATCTCTGATTGCGGGGTCCCGCCACTGGGACCCACCACGATCTCTGTGCAGCACCCGGGTACTGCTTGAGTCTCGGAAATGCTGGTTTTCCGAGACGGAGACATGACATCATGCCAAATACCCCTTTAACAAATTATATAGGAGATAATAGGTCTTTTTAAGGCTATTTTTATAGCCAAATGTATTTCCCATTGACTTAAAGGGGTATTGTAGCAATAATTAACCTATCCCCTCCGCTATCCACAGAATAGGGGATAAGAAACTGATTGTGGGGGGTAGGGGGTTTCAACCGCTGGGGCCTCCCACGATCTCCTGAACTCGACCCCATCACGCTCAGTCACGAGCGCGTGTCGTCTACCTCTAGACGGCATGCGCTCCACTCATTTCAATATATTTTGTATAAAACAATAATATATTTAACAGAAATGCTAGGTTTCAACTTTTTTTTATATTACAAAAAAACGCCAATAAAAACGCCAAATCTGCCTACGGCCAGATATTAGCTGTAAATCAATAGGAAATCACAAATTGCAATTGCCACTTGGTGTTTTTTTCCTCCTCCTTGGCATTTTCCTGCTCCTTGACAGTTTTTCAAAATGGCAGCATGTTGAGACCTTGTTTTTTCACAGAAATCTTGGCATTTTCTCCCATAAAAGTCTGCGGAAGTGAAAAAAAGCCCCCAGGGGAAAAAAAAAAGCCATGTGGGTTTTAACATTGGAGTTTTTTATTCTTTTTTTATTTTAGCAATCTAAAAAAGGGATGAAGTTCGCTTTTTTGATTACATTTCATAAGTTACCATTTAAAAAAAAAGATGCAGTAAGGGTGGGAAAATTGTAGGGAACAAATTTTATATTTTTAGAACAAATTTTTTTTTTTTTTTTTTTTTTTAAGCAGGGAACAATTTATGTGTGCAGGCAGGGACCTGAAAATGTACCTGGCAATTAGAGATGAGTGAATTTACAGTGATTCGACTTGTCACAAACTTTAGCCTGCATAAATTAGTTCAGCTTTCAGGTGGGCTGGAAAAGGTGGATACAGTCCTAGGAGAGAGTCTTTTTCTTTAGTCTTTATCCTTATTTGCGGTACTACCACTACTTCCAGCTTGGAGCAGAGTGTGTTCCATGTTGGGAGCAGTAGTACCTGCACTAAAGGACAGATCGCAGCGGGTCTGAGATGCGTTGCCATCGTAATTTATAATCGGGAGAAGCAGGCGGCCCGCAGCACCGCTCCCCTACACTGTTCTGTACTTGGAGCGTTTATGTGAATATAACTTAACAACAAAGATTCATATATCCCGCTGAGAGTTGTGATTGGCCTGAACTGTCGGGCCAATCACAACTCTCAGCGGGAGTTCCCTACAATTTTTCTTATCCCTACTGCATCTTCTTTTAGTTTTTATTTTTTTTTTGTTTTTTTGGAACCCCAAAAAATGTATAAAAAACGCCCACAGGGAAACTATACGGGGCAAAAATGCAATTTCCACAGAACGGTAAAAACTCCAGAAAAAAAGTGCCTAAAAAAACGACAGAAAAAAACCAAGTGGAAACCTAGCCAAAGAGTCAAACAGTACTTTGTGCACAGTTAAGGAATAGTATTATATTCCACAATTCCACATAAGCAGATATTGTAAACATGACAATATTATTATTGTTACAATTACGCTCTTATTTACTATTGGCTATCAGTGTAAATCTTGGCGAGAAAATGTAAGGGGAAATACATTTTACTATATTGATTTATATCATATGCCAACATTTGCCAATTTTTACGAATATTATTTTTATTCCTAAAATATGGGTGTGACTTTTGTTTTTACACAATCTTTTCAGGCTGTGATTTTTCACTATCAATAAAAATCTTGCAATTTGGTGTCCTTTGGTGTACATTGGTGCTTTTATAATGTACCAAAGACATATGAAACCCCATTCATGAATATGCTGGAAAAAGTGAATAAAAATTCTCTATGAAAAGGGAAAAATAGGAATCATAGTACATGATACTATATGTCTGACATGTAAGGGGAGATTCAAACTTGCTATATTTTTCAGCCATGGATTTAAAAATGGATTTGCACTGGTGGTCCGAAACGAATGGAGCTTGAGAGGATCTGCAGAGAAGAATGGCAGAAAATCCCAGAATCCAGGTAGGCAAACCTTGTGGCCTACCTGGATCGCTGCCAAAGGTGTTTACCTTAGTCTGAAAATGTATGTTTTTCCTTTTCAATAAATAGAGAGAGAAGCAAAGGCACTCCATAGTGGAGTATCACTGATCCAATGGTGAACCAGGGATGGGGGAGGGGTGAGCAGCCGCTTACCGCTACTGGTTGTGTACCTGCATACACAATAATGAATAGCATGTTAAATTGCACAATGTCCCATCTGCAGCCTTCCTGATGTGTAGAGTAGATCTAAGTAAAAGCTTCAAGGATTCACAGGATTAGACTTGGCGCTGACTGGGATAGAGGGAACAGGAGTCGCAGTACTTCAAATGAGTGACTTTATTCTGACCAAGATGCAACGCATTTCACTGCGCATGCGCAGCGAAATGCGTTGCATCTTGGTCAGAATAAAGTCACTCATTTGAAGTACTGCGACTCCTGTTCCCTCTATCCCAGTCAGTGTCAAGTCTAATCCTGTGAATCCTTGAAGCTTTTACTTAGATCTTTTCAATAAATATGCAAAGATTTCTAACATTTTCCTTTCACTTAGTAATTATGGGGTATTGAAAGCAGAATGATGGGGAAACTTGAATTGAGCACAAAGCCGCAACATAACAAAATGTAAAAAAAAAGTGAAAGTGGTTGAAGACTTTGCGAATGTACTGGAACTCAGCATCAGTACAGGATAAGTAATGTAACATATGTACACAGAAACAATTGATTTATGTAAACACCCTGTATAATGGGGTTTGGAGGTCCGGATATGCTAAAGGTTTTGGCCGCTGCTGAGCTGGTGCTCCATTACAGCAGCCTGTGCTGTACATATAATATTGCATAAGACGACGGCATTTCTCCGATGCTCAGTGAAAGCCCCAGAAAGAAGACACATCAGATAAGCCGTCATGCATATTTGAATGAATAAGTGCTCTGTGACCTATATGCCGGCAACTGCAGTCACTTCCATTAATAATGGGGCACTGCCTTACACAGAAAAAGACCTAGATTCATATACAGGACATCCAAGAGTTGGCACTTCAATCATTTTAGGGCTGGGTTTTTATGTAGTGATAGTACGTCACATAAATCTCACACATTTTACTTTTATTGCTATGGTTTTCTAATGCAGTTATTACACATGCCCCTTTTACACATAAAACCTATGAGCATGGTGGCTCACTGACTAGCACTGTTACTTTGGACTCCTGGGTTTAAAGGGGTACTCCGGTGAAAACCTTTTTTCTTTTAAATCAACTGGTGGCAGAAAGTTAAACATATTTGTAAATTACTTCTATTAAAAAATCTTAATCCTTCCTGTACTTATTAGCTGCTGAATACTATAGAGGAAATTCTTTTCTTTTTGGAATGCTCTCTGGTGACATCATGAGCACAGTCCTCTCTGCTGACGTTATTATAATAACAATGCTTTATTTATTGTTATCCTTAGTGGGATTTGAACCCAAGTCCCCAGCACTGCAAGGCAGCAGTGCTAACCACTGAGCCACCACACTGCCCTTAGCATGCATCTGGACAGAGATGTCAGCAGAAAGCACTGAGAAAGCTCGTGATGTCATCAGTGTTCCAAAAAGAAAGGAATTTCCTCTGTAGCATTCAGAAGCTAATAAGTACTGGAAGGATTAAGATTTTTTAATAGAAGTAATTTACAAATATGTTTAACTTTCTGCCACCAGTTGATTTAAAAGAAAAAAGGTTTTCACCGGAGTACCCCTTTAAATCCCATCAAGGCCAACATCTGCATGGAGCCTGTGCATTCTCTTGTGGGTTTCCATTAGTTACTTTTTTCTTCCACACTTCAAAAAATCACCATACAATATAATTCAGAATTTATATTGTGAGCTTATTGAGGACAGGAATCATTGTGAATAATAACAATATCTGTGCAGTGCTGCGGAATAGGCTGGCACTATGTAAAGAAAAATCCACTGTAAACTTGAAGTAGTTGCAGATCCTTAACTTCAAATCCGCAGCGGATTCCGTGTGTGTAAAAAAATCCTAAGGGCCCGTTCACACTGGCGGATTTCATTGCAAGATAGCAGCAAGGTTTTTCCACTGCAAGTTTGAATCGGGACAGACTCTCCATGGCAGAATGAAGTCAATAAGGTAAGCAGCAGAAAATCTGTCGCGGAGAGGCCACCAAAATTCAAATTCACAGTGAGGAAACATGCTGCTATCAAGCAATAAAATCTGCCCATGTGAACAAGTCCTAAGGGGGTCAACCAAAAATCTGCAATAGTGGCAGATTTGCTGATTTTCTGCGGACCCATTGAAGTCAATGGTAGCAAAATCTGCTTTTGTGAATGGACCACAAGACTTGGTTTACACAGTATTTTGGTCAGTATTTTAGACAAAAACAGGAGTGGGTTCAAAAGGTATTATATGTGATATTACACAACAGAGAAGATCTGTATTTCTTGTTTGTTATCAAACGAGGGGATGTCTACATTACATGTGTGATATTATACAGTGATCCCTCAACTTACAATGGCCTCAACATACAATAGTTTCAACATACAATGATCTATTCTGGACCATTGTAAGTTGAAACCAGACTCAACATACAATACTACAGACTGTCCAGATCTGTGAAACGTGTCAATGGACGGAAGAACCGACCAATCAGAATGGACATTCACTGGTAAAACCCCTGTATTACTGAAGTGTATGCAGTGACTGGTGTCTGGTAGCGCCCCCTACAGTACAGGGTGGTATTACATGTTCTGTACTCTTTACCTGTACCAGGGTTACCTGCTCCTTTGGACACAAGGTGAGGGCGACTCCATGTTACTTTTTTGGGACACTGTGTACTGTACAAGACCCCCGAAGAAGCTCCTGTCCTCTACATAGACTAGTGTTTCCCAAGCAGGGTACCCCCAGCTGTTGCAAAACTACAACCCCCAGCATGCCCGGACAGCCTTTGGCTGTCCGGGCCATGCTGGAAGTTGTAGTTTTGCAACAGCTGGAGGCTCCCTGCTTGGGAAACACTGACATAGACAGTGATTTACAGATCCCAGCAGATCTTTATTACTTTTATATGTAAGGACTTGCTTTATCTATATTAGTTATCTACTTATTTTTCTTGAAATTCTAACTTTTTTCTACTTTTTGGACGACCTTTTGAGGCTTCAGAACCAATTACCAGGTTTCCATAGAGTTCTGGTCTCAACATACAATGGTTTCAACATACAATGGCCGTCCTGGAACCAATTAATATTGTAACTTGAGGGACCACTGTACTGGAATCATTACATATTACAGTAGAAGTGTCAGCACTATGTGAGTGATACTGCACTGTGGGTGCCTGTATTACACATGTGATACTGCACTGAAAACATCTGTATTACATGTGTGCTATTACATGGAGAGAACCTGTATTACATTTTGTGATATAACTTAAAGGAGAACTGTAGTGCAATATAACTTATCCCCTATTCAAAGTATAGGGGATAAGTTATAGCTCATGGGAGTTGCGACTGCAGACCCGACCCCCCCCCCCGCAATCTCCTGTACGGGGCCGCAGGTGACGCGGCGGCTGACACGCCCCCTCCATGCATCCCATAGAGCTAAATGGATGGGGCGTGTCTGACCGCTGGGGCCCCCGCGATCTCCTGTACGGGGCCACGACAGTCTGCAGGAAGCGCCATGTCGTCCCCAGCAGGAAGCTACGGCACCATACAGCAGATCGGTCAGACCCTTGCGATCTATAACTTATCCCCTATGGGGATGAATTATACTGCACTACAGTTCTCCTTTAAGGGAAGCTGTCAATTACATGCGTGATATTACACTGGTAACATTGACATCACATATGTGATATTACACAAGAAGTGTCTACATTATATGTGTGCTATTACCATGAAACATCTGTAATACATCTATAACATTACACAGAATATGTGCGATATTACACACATAGGGGGAGATTTATCAAAACCTGTGCAGAGGAAGAGTGGTGCAGTTGCCCATAGCAACCAATCAGATTGCTTCTTTCATTTTCCACAGGCCTCTAAAGAGGCCTGTGGAAAATGAAAGAAGCAATCTGATTGGTTGCTATGGCCAACTGCACCACTCTTCCTCTGCACAGGTTTTGATAAATCTCCCACATAACGTACATGTAATACCTGTGATTTTACCATGGAAACATCTATATTACATGTGTAATATTACACAGCAACTGTATGTATTACATGTGTGATACTAATCAGGGAGTATGTTTATTACACATGTGACATTACCATGGAGGCGTCAATATTACAGTATCAGGATTACATGTGTGATATTGCCCAGGAAAGTCTGAATTTCAACACTTGTAACTTCTGCATTACTCGCGTGATATCACCATAGAAGCGTCCATATTACATTTATATTACACTTGTGAAGCTTATGTATTATGTGTGTGACATTACACGGTGAGCGCTTATGTTATATGTTTGATATTACACAGGAATGGCAATATAACATTTGTCATACTATCAATATGTGTGTAAGGCAATCTACCCTGGATCCGGTATGCTTTCCGCTGCTTTGGTTGTACTCACCGACTTCGTGATGTGAAGTTCTCACTGTTGTTCTCAACTCCTGTGGGGCCGTTTACAGTCGTCACCATAACGACCAGCGGGCACCTGCCAACAAGCTGCGCTGTGATTGGCCGATGTCGCGTCCCCTGTTACTGTAGATACCTATTATCTCATGTATCTGATGTTTCCAGAGGTAGTCATATCAAGCTGTACCCAGCCCGCCGTTCCGCTCTCAATTCCGACTTGAGGCTCCGTAATCCCCATCTAAAGAAACCCCGTCCAGACATAACCCCGTCCAGACATAACCCTTTACTAAACTCTCATCACCAGCCATAACCCTTTTACTGACCACCCGCACAAACCATAACCCTCGAGCCCCCTCCTGAAGCTCATCTCTTCAGCCATAACCCTTTAATTGAACACCCCACACCGACCATAACACTTCATTGAACTCCCCTTACCAGCTATAACCCCTTAATTTCTCTTTCCAGCCATCACCCCCTCACTGAATTCTCCTCTTCAGCAACAACCCTCCTCAGTGACCATCTCAACCGGCCATAACTCCTTCACTGAACCCTCTTATCATCCCATTAGTGATCTCCTTCTCCAGCCATAACTCCTTTACTTAACCCTCTCTAACTCTAACCCCCTAACTAAACCCCACCTTTCTGGCCTCCCTTCTCCAGCCATAACCTCCTTTGCTTAACTCCCCTCTCCAGCTGTAACTCCTTCACTGAACCCACCTCTCTAGCCATAACCACCCCCTCACCCTCAGTGAAACTCCCCTCACCACCTGTAAACCCCTTCACTGAACTCCCCTCACCAGCAACCGTAACCCCTGAATTCTCCATTTTAGCCACCACCCCCTTACTGAATTCCCTCTCTATTCATACACCCCACACTAAAGCTCACCTCTCCAGCCACAACCCCTTCACTAAACTCCCCTGAACAGCTGTAGCACCTTTACCGGACTCCCCTTACCAGCGGAAACCCCTTCACTGACCTCCCCTCACCAACCGTAACCCCTTCACTGACCACCCCTCTCCAACCGTAACCCCTTCACTGACCTCCCCTCACCAACCATAACCCCTTCACTGACCACCCCTCTCCAACCGTAACCCCTTCACTGACCTCCCCTCCCCAACCGTAACCCCTTCACTGACCACCCCTCTCCAACCGTAACCCCTTCACTGACCTCCCCTCCCCAACCGTAACCCCTTCACTGACCACCCCTCTCCAACCGTAACCCCTTCACTGACCTCCCCTCACCAACCATAACCCCTTCACTGACCACCCCTCTCCAACCGTAACCCCTTCACTGACCTCCCCTCCCCAACCGTAACCCCTTCACTGACCACCCCTCTCCAACCGTAACCCCTTCACTGACCTCCCCTCCCCAACCGTAACCCCTTCACTGACCACCCCTCTCCAACCGTAACCCCTTCACTGACCTCCCCTCCCCAACCGTAACCCCTTCACTGACCACCCCTCTCCAACCGTAACCCCTTCACTGAACTCCCTCACCAACCATAACCCCTTCACTGAACTCCTCACCAACCGTAACCCCTTCACTGAACTCTTCACCTACCGTAACCCCTTCACTGAACTCTTCACCTACCGTAACCCCTTCACTGATCTCCCCTCTCCAACCGTAACCCCTTCACTGAACTCCCCTCACCAACCGTAACCCCTTCACTGAACTCCCTCACCAACAGTAACCCCTTCACTGAACTCCTCACCAACCGTAACCCCTTCACTGACCTCCCCTTACCAACCGTAACCCCTTCACTGACCACCCCTCACCAACCGTAACCCCTTCACTGACCTCCCCTCTCCAATCGTAACCCCTTCACTGACCTCCCCTCTCCAACCGTAACCCCTTCACTGACCTCCCCTCTCCACCGTAACCCCTTCACTGACCTCCCCTCTCCAACCGTAACCCCTTCACTGAACTCCCTCACCAACCGTAACCCCTTCACTGAACTCCTCACCAACTGTAACCCCTTCACTGAACTCTTCACCTACCGTAACCCCTTCACTGACCTCCCCTCTCCAACCGTAACCCCTTCACTGAACTCCCCTCACCAACCGTAACCCCTTCACTGAACTCCCCCCACCAACCATAACCCCTTCACTGACATCCCCTCTCCAACCGTAACCCCTTCACTGAACTCCCCTCACCAACCGTAACCCCTTCACTGAACTCCCTCACCAACCGTAACCCCTTCACTGAACTCCTCACCAACCGTAACCCCTTCACTGACCTCCCCTCTCCAACCGTAACCCCTTCACTGACCTCCCCTCTCCAACCGTAACCCCTTAACTGAACTCCTCTCACCAACTGTAACCCCTTCACTGAACTCCTCACCAACTATAACCCCTTCACTGACCTCCCCTCACCAACCGTAACCCCTTCATTGAACTCCCCCCACCAACCATAACCCCTTCACTGAACTCCCTCACCAACCGTAACCCCTTCACTGAACTCCTCACCAACTGTAACCCCTTCACTGAACTCTTCACCTACCGTAACCCCTTCACTGACCTCCCCTCTCCAACCGTAACCCCTTCACTGAACTCCCCTCACCAACCGTAACCCCTTCACTGAACTCCCCCCACCAACCATAACCCCTTCACTGACATCCCCTCTCCAACCGTAACCCCTTCACTGAACTCCCCTCACCAACCGTAACCCCTTCACTGAACTCCCTCACCAACCGTAACCCCTTCACTGAACTCCCCTCACCAACCGTAACCCCTTCACTGAACTCCCTCACCAACCGTAACCCCTTCACTGAACTCCTCACCAACCGTAACCCCTTCACTGACCTCCCCTCTCCAACCGTAACCCCTTCACTGACCTCCCCTCTCCAACCGTAACCCCTTCACTGAACTCCCCTCACCAACCGTAACCCCTTCACTGAACTCCCCCCACCAACCATAACCCCTTCACTGACATCCCCTCTCCAACCGTAACCCCTTCACTGAACTCCCCTCACCAACCGTAACCCCTTCACTGAACTCCCTCACCAACCGTAACCCCTTCACTGAACTCCTCACCAACCGTAACCCCTTCACTGACCTCCCCTCTCCAACCGTAACCCCTTCACTGACCTCCCCTCTCCAACCGTAACCCCTTAACTGAACTCCTCTCACCAACTGTAACCCCTTCACTGAACTCCTCACCAACTATAACCCCTTCACTGACCTCCCCTCACCAACCGTAACCCCTTCATTGAACTCCCCCCACCAACCATAACCCCTTCACTGAACTCCTCTCATTAGCCATTACCTCTGAATTCCCCTCTCCAGCCACAACCCCTCACTAAACTCCACTCGCCAGCCAACCCCTCCCCCACTGAACCCCTCTCTCCAGCCATAGCCCCCCTCACTGAATTCTCCTCTATAGCCATAACCTTCTTTACTGAATCCCCCTCTCCAGCCAGAACCCCTCTCACTGAACTCCCCTTTACTGAGCCCCCTCTTCTACTGTCCACCCTTTATAATAGCAGCATATTCTCTTAAAGTATTTGTATGAAGTCAGATTTATTTCTGATACAATGGCACAAGTAAGTTATGGGGGTGGGGGGGGGGGGATTCCCCATTAATAAATTACCAGCACTTTAATCAGCCAGACTGAGATCTTTCCAGGAGAGTGAGCACCCCCTGTGTCCCTCATACATTGAGCATCAGTACTTGCTTCCTCCACATCCATTAGGAGTCGGGGAATGGCTGGATTAGCCCAGTCAAGCGTCCCAAATAATAATAATGGCCTCAGATATCTGGGACAGAAACGTAGTTAACCCAAAGATAGCCCAAGCCGAGCACTGCTCATGGATAGAAAAAGCGATGGTAATGGGGTAAATGTTCACAGCCACTGGATAATATACTACACTATATCTGGAGAAAACAGTTGTAAGCAAGACCCCAGATTACTAAGCATAGGATAAGTGAGCTTTCTGCTGTTCTACAATCTGGAATTCTGGAATCTTCTGTCTATGAAACGCTATGGTAGGCAGACTATGGGTGTAATGCACATAATCTGTTTTACAAAACTTATGTGTGTTGCTAGAACAGCAGTGCGGACAGATCTGCAAAAAGTCTTTACACCCCTAACAGAAGGCATAAATAGATGTTTCATCTTGGAGCAGTGGGGAGAGGTCAGGAGGCTCCAGAGAGCTTGGCGCTAATGAGGTAAGAAGCGAACACCATGGTGCGCCGGTTTCTACTTCACAGTCTCCGTTGCCCTCACATCCTCTGCACTGTCCCTGTTAACTCTTCTGTAAAGCTCCTATGATCCATCCCCACTTCTCATTTTTGAGAACCAAACACCACAATGTCTCCAGGCTCAACATGATTGTAACTAAAATAAGCGAACCATAATCACTGATGTAAATGAGCATCAAACTCTTGTGCAGCAAGAAGGAGCAGAGGATGCTGGGATTCATTGGAGTTGTCAGTTATGCTAGCGCCTTTGCTGCAATGCCACCTCATATTGGTGTAAACTTCTGCACAGAAAACTGTGTCTCTGGTTCCATTTCATTTAGATTGCAGCTCAAGCCCATTGTATGTGTGCAAATAAAATTGGGTCATACTATAGCTGTAAGCACCTAATGTAAAAATGTGGTGACCAATATGGTAAAGGATTTTCACACCTTTTGATAGATGAGATATTGTGAACCAGAATTCACTGTAAATTAGCTCCACTCTTAAAGTTGAGGCTTTACAGAGTGTAGTTTGGACTATTTGCGATTCATTCTTTTAATTGTGGATAAAGAAGCTTCCAGGTAGTGGGGAGTTAACCAGAGCATCTTCCATGTAACCTGCTCATTATTTTTGCTGGTTTCAGAGCTTTTCTTTTACACACAAAAAGATCAGTACAAACGGAAGACTTTACATCCATCATCTTTACCTTAAGAATAAGAGTAAGCCAGCAGGTACAGCATCACATGATTTGAGCGCTCATAGGCTTCTGCACATGGAGGGATGACACAGATGATACAACAAAGATTTTACCAGACGCTAGATGCTAAATATAGCTGCGCACAGCACGACCTCTCCTACATCTCCACAAATTAGCTACAACCAAGGATCTGCTCCAGCACTGGACATGGAGCCCATTACTAATACTGCATTCAGGCCACCTTCACCTCTGTTCACAGTGAGCACACCACGTGACCAACACCAATGGCCCGTGTCCCATACAGTGGCCCTCATTTACTTAGAAAATCGTGTTGTAAGTCTATCTTGCTTTCTTACCCGATTGCTTTTTTCCCCTGGTATTCATTATTATGTCGCATCCTGTTTGTCGCACGTGGGTTTTGTTGGTTTTGGTTTCCAACTCCTGAGTTGTCGGGAAAAAATCCACAATTCAACAAATTCGGGTTAGAAAACTTTATAAATACGTGGGAAAGCTCAGAAATGTCGGGTTACGCCCCTTTTTCGGGTTTGGGAGAATCCACATCGGGTCCGTCGGGAAAAAATGTTGCATCGTGTCGCAGACTGGCGCACGATGTCTGGTTTAGAATAGTAAATGAGGGCCAGTGTGTTTAGGAAAACCCCCACTCCTGGGTGTGACTCAAAATGGAAAGAACTACTGCCACAAAAATGACATCTCTCCCAAAAAAGAAAACCCCCGAATAACCTGTACACGATGCTAGACTAAGGCTTTATTTTACTTGGCAGCCAAAGCCAGAAGTGGATTCATGAGCAATGAGAAGTCCTTCCTTTATATTTCCCATTCCTGCTGGATCCACCATTCTGGCTTTGGCTCAAACACTGTAAAGGCAATAAAAAAAAAAACTGCCAAGTAGAATTGCAGCCTAAGGCTGGTATCACGCACTGCAGTCAAGGCCAGAGGTGGATCTAGCAGGAAGAAGTGTTCTTCCTTTATATGTCCCATTTATTTATAATCCACTCCTGGGTTTGGCTTAAAAACTTGCAGTGGCAGTTTTCCAGTAAGTGTGACAGCAGCTTAAAGGCATGTTGACACAGCATATAACTGCATGATTGTTGGTGCAAAAAGTGCACATATTTCTGTAGGGAGCTGCTCAAAGAAGTGACATGTAATTTCTTTTCCATTTGGTAACGTGCTGAAGCTTTTGTTAAAGTCCATGGGAGCTACAGGGCTGACCTCAGGGAGCCACTGCACACGGGTGCAGATTATGTCCATTTGCACATGGTATAAGGATATTTCACAGTGAAGGGCCCGACCAGAGGGGGCGCCCTACTAGACTTAATATTAACCAACAGATCTGATACTGATAGAGTAACTAATGTGCAAGTAGAAGGACACCTAGGAAATAGTGATCATAATATAATACATTACAACTTGTTCTTCAATAAGGGAATCTCTCAAGGGGCCACAAAAACAATGAACTTTAACAATATAAAATAGGATAATGTCCTCAAAAACAAGAATACTGACACTAAATGGGAGACTTTTAAAAATATCTTGCGGGAATAAATGAAATCCAATATGGATGAATAAAAATGTTAAGGGGGCAATAAATGACAAAAATAAAGCATTTAATCTACTAAAACAGGATGGCAGTGAAGAAGCATTAAAAAGCTATAGAGAGAAATGTAAAATATGTTTTAAAAAAAATCTGATAAAAACCACAAAAATAGAGACAGAAAGACTCATTGCCAAAGAGAGTAAAACTAACCCTAAAATGTTCTTTGACTATATAAATAGCAAACAGATCAAAAACGGAAGTGTGGGCCTTTTAAAAAATGATGAGGAAGAAATTATAGTCGGGGATCAGGAAAAAGCAAATATATTAAACAAATTCTTCTCCACTGTATTCACAGAGGAAAATGAAATGCCAGGTGAAGTACAGCGAGATAAGGTAAACTCCCCTTAACAAGTCACCTGTCTAACCCAGGAAGAAGTACAGGGCCGCATATAAAAAATCAAAATAGACAAATCACCAGGTCCAGATGGCATTCACCCCCACGTTCTAAAGGAATTAAGTAATGTAATAGACAGACCCCTATTTTTAATAATGTGGTGCCAATATTTAACCCCTTAAGAACCCTTGACGTACCACTAAGTCATGGGACCCTGGTAGTTAAGGACCTATGACGTACGCGTACGTCCGTGGGAATTCCGGTCCCCGCCGGGAGGGGACCGGACTGGGGTGACTGCTGATATCGATCAGCAGGCACCCCGCGCAAATGGCCAGGGGGTCACCAGAGCGCCCCATGTTGGCGATCGCCGCAAATCACCGGTGAATTCACACCGGCGATTTGCACAATTCCGGGTCATACGGGTCTATGGTGACCCGGAAAATAAGGGGGATTGGGGTTGTCCAAGACACCCACGATCCCCCTGAAGGGATAGGAGTGAGGTGGCAGGGGTGCCACCCCTCCTATCCCTGCTATTGGTCGTATAGAAGCGACGACCAATAGCAGATCGTGGGTGGGGAGGTTACGTTTCGGTTTCTCCGTTCTGCCCACCCACAATAGGCGGGGCAGAACGGGGAAACAGACGGGGACCGGTGCCAGAGGTCCACTTACCCATCAGCTTCGGCAGAGGCTAGGATCGATGGTGGAGATCGGCGGGCGGTGATGTCGTGCGGCTGGCTCCCTGTATCCTACGGAAGCCGGTGAGTTGCTGGAATTTGTAGTTTTTCAACATCTGGAGGACCACAGTTTGGAAATCACTGTGCAGTGGTCTCTAAACTGTAGCTCTACAGATGTTGCAAAACTGCAAATCCCAGCATGCCCAAACAGCTGTTTCGCCATGCTGGGAGTTGTAGTTGAGTACCTCCAGCTGTTGAATAACTACATCTCCCAGCATGCCCTTTGGCAATCAGTACATGCTGGGTGTTGTAGTTTTGCAACAGCTGGAGGCACACTGGTTGGAAAATACTGAGTTAGGTAACAGAACCTAACTGAAGGTTTTCCAACCAGTGTGCCTCCAGCTGTTGCAAAAGTACAACTCCCAGCATGCACTGTCTGTCAGTACATGCTGTAGATTTGAAAGAGCTGGAGGTTCCCCCCCCCCCCCCCATGTGAATGTATAGGGAACATTCACATAGACGAGTTTACACTGAGTTTCCTGCTTTAAGTTTGAGCTGCGGCAAATTTTCGCCGCAGCGCAAACTCCTAGCAGGAAACTCACCGTAACATGCCAGTGCGAATGTACCCTAAAAACACTACACTAACACAAAATAAAGAGTAAAACACTACATATACACCCCCTTACACTGCCCCCCCCCCCCCCCCCAATAAAAAAGAAAAATGTATCGTACGGCAGTGTTTCCAAAATGGAGCCTCCAACTGTTGCAAAACAACAACTCCTAGCATTTCCGGACAGCCACTGACTGTCCAGGCATGCTGGGAGTTTAGCAACAGCTGGAGGCACCCAGTTTGGGAATCACTGGTGTAGAATACCCCATGTCCACCGCTATGCAATTGCTAATTTAGGCCTCAAATGCGCATGGCGCTCTCTCACTTCGGAGCCCTGTCGTATTTCAAGGAAACAGTTTAGGGACACATATGGGGTATTTCCGTACTCGGGAGAAATTGCACTACAAATTTTGGGGGTCTTTTTCTCCTTTTACCCCTTGTGAAAAGGAAAAGTTGGGGGCCACACCAGCCTGTTAGTGTAAAAAAATTTAAATGTTTACACTAACATGCTGGTGTTGCCCCATACTTTTTATTTCCACAAGTGGTAAAAGGAAAAAAAGACCCCCAAAATTTTTAACGCAATTTCTCCTGACTACGGAAATACCCCATATGTGGATGTAAAATTATCTGCGGACGCACAACAAGGCTCAGGAGTGAGAGCGCACTATGTACATTTGAGGCCTAAATTGGTGGTTTGCACAGGGGTGGCTGATTTTACAGCGGTTCTGACATAAACGCCAAAAAATAAATACCCACATGTGACCCCATTTTGGAAACTGCACCCCTCACGGAATGTAACAAGGGGTATAGTGAGCCTTAACACCTCACAGGTGTTTGAAGAATTTTCATTAAAGTTGGATGGGAAAATGAAAAAAAAAATGTTTCCACTTAAATGATGGTGTTACCCTACATTTTTCATTTTCAGAAGGGAAAATAGGAAAAAAGCCCCCCAAAATTTGTAACCCCATTTCTTCTGAATAAGAACATACCCCATGTGTGGACATAAAGTGCTCTGCAGGTGTACCACAATGCTCAGAAGAGAAGGAGCGCCATTGGGCTTTTGAAGACAAAATTTGGGGTCATTTGTGGGGTATTTCTAATATGAAGGCCCTTAAAATCTGAACTGGTCCCTGATAAATTCCGATTTTGAAAATTTTGTGAAAAATTGGAAAATTGCTGCTGAACTTTGAATTCCTCTGATGTCTTCCAAAAGTAAAAACATGTCAACTTTATGATGCCAACATAAAGTAGACATATTGTATATGTGAATCAATATATAATTTATTTGGTATGTCTATTTTCCTTACAAGCAGAGAGCTTCAAAGTTAAAAAAATGTTGCATGTATCGACGAAAATTTACCACTAACATATAGTAGAATATGTCACGAAAAAAACAGTCTCGGAATCAGAATGAAAGGAAAAAGCATCCCAGAGTTATTAATGCTTAAAGTGACAGTGGTCAGATGTGCAAAAAATGGCCGGGTACTACACTGAAAATTGGCTGGTCCTTAAGGGGTTAAAAAAGGGGTCAAAAGGTGACCCTGGGAATTATAGACCTGTTAATTTAACCTCCGTTGTATGTAAATTATTTGAGGGTTTTCTAAGAGATGCTATTTTGGAGTATCTTGATAAAAATATATATATGAGACTCCATGTCAGAATGGCTTTATGAGGGATCGGTCCTGTCAAACTAACCGGTTCAGCTTTTGTGAGAAGGTGAGCTCCAAACTGGACCAGGGGCAATCGCTGGATGTCGTATATCTGGATTTTTTCAAAGCATTTGATACGGTGCCCCATAAAAGGTTGGTGCATAAAATGAGAAGGATTGGGCTGGGGAAGAGTGTGTGTAAGTGGGTAAGTAACTGGCTCAGAGATAGGAAACAGAGGGTAGTTATTAAAGGACAACTGCAGCGGAATTACACTTATCCCCTATCCCCCTCGATCTCCCTAACGGGGCGCCGGCATTAGCGCCCATGGTGATGTAGCGTCGACCTAGAGGTCGACGGTGACGCCCCGTCTCCTCCCCATCCCCATACAGTTCTATGGGGGATGCGGGGAGGCACGAACGCTGCCTCCCCGCCTCTCCCATAGAAATGTGTGGAGGAGGAGTGCCGGCCGCAACGTCATGCTGCGGCTGGCACACCCTCTGCACGGGAGAGCCGCGGCCCTGTACAGGAGATCGCCGGGGGGCCCAGCGTTCGGACCCCCCGCGATCAAACACTTATCCCCTATCTTGAGGATAGGGGATAAGTGTTTGTACTGCTGCAGATGTCCTTTAATGGTACTTATTCTGATTGGGTGACTGTTACTAGTGGGGTACCACAGGGGTCAGTCTTGGGTCCTGTCCTATTTAATATATTCATTAATGACTTTGTAGAGGGGTTAAATTGTAAAGTAGTAATCTTTGCAGATGATACTAAACTCTGTAAAGCGGTAAATACTATAGAGGACAGTGCACTGTTACAAATGGATCTGAATAGGTTGGAGGTTTGGACTGGAAGTGGCAGATGAGGTTCAACACTGATAATTGTAAGATAATGCACATGGGGAAGAAAAATCTGGGCTGGGATTATGTATTAAATGGGAGCACACTTGGGACGACTGAAAAGGACTTTGGTGTCTTAGTTAACAGTAAATTTAGCTGTAGTGACCAGTGTCGGGCAGCTGCTGCCAAGGCAAATAAAATCATGGGGTGCATCAATAGGGGCATAGATGCCCACGACAAGGAAATAATTCTGCCACTGTACAAATCACTAGTCAGACCACACATAGAATACTGTGTACAGTACTGGGCACCAGTGTACAAGAAAGATATAGTGGAGCTGGCAACCAGGGTAATACGGGGAATGGGAGGACTACAGTACCCAGAAAGATTATCAGAATTGGGGTTATTTAGTTTAGAAAAAAGTATGTATAAATATATCAGGGAACTGTACAGAGATCTCTCCCATGATCTATTCATACCCAAGACTATATCTATAACAAGGGGGCATCTTCAACGTTTAGAGGAAAGAAGGTTTCTACACCAGCATAGACAGGGGGTTCTTTACTGTAAGAGCAGTGAGACTGTGGAACTCTCTGCCAGAGGAGGTGGTCATGGTGAACTCTGTAAAAGAGTTCAAAAGGGGTCTGGATGCAATTTTGTGCTTCCCAGCATCGTACGGGCGCTCTGCCATTGCAGAGCCGTGTGTGGCACCCCGCTTTGACCTTTGCAGCCCTGCATCAGCCCCTATGCAGTCTGTTGTGTGATTCCCTATCCCTGTGATACATTATGTGCTGTGGATAGGGTCTTGTGCTTTCTCTCCCTGTATGATCGGCATTGTCCAATACCAGGTTATCATCCCTGTCAGGGATATGTCCTAAGTATCACACAATTTCTTTATATATATATATATATATATATATATATATATATGTATACTGCATAAACTAACGGGGCTTTGTGCTGCAGATATCTTGTTAGTCCTGACACCTATGTTTACTATCTTATTGTGGTATTTTGTAACCTCTTACTCTGACTTACCCCTGATGAAGTTCCTTTGAGAACAGAAATGCGTTGGATAATTAAAAGGGGTGGTTTCTATGTACTAGTTATTGGTGCACAGTCATATAGAATTGCTATGCGATAACCGGGGAAGTGCATCTCCTGTGTCCCCCCCTCTCTTTTTCATTTCATTCCTTATTTGCACATACACTATATTCTCTATTATTTGGTGTGTAATTATTTTATTTACTTATTAAAAGTTATGTTTTAAGGTACCTAATCAGTTCATTGCACTTTCAGTCACCCGTAGGTTTTGTTATCAGTCAGCGTATGACTTTATTTATATATACGCTTAGTTGATGCATTTTTGGAGAATAATAACATCGCTGGTTATGTACACTAGATTTATAGGGACGGAACGTTGATCCAGGGATTTATTCTGACTTCCATATTTGGAGTCGGGAAGAATTTTTTACCTCTAAGATGAGGGTTTTTTGCCTTCCTCTGGATCAACTCAGTAGGGACTCATTAGGGATATAGGTTGAACTTGATGGACTCTTTTTTCAACCTTATGAACTATGTAACTATGTAACTAAGTGTTGTATGTGCGTGTTTAAAAAAAAAAAATTTTAAGGTAAAGTCTGGAGTGAATTTAAAGGAAATTGGAAATATAAAGGAACATTTTTACTTTCAACTAGATCCAATATGCTTAGGCTCAAACAAGCGACAGTAGCTTAAAACACTGCAGTTTCTCCTTCCATTTTTTTGAGCCAAAGCCAGCAGTGGATTTAAAAGAAATGAAAATTCTAAAATATGGATGACTTTTTCCCTCCTGCTGAACCTACTATTGGCTTTGGCTCAAAAACTGCAGTAGTTTTTTTTCCTGAATATGTTGTGTGGAGAAATCCCCTTTTAGCTGGGTTCATGCACTGTTTAAGCCAAAATCAGAAGTGGATACAGCAGGTAGATGACATATACTCACTTTATATTTTCATTCCTTTTGAATCAACGCCTGGTTTTGGCTCAAAAAAACTGCCGTACGTGGCAACAGCCTTAGGCTGTGTTTCCACTTGGCAGTTTTTAAAAAAGCTAGCACAGAAGTTTTTAAGATAAAACCAGAAGTGTATTCAAAAGGAATGGGAAATATAAAGGAAGGGCTTCTACATTCTTTTCTTATGGACCCACTTCTGGCTTTGGCTCAAAAACTGCAGTGGTAGCATTTCAAAAACCTGCCAAGTGGAAACACAGCTTCAGGGTGTGTCCACACAAATCGGTTACCTGTGAGATTCCCACTGCAGATTTTTTGCAGTGGAAACTCAGCAGCCAGAAATCTGCAGCAGATTAGGCCCCTTTCACACTACCGTTATCCTCCTGTAAAAACCTCCGTCATGAACTCCTGTCAGATGTTCCTGAAAACAGGCATCAAAAAATCCTATTCATGTCATGCATGCACTAATTTTTGTTCCGTCAAAAATAACAGTGGAATTAAAATTTAACATTGAAGTCTTATGGTGACGGATGTTCACGATTGACTTCCATTATTGTCTGTTTTTTTATGTTCTGTTATTGCTACTGAGCATGCTCAGTACAGCACCACAACCAGGAAGGCACATGGAAATAAAATAATGGACATAAAATAACAGACTATAACAGGTGATAACGGATGGCACATGTCCGTTATCTTGATAGAATGTCCGTCAAAATCAGCTATCAACCAATGTATTCAGTAATTTCATCCATTTTTTCATGACCGGTTATTGCTGTGTAATGGGCGTAGAATGCAGGAACATAACGGTAGTGTGAAAGGGGCCTTACATTGACCTCAAAGTCCACCGCTGGAAATCCCACCTGTCTGAACCTACCCTCAGGGGGTTTTCACACACTTTGTGTATCAGTTTTTAATTTATGTTTTTAGCCATAAGTGGATCTTGTAAGAAGGAAAACCCCTTCCTTTCTATTTCCCATTCCTTTTGGATTCACTATTGGCTGTGGCTCAGAAAACTGAAATGGGCACTGTCAGATTCAAAAACTTTTTAGATCTTGTACATCTTGGCAAAACATTAACGTTTCTATCATACTTCAAAAGAAAATTTTATTTCCTTATTATAGAAATCATGGCTTTTAAAACCATGGCTTTGTCCAAGCTGGCATGTACAAAGTCCAGTAAGTGAGGGGACAAGCACTCCTCTGTGCTCTCTCCTGTCCTGTCAGCTTGGACAAAGCCATGATTTTATAAGCCATGATTTCTATAAAAAAAGGAAATAAAATTTTCTTATGAAGTATATTAGATTTTTTTTTTTTGCCAAGAAGTACAATGGACAGTGCCCATTGAAGGAAGGCAGCTGGAGCCCGGAAGCCTTGCCTTGGTTGCCAACCATGGGTAAAGTAGAAATGTCACAGTGAGAGAGGTCACCAGATTCCTTTCATAGTTCTTTTAAGATCAATGCAGGACTTCTCCCTTAAAGGGGTACTCCGCTGCCCTGTGTTGGAAGTTCTGCTCCCCAGCGTCCGGAAGTTTATTGTTCCGGACGCTGTGTGCGGGCTTCCGTGTTCAGGGCTGCCCCTCGTGACATCATGCCTGCCCTCTTAGTGACATCACGCCCGCCCCCTCAGCGAAAGTCTACGGGAAGGGGGCACGATGGCCGTCACGCCCCCTTCCCATAGACTTTCGTTCAGGGGGCAGGCGTGATGTCACGAAGGGGGCGGGCGTCACGTTACGAGGGGCAGCCCTGAACACGGAAGCCCGCACACAGCGTCCGGAACAATAGACTTCCGGACGCTGGGGAGCGGAGCTTCCGACACAGGGCAGCGGAGTACCCCTTTAAGGTTAAACTAGCCTAAGGATATGACTGGACAGTGAATGACAACACCCCTAAGGAAGTTGCTTGGCAACGGAACACGTGGGGCTTCGGTGTGATCCCTTCCATAATATACCTACCAGCATGGATGTCCATCTCTGTCTCTTGCCTAAGTATCTCCATGGGGTTAATCCTATACTGTGTTATTTGTGGATATTGATGTGGGGCAGGTTTGATTGAGACATCCCTATTTAATATTGACACGTACCTGTGGGAGGGGGTTCTTGGCCCCTCTCCAGGGTTGTGCTGTGCTCTGTATGAGCAATTTTAATTGTTTTTAAACATCCCTTGTGATGTGTTTGTAACATGTATATTGCATATGTTTGTTGGAATAAATAAAACATTTGTACTTGTGCATTAATATTGTTGTGTGCACGTTTTTTCAGTGGTAATATATACTTTTAGAGGAGGGACAGTGAATGAGTCTTCAGAATGGATTGTTGCTCAATGATTGTTTTTTTTTTTTTTTTTTTCAAGCAATGCATTTTGGAGTGTATAACCCCAATAAAGGTATAGTCATTTCACTATGAGGGAGATTGATCAAAACCTGTGGAAAGGCAAAGTTGACCAGTTGCCCACAGCAACCAATCAGATTGCTTCTTCCATTCTTAACAAGGCCTCCATTTGTTTTGATAAATCTCCTCCTCCGCCAGGTAAACTGCATCTCTGCTCCTGATATGTGCCTGGTTCTAATCCACCTGCTGCCAGGCAAAGAGAAGCCATCTTCACATGTGGCGGAAGGACTGGCTTTGGCTCAGCGGGTTTTCTGCTCACTATAATTATAATCCAGACTCTTGGCATTAGAGGCTTATGTGATGTGTAACCCAATGATCGCTTAATTATCACTCTAAGCTTTCCACACAAGATGCCAAATGTCACATTTGCCAATAGATCATGTAACTGATCCACTCGGGGCAGCTCTAGTGATTTCTGATACATTACAGAGTCCAGATCCAGCACTAATCCATACATGTATATTACAACTACTTGGGGCACCATATGTGCCTCTATACATACAGAATATGCTTGGATTTTTACAAATCTCATTCAGATGAGTGATAATTTGCAGCAAGTGTTCTACTTATCTAAATAGAGTTTGTAGAATTATCTTTATCTGCTGCAGAAACATCACATTTACTTGATTGGAAATGTCAAAGAAATGTAAAAAAAAAAAAAAAAAAGCTGCCATTTTTTAATCATGCCATAATGATATGGTGCATAAGCTTGGAGATATCAGACCTGCACATACTCTACAGAGATAATAAAAATGGCCCTAATCCCAGCATGTTCTGCTTAGTGTGCAGTCCAGGGCAATGTAAATATATCAGCCATCATATTATTATAAGGATTACCTAGAACACTAGAACTGTGCTGGCCAAGGCCCTTAATACATGAACATCCAAGCTGGAGTATGTCCTTATCACGTACATCTGAAAAAAGAATCATTCCATTCATGGATTACATGCAGAGATTTTAGAAACTAAAAGATTAAAAAACTAAATTATAGAATGATTGAAATGACATAAGAGCAGATAATATACCTCATACAGTAAATTATAATATTTAACATCACTCAGTAGTGATGCTAGAAGTGCTAGGTTTCCTGCATTGTGCATTGACATAGCAGTACAGAACATAATATAAAGTCTTCAGTATATGACAGGGTGGAGGAACATTCTGAAGCAGTATTCTGCTGTGCTGCTTCCCAGCTGTTAGGTAAATTAAGGTCAATGAATGTAAATCACTATTTAAACGCTAAAAGGGATAAGACTACGCTATAGGAAACGTGCACTGGACTGGAAACACTAATGCTTTCCCGCCAGCGCCATGCTGTAATCTGCTTAATAATTGAGCTTAGCAGAGACAGGCAGAGTTCTATGGCTGACAGGCAGCAGAAAACTGGCCTAGGTTACTCAATGTCTGAAACAGAGCACACAGTCTGCTACACTTATGTCTCATACACTAGAAACCTATTAGGACTAGAACTGGCTCTGGCCCAGTCATCTCAAGTGTCTGTGCTTTATTATAATGTAATGTAGAGAAGGACCATACTACACCAACAACTGGAGCTCTCTGTCCTAGAGTCATCACGTGGAGTCCTGCTTCCTTGGCTGTCAGTCTTCACTTTTGTTTTGGCGTTTAACCCCAATAAATCCCTACTCTCATAAAATATAACTTTTATTTCAATTATTTAATAATAAGGAGGATTGTTAAAATCATCACTAGTTCCACTGTGTTTAATCCACTATCCTTCCCAGTGTATATGTCACTGTTCTTATTCAGAACTAGTTGGGAAGGATATTCAGCACTCACTAGTGCTGACTAGTATTAGCAAAAATGTAATGTCCAATCAAGCTTATTGTCAATATGGAGGGCAATTGCACCTGCAGTGTGCAAAGCCTCTCTCTTTTCTAATGTACCAGTGGATACTTAGTGAAATTAAAATCGCATCTCTGCTACCATCCTACATGTTTCGCCACCATACGTGGCTTTATCAAGGATGGCAGGTAGCAGAATGAGTACACCACGTGTAAGCTCGGACTTTTATGTCCTCCAAGTCTGACGTCATGACCAATTAAGCCGCACTAGTCGCACAGTAAACCTGTCAAACCAATCGATACATTCTTTACCTGTAAAAAAACACACCTCCATCTCCATCATGTCAGTCCCGGTTCAATCAAATACCTTATAAGCGCACCTTGGGCCGGTCCTGGCTCCACCCCCGGATCGCGTCTGTGATCGCGTGCCCATGGCACCTGCATTCGCGCCACGCGTGCGCATCAACATCCAATCCACAGGAGGGTGGAGCGCAGGTCATCTCATCCTTCCTGTCCCGGGTGAACTGAGCATGACATTAGACTTCGAGGGTGAAGTATAATAAGACTCGGAGGACATAAAACTTTGAGCTGACACGTGGTATACTCATTCTGCTACCTGCCATCCTTGCTAATACTAGTCATCACTAGTGAGTGCTGAATATCCTTCCCAACTAGCTCTGAATAAGAACAGTGACATATACACTGGGAAGGATAGTGGATTAAACACAGTGGAACTAGTGATGATTTTAACAATCCTCCTTATTATTTAATAATTGAAATAAAAGTTGTATTTCATGGGAGTAGGGATAAAGAGGAATCCAGTGCCTTTTGGGCACAATTGTTGCTTAGTGTTAGATTTACCCTCCCCTTCTCTTGGGGCAATTTTTCTGGTTGTTGGTTGATAACCCCAATAAAGACAATGCCCGTTTTGGCCTTGCTTTTTCCTCCGATACTCTGGGGTACATTGGTGGAAAACAATTTTTTTTAAATCAACTGGTGCCAGAAAGTTAAACAGATTTGTAAATTACTTCTATTAAAAAATCTTAAGCCTTCTGTCCAGTACATATCAGCTACTGTATACTACAGAGGAAGTTATTTTCTTATTGTTTTTCTTTTCTGTTTTACCACATTACTCTCTGCTGATACCTCTGTCCATGTCAGGAACTGTCCAGAGCAGGAGAGGTTTGCTGTGGGAATTACAGGATAGAACTATACAACTTGTACAGTTGTACAAACCTGTAGTTTATACAACTGTAGTTTACTGAAGCTGATAAGTACAGGAAGGATTAGGATATTTCAATAGAAGCAATTTACAGGTCTGTTTAACTTTCTGGCACCAGTTGATTTGAAAAAAATTGTTTAGCACTGGAGGACCCATTTAACTCTTCTATTTTTCCATCCACAGAGACATGTAAGAACTTGTTTTTGGGTGACAAATTGTGCTTTGTACTAACACCTTTCATTTTACCCTAAGGGGGGCAGTATTGAAAAAACAAACGCTATTTCAGAACTTTGGTAGGTTTTAGTTTTACGCAGCGCACCTTATGGTAAAGTTGACACAGTATAGTAGTGAGGGGGGGGGATACCTTTCGTCAAACCACCCACTGTAATTAACCCCTTAAGGACCATGGGTTTTTCCATTTTTGCACTTTCGTTTTTTCCTCCTCACCTTTTAAAAATCATAACCCTTTCAATTTTGCACTTAAAAATCGATATGATGGCTTATTTTTTGCGCCACCAATTCTACTTTGCAGTGACATCAGTCATTTTACCCTAAAATTTATGGCGAAACGGGAAAAAAATCATTGTGCGACGAAATTGAAGAAAAAACGCCATTTTGTAAATTTTGGGGGCTTCTGTTTTTACGCAGTAAATTTTTCTGTAAAAATGACACCTTATCTTTATTCTGTAGGTCCATACGATTAAAATTATACCCTACTTATATAGGTTTTATTTTGTTGTACTTCTGTAAAAAATCATAACTACATGCAGAAAAATTTATACGTTTAAAATTGTCATCTTCTGACCCCTATAACTTTTTTATTTTTCTGCATATGGGGCGATATGAGGGCTCATTTTTTGCGCCGTGATCTGAAGTTTTTTGAGGTACCATTTTTGTATTGATCAGACTTTTTGATCGCTTTTTATTCATTTTTTCATGATATAAAAAGCGACCAAAAATACGTTATTTTGGACTTTGGAATTTTTTTGCGTGTACACCATTGACCATGCGGTTTAATTAATGATATATTTTTATAGTTTGGACATTTACGCACGCGGCGATACCACATATGTTTATATTTATTTTTATTTACATGGTGTTTTTTTTATGGGAAAGGGGGGGGGGTGATTTGAACTTTTAAGGAAAGGGTTAAATCACATTTATTAACTTAATTTTACACTTTTTATTTGCAGTGTTATAGCTCCCATAGGGACCTATAACACTGCACACACTGATTGCCAGCACTGTTCACTGCAAAGCCATAGCTTTGCAATCATCAGCGTTATCGGCGGTCGATTGCTCAAGCCTGCATCCCAGGCTTGGAGCAATCAATCGCCGAGGGGACACGCCGGAGGCAGGTAAGAGAACCTCTGCTCGTGTCCCAGCTGATGGGGACACCTCATTTTCACTGTGGTAATCCCGATCAGCCCCGCTGAGCAGCTAGGCAGCTTTCACTTTCGTCTTAGACGCGGCGTTCAACTTTGAACGCCGCGTCTAAAGGGTTAATAGCGTGCAGCACCGCGATCGCTGCTGCGCGCTATTAGCCCCAGGTCCCGGCATCAGATACATGCCAGAACCGACCCCATATGACGCGGGGTCACCACGTGACCCCACGTTATATCACGGGAGCCGGCCAAGGACGTAAATATACATCCTTGGTCGTTAAGGGGTTAAAATTGACATTGAACAGTGAACTTCTCTCCTTTTTATCTGGTTCCAGGTGTGATTTTTATATTGCCCACACCTGTTACTTGCCCCAGGTGAGTTTAACCCCTTAAGGACACAGGGCGTACCTGTACGCCCTGAGACCGTTCCCTTTCTATAATGTGGGGCCACGTGGGTCAGGCCCGGGCTCCAACAACGGCCAGAACCCGTGGCTAATAGCGCACAGCGCGCAGTTCAAAGTTGATCGCCACATCTAAAGTGAAAGTAAACTGCTCCCAGCTAGCTCAGTGGGCTGTTCGAAATCGCAGCATCCCCAACAGCTGGAGGACACAAAGAGGTCCCTTACCTTCCTCCTGTGTGTCTGATCATGAATGACTGCTCAGTGCTTAAGATCCAGGCATGGGCAGTCAAGCGGCAGAATCATCGATCACTGTTATCATATGAGATATCAAAGATCAATGTAAAAGATCAGTTAGTGCAGTATTATAACCATTAGAGGGGACTATAAGGCTAAGTTTCCATTTGTTTTGTTTTTTCTGGCAGCTTTTGGAAAACTGCCACCGCGGTTTTTGTGCTAAAGCCAGAAGCGTATTCAAAAGGAATAGGACACATAAAGGAAGAACTTACACTTCTCCTCCCTTGTGGATCCACTTCTGACTTTGGCTCAAAAACTTCAGTGGCAGTTTTCCAAAAACTGCCAGAAAAAAACCCAAGTGGAAACTTAGCATTACACTGCAAAAAAAAGTGAAAAAAGTTAATAAAGATCATTTAACCCCTCCCCTAATAAAAGTTTGAATCACCCCCCTTTTCCCATAAAAAAAAAAACTGTGTAAATAAAAATAAACATATGTGGTATCGCCGTGTGCGGAAATGTCCAAATTATAAAAATATATTGTTAATTAATCCCTTAAGGACCATGGACATACTCGTACATCTAAGCACCCTGGTAGTTAAGGACCAAGGACGTACGCGTTCGTCCGTGGGAATTTCGGTCCCTGCCGCTCACCGGGCGGGGAACGGACCGGGGTGACTGCTGATATCGATCAGCAGTCACCCTCTGCGCAAATGTCCAGGGGGGGTCATCAGACCCCTCATCTTGGCGATCGGCTCAAATCGCAAGTGAATTCACACTTGCGATTTGCGCGATTCCGGGTCATTACGGGTCTATGGTGACTCGGTGACCGGGAATATAAGGGGGATCGCAGTTGTCTAAGACACCCACGATCCCCCTGAAGGGATAGGAGTGATGTGGCAGGGGTGCCACCCCTCCTATCCCTGCTATTGGTCATTTAGACACGACGACCAATAGCAGATCGGGGGCGGGGGGTTAACTTTAGTTTTCCCCGTTCTGCCCACCCTCAATAGGCGGGCAGGACTGGGAAACGAAGGGGACCAAAGCTGGAGTCCATTTACCCTGCAGGCGAGGCTGCGGGCGACGATCGGTGTCGGAGATCGGCGAGCGGCAATGACTTGCAGGCTCCCTGGATCCGATGGAAGCCGGTAAGTTGCCTAGCAACATCTGGAGAGCTACAGTCCGAGACCACTATATAGTGGTCTCTATACTGTAGCACTCCAGATGTTGCAAAACTACAACTCCCAGCATGCCCAGACAGCTGTTTGGGCATGCTGGGATTTGTAGTTTTGCAGCAGCTGGAAGGCTACAGTTTGAGACCACTATACAGTAGTCTCTGAACTATAGCCCTCCAGATCTTGCAAAACTACAACTCCTAGCATGTCCACACAACTGTTTGCTGTCTGGGCATGCTAGGATTTGTAGTTTTGCAACATCTGGAGGGCCACAGTTTGCAGTGGTCTCTATGCTGTAGCTCTCCAGATGTTGCAAAACTGCAAATCCAAGCATGCTGGGAGTTGTAGTTGCGATCCCTCCAGCTGTTGCATAACTACATCTCCCAGCTTGCCCTTCGGCGATCAGTACATGCTGGGAGTTGTAGTTTTGCAACAGCTGGAGGCACACTGGTTGGAAAATATTGAGTTAGATAACAGAACCTAACTGAAGGTTTTCCAACCAGGGTGCCAGGGTGCCTCCAGCTGTCTGTCAGTACATGCTGGGAGTTGTAGTTTTGAAACAGCTAGAGGTTTGCCCCCCCCCCCATGTGAACGTACAGGGTACATTCACACAAGGCAGGTTTACAGTAAGTTTTCTGCTTCAAGTATGAGCTGCGGGAAATTTTTCGCCACAGCGCAAACTCCTAGCAGGGAACTCACTGTAAACCTCCGCCAGTGCGAATGTACTCTAAAAACACTACACTACACCATACTAACACATAATAAAGGGTAAAACACTACATATACACCCCCTTACACTGTCCCCCCCCCCCCCCCAATAAAAATGAAAAGTGTATTGTACGGCAGTGTTTCCAAAACGGCGCTGCCAGCTGTTTCAAAACAACAACTCCCAGCATTTCTGGACAGCCACTGACTGTCAATGCATGCTTGGCGTTTAGCAACAGCTGGAGGCACCCTGTTTGGGAATCACTGGCATAGAATACCCCTATATCCACTCCTATGCAATCCCTAATTTAGTCCTCAAATGCGCATGCCGCTCTCTCACTTCAGAGCCCTGTCGTATTTCAAGGAAACAGTTTAGGGCCACATATGGGGTATTTCCGTACTCGGGAGAAAGTACACTACAAATTTAAGGAAAATTTGGGGTCTACACCAGCCTGTGAGTGTAAAAAAAAAAAAAAGGTTTTACACTAACATGCTGGTGTTGCCCTTTAGGAAAAAAAGGCCCCCAAAATTTGTAACGCAATTTCTCCTGAGTACGGAAATACCCCATATGTGGGCGTAAAATGATCTGCGGATGCATAACAAGGCTCAGGAGTGAGAGTGCACCATGTACATTTGAGGCCTAAATTGGTGATTTGCACATGGGTGGCTGATTTTACAGCGGTTCTGACATAAACGCAAAAAAATAAATACCGACATGTGACCCCATTTTGGAAACTAAACCCCTCACGGAATGTAACAAGGGGTATAGTGAGCTTTAACACCCCACAGGTGTTTGACAAATTTTCGTTAAAGTTGGATGGGAAAATGAAAACATTTTTTTTTTCTCTAAAATGCTAGTGTTACCCAAATTTTTCATTTTCACAAGGGAAAATAGGAAAAAAGCCCCCCAAAATTTGTAACCCCATTTCTTCTGAGTAAGAACATACCCCATATGTGGATGTAAAGTGCTCTGCGGACGAACTACAATGTTCAGAAGAGAAGGAGCGCCATTGGGATTTTGAAGAGAAAATGTGTCCGGAATTGAAGGCCACGTGTGTTTACAAAGCCCCTATAATTCCAGAACAATGGACCCCCCACATGTGACCTCATTTTGGAAATTAGACCCCTCATATAATGTAATAATGGGTACAGTGAGCATTTATGCCCCACAGGTGTCTGACAGATTTTTGGAACAGTGGTCTGTGAAAATGAAAAATTTAATTTTTCATTTGCTCAGCCCACTGTTCCAAAGATCTGTCAAATGCCAGTGGGGTGTAAATGCTCACTGCGCCTCTTATTACATTCTGTGAGGGGTGTAGTTTCCAAAATGGGGTCACATGTGGGGAGGTCCACTGTTCTGGCACCATGAGGGGCTTTGTAAACGCACATAGCCCCTGACTTCCATTCCAAGCAAATTCACTCTTCAAAAGCTCAATGGTGCTCCTCCTCTTCTGAGCATTGTAGTTCGCCCGCAGAGCACTTGACCTCCACACATGGGGTATTTCCATAGTCAGAAAAAATGGGGTTACAAATTTTGGGGGTAATTTTCTCCTATTACCCCTTGTAAAAATGTTAAATTTTGGGAAAAACCAGCATTCATTTACACATCCAACTTTAACAAAAAGTTGTGAAATACCTGTGTGGTGATAAGGCTCACTGTACCCCTTGTTACGTTCCTTGAGGGCTGTAGTTTCCAAAATAGTATGCCATGTGGGTATTTTTGCTTTTCTGGCACCATAGGGGCTTCCTAAATGCGACATGCCCCCCAAAAACCATTTCCGCAAAATTTGCTTTCCAAAAGCCAAATGTGACTCCTTCTCTTCTGAGCATTGTAGTTCGCCCGCAGAGCACTTTACATCTACACATGGGGTATGTTCTTACTCAGAAGAAATGGTGTTACACATTTTGGGGGGCTTTTTTCCTATTTTCCCTTGTGAAAAAGAAAAATTTAGGGTAACACCAGCATTTTAGCGATAAATAAATATTTTTTTATTTATTTTTCCATCCAATTTTGAAGAATTTTCATTAAACACCTGTGGGGTTTTAAGGCTCACTATACCCCTTTTTACGTTCCGTGAGAGTTGTAGTTTCCAAAATGGGGGTCACATGTGGGTATTTCTTTTTTTGCGTTCATGTCAGAACCGCTGTAAAATCAGCCACCCCTGTCCAAATCACCAATCACTCAAATGTACATGGTGCACTCTCACTCCTGAGCCTTGTTGTGCACCCGTAGAGCATTTTACACCCACATATGGGGTATTTCCGTACTCAGGAGAAATTGCGTTACAAATTTTGGGGGTCTTTTTTTTCTCTTAACACTTGTGAAAATAAAAAGTATGGGGCAACACCAGCATGTGAGTGAGAGAGCTCCATGCGCATTTGAGGACTCAATTAGGGATCGCATAGGGGTGGACATAGGGGTATTCTGCGCCAGTGATTCCCAAACAGGGTGCCTCCAGCTGTTGCTAAATTCCCAGCATGCCTGGACAGTCAGTGGCTGTCCGGAAATGCTGGGAGTTGTTGTTTTGCAACAGCTGGAGGCTCCATTTTGGAAACACTGCCGTACAATACGTTTTTCATTTTTATTGGGGGGGACAGTGTAAGGGGTGTATATGTAGTGTTTTACTCTTTATTTTGTGTTAGTGTAGTGTAGTGTTTTTAGGGTACATTCGCACTGGCGTGTTACGGTGAGTTTCCCGCTAGGAGTTTGCGCTGCGGCACAAAATTTGCCGCAGCCCAAACTTGAAGCAGGAAACTTACTGTAAACCTGCCTGTGTGAATTTACCCTGTACCTTAACATGGGGGGGGGGGGGGCAAACCTCTAGCTGTTTCAAAACTAAAACTCCCAGCATGTACTGACAGACCGTGCATGCCTGGAGTTGTAATTTTGCAACAGCTGGAGGCACACTGGTTGGAAAACCTTTAGTTAAGTTGCCCCTCAGCTGTTGCAAAACTACAAATCCCAGCATGCCCAGACAGCAAACAGCTGTTTGGGCATGCTAGGAGTTGTAGTTTTGCAAGATCTGGAGGACTACAGTTTAGAGACCACTGTATAGTGGTCTCAAACTGTAGCCCTCCAGCTGTTGCAAAACTACATATTCCAGCATGCCCAAACAGCTGTATCGGCATGCTGGGAGTTGTAGTTTTGCAACATCTGGAGGGTTACAGTTAGAGACAATTGTATAGTGGTCTCAAACTGTACCCTCCAGATGTTGCTAGGCAACTCACCGGCTTCCGTACAATCCAGCCACACGACATCACCGCCTGCCGATCTCCGTCGCCCGCCCGGATGAGTAAGTGGATCTTCGGCTATTGTGGGTGGGCAGGATGGGGAAAATGAAAGTTAACCCACCCGCCCCCGATCTGCTATTGGTCGTCGCTTCTGGCGACCAATAGCAGGCATAGGAGGGGTGGCACCCCTGCCACCTCACTCCTATCCCTTCAGGTTGATCGTAGGTGTCTTAGACAACCGCAATCCCCCTTATATTTCGGGTCACCATAGACCCGTAATGGCGATCGCCGACATGGGGGGGGGGGGGTCTAATGACCCTCCTGGGCGATTTCAGCAGGCATCCCGGTCTGATCCCCGCCCGGTGCGTGGCGGGGGCCAGAATTCTCCATGATGTACGCGTACGGGTCCTTAAGTACCAGGGTGTCATGACGTACGCGTACGTCAAGGGTCTTTTAGAGTTTAATATCTTAAATTGCATTTCTTTATAAGCTGTGCAAATGGAGGTCTTAGAAGCTCGTTCCCATATAATCCTCCACTGAGGCAGGGTAATAGTGGTGTTCAGGACCTCCTCCCAGTGACTCATATAACAATGAGACAGGGCATCCCCGACCAAGGGAGCATTTATAATAGAATAGATGTCTGATAGGAGACCCTTTGTCTGTGGCCCTGAACGGCATAACCGCTCAAAGGCCATAGGCATAGAAAGCACAAGAGTGCCCAGGGTTGACTGCATGAAATGTCGGAGCAATTCCGCGAAACGGTCGTTGGGGTCAGGTATAGGTAGGATTTGGCACCTGATTTTGTTGTGTTTACATCTTGTTTGCTTGCATTCTCCTGTCAGGTCCATGCTTTACCTTTATTGTGCTTCTTATATTTCTGGTATTCTATCCAGTATTATTGCTGCTAACTGTGACCTGTTTACCCTATTACCACTACATTGTATTGTTCTCTGTGCCTATCTACCTATATCGTGTATGTACTGGTGCTGTTTTTTGTATTTACATGTATGACCTTTTAACTATTTTTATCTGTTATATGTGAAATAAAGACATTTTGTATTTTGCTGAATTATTCAGTGTTAGGTGCATTTGTTTATTAATAGGAGTTGGTGTCTATGTATGCACCTTATTTTACCAAGTTGTAGAAAAATTCTATCGGTGATATTAAGTTAAAGAGGGGGACAAGATGGGGAAGAAGGAGAGGAGCAAAAGTCTTCGTCTAGCATCAGGGTGATAATGAAGAGTACCAGATGGGTCCCTCAGGGCCGAGGCGCCTGGGCCACAGCACGATCTCTCAAATGTCTAGCTAACAAGGAGTGGGGCTTATTACCCTTCCCATAGAATCTCTGTTTGGCATAGAGGAGCTGCTGCTCCACCTTGCGGAGCGCAAGCTCACCCAGCTGGGCACGTGCCGCGACCAGACGCCTCAGTACCTGGAGGGAAGGGTCTAAAAGCAAGGTAGCTTCAAGGTCACAAATTTGCGTTTGCAATTACCGGGTTTGAGCCAGAGCATCACGCTTCAAACGAAAGACCAGGGCTATACAATGTCCTCTAATTACTGATTTGTGCGCCTCCCAGAGGACCGCCCGGGAGGAGACGGAAGCCTGGTTAAGGGCGAAATAGGAGGAAAAAGGAGAGAAAGAAAGTATCACAGGGCTATGATCAGACCAAGAAATAGGATCAAGAGAAGAAGAGGAGAGCATGCGGACCATGGGAAGATTACCGAAAAAGTAGTCTATGCGAGTATGTAGTTTATGCGGGTGAGAGTAAAACGAGAACGATTTATCGGTAGGGTGATTAATCCTCCACAGATCGTATAGGGAGGAAGAGCGAATCAACCGCCGAAACAGGGAAGCAAGGCGCAATTGGGCAGGGGACGGAGGAGAGACCAAAACAGAAAAACAGTGCATGGAGGGGGAAAAAATATGGTTAAAATCATCACCAAAAAGCCAAGCCGACCGGGGATATTTACTCAACCTGGCCTATGTAATATACATTACATAGGAGAAGGGGCCTATCTCCCAGGGAGCCCTCCACTATTACGCATCGGCCAAGGGGGTCCGAGTTGGAGGAGGAGACTTGAACAGGGCACGTTCTGGCGATTAATATTGCCACCCCGGCCGTATTCCTGTCCGAAGAGGCTGAAATGGCATATTAAAGAAGCATATTAAAGATGGCCTCCAGGATCACCGGAAGGTCTTCGTCTCTAGTGGCTTCAGGGAGACCCCGCACTCGGATATTGTTCCGGCGCCCCCTGTTATCGAGGTCCTCCAGGTGGTTATGCATATCGCTGAAAAATTCGGATTGGGAGGCAACAGTGGACTAAAGCTGCGCAATATACACCCTGGTAGAATCATGGGCCTCCTCCAGATGCTCAACACGGTCAGAGACATGTTGCAAATCCTGACAGATGAAAGCAATTTCCGCTCTGCAGGCTTCCTTGACCTAAGAAATTAATGAGCGAAAATCCTCCTTGGAAGGGAAGTGCAACAGAAGTTGAGAGAGGTCAAATGGCGTTGGTGTAGGGGCAGGAGCACCCGAACATTCCAGCTCTACGTCAGGAGGGCTGTTCCAGGACAAAAGACCCCCACCTCTGGAGGGGTGCCAGCAACAGACTGCACATCTTTAGGGGCCCTCTGGGGCGATGGGGTGGAGGTCCCTGCTGTTGGGGGACTGAGGCCATAGTCCTGGGGGGGCCGGTGAGAAAGAGCAGAAGGAGCGCAGGGAGATGGAGAGTCCAAGGCACCTCCTGGGGTCGGGGGGGGGGGGGGGGGTGAGATGAGGCCCAGTCCAGCTCCTCAGGAAGGTGATCCAGGGGGGCAAGCAGGGAGTCCTGGGTTGTAGCTGCAGCAGGTAGACCCTGAGTGAGGAAGGAGGCAGGAGATCCCCTCACAACAGCAGCCCAGGGAGTCTGTAGGGCAGGTGAAAGCCCTTTATATGGAGGGCACTGCTGAGAAGGAGGCAAGCAAGGGGGGTGAGGAATCCCCGTCAGTGATGGAGATGCAGCAGGGGTGGAGGGCAGCACAGTGGGGGAGACGCCGTCTCCTACCTGAGGCCGCAGGGTTGGCCGCGCAGACTGCAGGTCCAGCTCCTTCTCGTCCAGGCCAGCGGGCAGTTCAAGCAAGGCGCGCTCCGGCTCGCCAGCGACACCGGAGGCCGCCGGGGCAGCAGGGAGGCAGCGAGGAGGGTGCACGACGGGGCCACGGACTGCGGCTAGAAAGCGGAGGAGACCCCTGGCGGCGCCACAGCTCTCGAGCTGGAGCCTGGACACAGGCCCAGCAGCAGGACTCAGGTGAGCGGGCATAAGAACTGCTGGATGCCGTTTCTGGGGTCCCGGGGCTGGTGTCGGGCAGCGGCAGTTCTCTTCGGGGTCCTCCGAGAAGGTTTCCCCATGTAGCTGAAGGTGGTCAGGGCAGATTACAGCTGGCTATGGTTCTCGTGGCACCGGAGCTCTAACAACGAGCAGCCATCTTCCACGGTGCCTCGTCACGCCCCTTTTGATTGCTTATTATTCATTTTTTTTCATGATATAAAAAGTGACCAAAAATACGTTATTTTGGACTTTTTTTGCGCATACGCCATTGAATTAATGATATACTTTTAGAGTTCGGACATTTACTGATCTTTTACACTGATCACTGCAAAGCCATAGCTTTGCATTGATCAGTGTTATCGGCGGTCGATTGCTGAAGCCTGCATCTCAGGCTTGGAGCAATCAATCGCTGATCAGACACGCCGGAGGAAGGTAAGAGGACCTCCGCTCGTGTCCTAGCTGATCGGGACACCGCATTTTCACTGTGGTGGTCCCGATCAACCCCACTGAGCAGCCGGGAAGCTTTTACTTTCGTTTTAGATGCGGCATTCAATTGCTGTTGGGAAAAGGAGCCCTTCCAATAAGAGAGACCTGGAGCAGTTTGCAAAGGAAGAGTGGTCCAACATTCCGGCTGAATTATGCCCTGCTAATAGAAATACTTTTCATTCATAGCACTGCAGGGGTATGTATATAGATGCGCTGGGGGGGGGGGTGCAGATATATAGCGTTATAAATATGCCACCGCCGCAGCACTAGGTATGAAAAGTATTTCCATCAGCAGCATCGGGCCGCGGGCTGCAGCTAGAATACTTTTCACATATAGCGCTGTGATGGCATATGTATATAGATGCGCTGCAAGGGTACATTATACTTGCGCTTCAGGGAGCACATTATACATGCGCTGCGGGGGGTATAAATGTATTAATGTGCCAGTGGGTATATATATAAATGTGCTGCAGGGGGCATATTATAAATGCACTGGGGGGCTAGATATATAGGCTACCCCCCCCCCTTGCAGCGCTATATATCTTGCCGCCCACAGCACTTTTAATATAGATATGGCCCCCTGCTGCTCACAATGTGCATTTTTAAATCTCCCGCGGAGTGCCCTGAATAGCTCCTCAGTACCGGCCTCTCAGGGCTCCCCGCGGGGGATTCAAAGAGGAAAGTTAAAACACACTGATACATTGCAGGATTGCAAGGCTTGCCGCCCGCTCCCCTGCTTAATAACTTCTGATCGCATCGGGTCTCAGAAGTGAAACCTGGTGCAATCAATCCCTCAGCCCCTGTACTACAACCCCCATCATGAAACAGACTCTGTTCCATGATGGGGGTAGTAGTACAAACACTAATGTAGCCTCCCTAATTGTCTGCAGACTCCTGCAGCCAGGGAATTACTAGTCTGTTCCATGATGGGTGTAGTAGTAGTCCCGGCTGTGGGAATCTGTAGGCAGAGGTGTTATGGCCATACATGAGGGATGTTATAACGGGTCTTAACGGATTAATATTCATTCGTAAGCACCCGTTATTTCATCCATTATTATACATCCGTTTTGACACAGAAAACGGACGTTTAACCTGTTAAGGACCCAGGGCGTACCTGTACGCCCTAAGTCCGCTCCCGATCTATAACGCGGGGCCACGGCCGGGACCTGTGGCTAATAGCGCGCAACATTGATCGCGGTGCCGCGCGCTATTAACCCTTTAGCTGCGGCGTTCAAAGTTAAACGCCGCCTCTAAAATGAAAGTGAAACCATGCCGATTAGCTCAGAGAAATCGCGGCATCCCGAACAGCTTACAAGACAGCTGGAGGGTCCCTAACTGCCTCCTCGCTGTCCGATCGCCGAATGACTGCTCAGTGCCTGAGAACCAGGCAAAAATGGTACCGCTAAAAACTTCAGATCACGGCGCAAAAAATGAGCACTCATACCGCCCCATACGCGGAAAAGTAAAAAAGTTATAGGGGTCAGAAGATGACAATTTTAAACGTATAAATTTTCCTGCATGTAGTTTTGATTTTTTCCAGAAGTACGACAAAATGTACTGTGTAGAAACGGAAGCCCCCAAAAGTTACAAAATGGCGTTTTTTTTTTTCAATTTTGTCTCACATTGATTTTTTTTTTCCGTTTCGCCGTAGATTTTTGGGTAAAATGACTGACGTCATTACAAAGTAGAATTGGTGGCGCAAAAAATAAGCCATCATATGGATTTTTAGGTGAAAAATTTAAAGAGTTATAATTTTTTTAAAGGTAAGAAGGAAAAAACGAAAATGCAAAAACGGAAAAACCCGGGGTCCTTAAGGGATTAATAACGGATGAATGCTCATAGTGTGAAAGGAGCCTTAGACTAGAAACCATATAATTACATACAGCTAATGTTTATGCCTTTGACTCTGCTACAGCATGTTATTCTTGTAAATTGTATTTTACCTTACAAATGTACAAAAGAAAACATCTTATTCTATGAAATGTGTTTGATATGTTTCAAAAACTATATAAAATTTATTCATCCCTACAAATGTAGAAATGCTCAAACATCTGGAATGCATTTAAATGACATTCACTTTCATTTAGGAAACTACGTGTAACCTCCGTGAATATGGGAGAAAGGGGAGCGAAGCTTTGCAGGCTCTGCTAGAAAAGGGTGTGTGGCACCTGTCACTTTATTATAGTGGGCAGTTTGACAAAAGCTATTCCTCCCCTCACTACTTGGTATCTGTTCTGTGGGTCAATACCTATAAAACAATAACAAAATTTTACTTATAACTTTTACGCAGTCATCTGGAGTATTTATTGATAATTTTTGTTTCGAAGGGACTTAATTTTTTTAAATGATAAATTTATTATAATTAGCTCTCATACCGTCCCGTATGCGGAAAAATAAAAAAGTTATAGGGGTCAGAAGAGGACAATTTTAAACATATTAATTTTTGTGCATGTATTTATGATTTTTTCAAGGAGTACGACAAAATCAAACCTATATAAGTAGGGTATCATTTTAACCCTATGGACCTACAGAATAAAGATAAGGTGTAATTTTTACCGAAAAATGTACTGCGTAGAAACGGAAGCCCCCAAGTAACAAAATGGCGTTTTTTTCTTCAATTTTGTCACACAATGATTTTTTTTTCGTTTCGCCATAGATTTTTGGGTAAAATGACTTATGTCATTACAAGGTAGAATTGGTGGTCCAAAAAACAAAAAGCCATCATATGGATTTTTAGGTGCAAAATTAAAAGGTTTATGATTTTTAAAATGTAAGTAGAAAAAAAACAAAGTACAAAAATGGAAAAAAGCTTGTCCCTTAAGGGGTTAAACCCTATGCTACACCACAGCTGGTTCTTTCAAAATATCTTTCAGAAGTATTTCAGATCCCAGCGGTTATCATCATAGACATTATGTTATCATCATAGACATATGATCTGTTATAAAACCTTGTGCAAAGGAACAGTGGAGCTTCATATTGCTTCTGACTGATTGCTATGGGCAACTGCTCCACAGTTCCTCTGCAGAAGGTTTAACACAGTTCCACCATTGGTTTCCTCCAATAATTGTTGGGTTGGTAGATAGCTAACTGATAAGCTCCATGGATGCTACAAGGCGGGCATTGGTGGTTGTTCCCTGCCAAATTCTACCCTTTAGATGGCCTAAACATAAATCCAATTGTTACTGCTATGATACATCTGTGATTGTCTTGGTGGTTGGGTAATCTTGTTATCCCTTTAGTTTCCATGTCACATCTTTAGCTCTCTATATGAGGCACTTTCATCACAGTTCAGCTTCATTGCCTCCACCGCAGCAGTAGTCGTCAACATGTAGAAGAACCTGATTCAGGCAGGTAGCAGTCTGATTGGATTATAGAAGATTGCAGGAACATTAAGTAATTGGGCTTACAGGACAGCATGGTGATGGCAGGGTAAGGTGGTTCCTCAATAAATCTGCACAACATCACTATCTTTAAGGTGTGTAAGCCAGGGCTTAAAAAGGGGTACTCCGGTGGAAAACTTTTTTTTTCCTTTATATGAACTGGCTCAATAAAGTTAAACAGATTTGTAAATTACTTCTATTTATAAATCAGCAGAGGGCAATGTGGTCAGACAGAAAATAACAACTCAACTTCCTCTGGAGCATACAGCAGCTAAGTACTGGAAAGATTAAGATTTCTAAATAGATGTAATTTACAAACCTGTTTAACTTTCTGGCACCTGTTGATTAGAAAAAAAAAAGTTTTCCACCAGAGTACCACTTTCACAAATTTGTTATGAATCTAGGATCCAACAAAAAAAAAGTTAGGAGCCAGGATGCTGCATGACACGTGTCATTAGTGTTTCCTTATCTTTCCTTGTGTTAGAGTCATTGGTGTACTTTCATCTTGTATAATAAAAAACAAAAACAACTTTTACTTACCTCCGCCTCCATTCCCGCACTGATTCCCCTTTCTGCCTGCGGACGGCACTCAGGTGTTACATGAGCAGTGGACATTTTGTGACTGCAGAAACCTTCATACTCCTAAGTGTCTGTAGCACCTGATATTCGCTGCTCATGTAGCACTGAAGCACAGGTAGAACAGGGGATCAGTGCAGAAACGGCGTAGGTTAGTAAAACAGTTTTTTATATAATTTTAAAAGATGGACAATTGGAAAGAGCTGACAAAAAACTAGGTGCCACTACAAGATTTTCAGCCGCCATGGCTCCTGGTATGTGTCAAGCCCTGGTGTAACCTGCTCTGCAGTAATTGCCTAGGAATATGATATTAATATTGACAATGCTGAATTCACAGGATATCCATGACCTGTGCAGAAATCTTGTCAGTACATTAAGAACAAGGCCTGAAACCAGTCGAGATCACTGGCTTTGTGGACATCAGAAGTCTAGGCATAGTACATACACCTCTGTTGAACATACTTGGTCTATGGATTCTCATTAGGATTTGTACATGGTGTGCTGGATACAGTTGTGGTCAAATTTATTGGCAGCCCTGAATATTAAGTACAACAGGTAAAGTGTATGTATATTATATAGTTTGATATGAATGAGACAAAAATAAAATCTAAAAACAAAAAAAGCAGGCAAAGGCAAGCATTATTAGCATTTAAAATAAACCATTTTCATTTTAAAAGTTTACATTGGTCCCCCCGACAGTACAGCAGAATGCTTCATTACCTGGCTTACGGCTCAGTCCGACTAATTGCATAAGAAAGGCTCCGTCATAAGTCTATGGAGCCCAGCTCCTACAATAAGACAAGCACCAAGGCAGGGAGCAAAGCATTCTGCTTTACACTTCACCCACCTATATCTAGCAGTCAAGCACACTCAACTGATCTAAACTTTTGTAGGTCTGTGCAGCCAATTGTCCTCGCACATGTTGTACTTTAATCAGCAGAGGTGCAAAGTAATGCAGCATCCTGTTTCTTTAAACGGTACAATGCTGACGTTCCTTGCATTGCTGCTACAGTGTGCACAATGAATATGGCCTCTTTAAACAGCTGGTTGGCAGGGGTGTTGGTGTCAGACCCCCACTGATTTTATGTTGATGGCCTATCTGAAAGATAATTTTAAAAAGTTGGATAACCCTCTTATCAGTCACCTTTAATATCCCTCCCTTTGGTAGATTTTAAATTTTTCTCCAGTAAATCTAGTTGGCACATATGGGTCTCATGCCCATTTTTATCCCTAGTGACCTAATTTTATTTCTAGCAGTTATAACAGTCTTTTATTAAATGTGACTGTGTGGGACCCCATATTTCATGGGATGACTTTTTAGGAACCATATTATGGTACATACATTGCAATAATTTTTTTTCTGATTACAACACGTCCACCCATACCAAACTGAACCTAGGAGTATTTAGTCATAAACAGTCCATGCCCAGACCAATGTTATAACTTTCTTGTTTACACTAAAATTGTCAATATAAAAAAAAAAAAAATGTATCCCCTATCTCCAGAACGGGGCCCCGACCCACACTGATGAATGCTCTGGCCCCCACCTTCCAAAACGTACTCATCTAAGTGACAGCCAATCACTAGCTACAATAGGGTCCCACCTCAGTCGGCGATTAACTGAGCGGGCCATTATTGCTGAGATGAGTATGTCTGAGAAGGTGGGGGCCAGAGGGTTCACCAGGGAAAGTCAGGCTCTGTCCTGTGGATAGGGAATACGATTTTTAATAGCCGAATAACCCCTTTAATCCTCAGGATGTGGACAGTAACCATTTACAGTTTGTAATTCAATAAAAGCACGATCAAGAGCTCACTGGAAGACCTATGTTAGAATCAGCAAGGTCAGAAGCTTGCAGAGAGATCTGTATCATAGGACCAGCAGAGTCACAGATCTAGATCATTAAAAAAATAAAAAAAAACACTCAGCAGCTCGCTGGGAGAAGATGCATCATAAGTAGAGATGAGCGAACTTCCAGTAAATTCGATTCATCATGAACTTCTCGGCTCGGCAGTTGATGACTTATCCTGCATAAATTAGTTCAGCCTTCAGGTGCTCCGGTGGGCTGGAAAAGGTGGATACATTCCTAGGAAAGAGTCTCCTAGGACTGTATCCACCTTTTCCAGCCCACCGGAGCACCTGAAAGCTGAACTAATTTATGCAGGAAAAGTCATCAACTGCCGAGCCGAGAAGTTCGTGACGGATCAAATTTACTGTAAGTTCGCTCATCTCTAATCATAAGAAAAACATGCCAAGAACCTCAAATATATAATTTTAGAAAGATCAAAAAAAAATATTTTTAATTTTCTCATAGTTCAAAGTTTCAAACAAACATGATAATTGTGATCCACATGGGACAATGAAGGAAGAGCAACTGAATGAGGTCCAGCAAAATAATCAGCCGATTCTACATCATACAGGTTTACAATGTCATAAAATAAATCCTTATCTTTCTGAGTTATAAAAAAAAAAATTAAAAATAAAAGATCTGCCCATAGCAAACAATTACAGATTAGTCTTCATTTCTTAAATTGTGCTAGTAAAATTAAAGCGGAGCTGCATTACAAGCAAATCAGACAATTCGGACAGACAAATACATCAAGGCCCCTGTTCACATACTCTGGAGGCCACTCTGTGTACGTGACAGAAGTATTTTCTGCACTTTTACTTTTATTCTCCTTGTAGAACTGAAGCACAGACCAGGCCCCTGTTTGATACTGTCTTTTCATGTTCATGAAGTCCAATTACATGGAGGCTGCGTCTGATGATGGCAGAATTTAGGTCCCATAGGAATTCAAGGAAATAACCTTTTAGAAGTTCTTCCATGGGTATAAACTCCAGGACCTGCTGAGAAGAAGCAGAGCTCACTAGCTGGTCTACCAGCTGTTTTAAATTTTGAAGATACTGAAAAACAGGGCTAGAAAGCGGCTGGTAACCACAGCACATCAGTACAGCATTGGTTCCATTGGTTAGATTGCTGGTGGGACATGAGAAACTGATGATCTGGAAACAATGGCACAATATGTACACAATGCCAGCAGTAAAGCGGGTGAGCGAGGACAGGACTGGCAGAATAAATGAATCACCCTTCTGTAATTGCTGAAAAGCCTTCAGAATTAAAGAGATGAGCTGCTGCTGGTAGGCTGGATCACCATCATGAAGGAGAGAGACCTTATGCTGTGGAGAACACTCCAGGAACCCTGTAGACAACTTTTTCTGCTGAAGAACCTCAAACACAGAATAAGCCCCACAGACCAGTACATGATGTCCATTCTCTACCAGCTCTATCAATGACGACACTACATTTTCTGCAGGTTGGATGGCACAGGAAGGGCAGGAGAGCGATGACAGGGAGATTATGGACCCCCCTTCAGAACATCCCTCAATAGTTTCATTGTATTTATTTAGAACATCACAGTCACAGAATGAGGAGCTCTGGATCCTTGTGAGCCGCTGTCCCTGTAGGAAGTACCAGTTTTCATGTTTCAGTTCATCGTTCAAGCCTTCCAGAAAGCAACCTCTACCCAGGTCACTGGTCACATGTTCTTCCAAGAAGGAAGTAAAGTACCCCTGAGTGACTTTCTCAGACCAGGTCATTGCCTCTAGTTGCTTCCTCTCATTGTAAGTGTCTGTGCGGCGATTACGAGTCCCCACCCACCGTGCATTAAAGCTGCAGCCAACACGGGGCTTCTGGACCAGCCAATGTTTCCTGGGAATGTACCTGATCTGGAATCTCTCCAAGTAATAGGAGATAGCAGACTCCCGCAACATGTTCAGGTGCAATTTCTCCTCTTCTCCCATATGTGAGAAAAGTTTTAAGTTTTCCAAGATGGTATGTGTCTGGTGCTCATAAAAATAAGTGCAGCAATCAAGATGGCACTGCAAAAAAGATGCTGGGAGAAAGCTATGAGGAAACAAGGATTTGAGTCCAACCTCTGTCCCCAAATGTGCAATCATTTTCTCAATATGCCCCTGGATAGCTTCCTTACCTATGAAGCCTAAGCACACCACATACACCTCAGAATTACCAGCTTTGCTGGTACCAGGCTTTATAATGTGGACTGTCTGGAAACAGCAGTTTAGAAAGTACATGAGATTAACAGAAGAATGCTGGAAAAGGGTGAACATCTTCAAGACAAATGAACCCCCAAGGCCAAGTGTTGCCAGACAGGTGACCATCTCACAGAAGTGTAAGGGGTAGACAAGGGTCTCTTGTTCTCCAGGGTTTCCCTGGCAGTCAAAACTGCCATCTGCTGTAACCAAATGTACAGAGGACATGTTACTGATGAACTTTTGTAACCCTTCCAGGTATCTTGTGTTCATTATGTCTCCAGTGTTGTCTGGGCCAAAATACCACCATGGTAAGGTATTGGCAATTAGACGGTCATCAGCAATCATCACTAAACCATCATTGGCCTCATGGTAAGGGTTCAAAGTGTTGGCCACCCAATTCCAATCGCAGCGAACATCTTGGGTTTTCAAGTAGTGGTTAAGGCTAGAAATGAAGGCCCCAGGAGCCTCACACAGGTGCAGAGTGTTCAGCTCATAGCTCCAGAGTGCCGTGTTGGGCAGCAGGGGGTACCTGCATACAATCTCATGGAACTTACACCAGGCCTGAGTGCACAGCTCCGCATTAGCCTGTCTGCGTACCTCTGGCACAATTCTTCCTGCTTTGTTTGTGAATGATGTGTGTCTGTGCCAGTCATCCAGCTTTTTATCACTTAGAAGGTTCTTCACCTTGTTCAAAGACTCCTTCAGAATGAGGAACTGGCTGAACTCCTCATGGTTAGACCTCAGAATATCCGAGGGTGCGGGCAGATGCCAATCCTCTCTCTTGTTGTACGTATATTGCTTATCGAATAGACTATGGATCTCAGGAGAAAAGTCATTACTGAACATGGTGGACCTGGCGCCTGTAAGGAAAGACCACAGCAGATCAATACTAAATATACCCAAAATATCTCTACCCACAATTGTCAATGCCTCACTCAAGCCCATCACCTTTCTGGCAACCTATAAACCTGATCACCCATACACAACTTATAACCCAATCATTACCTCCCCAATAACCTATAAACCCTACTGCCTGTCACTTACTGTGCACTGTACTCACAGAGCTGTACACATACCTCCTCCTCTATACTAGACGCTGTACATCCAACTCCCCTTCTCATATTCTACACTTACCACTGCACAACCTTGCCTCTCCTCTATACTTGGCACCGCACTTTTGTCTTCTGTACACAGGGCTTTACACCCTGACCCTTCTCCTCTATACAAGCCACTGTACTCCCTGGTCCTCTTCTACAAAAGGTGCTGTACACCCCAGTTCTGTCATCGGTACACAGGGCTGTACACCCCCGTCCCCACCCCTCCTCTATACTAGGGCTGTGCGACCCACTCCTCCTCCTCTATATTAGGCCATATACACCTCACTCCTGTCATCGGTACACATTGGCTCCTTCTCCTCTATACTAGACAATGTACACACCGCTCCTCCTCTATACTAGGTGCTGTACATACACCCCACTCCCCCTTTATTATCTTTTACATTGGGGGCTGTACACCCCTGCTCCTCCTGTATATTAGGCCATATACACCCTACTCCTGTCAGCTGTACACCCCACCCCTTCTCTATACTAGGGCTGTACAACCCACTCCTCCTCCTATAAATTAGGCCATATATACCCCACTCATGTCATCTGTACACAGGGATGTACACCCAGCTCCTCCACCTCTATATTAGACCATATACACCCCACTCCTGTTATCTGTACAAAGGCTGTAGACCCCCCATCCCTCTTTGATACTAGAGCTGTACAACCCACCCTCCTGTATATTAGGCCATATACACCCCACTTAGGACATCTATAGACAGGGATGTACACGCACTCATCCTCCTCTATATTAGGTTATGCACACCCCACTTCTGTCATCAATATACAGGGCTGTACAACCTGCTCCTCCTTTTCTATGTTAGGCACTATACACTCGACTCCTCATCAGTACCCACTCCTCCTCTACATCATGCAATGTACGCCTCACTTCTTCCTCGATATTAGGCAATGTACACCCCACTCCTCCTCCCCTATAGTAGAAGTTGTACAGCCCTCTCCTCCTCTGTAAGATGCGCTGTATACCCCTTCTCTATATTCTACATTGCAAGTATTAGTACTTACTTGATAACCCGGAAGTTCCAGCGCAGAGTAGGTGGTGCAGGCGCTCTTTAGTCACGTGACGTCTCTATAGCAACGGCAGCTCCGCCCTCTGAAGAGAAGGAGCGTGAGCTGAAATGAATCAGAGAGACAGTCCGCATCGGCTCATCGCTAATCTACTACTGTGGCCGGTATGATAAAGAATTGCTTTCTGCAGGATTCTATACAGTTTTAGGCAATATCCTAGTCCAGTGGAGCATGCTGGTAGTTGTAGTTTGGCAACAGCTGGAGATACACTGTTTGCAAAACACTGTCCTGGTCAGTAGTAGTTCTCTTGTTCATCTGCACTTGGCGGGAGATTTATCAAAACCTGTGTAGAGAAAGAGGGGTGCAGCTGCCCATGGCAACCAATCAGGTTTCTTCTTTTATTTTTCACAGGTCTCTTAAAAAAATAAAAGAAGCAATCTGAATGGTTGCCATGGGAAACTGCATAACTCTTCCTCTGCACAGTTTTTGAAAAATCTTCCCCTTGGAGTGCACATGCTGCAACTTGTAGTTCCCTTGAGTCACGGCTGGTACTATAGGATATCCTATATATATATATATATATATATATATATATATATATATATATATATATATATATATATATATATATATATAGTGCTACAATGTTATGAAGTTAGAGGATATACCCTGAGTCTGCTTAGAATCCTGCAGAAAGCAATGACAACTCTGACGCATAAGGATGCTTTCACACCACGCTTTGGGGACGTAGCAGCCCGATCCAGCAGGGGGCATTTAAAGGGTTACTCCGTTCCCCAGCGTCCGGAACATTGAGTTCCTGAATGCTGTGTGCGGGCTTCCTTGTTCACGCCTGCCCCCATAGACTTTCATTGAAGGGGCAGGTTGTGACGTCACGAGGGGGCGGGCGTGAACACGGAAACCCGCACACAGTGTTCAGGAACTCAAAGTTCCGGACGCTGAGGAGCGGAGTAACCCTTTAAAAACCGGGCGCTGACATTTTCTCGCCGGAAATGTGCTGCACCACATTCATTTGAATGAGCCGGATGGAGTCAGATAGTGACTCAAGTCGGCTCAAAATCACTTAAATCCCCTTTCGTTCCATTCTAAAGCTCAATTTAATCTTAACCCCTTAAAGGACATCTGCAGCGTGATTAACACTTATCCCCTATCCACAGGATAGGGGATAAGTGTTTGATCACGGGGGGTCTGACCGCTAGGACCCCCTGTGATCTCCTGTACGGGCTGTCCCGTGCAGGGGGAGTGCCAGCCGCAGCATGACGTTGCGGCTGGCACGCCTCCTCCATACATCTCTATGGGAGAGGCGGGTAGGCAGCGTTCGTGCCTCCCCCAATAGAACTGTATTGGGACGGGGAGGAGACGGGGCATCACTGTTGACCTCTAGGTCGACACTACGCGCCTTAGCGCTCACTATGAGCGCTAATGGTGGCGCCCCGTTAGGGAGATCGCGGGGGGTCCCAGCGGTCGGACCCCCCGCGATCAAACACCTATCCCCTATCTTGTAGATAGGGGATAAGTGTATATTGCGCTGCAGTTGTGCTTTAAGGTTCGCAGGGTTTTTCCGTTTTTGCATTTTTTCCTCATCACCTTCTAATAATCATAATGCTTTCAATTTTGCACATAAAATTCCATATGATGGCTTATTTTTTGCGTCACTAATTCTACTTTGCAGTGACATTAGTCATTTTACAAAAAAATTCACGGCGAAACGGAAAAAAATTCATTGTGCGACTAAATTGAAGAAAAAATATCATTGTGTAAATTTTGGGGGCTTCCATTTCTACGCAGTGCATTTTTCGGCAAAAATAACACCTTATCTTTATTCTGTAGGTCCATACAGTTAAAAGAATACCCTACTTATATAGGTTGGATATTGTCGTATTGTACTTCGGAAAAAAATCATAACTACATGCAGGAAAATTTATGTAAAAAATTCTCATCTTCTAACACCTATAACTTTTTTCTTTTTCTGCGTACGGGCCGGTATGAGGACTCATATTTTGTGCCGTGTTCTGAAGTTTTTATTGTTGTATTGATCGGACTTTTTGATCGCTTTGTATTCATTTTTTCATGAGATAAAAAGTGACCAAAAATATGCTATTTTGGACTTTGGAATTTTTTTGCGTGTACGCCATTGACCGTGTGATTTAATTAACAATATACTTTTATAGTTCGGACATTTCCGCACGTGGCGATACCACATATGTTTATTTTTATTTGTATTTACACGGTTTTTTAGTTGTAAAAATGGGGGTGATTCAAACTTTTATTAAGGAAGGAGTTAATTGACCTTTGTTAGCTTTTTTTTTTTCATTTTTTCATTCCCATAGGGAGCTATAGCACTGCACAAACTGATCTCTTATGCTGATCCCTGCAAAGCCATAGCTTTGCATGGCCCAGCGAGATAGGGGCTCGATTGCTCAAGCCTGTAGCTCAGGCTTGGAGCAATATAGCCTGTGCAAGTCTCCGCCCCCTCCCTCAGTATGCTGTCTGCTCACATCTCCCCTAGCATTAGCAAAACTACAACTCCCAGCTTTTCCTCACTGACAGTAGCGGGACACAAGCTGAAAGTGGGAGGATTTTTCCCCCAGCTGTGAGCCCTGCACTCACAGCTGCCAATCAAGGAAGTGTGTCCATGACATAGGTGATGTTGCATGGACACAGCAGGACTAGTATGTGTCCAAGCAGGCAGTTGTTTGACTTAAAGTTTTCTAATGAAAGCAATTGCAAAACCTATTTGTTTTGCATGCTTACAACATATCAAAAGTTTTTGTATCTGACAGTGCCCATGTAAATTACTAGCTCCCTTTGCTCTGGCCGTGGTCCCACCCTGACAGCTTGAATGATGGCTCGCATCATCGCTCTTCTCCCTTAGCAGACGAGGGGGTGGGACCACAACCGCAACATAAGGAGCTAGTAAGTGTAAGTCCCCCCAGGGGACTACTTGCCGGTCAGCTGGGGGGGGGGGGGGACTTTATAACTTCATATCTTCAACATCCCTAGGGGCATGAACCCGGGGATGGTGAGGATAACGATTTTAGCATATATAACCTGTTGTTGAGCGTTTTACATGCTAAAATCTGCTGATTGGAACCCAGAAAAAAAAATGTATGGGTCAAAATTGGAAAAAACACCATTTTGTAACTTTTGGGGGCTTTCGATTCGCCGGAATTTGCACCAGAATTGAAAAAACCTAACTCTCCATTTTGCTAAGAAAACCCCGAAAAGGGGGCGTGGTCACTCGGGAAAGGGGGAGTGGTCTCAGAAAAGGGGCGTGTTTCCGACATTTTCACAAAAAAAAACATATTTACTAAGGTTTCCACATAAAATGTGGTGGATTTCAGCTGAAGAAAACCAGACAGATCAGAGCATGTGTAAAAAGCAAAAGTGTAGGGAAACCTTAGTAAATACCGTGGAAAATAAATTGTAGGGAATTAAAACCCACAAAGAAACCTACACTCCACTCCACAGTAAATGAGGGCCTATATGTTTATTCTGTAGGTCCATACGGTTACAATGATACCCAATTTATATACAGTGGGGCAAAAAAGTATTGTCAGCCACTAATTGTGCAAGTTCTCCCACTTAAAAAGATGAGAGAAGCCTGTAATTTTCATGAGAGACAGAATGAGGAAAAAAAAATCCATAAAATCACATTGTCTGATTTTTAAAGAATTTATTTGCAAATTATGATGGAAAATAAGTATCCGGTCACCTACAAACAAGCAAGATTTCTGGCTCTCACAGGCCAGTAACTTCTTCTTTAAGAGTCTCCTCTGCCCTCCACTCGTTACCTGGCACCTGTTTGAACTTGTTATCAGTATAAAAGACACCTGTCCACAACCTCAGACAGTCACACTCCAAACTCCACTATGACCAAGACCAAAGAGCTGTCGAAGAACACCAGAAACAAAATTGTAGACCGGCACCATGCTGGGAAGACTGAATCTGCAATAGGCAAGCAGTTTGGTGTGAAGAAATCAACTGTGGGAGCAATTATTAGAAAATGGAAGGCATACAAGACCACTGATAATCTCCCTCGATCTTGGGCTCCAAGCAAGATTTGACCCTTGGTGTCAAAATGATCACAAGAACGGTGAGCAAAAATCCAAGTGTAACAGCCGCGCTCCGGCCAGATACGCTGGCCGTGAGCGCGCTGTCATGTCTGCCGGCAGGGCTGGGATCCACATCGTGGGACGCGCCCGCATGCAAATCCCAGCTCGTCACTCACCTCCCTCAGCCACTGCCTCACTGTGTCCCTGTTCTCGTAGCTCTTGTGCGCATGCCTCCACCTTCTGGGGCGCACACGCACGCCGGAGCTCTGTTTCTTAATGGTCCAGTGCCCAATAAATTAAAGTGATTACACGTGTCCCCTGGTCCATATATTCCTGCTCCTCCCTTGCTTCCCGGCTGGATCTTTGGTTGTTTATGCCATTGTGAAGTCCTGTGTCTTGCTACTGTGTACCTGTTCCCTGTTTCCCTACCTAACCTGTACCTGTGTACCTGCCCTGACCTTCTGCCATGTCCTTCCAGTGTCCTTTTGTGCCACGTCAACCCCCCCCCCCAGCTACCTATGTGGACGTGTCGTGCCGGGGGTAGCGACCTGGGTGCTGCCTGCCACAGCAAGACCATCCCGCTTTGCGGCGGGCTCTAGTGAAAACCAGTGGCACCTTAGATCCCGCTCCCTGGCATGGCTCAAGTCTCCATCCACACAGGCCCAGAGGATCCACCACTCTGTCCATCTGTCGTGATTCCTAACAACCAGAACCACACAGGGGGACCTAGTCAATGACCTGCAGATAGCTGGGACAACAGTATCAAAGGCTACCATCAGTAACACACTACGCTTCCAGGGACTCAAGTCATGCAGTGCCAGACGTGTCCCCCTGCTTAAAGGAGTTCTCTAAGCTAAAACTTTTAACCCCCGCTGTGCCCGGACTGTAAAACTATACATAATAAACTTTCACTTACCTGCCTACGATCCCCCGTTGTTCCGATATCACCGTCCCGTTCTCTTCCACTTCCTGCGGGTCGGTGACTTCACTCTGCGCTCAGCCTATCAGCGGCCGCAGCAATGTATTAATAAAAAATTAATAAATTAAAAAATGTATAAAAAAATGGATTAAAAGTTCTGTATTAGCAAATATGGTATCAATAAAAAGTACAGATCACGGCGCAAAAAATGAGCCCTCATACCGCCGCTTATACGGAAAAATGAAAAAGTTATAGGTCTTCAAAATAGGGGTATTTTAAACTTACTAATTTGGTTAAAAAGTTTGTGAAGTGCAACAGTAATAGAAAAGTTATCATGGGTATCATTTTAATCGTATTGACCCAAAGAATAAAGAACACGTGTAATTTTTACCGTAAATTGTACGGTGTAAAACAAAACCTTCCAAAATTAGCAAAATTGCGGTTTTCTTTTTAATTTCACCACACAAATAGTATTTTTTGGTTGTGCCATACATTTTATGGTAAAGTGAGTGATGGCATCACAACGGACAACTGGTCGCGCAAAAAACAAGCCCTCATACTAATCTGTGGATGAAAATATAAAAGAGTTATGATTTTTTGAAGGTGAGGAGGAAAAAACAAAAATGTAAAAATGTAATTGTCTGCATCCTTAAAGGGGTATTCCAGGCCAAAATTTTTTTTTATATATCAACTGGCTCTGGAAAGTTAAACAGATTTGTAAATTACTTCTATTAAAAAATCTTAATCCTTCCAATAGTTATTAGCTTCTGAAGTTGAATTGTTGTTTTCTGTCTAACTGCTCTCTGATGACTCACGTCCCGGGAGCTGTGCAGTTCCTATGGGGATATTCTCCCATCATGCACAGCTCCCGGGACGTGACATCATCATTGAGCAGTTACACAGAAAACTTCAGAAGCTAATAACTACTGGAAGGATTAAGATTTTTTTAATAGAAGTAATTTACAAATCTGTTTAACTTTCCGGAGCCAGTTGAGATATATATATATATATATAAGGTTTTTCCTGGAATACCCCTTTAAGGCCCAAATGGGCTGTGTCCTTAAGGGGTTAAAATTGTCCTCTTCTGACCCCTATAACTTTCTTATTTTTCCATATACGGGGTGGTATGAGGGCTAATTTTTTGTGCCGTGATCTTAGTTTTTAAGTTTTTATCAGTACAATTTTTGTTTTGATCTGACTTTTTGATCAATTTTTATTCATTTTTTATGTTATAAAAATTGACCAAACATACGCTATTTTGAACCCTGGAATTTTTTTACGGGCACGCCATTTAACGCAAGGTTTAATGCTATTTCTCTATCGGCTCCATTGGGGGACACAGACCTTGGGGTATATGCTGTTGTTGCTAGGAGACTTGACACTATGGAAACCAAAAAGTCGGCTCCTCCCAGCAGGATATACCCGCCTACAGAGCCTGAGGTAATCAGTTTAAGCTTAGTGTCTGCAGGAGATGGACACTGGTCTGGGGTTTTCCCCAGACCTGGTCTAACTTTTTAATTTTTTCTAGATTAGGGATGTTTAGTTTCATATTTCCTTTTATTTTCCTGTTTTCAGGTGGGGACTCAGGAACATAGCGTTCACTGTTTCCCCATTTGCGATTGAGGGGGCACAGACATCGTGGATGTACTGTCAACCCCCTCTCGCCAATGGTCAGCGCCTATGGTTGTACCTCACGGGTCCGGGTCACCCACTTTTCCCTGCTCGTCTCTCTTTTCAAGCCCGGCATGATGCAGGTGACTAAAAGCTGGCTGAAGGCTTCAACAGGAAGACTTCATTAGGTAAATTCTTCTGACTGAGGTGAGTATATTCCCCCTTTTTTCTTAGGTACTGGACTCTCAACAGCTGGAGACACCCCTCCCTTTTTACTCTATGGGGGAAAGTTTTTATTGGGGTTTGAGCAGTGGCATTTATATATTGCAGGCATGTGTGTGTTTGGTGCACAGTATGTATGAGGCGGCTGTTCTCTGCAGCCGCGGCATATCTGTTTGGCAAGCGGGCGCTCCTTCAGCTCGGCCGCATAGAAGTTTTTACTTTCGTCTTAGGCAGTGTTCTGCCAACTGCGTTCGGCCGCTCCATTCCCTCGAGGTGCATATGCGTTCACAAGGTGCGCTCGGGGCATTAGCTCCGCCCTCCCTGAGCTGCTGAAGCCTTTCAGGAAGGCGCGAATCCCCTCCAATCAGTGCTGTGCGTGCGCAGGGGGTTTGCAGAGCCAATCAAAAGTGTCCTTGTAATTGACATGCCCCCTCTGGCCATTGGTCCAGCGTTTTCTCTCTCTCTCTCCCTCTCTCTGCTCACAGCAGCAGTCTGAGGGACACAGACCAGGGTGAGACTGTTCCTTTTTATTACTATGTCCGTGCCCAGAACTGTTCCTTCTTCTAAACAGATAGCTAGGTCCTTAGTTACTTATTACACCTGTAATAGCTGTAACACAAAAATGTCTGGTTCTGCTGAACCTACTTGTTGTGCCTGCACCACTGCTCCCCCAGATCCCCTGGCTATTACTACCCCGGATGTTCTACCAGACCCGGTGGGTTGGGCCTTCCCTCCAGCCTGGGTTTCTTCCCTCTCACAGTCTATATCCGGCTTGGCGCAGGTCTCCCGTTCTGTGGTGACTTCCTTGGAGAGGTCCTCCGTCGGCCCTCCGGGGGGACTCCCTCCTCTTCTCCCTACGGTTCTCGCAAGCGTAATAGGTGTGTTTTCTCTGAATCATCCCCGGGGTCTTCGAACAGGTACGGGTGTTCCCATCATAAGTCTCGCCCCGCTACCATAGCTTATCACAAGCGTTCCTCTTCCAGAGTATGCTCCCGCAGTCGCCGTGAGTCAGTCTCTTACTCATCTAGGGCCGCCTCAACGCGTTCCCATTCACCTGGAGAGCTTGTGGATGAGGTTTTCGAATCGGCATCCGACTCAGAGCACCGCTCGGATTCTGCCGACACGGTGAACTCATTGGTTTAGGCCATAAGAGACACCTTTCATCTAGAGGACCCAGGAACTTCGGATGTGGCTCCAGAAGTTGCCTTTCATCGTGCCCGACCTCTTCCAGGGCTGCCTCACCTCGTTCTCATTCACCTGGAGAACTTGTGGATGAGGTTTCTGATTTGGCCTCCGACTCAGAGTGCTGCACGGATATGCCTGATGTGGTGTACTCATTGGTTTCGGCCATAAGAGACACCTTCCAGCTAAAGGACCCAGGAACTTCGGACATGTCTCCAGAAGTCTCCTTTATTCGTGCCTGACCGGGACCCAAGACTTTCAGCTCTCACGCTGAATTTGACGCCCTGCTGGAATCCGCCTGAAGGCACCCTAACAAAAAGTTTCAGAAAACGAAGAAGGTTCAAGTGCGGTATCCCTTCGCAAAGGACTTCATTGCTCGGTGGACCTCCTCTCCAACTGTGGATCTACCGGTCTCCCGCCTCTCTAAGGCGACTGTCCTGCCGTTGGCTTATGTGGCTGCCTTCAAGGATCCAGCGGACAAGAAGGTGGAGATTTTGGCAAAATTTGCCTTTGAGACAGCAGGTTCTTCCTTTCTTCCTGCTTTTGCTTCTGCCTGGGTGTCAGATGCTCTTTCAGTATGGTCTCCCAACTCCGCCAGGGTAGTATTCAGGATCCCTCCAGGGGATTTATCTAGACTAGCTCTCCGATGCTCCTATGCCAGAGATTTTCTGGGTTCTGCTTCCATGCTCAGCTGCTGTGCTGCCTTTGCCACAGGCTACCTGGTAGCCCTCCTTCGCTCCATGTGGCTTTTAGCCTGGAATGCGGAACACAGCCTTCAAGAAGTGAGGCGACGGGCCTTATACCTCTAGAGTTCCTTATACCTCTGGATAAGGCTCGCAGAATCACTTTCCATCGGAAGTCCTCCTCCTTCCTGTCCTGCTGACCTTTGGTACCAACAAAGGTCCAGCCAGGAGCCTTCACGGGAAGAGGGCTCCCTGCTTCCTAACCCGTCCATCCCGGAGGTCGGCTGACCTTTCCGGCCGTTATGCGGCCCCAGCAGGCACCCGTAGGCCTACCTCGGCCTGAGGGGTCGCCCCCACCCGCCGACTTTTCTCGGGTGGTTGGTCGTCTTACTCTTCCGGGATGCCTTGACAAGCATTATAGGGTTTCCTGGGTCAGGGATGTTGTAGCCAACAGATACAGGGTCGAATTTACCTCCCTTCCATGGGACTGCTTTTTTCTTTCCCGGACTCCCCGGTCCTCCTCTCTAGCGGAGGCATTTCGGGGCACGTTCCAGTTCCCTTTCATCGAGGGAGTAATTGTCCCTGTTCCTTCAGGGGAATGTTTGAGGTTTTTTATTCCAACCACTTTGTGGTACCCAAGACGGGCGTTGCTGTTCGCCCAATCTTTGTTCTCGAGCATCTCCACCAGCATCTTCTGCTTCCCATTCCAAATGGAGTCTCTCCGTTCGGTGCTGGAGTCCATGGTTCAAGGGAAGTTTTTCTTCCCTCGGTGGACATCAAGGATGCCTGCCTCCACATTCCAATATTTCCCGGTCATCAGCGGTACTTCCGCTTTGCCGTTCCGGACAGCCATTTTCTATTGTGGCTTTCCCTTTCGGTCTGTCCACTACTCCGCGGGTCCTTACCAAGGACCTGACGCCTGTGATAGCTCTGTTACGGACAAGAGTTGTTTCAGGGATTCCTTTCTTGGACGACCTCCTGATCAGAGCTCTAACCAGGGCCCAGACTCTGGGGAGTCTTAGTCTCAACCTCCAACCCTTGTTTTCTCTTCGGTTGGATGGTAAATCGTGACAAGTTCAACGTCTCTCCTGGGGCTCCAGTTCGACGTGGCCTCTGCCCGCTTTCGACTCTGCCTGACATTCTCTTGTCAGGAGTCAGATAACTTCGGCATCCTGCTCCAGTTTCCATTCGCTTTTGCATACTGTCCTGGGTCGGTTGCTGGCGGCCGTGGAGGCCGTGCCATTCGCCCAGTTTCATCACCAACCTCTTCAACTGGTGATTGTCTTCCGGTGGGACAGGTCCCCTTTGTCTCTCGACTGCAAGATCGTTCTCTCGACACCCTTGTCGGTCCCTTCTATGGTGGCTTAGTTTCCCCCTGCTTTTCAGGGGCGCTTCTTCCTGCCACTTCCTGCCGGTCTGTTGGACTGGGGAGGTGTTTTCAAGGACCGGCCTGTCTGGGGCCTTTGTCCCCCCAGAAGCCCTTCTCCCCATCAATATGCTGGGACTAGGGCAGTTCTATCTTTGCTTGGTTCTTCGGGAAATTCCCTTCTGGGTGGAACTCAAGTTTCCGACCATCTCAGCGATCTTCATTCCGGACATACTCTACTGGTAGGTGATCTGTCTCAGCTGATCCTCAGCCGTCCAAAGCGAGTGGTTCCTACATCCGGAGGTGTTTGCAGTGACCTGCAACCTCTAGGGCGCTTCAGGCGTGGACCTCTACTCGTCCCGCCACAACTGCAGCGTTCCTCTCTCTTGGTCGGGCTTTGCCCTACCTTATCTGTTTCCTCCCCTTCCTCTCATTCCAGAGTCCTGAGGAAACTCAGAGCAGAGGGCGTTCCCGCCATTCTCGTGGGCCAGACTGGCTCCGGCGGGCGTGGTACATCATCACGGTCAGGCTCCTAACGACTTACCGCTGTGCCTTCCCTCTCGCCCAGACCTCCTATCTTAGGCCCACTGTGCCACCCCTATTTACCATCTCGGCTTTTGACGGCATGGAGGTTGACACCGGGGTTTCTCTTCCCAAGTGGTTCGCACCATGCTGAGGGCTCGCAAGCCTTCCTCTGCGAAGATTTACCACCATACCTAGCGGTCTTATTTTCATTGGTGTGAATCTTAGCCTTTTCTCTCTGGTCGTGGTTATACTTCCCGGACCCCTTTTCCCTTTCCAGTCAGGGTTGGCCCAAGGGTTGGCTCTCAGCTCCCTTTAGGGTCAAAGTTCGTCCCTTTTCATTCCTTTTCAAAGTCCTCTGGCGTTCAATTCTCATGTCCAGACCTGCTTCAGGGAGTGGCACACACTGCCCCTCCTTCTCGGTGTCCTTCTCCCTCTGGGGACTTGGTCTTAGGTGCCCTGCAAGGCGCTCCTTTTGAACCTCTCAGAGACATTCCTCTTCGCCTCCTTCCCTGGAAGGTGATGTTCCTTATTACTCTTACCTCTGTTAGGTGGGTGTCAGAGCTGGCAGTTTTCTCCTGCCGTTCTGCCTTTCTTGTTGTATACCAGGACAAGTTGTTTTCCGTCCAGGTCCGTCCTTTTTACCTGAGATGGTTTCGGCTTTTTCATCTCAATGAGGACATCGTCCTGCCGTCTTTTTGTCCTGCCTCTTCTCATCCCAGGGAGTTTTCTCCACAAACTGGTTGTGAAAGAGGGCTGTTCAGACTTATCTCTCAGTCACTTCCTTTCGGCAGTGTGACTCCTTTTTTTTTTTTCTGGAAGGTCGTCTTACAGAACGACCTGCTTCTACGGCCACCATTTTTCGGTGGATCCGGTCTGCTTACCGCTGCAAGGGGAAGATTCCCCCTTCGGGGTTTTGGCTCATTCTGCCCGTTTTTCGGGGCATCCTGGGCCTTTCACTTCGTGGCTTCGGCCTCGCAGTTCTGTACAGCGGCCACGTGGCCGTCTTGGCTCTCTTTCACAAGGTTCTACCAGATTCATACTTTTGCATCAGCTGATGCTACTCTGGGCAGTAAGGCGTTGCAGGCAGCAGTGGCCCAGCCGTTCACCTGACAGATTCCTTACCCACCCAAGGGACGGCTTTGGTATGTCCCAAGGTCTGTGTCCCCCAATGGAGCCGATAGAGAAAAGGAGATTTTTGTTCTTACCGTAAAATCCTTTTCTCGGAGGATCCATTGGGGGATACAGCTCCCGCCCTTTCTTTGGTGTTCCTGTTTGGTTACCTGTCCGAGGGTGTGTTCAGTTATTTTCTGTTCTGGTTGCCTCGGACTGGTCTTGGCTCTCTGCCTCTCGGTCATCTCCTACTGCTTGGTGACTAAACTGATTACCTGAGGCTCTGTAGGCGGGTATATCCTGCTGGGAGGAGCCGGCTTTTTGGTTTCCATAGTGTCAAGTCTCCTAGCAACAACAGCATTTACCCCAAGGTCTGGGTCCCCCAATGGATCCTCCGAGAAAAGGATTTTACGGTAAGAACAAAAATTTCCTTTTTTTATAGTTCGGGCATTTACGCACGGTGATACCACATATGTTTATGTATATAGTTGTTTTTTTTTTTTTATGGGAAAAGGGTGGTGATTCAAACTTTTATTAGGGAAGGGGTTAAATCACATTTATTTTTTTTACACTTTTTTTTTTTCAATGTTATAGCCCCCAAAAGGGACTATAACATGCATTACACTGATAGAATACATTGATCAATAGCATTGATCGGTGTTATCTGCCATCGATTGCTCAAGCCTGTATCTCAGGCCTGGAGCAATCAAGTGCCGATTGGACAGCTAGGAGAGAGGTAAGTAGACTCCTGCTGTTTGGGACGCCGCTATTTCGCCACGGAAGTCCCGTGCACCTCTGCTGAGCTAACCAGCAGTGTACTCTCCCGTTTTAGACGCCAAAATCAACTTTGATCATGGCGTCTAAAGGGTTAATACCGGACATCAGCCCGATCGGCGATGTCCGATATTAGCCCTAGGTCCTGGTTGCTGATAGCAACCTGGACCCAGCAATTACGAATCACTCTCAGCTTCTGAGCACACTTCACTTTACAGGAACTGGCCATGGACATAAATATACCTGGTCTTTAAGGGGTTAACCTTTTAGATGCAGTGATCAAAGTTGATTGCGGCGTCTAAAATAAAACAAACCCGGCAGCTCAGTAGAGCTGATTGGGACCATTGTAGTAAAATCGCGATGTCCCCATCAGTTGAGTAAACGACAGGAGGGGCCTTACCTTTGTCTTCGCCATCCAATCGTCCTCTGATGCTCCAGGAAGCCTCAGAAGTCTGGAGCAGCAGAGCACCAATAACACTGATCAATGCTATGCTAGAACATCGATAGATTGCATGTTATAGCCCCCTATGGGGACTTAAAAAAAAAAATGAAGTGTTAAAAAAAAGTTAATAAAAGTTAACCTCTTCCTAATAAACATTTGAATCCCCCATTTTTCTCATTTTATAAATATTAGACATTTACATGCGTAAACCCCTTAAGGACCACTTGTTTTTCCTTTTTTCCTCCTCACCTTTTAGAAATCATGACCCATAATCATAATTTTACACCTAAAATCCATATGATAGCTTATTTTTTGCGCCACCAATTCTACTTTGCAGTGACATCAGTCATTTTACCCAAAAATCTACGGCAAAACGGAAAAAAAACTGAATTTTGTAAGTTTTGGGGGCTTCCGTTTCTACGCAGTACATTTTTCATTAAAAATTACACCTTATCTTTATTCTGTAGGTTCATACGATTAAAATGATACCCTACTTATATAGGTTTGATTTTGTCGTACTTCTGGAAAAAATCATAACTACATTCAGGAAAATGTTTATGTTTAAAATTGTCATATTCTGACCCCTATAACTTTTTTCTTTTACCGCGTATGGGGCAGTATGAGGGCTAATTTTTTGTGCTGTGATCTGAAGTTTTTAGTGGTACCATTTTTGTATTGATCTGACTTTTTGATCGCTTTTTATTCATTTTTTCATTATATAAAAAGTGACCAAAAATAAATTATTTTGGACTTTGGAATTTTTTTGCGCATACGCCATTGACCGTGCGGTTTAATTAATTATATATTTTTTTATAGTTCGGACATTTACGCACGCATCGATACCACATATGTTTGTATTTATTTTTATTTACATGTTTTTTTCATGGGAAAAGGGGTGTGCTGGGGGCTCCCCAAGACCCCCCCCCTCTTTGCAGGGTCCCTCTTCTGCTATAGGACCCGGGGGGGGGGGGGGGGGGGGGGACAGCTCGCCTAGCCAATGACCACCCGTCCTGGGATGCTGGACTGGACACGGATTTACCTTGCTCGGGAATCCCTGCCTTCTTTCCTCTGCCTCCAGATTTCTGTCAGTTGTTTTCCCAAATTCCTACCAAGGAGGACTTTAACCTGTTGGGGATGAAGGGCGTATGCATACGCCCTTGCGTCCTGGTACTTAAGGACGAAGGGCGTATCCATACGCCCGTGGGAATTTCGGCCCCCGCCGCGCGCCGGGCGGGGACCGGGCCGGGGTGACTGCTGATATCTATCAGCACGCACCCCGTGCAAATGCCCAGGGGGGTCATTAGACCCCCCCATGTCGGTGATCGGCGCAAATCGCAAGTGAATTCACACTTGCGATTTGCGCCGATTACGGGTCTATGGTGACCCGGTGACCCGGAATAGAAGGGGGATCGCGGGACACCCACGATCCCCCTAAAGCGATAGGAGTGAGGTGGCAGAGTTGCCACCCCTCCTATCTCTGCTATTGGTGGTCTAGACGCGACCACCAATAACAGATCTGGGGCGGAGGGGTTTACTTTCGTTTTCCCCGTCCTGCCCTCCCACAATAGGCGGGGGAGAACGGGGAAAACGAAGAGGAGGGGCGCCGGAGTCCACTTACCCCTCCGGAGGCAGCGGAGCGACGGGGATCGGCGGTCGGCGACGGAGATCTGCGGCGGCGTGCGGCAGAAGAGGACGGCTCCCGGATGCGACGGAAGCCGGTGAGTAGTTGCCTAGCAACATCTAGAGGGCTACAGTCTGAGACCACTATAGTGGTCTCTAGACTGTAGCCCTCCAGATGTTGCAAAACTACAACTCCCAGCATGCCCAGACAGCTGTTTGCTGTGTGGGCATGCTGGAATTTGTAGTTTTGCAACAGCTGGAGGTCTGCAGTTTAGAGACCACTGCACAGTGATCTCTATACTGCCCTCTAGATCTTGCAAAACTACAACTCCTAGCATGCCCACATAGCTGTTTGCTGTCTGGGCATGCTGGGAGTTGTAGTTTTGCAACATCTGGAGGTCCACAGTTTGGAGATCACTGTTCAGTGGTCTCTAAATTGTAGCACTCCAGATGTTGCAAAACTACAAATTCCAGCATGCCCACACAGAAAACAGCTGTCTCGGCATGCTGGGAGTTGTAGTTGCGTACCTCCAGCTGTTGCATAACTACATCTCCCAGCATGCCCTTCTGTGATCAGACATGCTGGGAATTGTAGTTTTGCAACAGCTGGAGGCACACTGGTTGGAAAATACTGAGTTAGGTAACAGAACCCAACTCAGTATTTTCCAACCAGTGTGCCTCCAGCTGTTTCAAAACTACAACTCCCAGCATGTACTGACAGACCGTGCATGCTGGGAGTTGTAGTTTTGCAATAGCTGGAGGCTCACTGGTTGGAAAATACTGAGTTAGGTAACAGAATCTAACTGAAGGTTTTCCAACCAGTGTGCCTCCAGCTGTTGCAAAACTACAACTCCCAGCATGTACTGACAGACCGTGCATGCTGGGAGTTGTAGTTTTGAAACAGCTGGAGGTTTGCCCCCCCCCCACATGTGAACGTACAGGGTACATTCACACGGGCGGGTTTACAGCAAGTTTCCTGCTTCAAGTATGAGCTGCGGCAAATTTTTCGCCGCAGCGCAAATTCCTAGCGGGAAACTCACCGTAACCCGCCAGTGTGAATGTACCCTAAAAACACTACACTACACTACACTAACACCTAATAAAGAGTAAAACACTACATATACACCCCCTTACACTGTCCCCCCCAATAAAAATGAAAAACGTATTGTACAGCAGTGTTTCCAAAACGGAGCCTCCAGCTGTTGCAAAACAACAACTCCCAGCATTTCCGGACAGCCACTGATTGTCCAAGCATGCTGGGAGTTTAGCAACAGCTGGAGGCACCCTGTTTGGGAATCACTGGCGTAGAATACCCCTATGTCCACCCCTATGCAATCCCTAATTTAGTCCTCAAATGCGCATGGTGCTCTCTCACTTTGGAGCCCTGTCGTATTTCAAGGAAACAGTTTAGGAACACATATGGGGTATTTCCGTACTCGGGAGAAATTGCACTACAAATTTTGGGGGTCTTTTTCTCCTTTTACCACTTATGAAAAGGAAAAGTTGGGGTCTACACCAGCCTGTTAGTGTAAAAAAAATAAAATTTTTACACTAACATGCTGGTGTTGCCCTTTACTTTTTATTTTCACAAGAGGTAAAAGGAAAGGAAAGGAAAGACCCCCAAAATTTGTAACGCAATTTCTCCTGAGTACGGAAATACCCCATATGTGGGCGTAAAGTGCTCTGCGGGCACACAACAAGGCTCAGGAGTGAGAGTGCACTATGTACATTTGAGGCCTAAATTGGTGATTTGCACAGAGGTGGCTGATTTTACAGCGGTTCTGACATAAATGCAAAAAATTAAATACCCACATGTGACCCCATTTTGGAAACTACACCCCTCACGGAATGTAATAAGGGGTATAGTGAGCATTTACGCCCCACAGGGGTCTGACAGATTTTTGGAACAGTGGTACGTGAAAATGAAAAATAAATTTTTTTGTTTGCACAGCCCACTGTTCCAAAGATCTGCCAAACGCCAGTAGGGTGTAAATGCTCACTGTACCCCTTATTACATTCCGTGAGGGGTGTAGTTTCCAAAATGGGGTCACATGTGGGGGGTCCACTGTTCTGGCACCACGGCCCCCGACTTCCATTCCAAACAAATTATCTCTCTAAAAGCTCAATAGCGCTCCTTCTCTTCTGAGCATTGTAGTTCGCTCGCAGTGCACTTGACGTCCAAACATGGGGTATTTCCATACTCAGAAGAAATGGGGTTACAAATTTTGGGGGGCATTTTCTCCTATTACCCTTTGTAAAAAAGTAAAATTTTATGGAAAAACCAGCATTTTAGTGGAAAAATATTTTTTTTTCATTTACACATCCGACTTTAACAAAAAGTTGTCAAACACCTGTGGGGTGTTAAGGCTCACCGTACCCCTTGTTACGTTCCTTGAGAGGTGTCGTTTCCATAATAGTGTGCGATGTGTTTTTTTTTTGCTGTCCTGGCACCATAGGGGCTTCCTAAATGGGACTTGCCCCCAAAAACCATTTCAGAAAAACTCACTCTCCTAAATCCCATTGTTGCTCCTTCGCTTCTGAGCCCTCTAGTGCACCCGCCGAACACTTGACATACACATATGAGGTATTTTCTTACTCGAGAGAAATTGGGTTACAAATTTTTAGAGGATTTTTTCCTTTTACCCCTTGTAAAAATTCAAAAACTGGGTCTACAAGAACATGCCAGTGTAAAAAATGAAGATTTTGAATTTTCTCCTTCACTTTGCTGCTATTCCCGTGAAACACCTAAAGGGTTAACACACTTACTGAATGTCATTTTGAATACTTTGAGGGGTGCAGTTTTTATAATGGGGTCATTTATTGGGTATTTCTAACCAGAAGACCCTTCAAATCCACTTCAAACCTGAACTGGTCCCTGAAAAATTCCGATTTTGAAAATTTTGCGAAAAATTGGAAAATTGTTGCTGAATTTTGAAGCCCTCTGGTGTCTTCCAAAAGTAAAAACTCATCAATTTTATGATGCAAACATAAAGTAGACATATTGTATATGTGAATCAATATATAATTTATTTGGAATATCCATATTCCTTATAAGCAGAGAGCTTCAAAGTTAGAAAAATGCAACATTTTCAAATTTTTTATGACATTTTTGCATTTTTCACCAAGAAAGGATGCACGTATCGCCGAAAATTTACCACTAAAATAAAGTAGAATATGTCACGAAAAAACAATCTCGGAATCAAATTTATAAGTAAAAGCATTCCAGAGTTATTAATGCTTAAAGTGACAGTGGTCAGATTTGCAAAAAATGCTCCCGTCCTTAGGGTCATAATGGGCTCAGTCCCCAAGGGGTTAAAGCCCTCATCTCTGAGATCAAAGATGCCTGCCGAGCCGAGATTGCGGCGATGCAACAAGATCTTCAGCATGTTTCTCACAGGGTCGAGGACCTAGAAGAGGCACACGACTCTACGCGATCCTATGTCGCTCAGCTTCAACATACCACCTCAGCGCAGTCCGACTTCCTCACTGAATTGCACTCTCATGTGGAGGACCTGGACAACAGAGGCAGGCGCAATAACATCCGTGTCCATGGTCTTCCCGAGGCTACCCAGACGGAGGACTTCCATGTCACCCTAGAAGCTATCTTCAACATGATCCTTGGAGAGCCTACTTCCCACAAAATTTTGCTGGACTGTGCCCACCGGGCTTTATGTCCCCGCCCTACTAACGGTCCCCCTCGGGATATCATCTGCTGTGTGGCTGACTTTCAGTTGAAGGAGAGGATTATGGCTAAATCACGCTCCCTCAGGAATTTTGATGGAGCCCCTATCCAGCTGTACCAGGACTTGTCTTGGATCACCTTACACAAACGGCGGCTGCTGCAACCACTCCTGTCTGTTCTGCGATCTGCCCAAGTGCCCTAGCATTGGTCCTTCCCTTTTGCCCTGCAGGCCCGGTCCCTTGCTGGTGCTGTTCTCTGCTCCCTTGCTTACCTCCCGGGGTTCTGTGCTACGCTGGACCTCCGAGTCCCTCAACTCCAGGACTGGGGCCTTACTCCTCAGCCCCCTCCTTTGCCCCCTGTTTGGCATCCTGTGCAGGCCAAGCGCCACAGGGCTGGCAAGGTGGTGACCCCTCCGGCCCGCGTGGCCCCCGTTCTGGCCCCACCTGAGTGTCCCTCACTTCCCTGGATCCCTGCGGAGGGGTTTACTATTGCTCTGTGGGACTTTTGGACTGTAACCCTTCTTTATTGTTTGCTGAAATTGTTACATAGTCTGCCCTGTGTTTAACGGTTTGACCATTTGCTTTCTTCCAGGGTATAGTCGTAGGGCTGTTCCTTTGCCTGGCCTCTGAGCGGGACTCACCTTGGTGTGAGTGGTCCTACCTGGAGCAATCTTCCACCTCCCCCTTTGTGACCATGGCAAACGCTGATTTCACACACTGTCTTTTTGTACTTGGTTTACATTTTTATGCGAGGTCTCCTCTCTGGCCTTCGGGCCACTGGTTTATTTACAATTGTGTTTCCCTATTGTCCTTTTCCTTTTGTTCCTGTTTGTCTGTTTTTTGTCTCTCTCTCCTTCCTGAACCTGCTGCTTTTCAACCTTGTCTGCCTTTTCTACCAGCTCTTCTTTTTCTCAGGTCCAGTATTCAGTTGTGGGGGCATCCCTGGCTCCTCCCTCCGTCCTGGACTTCCTGTGGCATTATAGTTGACCTGTGTGAGTACCCACAAACACATGCTCTCTCCCCCTTTTCTGCCTTATCATGGCCAAGTGTGTTTCCTTGAATGTGAAGGGTTTGAACTCCCCAACTAAGCGGCGCTTGCTGCAGAGGGAATTGATAGCCTTGAAGGCCGACATAGTCTTCCTTCAGGAGACGCACTTTGACATGACTGGCTCCTTCCTCTTTTTGCACCACCTCTACCCTCAAGCGTACTCTGCTTCGTCCAAGTGGCAGGAGTAGCTATTTTGATATCTAGGACATGCCCTCTACAGGTATCCTCTACACACGCTGACCCTTCTGGTCACTTTATTATTGTTCAGGGCTCCCTGGGGGGGGGGGGGGGGGGTAAACAACTGCTGCTCTGTAATATTTATGCCCCTAACACCTCTCAAATCCCGTTTTTGTGTTGGGTCCTCTCTCGCCTTCACAAATACTCTCCGTCTGCCTGGCTTCTGGGCGGTGACTTTTAGTTTTTTCCCCCTCTATGGACCGTCATTCGAGGGTAGGTGCGTTGCCTTCCCAACAGCGTTTATCTACCCTTTTTTTTACAACTGATACGCTCTGCATCTCTTTACAACCTTTGGCACCTTAACCCCTTAAGGTGCATTTTCGTTTTTTGCTCCTTGCCTTTAAAAAATCATAACTTTTTCAATTTTGCACCTAAAAATCCATATTATTGCTTATTTTTTGCGCCACCAATTCTACTTTGTAATGACGTCAGTCATTTTGCCCAAAAATCTACGGTGAAACGGAAAAAAAAAATCATTGTGAGGCAAAATTGAAAAAAAACCCTCTGTTTTGTAACTTTTGGGGGCTTCCGTTTCTAGGTAGTAAATTTTTCGGTAAAAATGGCACCTTATCTTTATTCTGCAGGTCCATACGATTAAAATGATACCCTACTTATATAGGTTTGATTTTGTCGTACTTCTGGAAAAAATCAAAACTTCATGCAGGAAAATTAATACGTTTAAAATTGTCATCTTCTGACCCCTATAACTTTTTTATTTTTCCGCGTATGGGGCGGTATAAGGGCTCATTTTTTGCGCCGTGATCTGAAGTTTTTAAGTTTTTGCACTGATAGGACTTATTGATATAAATAGTGACCAAAAATGCACTATTTTGGACTTTGGAATTTTTTTACGCCATTGACCGTGCGGTTTAATTAATGATATATTTTTATAATTCGGACATTTCCGCACGCGGCGATACCATATATGTTTATTTTATTTACACTGTGTTTTTTTTTTATGGGAAAAGGGGGGTGATTCAAACTTTTAATAGGGGAGGGGTTAAATGATCTTTATTCACTTTTTTTTCACTTTTTTTTTGCAGTGTTATAGCTCCCATAGGGACCTATAACACTGCACACACTGATCTTTTACATTGATCACTGGTTTCTCATAGGAAACCAGTGATCGATGATTCTGCTGCTTGACTGCTCATGCCTGGATCTCAGGCACTGAGCAGTCATTCGGCGATCGGACAGCGAGGAGGCAGGTAGGGACCCTCCTGCTGTCCTGTAAGCTGTTCGGGATGCCGCGATTTCACCGCGGCTATCCCGAACAACCCACTGAGCTAACCGGCATGGTTTCACTTTAGACGCGGCGTTCAACTTTGAACGCCGCGTCTAAAGGGTTAATAGCGCGCGGCACCGTGATCCCCGCGTTATAGATCGGGAGCGGACACCTGACGTTCCAGTACGTCATGTGTCCTTAAGGGGTTAATCACCCCTCGGACTGCTCTTTTTCCTTTTACTCCCACCCTCGTAAACTTCACACCCGTATTGATTATTTCTTTGGCAATCTCCCTATGGTTCGCATGCTCTCTTCTGCCTCTCTGGAACCTATCTATTGGTCTGACCATAGCCCCATTCTTGTGTCCTTATCACCCTTTTCTTCCTCTTTCTGCCTCTGCCACTGGCGCCTTAACAACTCCATTCTCAAATCCCCTTCTTCCCGGGACTCAATCCAGACAAGCATCACTAACTATTTTGCTGACAATGAGGGTTCTGGTGACCCTGTGGGAAGCCCATAAAGTGGTGGTCAGGGGCTACTGTATTGCTCCGGGCTCAAGACTCAAAAAAGATGCTATGGCTCGCTCCCGGGAACTTAGGGCTCACATTTCTCAATAAGAAGCTACTCTATTGTCTGCCCCCTCTCTCTCTGTCCTGAGGTGCCTGATAGCGGCCCAATCCCTGTTGAGTGTGCTAGCTCTGCACAAGGTGGAACGGCAACTTCTTTATGCTAAGCAGCGTTTCTATGAGGATAGCAATAAAGCCCATACTGTGCTTGCTCAGCGATTGCGGGATTGCGCTTCTGCTCAGGCCCCCTCTGCTCTGAAGGACCCCTCTGGCACTCTGCACTATCATCCTGATTCTATTTCCCATCTTTTTTATGACTACTACTCCAAGCTCTACTCTCTCCCCTCACAACTCCCCTTGGACCCTGGAGGACGCGCTGCGGCACTTGATTCCTTTCTTTCCAAGTGTAGCCTTCCAGCTCTCTCGGCGGTTGACCGGGAGACCCTGAATGCTTCTGCTACTTCAGAGGAGCTTCTGGAGGTCCTCAAATCACTCCATGCGGGGCGTTCTCTGGGGCCTGATGGTTTCACCTACCTTTACTACAAGACCTTTTCCTCCATTCTCCTCCCGAGGCTTCTTCCCCTGTTTAACTCGTTCTTGGGGGGAGAGGGGATCCTGCAGTCCTATTTACAATCCTTGATTACCCTGATTCCCAAGCCTGGCAAGGACCCTCATGATTGCTCGAGCTATCGACCTATAGCCCTCCTCAATTCTGACCTGAAGCTGTTCTCCAAGATTTTGGCAAACCGCCTCTGTAGTTTTCTACCATACAAAAGGACCAGGTTGGCTTTATCCCGTGTCGTCAGGGAGGTGATAACACGAAGAGGGTTGTGGACCTCATAGATATAGTTAATTGGAGGTCGGAACAGGCCTTGGTTTTGAGTCTTGAAGCCGAAAAGGCCTTTGATAGGCTTGGTTGGCCCTTTATGTTTGCTACCCTTAAAAAAATTGGAATCTCGGGCAATTTCCTAACAGCATTGCGGGGTCTTTACTCCTCTCCCACTGCATCCCTTAAGCTCCCCCACTCTTCCTCCCCAACCTTCACTCTTCACAATGGTACTAGACAGGGATGTCCGTTGTCCCCCCCTGATTTTTGCCCTGTGTACTGAACCACTTGCTTCCATGATCCGGGGGGATCCGAACATCTCAGGTGTCTCTCTTCATGGTAGGGACTTTAAGGTCTGCCTTTTCACTGACTATGTTTAGCTTACCCTCACTAACCCTCTCCTGTCTCTTCCTTCTTTGTACAAGCTCCTTCATTCCTATAGCTTTGTCTCTGGGTATATGGTGAATCTCTCCAAATCTGCGCCCATGCCCCTTAACCTCCTTTCCTCTCTGATAACCCTTTTACAAGCTGACTACTCCTTTAAGTGATCTCTTACTGCTATAAAATACTTAGGTGTCTCTCTTTCCCCTAGCTATTCCTCTCTCTACTCTGCTAACTTTCCTCCTTTATTTAGAGAGCTGCGGGCCCTCATGGACAAATGGAAGTCGCAATATATCTCCTTTTTTGTGCGCATTCTCCCTAAACTACTATATTTTTTTCAGACCCTCCTGGTACAGGTCCCTTTAGCTGGATTGCGCTCGTTTCGGCAATTTTTCGGTTCATCTGGAACGATAAGCGGCATCACCTCCCGATGTCGGTCATGTTGGCTAGCAGATTTACTGGAGGGTTGGGTGTCCCTGATGTGACCAAGTACTACAGGGCTGCTCACTTGCGTCACTTAGCGGCGTGGTCCACCTACCATGCCTTTAGTAAATGGATGGAACTGGAAAAGCTTTGGCTGGCTCCCATCCACCCTAATTCCTTCCTATGGTCGTTCCCTCTCCTCTCCCTCGCCTCCCCCCTCTTAGGACCAATGTCTTTCTCTCGCTATGTCTGGACCTATTGTTCTCTGCGATTTAGTCTTTTGTCCTCCTTCTCCCCTTTACAATCTTTTCTCTACCATCCTGATTTCCCCTTCCGGCCATACTTCCGATATGGTTCGAGAATGGGGGTCTAAAGGCCTTTTTGCTGGGCTGATGTGGTGCACCCTGTTTCCTGTTCGCTTTTGCCCTTTGCTGAGTTAGTTACCAGATGGAGCCTCCCCTCCCCCCCCCCCCCGAGATAGTACACTACACACAGCTTAGATGCTATTTGTCATCCTTATAGAGCTCACTGACTGTGTCCTTGCCTACGGACTTTGAGAAGCTGTGCATGAGCAGACCTCAGACGAGGGGGCTACTCTCTAGTATCTACTCTTTCTTGCTATCTCCCCCGAATAGTCCCCCTCCCTCCCACCGCTACATGGACCGTTGGGAAACAGCCCTTAATGCCCCCATCTCCATCCCTCAGTGGCGTGTTATCTGGGAGCATGCTGCCAAGGCGTCTATTTGCACGGCTTACAAGGAGACCCAATACAAAATGCTCATGGGGTGGTACCACACGCCTGTTTTACTTAATCGACTGAACCCTAACATCCCTCCCCAATGCTGGCGATGTGGTGTGGGTTTGGGTGATGTTTACCATATATTTTGGTCCTGTCCCCTTGTAGTGCCTTTCTGGCAGCAGGTCCGGGGCTTAGTCTTCTCAGTTCTGGGGGCGAGGGTCCCTCTAGACCCCATGGTTTTTCTCCTACACTTATCGACCAGGGTATTGGCCAAGCACCCGTTTAACCCCTTAAGGACAATAGACGTACTCCTACACCCCCCATTTCCGAGTCCTTAAGGACCGAGGACGTAGGAGTACGTCCTGTCCATTCCCGGCCCCCCGCCGCAAGCCGGAGGGGAGCCGGTGCCCGATGGTCATTATGCCCCGGGTGTCACTCCCGCAACCCGCTCCGCCCCTCTTCCGGAGGACGTGAGCGGGTGCGGGACGTCCACCCCGGGTGCTGGGGACCCCGATCCCCGGCGTTGATGTTGGGATCGGGGCCCCAGGAACGGCGGCGAGGGACTGACCTGATGCGGCGTGGAGCAGCAGCAGGAGGTGAGTGACAGCCTCCTGCTGTTGCTTAGCAACAGCTCCCAGCATGCAAAAAGGGCATGCTGGGAGCTGTAGTTATGCAACAGCAGGAGGCAGACCACCACAACTCCCAGCATTCCCTTATGGGCATGCTGGGACTTATAGTTTTGCAACAGCTTGAGGCACATTTTTTCTATGGAAAAGTGTACCTTCAGCTGTTGTATAACTACAACTCCCAGCTTGCACAATCAGCTAAAGTGCATGCTGGGAGTTGTAGTGGTGCATCTGCTGGTTGCATAACTACAACTCCCAGCATGCCTGTTGGCTGTCGGTGACTGCTGAGAGTTGTAGTTTTGCAACAGCTGAAGGCACACTGAGTTAAGTAGCAAACCAGTGTGTCTCCAGCTGTTGCATAACTACAATACCCAGCATCCCCAGCCAAAGTAGTATGCCTCCAGCTGTTGCATAACTACAAGACCCAGCATGCCCTTCCACTGTCCGTACATGCTGGGGGTTACATAGTATGGTTGAAAAAAGACATACGTCCATCAAGTCCATCCAGGGAATGAAGGGAAGGGTGTAAGGGGATAAGGGAAAGGGATGTAGTTTTATAATTCTGCATAAGCATTAATGTTATTTTGTTTCAGGAATGTATCTAACCCTGTTTTAAAGCTGTTAATTGTTCCTGCTGTGACCAGTTTCTGAGGTAGACCGTTCCATAAATTCACAGTCCTCACGGTAAAGAACGCGTGTCGCCCCTTTAGACTAAACCTTTTCTTCTCCAGATGGAGGGGTTGTAGCTTTTGCAACAGCTGAAGGCACACTGGTTGCAGTTTTGTTACCAAACTCGGTGTTTCACAACCAGTGTGCCTCCAGCTGTTGCAAAACTACAACTCCCAGTATGCACTGATAGACCGTACATGCTGGGAGTTATAGTTTTGCAACAGCTGGATGTTTCTCCCCCCCAATGTGAATGTACAGGGTACACTCACATGGGCGGAGGTTTACAATAAGTATCCGGCTGCAAGTTTGAGCTGCGGCAAATTTTCTGCTGCAGCTCAAACTGCCAGCGAGAAACTACTGTGAACCCCCGCCCGTGTGACTGTACCCTAAAAACACTACACTACCAAAAAATAAAATAAAAAGTAAAAAACACTACATATACACATACCCCTACACAGCCCCCCTCCCCTCCCCAATAAAAATTTAAAACGTCTGGTACGCCACTGTTTCCAAAACGGAGCCTCCAGCTGTTGCAAAACTACAACTCCCAGCATGCAATGATAGACCGTACATGCTGGGAGTTGTAGTTTTGCAACAGCTGGATGTTCCCCCCTCCCCAATGTGAACATAGAGGGTACACTCACATGAGCGGAGGTTTACAGTAAGTATCCGGCTGCAAGTTTGAGCTGCGGCAAATTTTCTGCCGCAGCTCAAACTGCCAGCGAGAAGCTACTGTGAACCCCCGCCCGTGCGACTGTACCCTAAAAACACTACCAAAAAATAAAATAAAAAGTAAAAAACACTACATATACACATACCCCTAAACAGCCCCCCTCCCCAATAAAAATGAAAAACGTCTGGTACGCCACTGTTTCCAAAACAGAGCCTCCAGCTGTTGCAAAACAACTACTCCCAGTATTGCCAGATAGCCACTGACTGTCTAGGCATGCTGGGAGTTTTACAACAGCTGGAGGCACCCTGTTTGGGAATCACTGGTGTAGAATACCCCTATGCAAGTCCCTAATTTAGGCCTCAAATGCGCATGGCGCTCTCACTTTGGAGCCCTGTCGTCTTTCAAGGCAACCGTTTAGGGCCACATATGGGGTATCGCCGTACTCGGGAGAAATTGTGTTACAAATTTTGGGCGGTATTTTCTGCTATTACCCTTTTTAAAAATTTGAAATTTTTGGGAAACCATATGCAAAAGTCGTGAATCACCTGTGGGGTATTAAGGTTCACATTACCCCTTGTTACGTTCCCCGAGGGGTCTAGTTTCCAAAATGGTATGCCATTTGTTTTTGTTTTTTTTGCTGTTCTGGCACCATAGGGGCTTCCTTAATGCGGCATGCCCCCAGAGCAAAATTTGCTTTCAAAAAGCCAAATGTGACTCCTTCTCTTCTGAGACCTGTAGTGCGCCAGCAGAGCACTTTTCACCCCCATATGGGGTGTTTTCTGAATCAAGAGAAATTGGGCTTCAAATGTTGGGGGGTATTTTCTGCTATTACCCTTTTTAAAAATGTAAAATTTTTGGGAAACCAAGCATTTTAGGTAAAAAATTTTTTTATTTTTTTACATATGCAAAAGTTGTGAAACACCTGTAGGGTATTAAGGTTCACATTACCCCTTATTACGTTCCCCGAGGGGTCTAGTTTCCAAAATGGTATGCCATGTGTTTTGTTTTTTTTTGCTGTTCTGGCACCTAAATGTGGCATGCCCCCAGAGCAAAATTTGCTTTCAAAAAGCCAAATGTGACTCCTTCTCTTCTGAGACCTGTAGTGCACCAGCAGAGCAATTTTCACCCCCATATGGGGTGTTTTCTGAATCGGGAGAAATTGGGCTTCAAATTTTGGGGGGTATTTTCTCCTATTATCCTTTTTAAAAATGTAAAATATTTGGGAAACCAAGCATTTTAGGTAAAAAAAATTTTTTTTTTACATATGCAAAAGTCGTGAATCACCTGTAGGGTATTATGGTTCACTTTACCCCTTGTTACGTTCCCCGAGGGGTCTAGTTTCCAAAACGGTATGCCATGTGTTTTTTTTTTGCTGTCCTGGCACCATAGGGGCTTCCTAAAGTGACATGCCCCCCAAAAACCATTTGTCGCTCCTTCCCTTCTGAGCCCTCTACTGCGCCCGCCGAACAATTAACATAGACATATGAGGTATGTGCTTACTCGACAGAAATTGGGTTTCAAATACAAGTAAAAATTTTCTCCTTTTTACCCCTTGCAAAAATTCAAAAATTGGGTCTACAAGAACAAGAACATAAAAAATGAAGATTTTGAATTTTCTCCTTCACTTTGCTGCTATTCCTGTGAAACACCTAAAGGGTTAATACACTTACTGAATGTCATTTTGAATACTTTGGGGGGGTGTAGTTTTTATAATGGGGTCTTTTATGGGGTATTTCTAATATGAAGACCCTTCAAATCCACTTCAAATCTTAACTGGTCCATGAAAAATAGCAAGTTTGAAAAATTTTTGAAAAATTTCTAAATTGCTGCTGAACTTTGAAGCCCTCTGGTGTCTTCCAAAAGTAAAAACTCGTAAATTTTATGATGCAAACATAAAGTAGACATATTGTATTTTGAATATCCATTTTCCTTACAAGCAGAGAGCTTCAAAGTTAGAAAAATGCAAAATTTTCATTTTTTTCATCAAATTTGTGGATTTTTCACCAAGAAAGGATGCAAGTTACCATAAAATTTTACCACTAAGTTAAAGTAGAATATGTCACGAAAAAACTATCTCGGAATCAGAATGATAACTAAAAGCATTCCAGAGTTATTAATGTTTAAAGTGACAGTGGTCAGATTTGCAAAAAACACTCTGGTCCTTAAGGTGTAAAATGGCCTGGTCCTTAAGGGGTTAAGCACTTTTTGCATATTGTCCTGGCTGCTAAAACTCTCATTGCCAAGCACTGGAAACGGCCCCTGCCCCCGTTGTTAGACAAGTTGATGGCTAGAGTACGTGAGATACGCTCTCTTGAATCCCTTACTGCCTCCCTCAATATCGCCATCCCCAAGTTTCTCTCTATCTGGGACAGGTTCACTGATTTTCTCTCTTTTCTTTCCATTTTTTCTCTCCCCTTCTTCCTCTCTCCCCCTCCTTCCTCTCTCCCCCTCCTCCTCTCATCTTTGTCTTTGTGTCATCTGTCCCCCTGTGTGTCTTAAACCCCCCCTTCCATTCCTCCCTCCCCTTGTGGCCACTTCTTAGTGGCCCCCTTTGTCAGATACTGATTACTCTGATTTGTTTTAGTATGTTTCTTTGCTTTTCTTCTGCTAGCTGGAAGTTGATTATTATGCTACTGTGAGATTCTGTTATGCACACCAATTTGTCGCTGTATCTGCTTTGGGGGATGTTGATCCCTTCTCTGTTTTGTTGTTATATAAAATTTTATAAAAATTAACAGTAAAAAAAAAAAAATGCCAAAGCTCAAAATAAAATTTTTTTGGTCACTTCATATATCATAAAAAAGGCTAATAAAAAGCGATCAAAAAGTCCCATCAAAATATAAATGGTAACCATTACGGCACATAAAATGTAAACCCTAATTTAGCCCCATCTGAGAAAAAATTAAAAGTAATAGGGATCAGAAGATGACAAATTTAAACATACAATTTTTGGTGCATGTATTTATAATAATAATATATATATAATAATATATTTTTTTAAAGTAGTAAAATAAAATAAAACCTACATAAATTGGGTATCCTTGTAACCGTATAGACCTACAGAATAAAGATAAGGTGTAATTTTTACCGAAACATGCACTGTGTAGAAACGGAAGATCCTCAAAATAACAAAATTGCATGTTGTTTTTTTTTTCAATTTCTCCCCACAAATATATATTTTATTGGTTTTGCCATAGATTTTGTTAAATGTCAGCAGAGAGCACTGTGGTCAGACTGAAAATAACTCCAGAAAGAATTACAACTTCCTGTGGAGAATACAGCAACTGATAAGTACTGGAGGGATTAAGATTTTTAAATAGAAGTTGTCAGGGTATTTTGTGTGGAATGCATAATCTAAAGCATGGGTGAGGGGGCACTTCCAGTTTATTGGGGGGGGGGGGTCTGTCTGTGTATACCTCCTTTGAAGTCAGGCACTCTGGCCAAGGTAAACAAGCCTTTGTAGCCGCAGTTTGAGATAAGGGAGCAGGAAAGGGGGATGGAGTTTTTTCCTCCAAAAAAAGGACACATATAAGGCTGAGATGCTACACAAAAACTTTGGCTCAAGCCTGTGGCATAAGCTGACAAGACCATCCTAAGAACAGCTGGAGACTCATTCTCATGGACTGCTATACCATCATGCTGTAAGAACTTCATTTTTTGCTTTCTGAACTTGCCTTGCTAAACTCTTTCATATTTTTTGTAACTGTATGTCATTTGTTTATTTTTATATGTAGCACTGTGATATCTTTTAGCAGATAAAATGTTTAATTAATCTGCTCTGGTCTTTGATCTCTAAATATAGGAGCTCACCTTTCTGAAGGAAGCTCTGGTGAAACACGTTTATCAAAGGGTTAATTTGGTGACTTGCTGGGACTAGTAGTGGATACTCAGAGGTCTGGTGGCTTTAACCCTTGCAACAGCACACTCTCTTTAGCGTCTTGGATGGAGTGATAGGGTATGATCGTGACAGAAGTAATTTACAAATGTCCAAAAAAGATATACTCGACACTACCTGTTGTTATTCAATAGGACTAAGCAGAGTAGTTCCTGGTGTGCAGTGAACTGCTCCCTGGAAACTGGGTGGGTCTGTACAGGTGCTAACACTTGGAAAAATTGAGACGACTGGGCATCTAGTAGACAATGGAAGAACGAAGCCATCACCCAGACTTGCTTGTGGTAGCTTCTTTAATGTTCGTTAGAACATGCAAGATACATCGTGCAGGGAGGCAGGTGGTGAAGACACGGGGTTATCGCGCCGAGGGGCTTCGTTAGGGCAGTTAATATGACGTGCAGGAAAGGGTGTGTTTTTAACAGGAGCAGATTGCTACGGTTACACAAGTAAACATAACATGACAGGTTATACGAAATACAATGTGTTTAAAAACAAAATCTTACTTGGAGTTGCTCGTGACAAAAATGGGGAAAAATAGGGAATTATAATACCAGCGGTCCTACTTTGTTTTTATCATTTAGTCCGAGTGGACCTGTAGCATGAGTGCGGGTTATCCATCTGGCTTTATTGCATAAAAGCTGTTGATGTTTGCTCAGATTACGTTCTGTATATTCTACTCTTTCAATAACTGCAAATGTGAATGAGCTGGGGTCACTATTATGGTAAGTTTGCATGTGGGATATCCAACGAATAGCGCCTATGCCTGTACGGAGGGAGCGAATATGCTCTCAAATCCTATGGAACAGAGGTCTAATAGTTTTCCCTATGTAGAATTGGCCACATCCACAGATCAAACAGTACACCATGGAAGGGTACAGACAATGTCTTGGTACAGCTATGGGTACGCCCATATCATGCGCATTTGCTAATATTTTTTTAGCCATTTTTGAGCAAAATTATGTTTTCACCACCACCAACCTTTTTCAAATTTGTCGATGATATCTTTGTGGTGTGTGATGGGACTGAGGACCAATTTACTACTTTTGTCTCCTACCTCAACCAAATCAACACCATGAACATGACTTTCACTTCAGTTTTTGGTACTCAAAGTTTAGAGTTCCTGGATGTCAAGATCGAGATTGTAAACGGCTCCATAGTTACCTCTGGTTTCAGGAAGCCCACATCCAGGAACTCTATACTCCATTATACTTCTTCCCATCCCACACACACATAGAACAGCATACCAACTAGCCAACTGATCTGCCTCAAACGGATTAACAACACTGAAGAATTATATGCTCAACAAGCAGATGAATTGGAGACTCGTCTCCTTCAACGTGGTTATCCACCCAAAGCCCTAAAAACCGCCAAAGAGAAGGTTGCAACCATTCCCAGGTCTCAACTCTTAAAAAGAAAATCTAAAAATCCTAAGAACCCGCACAGATTCACATTCAAAAATACATCCATGAACAATAACATAAGGCAAACCATTCATAACAATTGGTTCATTTTACAGCAAGACCCGGATTTAGAATCCGTGACATCACAAAAGCCTATTGTCACATACAGAAAAAATACTACTATCCACAATTACAAAAGTCAAACAATCCAAGAAACGCAACTGGTTAAGTGATACACAACCACAAGGTAATCATCGTTGCGGTACTTGCAATTTCTGTAAATACAACAGCAAGAGCAATTCCCTCACCTTAGGAGGCCACCATGTACAGATTCAGCAGTTCGCCACCTGCCGCACCCCTTTCGTAGTGTACTGTTTGATCTGTGGATGTGGCTGATTCTATATGGGGAAAACTATTAGACCTCTGTTCCTTAGGATTAGAGAGCATATTTGCTCCCTCCATACAGGCATAAGCGCTACTCGTTGGATATCCCACATGCAAACTTACCATAATAGTGACCCCAGCTCATTCACATTTGCAGTTATTGAAAGAGTAGAATACACAGAACGTAATCTGAACAAACATCAACAGCTTTTACGCAATGAAGCCAGATGGATAACCCGCACTAACGCTACAGGTCCACTCGGACTAAATGATAAAAACAAAGTAGGACCGCTGGTATTATAATTTGTTTTTAAACACACTGTATTTCCTATAACCTTTCATGTTATGTTTACTTGTGTAACCGTAGCAATCTGCTCCTGTTAAAACACACCCTTTCCTGCACATCATCTTACCTGGCCTGACGAAGCACCTTGGCGTGATGACGGCCAGTCGATACCACTGCGTCTCCACCACCTGCCTCCCTGCATGCTGGATCCTGCATGTTCTAACGAACATTAAAGAAGCTACCTCAAGCAAGTCTGGGTGAGTGCTCCGTTCTTCCATTGTCTACTAATTTACAAATCTGTTTAACTCTGTGGCACCAGTTGATTAAAAAATCTTTTTTTACACTGGAGTACCCCTTTAAGGACAAAATGGGCTTGGTCCTTAAGGGGTTAATAAAGTGACCATTGAGTGTATGTCCAATAGATATGAAGTCCTAGGGGCCCTTTATGGCAGAGATATTATTTGTGTGTAAAACTCTTGGATGCCTCATGGCAGTGCTATTTTGTGTAATCACAGGTGTCTGCTAGGTCATCATCATCATCTATATCAGTACAAACAGGTGTCTGGGATGTGGAGTGTTAAAGGAAAACTGTCGCCCTGATCACCCACACTAAACCCAATAAACAGTTATAGTGTGGGTGACCAGGAGTGCAAAGGGGGGTCACTTACCAAATTCCATCCAGTGGCTCCTGTGATGTTGCCCGATGAAAGTCCCGTTCTCAGTTCGGTTACCTGCGTGCAGGAGGCGGGGCCCTGATGGCTGTCCACCCCCAGCTTCTTTCTGCCTCCTGAAACAATCTGCCTCTATTAGTATATTCAAATTCTGCGGTGCCCTCTGAGGCAGGAGTGCAAGCGCAGTTAGTTTACAAACAGCTCTCACGTCTTAGTGACGTGAGAGCTCTTCTTGCCAGAGCACTCTGCTACTGTGCCAGAGCGCATGCTCTCCAGCCTCGGAGCACAGCGCTCACGTGGCATGCGACTCATGTCACTAGGACGTGACAGCTGTCTGTAAACTAACTGCGCTTGCGTTCCTGCCTCAGAGCACAGTGCAGAATTTGAATATACTAATAGAGGCAGATAGAAGCTGGGGGCGGACAGTCATCAGGGCCCCGCCTCCTGCGCGCAGGTAACCAAATTGAGAACGGGATTTTCGTGGGCAATATCACAGGAGCCACTGGATGGAATTTGGTAAGTGACCCCTCTTTGCACTCCTGGTCACCCACACTATAACCCTGTGTTTTGGGTTTAGTGTGGGTGATCAGGGTGACAGTTTTCTTTTAGGGTACGTTCACACATACGGGACCCTGCGCAGATTTGATGCGCAGGATTTGTAACTGCTGATTAGAAGCTGTGCTCAGTCATTTAGTTTACATTGAAATCTGCAGCAGAAAATCCTGTGCATCAAATCCTGCACATCAAATCTGCATAAATGTGAACATACCCTTAAAGGGGTTCTCCACTGCTTTAGCCTTCTTTGGCCAGTTAGTACTGTGGCTATATGTCATTAACGCTTTCTTTCCTGTTGCTAACGCTACTATATGTGGTTTTTTTTAACAGACCCGGAAGCTGGTTTGCTGGCTTGCCTCGACCACTTTTTTTTTTCTCCCGCCGCCATCTTGCCAACGCGACGTCACCCTGCAGGGTGTTGTGTGGGAGGCCAGCCTGCCCCTCGCTCCGTTCGTGCCCGCCTCCAGCGCTAATGAATATTCTTCTGTCATAAGCGCGCACCTCCTTACTTTCAGCTTCTTCTAAGCTGAATGCTGATTGGGCTGCTTGTGGCGAATCGACTCCGGTGATTGGCGCATGCGCAGTTCGTCCTCGATCGTGAGGGTCATCTGCGCATGGGCCATTGTGATATCAGCCTCGGGCCTGACGCGCTGGGGGATTGTTAGCACTAACCTCGAGGCGGGCACGAATGGAGCGAGGGGCAGGCCGGCCTCCCACACAACACCCTGCAGGGTGACGTATTGATGGCAAGATGGCGGCGGGAGAAAAAAAAAAGTGGTCGAGGCAAGCCAGCAAACTAAGGAATTAACCAGCTTCCGGGTCTGTTAAAAAAGGTTAAAAAAAACACATATAGTAGCGTTAGCAACAGGAAAGAAAGTGTTAATGACATATAGCCACAGTACTAACTAACTGGCCAAAGAAGATTAAAGCAGTGGAGAACCCCTTTAAAAGATGATCCTATAGTACTGCCTACAGTACGTTCAGCACCACGGACAGAGCATCAGCCTTCTATGTGTGTCTTATGCAGACAGGCCCAGGTAATTTTCTGACAGCACACAGACTCCAAATAACATTAGCAAGCTTGCTTTATTATAAATATGAGGTTTCGGCTGCACACTGCAGCCTTTCTCAGTTGAGATGAGTCCACTAGTTGAAGGGCAGCAGCTTGGTTCCATAGGGGGCTGTCTCAACCATTTGCTTATGTCCAATTGATTATCCATATGTCCTAAATGAATATCACCCGGTTATTGGTACATTCTGAATGTAACATTCCATGCAGCACAGTGAGAAAGGTGAGAAACATCTGAGACACCTGAGAGGGAAAATGGAAAGCAGAGCCGAAAGCACATACATTATAAATGAGAGAAGACGTGCAGATGATGGGAGTGATATGCAGAACAAGTATCCTACATAATAAGCTGACAAGCAACACCAGCTCACCTAACAGTTCATTTTAATGTAGAATAGGTATGAGTTTTTAGATTAAAGGGGTTTTCTGGAATTTACTAAAAATTGACTAGAGGCAGGAACTTGCCTAAAAAATAAAAAAGATCCTTATCTGTAATTCTACCACTGCTTTGGTGTCTCCTGATTGCACCCAGTCTAGGTAAAGCCTAGCTTTCCCCATTGCAAGGGCTGAGGCAGGACAATGCTGCAGCGAGTGATTGGCTGTGCCACAATATGACGTGTCAGCCGCAACTTCGAGAATCGAAGTTCACCCTAGATCGTCACTGTGATAACGAGGCTTTTGTATGTTAACAAACAGCCTGGGCACGTGTTTTTGCTGGATAACCCCACTAAATAGCTTAGGGTGCTCTGAATCCACACCTGTATACAGTGTGGATATGCCCTGCAGTTACTTAGGTATGTGAGTTTATGGCTGGGGTTATCCAGCAAATATTTTTTATTTCTTCCCCGGCTGCCGCAATGAAAAAAACAAACTAAAACTTACCTTCCTTCGCTCCCCTGCTGCCCTTTTGTTTCTACACAAAGCAATTTTTGGTAAAAATTACACCTTATCTTTATTCTGGCGGTCCATACGGTTACAAGGATACCCAATTTATGTAGGTTTTATTTTACTACTTTTGAAATATTGCATGCACCAAAATTAGTATGTTTAAAATTGCAATTTTTTGACCCCTATAATGTTAATATTTTTCTGCATACAGGGCTATATGAGGGCTAATTTTTTACACCAAGATCTTTAGTTTTATCGGTTGCATTTTTATTTTGATGGGACTTTTTGATCGCTTTTTATTAGTTTTTGTATGGTATATGAAGTGATCAAAAATGTGCAGTTTTGGACTTTGGTGTTTTTCTACATGTATGCCATCGACCTTGTGGTTTAACTAACCTTATATTTAAAAATGGGAAAAGGGTGGTGATTCAAACTTTTATTAGGGTAGGGGTTTATTCACTTTTATAAAAAATATATATATTTTTTTACACTTTTTTATTTTTTTTTTAGTCCCCATAGGGAGCTATACCATGCAAACTGTAGATTACATACACTGTTCAATAGCAGTTATCAGTGTTATCAGTGCTCTGTTGCTCTAGCTTGCTATCGCTGGCCAGAGCATCAGAGCACCGTTCGGATGACGAGGAGGCAGGTAAGTGCGATGTCCACTCAGCTGATCGGGACCCGTGATTTCGCAGTGGATGTCCTGATCAGCTGCTCTAAGCTAACCGTCACTGTTTTCCCAGCACTTTAGACACCGCAATCAGCTTTGATTGCGGTGTCTAAAGGGTTAATGCTGGACATCAGCCCGATCAGTCATGCCCGGCATTAACCGAGGGTCCTGGCTGCTCATAGCAGTAGGGACCCACTGGGTTTGAAGCATTTAAACCCTGGTTATGGGACTAGAGCGTACAGGTACGCCCTCGGTCCTTAAGTACCAGGACGCAAGAGTGTACCTGTTCGCCCTTTGTACTTACGGGGGTTAAGGGAATTGTGAAATTGGTGTGAATTTATATTTGTGAGAGTGAAGATCAGTGATGGGTGGGGTGGGATTATATAGTCAGGAGTTGTGTATTAGTCATACTTTTACACTCCCTGACTATATAATCCCACCAATTCCCCAATATATACTCCCATTATTAACCCCTTTTCTCCCCAGGACGTATGGGTACATCTTGGGAAGGGGGGAGCAGCTACGGAGCAGGATTGTGCCATCATCATGCTCCGAACCGTGCGGCCCCCGGCTGGAATCAACAGCCAGGGGCCGCTGCTAATAGCCTGCAGCGGCAATCACCACTGCAAGGCTATTAACCCTTTAGATCATGCGATCAAAGCTGATTGAAGGAACTAAAGCCGACAACTCAGTGTTGCCGGCTGGTTGCTATGGGTGATTGGTACCACCGTTGTCCCAATCACGTTAAATGATGGCATGATCCTTTGGCAGGCTAGAGTAACAGAGGGCAGATACAAAATGTAAAAATTACAATAAAACAATTATAAATATATTCACGGACCTCACATAAGAAGACCGGCACATACATATCATGAGATAGACCTCATAAATTAGCACTGTATCTATGTAATGACATAGACCTCACATAAGGAGACATTTACTTACTTGTAATGACATAGGCCCATATTTATCGAACTGTGAGAGAAAAGGTGGAGGGATTTTTCCACAGCAACCAATCACAGCTCGGCTAATGAGCTCTGGTAAAGTGAAAGCTGAGCTGTGATTGGTTGCTGTGGAAAAATCCCTCCACTTTTTCTCTCACACAGTTTGATCAATCTGGGCCATAGACCTCACCTTAGAAGACCTGCACCTATATGTTATTATGTAGACCTCATATAATAGTAATAGCAACCTAACATGAGGAGACCTGTATGTATTCCAGTTCCTTGATGATAGACAATTCTATGACTGTAATATCAGGTATAATTGTTAGACTACAGGGGTACATGTTGCCATTGATAACTCTATTTTTACCATGTAGTGCCACAGTTTGGAGCATCTAATTTTATCTCTAGAGAAGGGGTTTGGCCTGGCTAGGAAATACGTATGACTTTGTGTATAAACTAATCACAAATACCCCAAAGGGCAATCCGGGATCTGATTAACTATGAAACACAATTACTCCAAGGCGCTTAGCCTGGAGTACAGATATCCCTATATAACAAGATTCCCTAAAACTGAACTTTTATTGATATGTATTAAATAGGAAGGAGAGCAAAGCAAAATAATGGTGCTCAAAGTGAGTTAAAAATTACATGCCATTAATACCTGATCGCATCATGTTAACAGGTGGAACACCACTCATTGGAATACTCTGGGTGGGAAAACAGTCATAGTCCCACATTGATTGGCATATATGGCATGAGCTAAAAACATATGATGCCTCTACTACATGTTTCGGTGAAACATCACCGTCATCAGGAGGTATGGCAACAACCCGACCACGTGAATTAGCCCCTTATTTATAGATAACAGGTACTGTGTCACAATCCTGCGCCCAACTGAGTGACCAATGTTGACGCCAGTTACAGATAACCTCACACGGTACAATCACTTGCGCCATCCCATTGGTTATCACTATAATGACGTGGTAAAACGCCAGTTATATAATTACCTGTGTTGATCATGTCACTGGACACCGTCATTCTGAGTGCGCCGTGCACAAAGACCGCGATACTAACAAATCTCGCGCTTGCGCGAGTACTTAGAAGCTGGCCGGCCGTAATCATTGCTATTGCGCATGTGCAGTTTATAAACTGCAGCACCAGGAATGTTATCTATATAGCGATTTGCAAGTGCCCCAAGATCTACGTTGGTAAAACAACACAACCATTTAAGAGACGTATTACTCAACATCTTAGTACAATACGCACACGCAGTGATACCCCCATATCACGGCATATGCAATCTGCTCACAATTGTGTCCTGAGTGATTTGAAATTGATAGGTCTATGTCATCTTAAACTGGATGAGGCAATATTGATTCAGCCCTTCTTAAGGAAGAGGCTCGTTGGATTCAGAGACTCAGATGTATGGCCCCGACTGGTCTTAACGAGGGCTTTTCGTACGCAGCCTTTCTGTGATTATTTTTCGATAATAGTTTTTTTTTGTATTATATACAGAGACAGTTTGGTGCTCATTGCTAGCCCCGCCATATATATGTCCCCCCCCCCCCCCTTTTTTTTTGTATAGATCTACTGATGAACAGGTCTTAATTCTTCTGGGGGTTGTATTAACCCCAATTATCTGGTATTTGGGTAGTGCTATAGTGTCACGTCACCCTATTTTCATGTCTACCATACATCTTGATAGGATTAATATAGTTTAATGACATTTTTTAATTGAAGAGACTGCTAGTATAGTGTGAGTTATTTGGGACATGATGATCTTTTCGGTTATTGAGACCGAGGACAGTATCTTGTTACATGGTATTTTCTATCCACCCTTATCCTTTGAGGACAGTGTGATATTATATATTGCCTGTGTATTTTTGTTGTTATATTAATATATTCACATATTTACCCTTATCTCAGAGGACATTGTGTTAATATGCACTGCTCTAATACTTGCACTATTCACATTTTTATTTACATAATTCACAAGTTTTATTCTTACATTAATTGGCACAAGTATAATGTTTTTTCCTTTTAATAAGGGTTTTGCTATTTATCTTATACACTTACACATTATTCTTGAGGACAGTGTGATCTTACACACCGTTGGCATACTTGCATCAGTTTCTTCTCACGCTTTACACATTGATTGGTACAAATGTACTATTTTCTTTTTTCATTAAGGGTGCTGTCACTTCCATTACATATTTTTTATAGGGACTTGTATTGTGAATGCTTGCATTGTAAGTGCACCCTATAGTGCACTTATTATTCGTTATTAATATTTTTTGATTATTGTATTTTAACCCCTTAAGGACTCAGCCCATTTTTGCCTTAAGGACTCAGACAATTTAAATTTTACGTTTTCATTTTTTCCTCCTCGCCTTCTAAAAATCATAACTCTTTTATATTTTCATCAACAGACTAGTATGAGGGCTTGTTTTTTGCGCGACCAGTTGTCCTTTGTAATGACATAATTCATTATATCATAAAATGTATGGCGTAACCAAAAAACACTATTATTGTGGGGAAGTTAAAAAGAAAAACGCAATTTTGCTAATTTTGGAAGGTTTCGTTTTCACGCCGTACAATTTATGGTAAAAATTACATGTGTTCTTTATTCTGAGGGTCAATACGATTAAAATGATACCCATTATTATATACTTTTCTATTATTGTTGTGCTTAAAAAAAATCACAAACTTTTTAACCAAATTAGTACGTTTATAATCCCTTTATTTTGATGACCTCTAACTTTTTTATTTTTCCGTTTAAGCGGCAATATGAGGGCTAATTTTTTCGCCATGATCTGTACTTTTTTTTGATACCACATTTGCATATAAAAAACTTTTAATACATTTTTTCTAATTTTTTTTTAATAAAAAGTATTAAAAAAGTAGCAATTTTGAACTTTTTTTTTTTTTCGTTCATGCCATTCACCGTACGGGATCATTAACATTTTATTTTAATAGTTCGGACATTTATGCACGCGGCGATACCAAATATGTCTATAAAATTTATTTTTTACGCTTTTTGGGGGTAAAATAGGAAAAAACGGACGTTTTACTTTTTTATTGGGGGAGGGGATTTTTCACTTTTTTTTTTACTTTTACTTTTACATTTTTTTACATTTTTTTTTTGCACTTGAATAGTCCCCATAGGGGACTATTCATAGCAATACCATGATTGCTAATACTGATATGTCTCCTACTCGATCTCAGATCTCAGACCAGAGCAGGAGACGCCGGGAGCCAGAAGGAGGAAGGTGAGGGGACCTCCGTGCGGCGTTCTGAATGATCGGATCCCAGCAGCAGCGCTGCGGGCGATCCGATCATTCATTGAAATCGCGCACTGCCGCAGATGCCGGGATCTGTATTGATCCCGGCACCTGAGGGGTTAATGGCGGACGCCCGCGAGATCGCCGCGCATGACAGGGGCATCGCTCCGATCAGCCGCGCATGACACGGGCATCGCTCCGATGCCAGCGGTTATGCAAAGGACGTAAATGTACGTCCTGGTGCGTTAAGTACCACCGCACCAGGACGTACATTTACGTCCTGCGTCCTTAAGGGGTTGATGTGGTGATACGTTCCTGTCCATATGCCAACAACCATGTCTCCTTGTTATTCTCCTTTTACATACATATGGTACTTGAATGCAATTATACATATAGTGAATTTCACAGTAATAGCTATGCCAAGTACCATGTCTTTGATTATGTGGATGCTCTACTATATTCTGAGTTAACAAGTTTTCTTCTCGTTTATATATCTCTTATATGCATTCTTTAATTCAGTGGAATTCATAACACTATATATGCTATTCATCAAGCCCATATACCCGATCCCATATTTGCTTGCCTCTAATTACTGTGTCTGGCGACCATACACATTATAGAATGTATGGACAGTAAGTCTATTTTCAGACTAAGTCCTCGCGCATGCGCGGGTATTTCGCGCATGCGCAATAGCAATGATTACGGCCGGCCAGCACAAGCGCGAGATTTGTTAGTATCGCGGTCTTTTTACACGGCGCACTCAGAATGACGGTGTCCAGTGACCCACACAGGTAATTATATAACTGGCGTTTTACCACGTCATTATAGTGATAACCAATGGGGTGGCGCAAGTGATTGTACCGTGTAAGGTTATCTGTAACTGGCGTCAAAATTGGTCACTCAGATGGGCGCAGGATTGTGACACAGTACCTGTTATCTATAAATAAGGGGCTAATTCACGTGGTCGGGTTGTTGCCATACCTCCTGATGACGGCGATGTTTCACCGAAACATGTAGGGGAGGCATCATACGTTTTTAGCTCATGCCATATATGCCAATCAATGTGGGACTATGACTGTTTTCCCACCCAGAGTATTCCAATGAGTGGTGTTCCACCTGTTAACATGATGCGATCAGGCATTAATGGCATGTAATTTTAAACTCACTTTGAGCACCATTATTTTACTTTACTTTGTGTATAACCCCTCCCTCTCATAAAATCTCCCCCTTTTCCTATTTTATAAATAAAATAATGGAAAAAGAATAAAAAATAAACATATGTGGTATCGCTAGGTGCATAAATGCCTGAATTTTTAAAATATAATGTTAATTAAACCACACGGTGAATGGTGTAAACAGAAAAAAATACCAAAGTCCAGAATTGCGCCTTTTTGGTCAGTTCATATAGCATAAGAAAAATGATAAAAAGTTATCAAAAAGTCCACTAAAAACAAAAAACTACAGATCACGGCACATAAAGTGAGCCCTCATGCAGCCCCATATACAGAAATATAAAAAATAAAGTTATAGAGGTCAAAAGAGGACAAATGTTTAAGCCGTTTAATTTTCTTACAAAAAGTAATTTTTTTTACTAGCAAAATAAAATAAAACCTATATAAATTGGGTATCATTGTAATCATATGGCCCTACAGAATAAAGATAATGGCCCTCATTTACTAAAGTCCAACCAACTCTTTTTCTCGGTTATTGCACCTACATTTTAGTCGCAACGTCTGTGCGACTATTTATGTCGCACAACCGACACTTTAGAAAACACTCGTAGTGTTTTTTTTTCACTCTGAAATGGGCGTGTTTTATGCAAAAATGGGCGTTTTACCAACAAAAACCCAAAAATACTCAGAGTACTTTCAAAATCACTCCAGAAAAAGTGTGAGTTTGCCTCACACAATAACCGACAGCCAAGAGGCCGAGTGAAATTCCAAAAATGGAGTGATTTCTAACAAGGGACTGTTTACCATTGTGTTTTGTGTGAAAGTAACTTGTTTTATAACCTGAAAACATTTTGTACAGTTCAACCCCTTTATGAATAAAATATTGAATGCTTTTGTGATAGTTAATGTTTCTATATTCTTTTCTTTTTAACACATTTGCAATATTAGGTTTAAATAAATTTAACACCCAAGCTGATATACAAGGATAATTGTTGTAATGTTTGAACACATGAATACTTTTAATGAATTAAAACATTTTTAAACAAACAAGTCTAAACCATTTTGACTCACACAACTAATTTCTTTAGCTCGGAGTTTGTGCGACACAATTGACCAGTGCGACACAAAAAAAAACGTGCGACAGAAAAATAACCGACATGTGCGACAGAATAGTAAATAAGCCTGAAAAAAAAGACAAGTGATATTGAAAATGCTCCACAATAAACACTCCACTATTAGTAAATCAGGGCCAATGTGTAATCTTTACAGCTGCATAATGGCATTTTTCTTTTTTTTTTTTGCCCCACAAAAGTTCTTTTTGGCTTCACTAGAGTCAGAATAAAACCCTGGATCAACGTTCTGTCCCTATAAATCTAGTATACATAACAAGTAATGGTATTACTCTCGAAAAATTCATCCAGACCCGTTTTGAACTCTTTTACAGAGTTCACCATGACCACCTCCTCTGGCAGAGAGTTCGACAGTCTCACTGCCCTTACAGTAAAGAACCCCCGTCTGTGCTGGTCTAGAAACCTTCTTTCTTTAAGATGTAGAGGATGCCCCCTTGTTATGAATACAGTCCTGGGTATAAATTGATCATGGGAGAGAGCTCTGTTTGGTCCCCTGATATATTTATACATAGTTATTAGGTCTCCCCTAAACCTTCTTTTTTCTAAACTAAATAACCCTAAGGGTGCGTTCACACGGGGGTATTTGTCAGCGGATCTGCAGCTGCGGATCCGCTGACAAAGGCCCCTAAAGTGCTGCCCTCTTTGTGCCTGCTAATAGCAGCAATCCGCCGCTACCAGCAGACACACTGCGATGTGCGAGTCGCAGTGTATCCGCACATCCCGCACATCGCGGCGGCTCCCCCGGCTCCCTGAGCTACAAAGAGAGCGGCCGCGATGTGTGTGAGTACACTGCAGGGTAACTCGCACATTGCAGTGTGTCTGCTGGTAGCAGGCACAAAGAGGGTAGCACTTTAGGGGCCTTTGTCAGCGGATCCGCAGCTGCACCCTTATTCTGATAATCTTGGCAGCAGCTGCCCGACGCTGGTCACTAAAGCTAAATTTACTGTTAACTAAGACCCCTAAGTCCTTTTCCATGTCAGACGCACCAAGTGTATTCCCATTTAATACATAATCCCAGCCAGGATTTTTCCTCCCCATGTGCATAACCGTACATTTATTAGTGTTGAACCTCATCTGCCACTTCCCAGCCCAAACCTCCAACCTATCCAGATCAATTTGTAACAGTGCCCTGTCCTCTATTGTGTTGACCACTTTACAGAGTTTAGTATCATCTGCAAAGATTGCTACTTTACTATTCAACCCCTCTACAAGGTCATTAATTAATATAATAAATAGAACAGGACCTAAGACTGACCCCTGTGGTACCCCACTAGTAACAGCCACCCATTCAGAATAAGTACCATTAATAATCACCTCTGTTTCCTATCACTAGGTCAGTTACTTACCCACTTACACACATTCTCCCCCAGTCCAATCCTTCTCATTTTATGTGGCACCGTATCAAATACAGTGAAAAAATCTAGATATACGACATCCAGTGATTCCCCCCGGTCCAGTCATAAAAGTTGATCAGGTTAGTTTGACAGGACCGATCCCTCATAAAGCCATGCTGATATGGAGTCATACATTTATTTTTGTCAAGATACTCCAAAATAGCATCTCTTAGAAAACCCTCAAACAATTTACATACAACAGAGGTTAAACTAACAGGTCTATAATTCTTTTTAAATATTGAAATTACATTTGCTATTTGCCAGTCCTGGGGAACCTTCCCTGCCACTATAGAGTCCTTGAATTTTAAAAATAGGGGTCCGTCTATTACATTACTTAATTCCTTTGTAATTATATATTTCTTGCCCAGAGCTGTTATCCCGAACCTCACATAAGAAGACTGGCCGTATACAGTCATGGACGTAAGTGTTTGCACCCCTGAAATTTTTCAAGAAAATTAAGAGTTTCTCACCGAAAAGGATTGCGGTAACACATGTTTTGCTATACACATGTTTATTCCCTTTGTGTGTATTGGAACTAAACCTAAAAAGGAAGGAAAAAAAGCAAATTGGGCTGGACAAAATTATTGGCACCCTTAACCACATAGGAACCCAGGGCGTACAGGTACGCCTTCGCTCCCTGGTACTTCATGTACCTGTACGTCCGTGGGAACTTAGGTCCCCGACGCGTGCAGGGCAGGGACCGGACCGGGGTGACTGCTGATATCTATTAGCAAGCACCCCGCACAAATGCCCCGGGGGGGTCTTCAGACCCCCCCCATGTCCGCGATCGTCGCAAATCGCCGGTGAATTCACACCGGCGATCGTCGCAAATCGCCGGTGAATTCACACCGGCGATTTGCGCCAATTACGGGTCTATGGTGACCCGGAATATAAGTGGGATTGCGGTTGTCCAAGACACCCACGATCCCCATGAAGGGATAGGAGTGAGGAGGCAGGGGTGCCACCCCTCCTATCCCTGCTATTGGTCGTCAAGGAGCGACGACCAATAGCAGATCGGGGGCAGGGGGTAAACTTTCGGTTTCCCCGTTCTGCCCACCCACAATAGACGGGGCAGAATGGGGAAACCGACAGGGACCGGCGCCGAAGTCCACTTACCCATCAGCGGCAGCAGCAGGCAGCGATCGGTGGCGGGGATCGACGGAAGAAGAGGACGGCAATGCGGCTCCCTTCATCCTACTGAAGCCGGTGAGTTGCCTAGCAACATCTGGAGGTCTACAGTTTGAGACCATTATACAGTGGTCGCTAAACTGTAGCCCTCCAGATGTTGCAAAATTACAACTCCCAGCATGCCCAGACAGCTATTTGCTGTGTGGGCATGCTGGGAGTTATAGTTTTGCAACAGGTGGAGGGCTGTTGTTTGCAGATCACCTTGCAGTGATCTCTAAACTGTGGCCCTCTAGATATTGCAAAACTAAAACTCCCAGCATACCCACACAGCAGTTTGCTGTCTGGGCATGCTCGGATTTGTAGTTTTCCAACATCTGGAGGGTCACAGTTTGGAGATCACTGTGCAGTGGTCTCTAAACTGTAGCCCTCCAGATGTTGCAAAACTGCAAATCCCAGCATGCCCAAACAGCTGTCTCGGCATGCTGGGAGTTGTAGTTGCATACCTCCAGCTGTTGCATAACTACATCTCCCAGCATGCCCTTCGGCGATCATTACATGCTGGGAGTTGTAGTTTTGCAACAGCTGGAGGCACACTGGTTGGAAAATACTGAGTTAGGTAATAGAACCAAACTGAAGGTTTTCCAACCAGTGTGCCTCCAGCTGTTGCAAAAGTAAAACTCCCAGCATGCACGGCCTGTCAGTACATGCTGGGAGTTGTAGTTCTGAAACAGCTGGAGGTTTGCCCACCCATGTGAATGTACAGGATACATTCACACGGGCAAGTTTAGAGTGAGTTTTCTGCTTCAAGTTTGGGCTGCGGCAAATTTTTTGCCACAGCGCAAACTCCTAGCAGGAAACTCACCGTAACCCGCCAGTGCGAATGTACCCTAAAAACACTACACTACACTAACCAAAAAATAAAGGGTAAAACACTACATATACAACCCCTTACACTGGCCCCCCAATAAAAATGAAAAATGTATCATACGGCAGTGTTTCCAAAACTGAGCCTCCGGCTGTTGCAAAACAACTCCCAGCATTTCCGGACAGCCACTGACTGTCCAGGCATGCTGGGAGTTTAGCAACAGCTGGAGGCATCCTGTTTGGGAATCACTGGCGTAGAATACCCCTATGTCCACCCCTATGCAATCCCTAATGTAGTCCTCAAATGCGCATGGCGCTCTCTCACTTCGGAGCCCTGTTGTTTTTCAAGGAAACTGTTTAGGGCCACATTTGGGGTATTTCCATTCTCAGGAGAAATTGCACTACAAATTTTGGGGGGCTTTTTCTCCTTTTACCCCTTATGAAAAGGAAAAGTATGGGGCTACACCAGCCTGTTAGTGCTGTTGCTCCATACTTTGTATTTTCACAAGAGGTGAAAGAAAAAGAAGAGCCCCAAAATTTGTAACGCAATTTCTCCTGAGTACGGAAATACCCCATATGTGGCCGTAAAATGCTCTGCGGACACACAACAAGGCTCAGGAGTGAGAGCGCACTATGTACATTTGAGGCCTAAATTGGTGATTTGCACAGGGGTGGCTGATATTACAGTGGTTCTGACATAAACGGAAAAAAATAAATACCCACATGTGACACCATTTTGGAAACTACACCCCTCACGGAACGTAACAAGGGGTATAGTGAGCCTTAACACCCCACAAGTGTTTGAAGAATTTTCATTAAAGTTGGATGGTGTTACCCTAAATTTTTCATTTTCACAAGGGAAAATAGGAAAAAAAGCCCCCCAAATTTGGTAACCCCATTTCTTCTGAGTAAGAAAATACCCCATATGTGGATGTAAAGTGCTCTGCGGGCGAACTACAATGCTCAGAAGAGAAGGAGTGCCATAAGGATTTTGAAGAGAAAATTTGAAGGCCACGTGTGTTTACAAAGCCCCCCATAGTGCCAGAACAATGGATCCCCCCCCCACATGTGACCCCTTTTGGAAACTACACCCCTCACGTAATGTAATAAGGGGTACAGTGAGCATTTATGCCCCACAGGTGTCTGACAGATTTTTGGAACAGTGGTTCGTGAAAACGAAAAATTTAATTTTTCATTTGCACAGACCACTTTTCCAAAGATCTGTCAAACGCCAGTGGGGTGTAAATACTATCTGCACCCCTTATTAAATTCTGTGAGGGGTGTAGTTTCCAAAATGGGGTAACATGTGGGGGGGTCCACTGTTCTGGCACCACGCGGGGCTTTGTAAATGCACATGGCCCCTGACTTCCATTCCAAATGCCGCGGGCCCTGTGGTCACCGGTAATCAGACCCGGAGCGAACGCGCTCCGGGGACTGATTATAAACGGGGTGCGGCGTGCAAGATCACGGGGGTCCCCAGCGGCGGGACCCCCGCGATCAGGCATCTTATCCCCTATCCTTTGGATAGGGGATAAGATGTCTAAGCACCGGAGTACCCCTTTAAGGCTCACTGTACCCCTTGTTACATTCCTTAAGGGGTGTAATTTCCAAAATAGTATGCCATGTGGGTTTTTTTTTTTTTTTTGCTGTTCTGGCACCACAGGGGCTTCCATGCCCTCCAAAAACCATTTCAGCAAAATTTGCTTTCCAAAAGCCAAATGTGACTCCTTCTCTTCTGAGCATTGTAGTTCGCCCCCAGAGCATTTTACGTCCTAAAATTGGGTATTTCCATACTCAGAAGAGATGGGGTTACATATTTTGGGGGGCATTTTCTCCCATTACCCTTTGTAAAAATGGTAAATTTGGGGGGGGGAAAATGCACTTTAGTGAAAAATATTTTTTTTCATTTACGCATTCACACATCCAACTTTAGCGAAAAGTCATCAAACACCTGTAGGGTGTTAAGGCTCACTGGACCCCTTGTTACGTGCCTTAAGGTGTGTTGTTTCCAAAATGGTATGCCATGTCAGGGTTTTTCTGCTGTTCTGGCACCATAGGGGCTTCCTAAATGTGACATGCCCCCGAAAAACCATTTCTGCAAAATTCACTCTCCAAAATCCCATTGTCGCTTCTTCCCTTCTGAGCCCTCTAATGCGCCTGCCGAACACTTGACATACACATATGAGGTATTTCCTTACTCGAGAGAAATTGGGTTACAAATTTTGGGGGGCTTTTTCTCCTATTACCACTTGTAAAAATTCAAAAACTGGGTCTACAAGAACATGCAAGTGTAAAAAATTTTGATTTTGAATTTTCTCCTTCACTTTGCTTTAACCTAAAGGGTTAACACACTTACTGAATGTCATTTTGGATACTTTGAGGGGTGCAGTTTTTATAATGGGGTCATTTGTGGGGTATTTCTAATATGAAGGCCCTTCAAATCCACTTCAAATCTGAACTGGTCCCTGAAAAATTTAGATTTAGAAAATTTTGTGAAAAATTGGAAAATTGCTGCTGAACTTTGAAGCCCTCTGATGTTTTCCAAAAGTAAAAACATGTCAACTTTATGATGAAAATATAAAGTAGACATATTGTATTTGTGAATCAATATATCATTTATTTGGAATGTCTGTTTTCCTTACAAGCCGAGAGCTTCAAAGTTAGAAAAATGCTAAAATTTCAATTTTTTTAAATCAAATTTTGGAATTTTTCGCCAAGAAATGATGCAACTAATGAAGTAGAATATGTCACGAAAAAACAATCTCGGAATCAGAATGAAAAGTAAAAGCATCCTAGTGTTATTAATGCTTAAAGTGACAGTGGTCAGATGTGCAAAAAATGGCCGGGTCCTTAAGGTCAAAATGGGCTGGGTCCTTAACCCCTTAACGACGCAGGACGTATATTTACGTCCTGCGCCTGCTCCCGCTATATGAAGCGGGGTTGCGCTGCGACCCCGCATCACATCGCATCGGTCCCGGCGATCATCAACGGCCGGGACCCGCGGCTAATACCACACATCGCCGATCGCGGCAATGTGCGGTATTAACCCTTTAGAAGCGGCGGTCAAAGCTGACTGCCGCTTCTAAACCGAAAGTATCCCGGCTAGTCAGTCGGGCTGTTCGGGACCGCCGCGGTGAAATCGCGGCGTCCCGAACAGCTTACAGGACACCGGGAGGGCCCTTACCTGCCTCCTCGGTGTCCGATCGACGAATGACTGCTCCGTGCCTGAGATCCAGGCAGGAGCAGTCAAGCGCCGATAACACTGATCACAGGAGTGTTAATACACGCCAGTGATCAGCATAGGAGATCAGTGTGTGCAGTGTTATAGGTCCCTATGGGACCTATAACACTGCAAAAAAAAAGTTAAAAAAAAGTGTTAATAAAGGTCATTTAACCCCTTCCCTAATATAAGTTTGAATCACCCCCCTTTTCCCATAAAAAAAATAACAGTGTAAATAAAAAAATAAATAAACATATGTGCGTAAATGTCCGAAATATAAAAATATATCATTAATTAAACCGCACGGTCAATGGCGTACACGCAAAAAAATTCCAAAGTCCAAAAAAGCGTATTTTGGTCACTTTTTATACCATTAAAAAATGAATAAAAAGTGATCAAAAAGTCCGATCAAAACAAAAATCATACCGTTAAAAACTTCCAATCACGGCGCAAAAAATGAGCCCTCATACCGTCCTGTACGTGGAAAAATAAAAAAAGTTATAGGGGCCAGAAGATGACATTTTTAAACGTATATATTTTCCTGCATGTAGTTAGGATTTTTTCCAGAAGTACGACAATATCCAATCTATATAAGTAGGGTATCATTTTAACCGTATGGACCTACAGAATAATGATAAGGTGTCATTTTTACCTAAATATGCACTGCGTAGAAACGGAAGCCCCCAAAAGTTACAAAATGGCATTTTTTCTTCGATTTTGTCTCACACAATGATTTTTTTTTATTTCGCTGTGATTTTTTGGGTAAAATAACTAATGTCACTGGAAAGTAGAATTGGTGATGCAAAAAATAAGCCATAATATGGATTTTTAGGTGGAAAATTGAGAGGGTTATGATTTTTAAAAGGTAAGGAGGAAAAAACGAAAGTGCAAAAATGGAAAAACCCTGAGTCCTTAAGGGGTTAAAGGGGTTGTCCGCTGCCCTGCCTTTCAGAGCTCCGTTCGCAGCGTCCGGAAGTTCACTACTCCGAGCGCTGTGTGCGGGCTTCCGTGTTCGAGGCTGCCCCCTCCTGTCTTCACGCCCGTACCCTCGTGACATCACGCCGGCCCCCTGAACGAAAGTCTATGGGAAGGGGGCGCGCTGTCATGCCCCCTTCCCATAGACTTTCGTCGAGGGGGCGGGTGTGACGTCACAAGGGGGTGGGCTCAAACACGGAAGTCCGCACACAGCGTTCAGAGTAATGAACTTCTGGACGCTTCGGGCGGAGCTCCAGAAGGCAGGGCAGCGGACAACCCCTTTAACCCGTTAAGGGTTTTTCAGTTTTTGCACTTTCGTTTCTTCCTCCTTACCTTTTAAAAATCATAACCCTTTCAATTTTCCACCTAAAAATCCATATTATGGCTTATTTTTTGTGTCACCAATTCTACTTTGCAGTGACATTAGTCATTTTACCCAAAAATTCACGGCGAAACGGAAAAAAAAAATCATTGTGCGACAAAATCGAAGAAAAAACGCAATTTTGTAACTTTTTGTAACTTTTTTTGTGCATATTTTGGTAAAAATTACACCTTATCATTATTCTGTAGGTCCATAAGGTTAAAATGATACCCTACTTATATAGGTTTGATTTTGTCGTACTTCTGGAAAAAATCATAACTACTTTTTTGCGCCGTGATCTGAAGTTTTTAACGGTATGATTTTTGTTTTGATCGGACTTTTTGATCACTTTTTATTAATTTTTTAATGGTATAAAAAGTGACCAAAATACGCTTTTTTGGACTTTGGAATTTTTTTGCGCGTACGCCATTGACCGTGCGGTTTAATTAATGATATATTTTTATAGTTCGGACATTTACGCACGCGGCGATATCACATATGTTTATTTATTTTTTTTATTTACACTGTTATTTTTTTTATGGGAAAAGGGGGGTGATTCAAACTTTTATTAGGGAAGGGGTTAAATGACCGTTATTAACACTTTTTTTTTACTTTTTTTTTTGCAGTGTTATAGGTCCCATAGGGATCTATAACACTGCACACACTGATCTCCTATGCTGATCACTGGCGTGTATTAACACGCCTGTGATCAGTGTTATCGGTGCTTGACTGCTCCTGCCTGGATCTCAGGCATGGAGCAGTCATTCGTCCATCGGACACTGAGGAGGCAGGTAAGGGCCCTCCCGGTGTCCTGTAAGCTGTTCGGGACGCCGCTATTTCACCGCAGCGGTCCCGAACAGCCTGACTGACTAGTCGGGATAGTTTCACTTTAGAAGCTGCGATCAGCGATGTGTGGTATTAGCCGCGGGTCCCGGCCGTTGATGAGCGACGGGACCGACGCGATGGGATGCTGGGTCGCAGCGCGACCCCGCTTTATATCGCGGGAGCCGGCGCAGGACGTAAATATACGTCCTGCGTCGTTAAGGGGTACTACCGTAGAAAACTTTTTTTTCCCTGAAATGCTGGTGTTACCACAAATTTTTCATTTTCACAAGGGGTAATAGGATAAAAGCCTCCCAAAATTTTTAACACCATTTTTTCTGAGAATGGAAATACCCCATATATGGATGTAAAGTGCTCTGTGGGCGAACTACAATGCTCAGAAGAGAGAATTAGGCTGTAATTGAATGCCATGTGCGTTTACAAAGCCCCCATGGTGTCAGAACAGTGGACCCCCCCCCCACGTGACCCCATTTTGGAAACTATACCCCTCACGGAATGTAATAAGGGGTACAGTGAGCATTTACGCCTCACAGGTGTCTGACAGATTTTTTGTACAGATGTCCATAAAAATGAAAAGTGTAATTTTTCATTTGCACAGCCTACTGCTCCAAAGATTTGTCAAACACCAGTGGGTGTAAATGCTCACTGCACTCCTTATTAAATTCTGTGAGGGGTATAGTTTCCAAAATGGGGTTACATGTGGGTGCACTGTTCTGGCACCATGGGGGCTTTGTAAATGCACATGGCTCCCGACTTCCATTCCAACCAAATTCTCTCTCCAAAAGCCCAATGGTGCTCCTTCTCTCCCTTCTCCGCAGAGCACTTTACATCCACTTATGGGGTATTTCCATACTCAGAAGTAATGAGGTTCACAGAACCGACCTGAAATAATCTGGACTTTACAACATCTTTACAGCCGGATCTATGTTATCATATTGTAACCTGGTCTTTTTAATATGTAATGACTCTGTTTATTATTCTATGTACTTTTATTTTCTTATTCTCAAATATCTGTTTTAAAGAAAAATTCTTTAATAAAAAAAACTTATAAAAAAAGAAGTAATGAGGTTACAAATTTTTGGGGGCTTTTTCTCCTATTACCCCTTGTGAAAATGATTTTTTTTTAATTTTTACGTCCCAATTTAACGAAAGTTCGTCAATCACCTGGGGGGGGGGGGGGGGGATTTACTGTTCTGACATCATGGGGGCTTCCTAAATGCGACATGCCCCCCAAAAACCATTTCAGCAAAATTCGCTCTCCAAAAGCTCAATGTCGCTGCTTCCCTTCTGAGCCCTCTAGTGCACCCACAGAGCACTTTACATCCACATATAAGGTATTTCCTTACTCGAGAGAAAATGAATTACAAGTTTTGGCGGGCCTTTTTAAATTTTACCCCATGTAAAAATGGAAAAAAAATAGGGCTACAATAACATTTTAGTGTAAAAAAATTGGGATTTAGATTTTTCTCCTCCATTTTGCTGATATTCCTGTGAAACACCTAAAGGGTTAACAAACTTTTTGAATGTCATTTTTAATACTTTTAGGGGTGCAGTTTTCATAATGGGGTCCATTATGGGGGATTTCCAGCATAAAGACCCTCAAATTCACTTCTTAACTTGAAGGAGATCTGTAGTGCAATATAACTTATAAGTTATAGATCGCGGGGGGTCCGAGCGCTGGGGCCCCGGGATCTCCTGGACGGGGCCACAGCAGTATGCTGGAAAGGGGGTGTCCCGTCCCCGCATGACGCGGCGGCCGACACGCCCCCTCCATGAACCCCATAGAGATACATGGACGGGGCGTGTCTGGCGTGGCTATCTGCTGGGGACAAAACTTCACTTCCTGCAGACTACTGCAGCCCCGTCCAGGAGATCCCGGGGGGCCCCAGCACTCGGACCCCCCACAATCTATAACTTATCCCTTATCATTTGGATAGGGGATACATTATTTTGCACTGGAATACTCCTTTAACTGGTCCCTGAAAAATTCTGATTTTGAAATTTTCGGGAAAAATTGGAGAATTGCTGCAATACTTTGAAGCCCTCTGATGTCTTCAAAAAGTAAAAACATGTCAACTTTATGATGCAAACTTAAGGTAGACATATTGTATATGTGAATCAATATGTAATTTTTTTGACATGTCCCTTTTCTTTACAAGCAGAGTGCTTCAAAGTTAGAAAAATGCTACATTTTCAAAATTTTCCTGAAATTTGGGATTTTTTCACCAAGAAATGATCAGTGTAAATTTAGCATAAAAAAAGTAGAATATGTCACAAAAAAACAAACTTTGAATCATATTTATAAGTAAAAGCATCCCAGAGTTATTAATGCATAAAGTGATAGAGGTCAGATTTGCAAAAAATGCTCCCGTCCTTAGGGTTATAATGGGCTCCGCCCCCAAGGGGTTTAAGGAGCATCACATGCTTGATTATTTTTCCACAATTTTGAAAGAGTGCCAATCATTTTGTCTAGCCCATTTTTGGAGTTTGGCGTGACATTATGTCCAATTTGCTTTTTTTCCTCCCTTTTTTGGTTTAGTTCCAATACACACAAAGGGAATACACGTGTATAGCAAAACATGTGTTACTGCAATCCTTTTCTTTGAGAAATACTTAATTTTCTTGAAATATTTCAAGGGTGCCAACATTTATGGCCATGACTGTATCATGAGATAGACCTCATAAATTAGAACTGTGTCTATGCAATGATATAGGGGGAGATTTATCATTAGGTGTCTATTGTAGACACAGTTCTACCCCTTTACACTGCTTGTCTTATTGACACTCTTGTTCAAGATTTACTAACGTTGTGCACTCCTTTGATAAATTTTGTGCAAATATAGAAATGCCCCACATCGCTTTATTGTGCACTCCTTCTCTACCTCACACTTCACAGAGCTGTGGCATTTTTCCGCTGTACACTGCTCACATAGCTAGTGCTAGAGCAGCAGTGTGTGCCGAACAAAACTCTGCACAATAGTAAAATCATAAATCTTTATAAAGTACACAGAGGGGGAGATTCTCAAAGAATTTTGCACCAAAAAAAAAAATATATTTTGGTGCAAAAAGTATAGATTACAGTTTTGTGCCAAGGTTTACACTGTTCACGTCAGTTTTGTAAAAGTGCATGTGTCCATGTATATTGTCTGCTTTACATTATATTTTCACAGGTTAGAGTCCAGTTTACATCAAAAATTTCACACAAGCTTTTTGATAGTGTAGAAATGGAAATGGTCACAGTTTTATTGTTTTTGTTTTCTTCTCATTTTAGATACGTGAATGCGGAGGACTACGTCAGATTTGGTGGACTGCGACGATGACCAGCGGTTTTTTAGATGTCAATAAAAGGGTTAACGAGGGCTGTGGGGGAGTGTTTTTTTTTTTTAATAAAACATTTTTTTTCAGTGTGTTGTGTTTTTTATAATTGAATTTTCAGGCTAAGTAGTAGAAGCCATCTTGTAGACAGAATCCAGTACTAAGCCTGGGCTTAGTGTTAGCCCCAAAATCAGCTAGTGATAACCCCCAATTATTGCTCTCCAGTACCCGCTGCTACAGAGGTGCCAGGAAGAGCCGGTACAAACAGGCCCGGAGCGTCAAAAATGGCACTCCTGGGCCTAGGCGGTAACAGGCTGGCATCATTTAGGCTGGGGAGGGCCAGTAACAATGGTCCTCTCCCACCCTGGTAACATCAGGCTGTTGCTGCTTTGTTGGTATCTGGCTGATAATGAAAAAATGGGGAAACACACACATTTTATTTATTAAAAAACAAAACAAACGCATGGCGTTCCCCCTATTTTCAGTATCAGCCAGATACCAACCAAGCAGCAATAGTCTGACGTTACCAGGGTGGGCAAGGACCATTGTTACTGGCCCTCCCCAGCCTAAATAAAGCCAGCCTGTTACTGCCTAGGCCCAGAAGTGCCATTTTTGGTGCTCGGGGCCTGTTGGTACCGCCTCTTCCCGGCATCCCTATGTCGGAGGGTATCGAGGTAATAATTAGAGGTTAGCGTTAGCTGATTTTGGGGGTAACGCTAAGCCCTGGCATAGTAATGGATTTCGTCTATAAGACGGCTTCCACTACTAAGCCTGAAAATTCAATTATAAAAAACACAACACATTGAAAAAAAAACACTCCCCCACAACCCTCGTTAACCATTTTATTGAAATTTAAAATAAAGTTGGTCATCGTCGCAGTCCACCGAATCTGACGTAGTCCTCTGCATTAAGGTATCTGAAATGAGAAGAAAAGTAAAACAAGAAATATGGGTTAATAAATTTTTTGCGCTCTCCCCCCCGTGTTCATAAACAGAGAGCCTCCAATAGTTGCTAATCTACAACTCCCATCATGGAGGCTGTAGTTAAGCAACAGCTGGAGTCTCCATGGTTGGGAACACACTGCCAGAAAGGCTCTGTTCCCATTATGCAAAATGCATAACGAGAACTGAGTAAGGCCTGGACTGTGTAGCTTGATCTGTTCCTCTGCTCTTGGACTACTACTCCCATCATGGAGCAGAGTCTGTCTTATGATGGAAGTAGTTGTAGTACCACAGCGCTGAGGGATGGCACTTGCACATCCCCCGGCTGCGGGACTTTTAGGACTACTACCCCCATCCTGGACAGACTCCGTCCTTGATAGGAGTTATAGTCCAGGGGCTGAGGGGCAGATCGCACCAGGTCATTCTCAAGAGACCCGCTGCGATCCGTATTTATTAACTGTAAAATCCGGCGGCACATGCGGCTACACTGCGCTAGATGCCGGCTCCTGTATACTGTATCACATTTCAAAATCCCCGCCCGGGAGACATGAGCTCTGATTGGTGAATAGCTATTCACCAATCAGAGCTCCTGTCTCCTGGTGGCGGGGATTAGGAATTATGAGAGATGTATACAGGAGCCGGCGGCCAGCACAGTGTAGCCGCATGTTCGTTCGGCTTTTACAGTTAATAAATGCGGATCGCAGCGGGTCTCTGAGGAATGACCCGTTGCGATCTGCCCCTCAGCCCCTGGACTACAACTCCCATCATGGGACAGAGTCTGAGGGATGGTACTTGGACATCCCCCGGCTGCGGCACTTTTAGAACTACTACTCCCATCATGGACAGACTCTGTCCATTATAGGAGTTATAGTCAAGGGGCTGAGGTGCAGATCGCAGCAGGTCATTCTCCAGAGACCCGCTGCGATCTGCATTTAGTAACTGTAAAAGCCGGTGGAACATGCGGCTACACTGCGCTGCCGGCTCATGTATACAGCTCTCTTAATTCATAATCCCTGCCGCGGGAGACAAGAGCTCTGATGAATAGCTTTTCACCAATCAGAGATTCCTATCTCCCTGGCGGGCATTATGAAATGTGATACAGTATACAGGAGCCAGCGGGCAGCGCAGTATAGTGGCATGTGCCGCTGGCTTTTACAGTTAATGAATGCGGATCGCAGCGGGTCTCTAGAGAATTACCCCGTGCCATCTGCACCTCAGCCCCTGGACTATAATTCCCATCATGGGCAGAGTCTGTCCATGATGGGAGTAGTAGTCCTAACTGTCCCAAAATAATTAATATCATTCTCAGATGCTTTAGAAAACTTTGGTACGTGTCCTCCGAGGTGGTATATATTGTGGTGTAAGAAAAGTGCATTTGCAGAATTTTTTTGCGTTAAAAAAAAAAAACCATGCAGTTAATAAATTTGATTCTACAGTAGAAAGTGCTCTATGGTAAACGTAACCGAAGACATGGCTTTGAAGAATTGTATCAGATTTTGCACAAAAAAAGACGCACCATATATAGTACCACAGTTTGGAGCATCTAATTTTATCTTGTGACAAGGGGTTTGGCCTGGCTAGGAAATAGGTGTGGCTTAAATGAGAATGTTACACTAAAATATTGGTACAATGTAAAGCATTTGTCTAATGCAGGGGTTCTTAACCCATGGTACGCTTACCCCTAGGGGTATGCCATGGGTTGTGCGGGGGTACGGCAATGCGCTGACAAATGCCGGCCATGCATTAGCCAGTATTTTTTCAGCGATGAGCGGGGAATGGTATTATACAGCTGCCGGAGCTGCGGCCGCGGCTACTATACGTGAGCTGCGTGGTTGCCGGACCTGATGTGTGACTTCCCTGACCTTGCACGGAGGTGCCGCACAGCGCAGGAAGACGACACCAGTCAGTGCAGCCCTGCCAAATGGGATATACAGAGATATACAGGCCATGTAATGTTAAAAATGAAGTGTAAAAACAAAGTGTATGGGAGGGATGCTATTGTATTTAAATATATAGGAGAGAAATAATGGGGGGGAGGAATAATGGCACAAGGGGATCAGAGGGAGAAGGGAATAATGGCACTGGGGGTTCAAGATGGAGGGGGGGTAGTGATTATCTCCCCCCCCCTCCATCTTAATCACCTTGTGCTATTATTCCCCCCTCCCTCTGATCCCCCCCATCTTAAAGGAGTAGTCCAGTCCTGAAAAACTTATCCCCTAAGGATAGGGCATAAGTTTCAGATAGCGGGGGTCCGACCGCAGGGACCACTCGCAATCTCCCATACGGGCCCGCAGGAACAGGGCTGACACGCCCCCTCAATACAACAGTTGCCTTCAGCAATCTCCGGCTCTGCCAAAGCACTGTATTGAGGGGGCGTGTCGGCCGCCGCTTCGTGCGGTGGTCCACACATGCTATCGGGCCAGAGAGCCGGGGGCCCATACGAGAGATTGCGGTGGGTCCCAGCAGTCAGACCCCCGCCCTACCTGAAACTTTTCCCCTATCCTTAGGATAGGGGATACGTTTTTCAGGACTGGACTACTTTGTTAATCCCCTTGTGCTATTATTCCCCCCCCCCCTCCCTCTGATCCTTTTGTGCCTATATGAAAATAAGTAATTTTATGACTTATTTTGTCTGCGGGTACCTCCTCTCGCGTAAGTTCCTGCAGACATACTTTCACCCTTTGGGGGTACAGTCGTGAAAAAGGTTGAGAACCACTGGTCTAATGTGTATGAGACCTATTGACTCTTTCCTGATAGATGATGTTTGGGGATAAAAGGATTGGGCATGTTTGGAACCCTCCAGCAGGTGCCTCCATTCTTCGAGGGCTAGTTTAATGGCCAGAAGTTCACTATCACCAATGGAGTAATTTTTCTCCGCCGGAGAGAAGGTCTTAGAAAAGAAACCACAAGTAATGTTATGTCCAGTAGAGTTTTTTTGTAGGAGTATAGCTCCGGCTCCCACTGAGGAGGCGTCCACCTCCAGCAAAAAGGGTTTTGATGGATCAGGCCTGGAGAGTACGGGAGCAGAAGCAAAAGCAGCTTTGAGACGATTGAATGCCACATCCGCTTGGGGAGGCCAGGACTTAGGGTTAGCGTTCTTCTTGGTTAGGGCCACAATCGGAGCCACAATGGTGGAAAAATGCGGAATAAATTGTCGGTAGTAATTGGCAAACCCCAAGAATCGTTGGATAGCTCGGAGTCCGGAGGGGCGTGGCCAATCTAAAACGGCTGACAGTTTGTCTGGGTCCATTTGAAGTCCCTGGCCAGAGACTAAATAACCTAGAAAGGGAAGAGATTGGCATACAAAGAGACATTTTTCTATCCTGGCAAATAATTGATTGTCACGGAGTCTCTGGAGCACTAGACGGACATGACAGCGGTGTTCTTCGAGGCTAGAAGAAAAAATCTAAATGTCGTCCAGGTAAACCACAACACAGGTATATAACAGATCCCGAAATATTTAATTCACGAAGTCCTGGAAGACAGCGGGGGCGTTGCAGAGCCCAAAGGGCATAACCAGATATTCAAAATGTCCGTCTCTGTTATTAAATGCGGTCTTCCACTCATCCCCTTTCCTGATGCGGATGAGATTATATGCACCTCTTAAGTCCAATTTGGTGAAGATGTTAGCGCCATGTAGGCGGTCAAAGAGTTCCGAGATAAGAGGCAGCGGATAGCGTTTTTTTTATAGTGATCTTATTTAGACCGCGGTAATCGATGCACGGCCGTAAGGAACCGTCTTTTTTGGAGACAAAGAAGAGCCCCCCTCAGGCAGGGGATGAAGACTTGCGGATGAATCCCCTCTTTAAATTTTCTTGGATGTAGTCCAACATGGCTTGAGTCTCAGGAGCAGACAGAGGATAGATCCTGCCCCGGGGTGGAGTAGTGCCAGGAAGGAGATCAATAGGGCAGTCATAAGGCCTGTGAGGAGGACAAGGCTCTGCTTGTTTTTTGCAAAAAACATCGGCATAGTCCGGATAGGCCTTGGGCAGACCTGGTATAGGAGGAGCCACTGGGGTTTGACTGACGGGACTGGGAGCAGACGTGAGGCATTTTTTGTGGCAAGAAGCACCCCAGCTCTTGATCTCCCCGATGGTCCAGTCAAGGGTAGGAGAATGGCATTGGAGCCAAGGCAGGCCGAGGAGAATTTCAGAAGTGCAGTTAGAGAGGACCAGAAATTAAATTTTTTCGTGATGAGGACCAATGCACATTAACAGGGGTTCTGTGCGGTAACGCACAGTACAGTCCAATTTTTCTCCATTAACTGAAGCGATGTAGAGAGGTCTGGCGAGACTGGTCACTGGGATGTTGAACCTGTTAACGAAAGAGGCCAAAATAAAATTTCCTGCAGAGCCTGAATCCAAGAAGGCCACAGCTGAGAAGGAGGAGTTAGCAGAAGAAGAAATCCACACAGGCACAGTAAGACGTGGAGAAGCAGAGTTCACACCTAGAGCTGTCTCACCTTTGTGCGGAATCGGAGTGCGTCTTTCCTGACGTGGAGGACGGATAGGACAATCCTTCAGGAAGTGTTCGGTACTGGCACAGTACAGGCATAGGTTCTCATTGCGGCGGCGTGTCCTCTTTTGTAGGGTCAGACGAGACCGGTCTACTTGCATAGCCTCCACGGCAGAAGGCACAGGAACAGATTGCAGTGGACCAGAGAAGAGAGGAGACGGGGAGAGAAATCGCCTAGTGCGAACAAAGTCCATATCCTGACGGAGCTCCTGGCGTCTTTCGGAAAAACGCTTGTCAATGCGTGTGGCCAAATGGATAAGTTCATGCAGGTTGGCAGGAATTTCTCGTGCGGCCAGCACATCCTTGATGTTACTGGATAGGCCTTTTTTAAAGGTCGCGCAGAGGGCCTCGTTGTTCCAAGATCATTTAGAGGCGAGGGTGCGAAATTGGATGGCGTATTCGCCTACAGAAGAATTTCCTTGGACCAGGTTCAGCAAGGCAGTTTTGGCAGAAGAGGCTCGGGCTGGTTCCTCGAAGACACTACGAACCTCAGCGAAGAAGCACTGAACAGTGGCAGTGACAGGATCATTGCGGTCCCAGAGCGGTGTGGCCCATGACAAGGCCTTCCCAGACAGGAGACTAACCACGAAAGCCACCTTTGACCGTTCAGTGGGAAATTGGTCCGACATCATCTCCAAATGCAGGGAACATTGCAAGAGAAAACCACGGCATAGTTTAGAGTCCCCATCAAATTTGTCCGGCAGGGACAAGCGGAGACTGGAAGCGGCCACTCGCTGCGGAGGAGGTGCAGGAGCTGGCGGAGGAGATGGTTGCTGTAGCTGTGGTAAAAGCTGTTGTAGCATAACAGTCAGTTGAGACAGCTGATGGCCTTGTTGCGCTATCTATTGCGACTGCTGGGCGACCACCGTGGTAAGGTCAGCGACAACTGGCAGCGGGACCTCAGCGGGATCCATGGCCGGATCTACTGTCAGGATCCGGGTACTGAGAGGATACTGGTTGTGGATCCTCTGTGTCAGTGGGGTGATGACGTGGGCCGTACCAGGGGAACGGAGTCTAAGGGGTTACTGGTATTCACCAGAGCCCGCCGCAAAGCGGGATGGACTTGCTGCGGCAGGTAACCCCCAGGTCGTTCCACCCGATAGCGACTCAACCCCGACTGACTGCTGGGATAGGCGCGGTACAAGGGTTTAGGCAAGAGCAAGGTCGGACGTAGCAGAAGGTCAGGGCAGGCAGCAAGGATCGTAGTCAGGGGCAACAGCAGGAGGTCTGGAACACTGGCTTGGGACATACAAGGAACGCTTTCACTGGCACAATGGCAACAAGATCCGGCAATACAGGGAAGGGGAAGTGAGGCAATATAGACCAGTGCACAGGTGAAAACAGTAATTTGGACCAGACGCTAATCAGCGGCGCACTGGCCCTTTAAATCGCAGAGAGCCGGCGCACGCGCGCCCTAGGGAGCGGGGCCGCGCGCGCCGGGATTGGACGGACGGAGGACAGGACTTGTAAGCAGGCTGGGATGCAAACCGCGAGCGGGCGCGTCCCGCATCGCGGATCGCATCCCTGCTAGAGAGACTATTGCAGCGCTTCCGGTCAGCGGGTCTGACCAGGGCGCTGCGAGCAGGTAAATGCTACGATCGCTCCGGGGAGGAGCGGGGACCCGGAGCGCTCGGCGTAACATGTCTGATGATATTACAAGACTGGTCAGTATGAAGCTCACAATGTCACAGGTCAGTATGGCGTTTGCATATGTAATGATGTCACAGGTTTTAAGCAGGCTTTCTCTGTATGGTGTAGAACTGCTGCTTCTACAATGCTGCACCTGTAGAGGAATAGAGCCAGCAGTACCCTTGCTGCCAGACAGAAGCCTGGGTAGCTCTGGGCAACAGTGCCCCATATGCACAGTTTAGCCCTAAAGTGAATAGATCATGAACTTAATGGGGGAAATTTATCAAAACCTGCTCAGAGGAAAAGGTGCCCAGTTGCCCATAGCAACCAATCAGATCACTTCTTTCATTTTTAACAAGGCCTCTGCAAGATGAAAGTAGTAATCTGATTGGTTGCTATGGGCAACTTGGCAACTTTCCTTTGCACAGGTTTTGATAAATCTTACCAATATGTCTATGTGATTTATAGAGTGGGAGCAAGTAGGTGGTTACCCTTAATTAGCCCCCTATGGTAGTGACAGTTCTACACCTATCAATTCACTAAGATTACACATCAAAGAAGTGACATGTCTTTTTTACATGCATTCTTGGGTGAAGTAAAACTTGAAGAGTCACTAATAGAGAAGGGTCTGGGTGTACTTGTAGATCATAGACTACAAAATATCATGCAATATCAAGCAGCTGCTTCTAAGGCCAGCAAGATATTGTCTTGTTTCAAAAGATCCATGGACTCATGGGAAAGCAACATAATACTACCACTTTATAAAGCTTGGAATATGCTGTTCAGTTTTGGGCACCCATTCATAAAGCAACTAAACTAATAAGGGGAATGGAGCATCTTAGCTATTAGTAAAGTTAAAAAAAATTACATTTTGAGAAGAAAGGTTTAAGGGGGGGGGGGATATGATCAACTTATTTAAAGGAAAACTGTCACATGTTTTCTCACTCACTATCCACATTTCCATTCAGATACTGATGGATAGTGCAGGAGACGCTGATTCCAATGAGCCCTACCTTGCCCGGATCTGCCCAGCCATTTGCGCGCAATCGTAGTTTTATTATATGTGGAAATCTTGCTGTAACTGGCACGGGCGGGGCTTCTGCAGCTTAACTGGCACTGACGTTAGCGCCGCCCGTCCGCAGTGCCGCCCGCTTATGAATATTCATCCCCCCCTCCCTTCATTTAGGAGCGGCAAAGAGAGGGAGAGCTGAAGGGAGGAGGGATGAATATTCAGAAGCGTCATAGTGCCAGCGTTAGTGCCAGTTAAGCTGCAGAAGCCCCGCCCGTGCCAGTTACAGCAAGATTTCCACATATAATAAAACTAAGATTGCGGTTGAACGGCCGGGCGGATCCGGGCAAGGTAGGGCTCATTGGAATCAGCATCTCCCACACTATCCATCAGTACCTGTGGATAGTGCGGGAGAAAACATGTGACAGTTTTCCTTTAAGTATCTAAATGCCCAATACAAAAAATATTTATGGAAATACTGTTCCAGGTAAAACCCCTTCGAAAGACATAACTGTGAATTTATGGAACAGTCTACCTCAGGAACTGGTCACAGCAGGAAATATCTTTTTGTGAACTGGCTATTTCCTGTTGGAGTTTGTTCCGTTAAACTATAGATCCCATCATTCCATGTTTGTAAGTGTAAGGTCACTTTTTCTCCCTCCCACACATTAGCCACCCCACCCATTGAAACACATCAGTGCAATAGACCAGTTTTTTTCTGATAAGGGTGCCTCCATCTGTTGCAAAAACAGAATGATCTTCCACCAATTTTTTCTGAAAATGTTGGTTTACATGATACATGCACTTTATGAGATGATTGTTTATACTTCATGAGCACCTGATTTTGTATTATGCAATGAGCTTTTAGTTGGGTATTTAAACCCCCTAAGGCTAGAATTCCACTGAGGTTTGTGCACTGCGTTTTTTTAGGCTTAAAAACGCCAGAAAAACTGCCACTGTTTTTCCCTGCGTTTTTGCGTCTTTAGCTTTGTGTGGAATTTGCCTTTTTTGGCTCCTTCAGTGTTTTTTTTCCAAATTTGTTGGGTACCAAAAAAATAAAAATAAATGATGCAGTAGGGATGGAAAAAATTTATTTAACAAAATTTAATTTTTTTTATAACAAAATTGTAATACATTTTTTATAAAGTGTGTGTATGTGTTTCACTTTTTTTCTGTTTCTTTAAATTTTTTAGGTAGTACTACTACTCCCAGCATGGATCAGACTGTTCCATGATGGGAGTAGTAGTACCTGTACTAATAGATCGCCCCGGGTGTTACTCCTGACACCCAATGCGATCGTCCTATCTATAGCAGAGATGCAGAGTGGCCCAATACAGCGCTCACATTTCTGCATTATGCTCCGGCCGACCAGTGATGTGAATAGAACATCACTCATTTATATTTTCCGCCCAGAGTGGGGATTGGCTGGATGGTTGCAGCCAATCACCGCTCTCAGCGTGAAATATGAATGAGCGATGTTCTATTCATATCACTGGCTGGTGTGAGGTGGAAACCTGCGTTATACACCTTAACCCCTTAATGATGCAGGGTATTTTCCGTTTTTGCATTTTTATTTTTTCCTCATCACCTTCTAAAAATCATAACGCTTTCAATTTTGCACCTAAAAATCCATATTATGGTTTATTTTTTGCGCCACCAATTCTACTTTGCTGTGAAATTGGTCATTTTACCCAAAAATCCACGGCGAAACTTTAAAAAAAATCATTGTGCGACAAAATTGAAGAAAAAATGCCATTTTGTAACTTTTGGGGGCTTCCGTTTCCACGCAGTGCATTTTCCGGTGAAAATGATATGATACCTTATCTTTATTCTTTAGGTCCATACAGTTAAAATAACACCCTACTTATATAGGTTTGATTTTGTCGTACTTCTGGAAAAAAATCATAACTACATGCAGGAACATGTATACGTTTAAAAATGTCCTATTCTGACCCCTATAACGTTTACATTTTTCCGTATACAGGGCGGTATGAGGGCTCATTTTTTGCGCCGTGATCTGATGTTTTTATCGGTATCATTTTTGTTTTGATTGGACTTTTTGATCGCTTTTTATTCACTTATTTATGGTATAAAAAGTGACCAAAAATGCGCTATTTTGGACTTTTGAATTTTTGTACGTGTACGCCATAGACTGTGCGGTTTAATTAATGATTTATTTTTATAGTTCGGACATTTACACACGCGGCGATACTATATATGTTTATTTTTATTTTTATTTACACAGTTTTTTTTATTGGGAAAAGGGGGGTGAGTCTGACTTTTATTATGGAAGGGGTTAAATGATCTTTATTAACACTTTATTTTCACTTTTTTTTTGCAGTGTTATAGCTCCCATAGGGGACTATAGCACTGCATGCACAGATCTTCTATCCTGATCACTGCCCGGCAATAGCCAGGCATTGATCTGTGTTATCGCCGCTCGACTGCTCCTGCCTGGATCTCAGGCACGGAGCAGTCATTCGGCGATCGGACAGCGAGGAGGCAGGTTCGGACCCTCCAGCTGTCATGCAAGCTGTTCGAGACACCGCGATTTCATCGCGGCGGTCCCAAACAGCTCCACTGAGTTAACCGGACACTTACTTTCACTTTAGACGCGGCGATCAACTTTGTCGGTGATGTCCGGTATTAGCCGCAGGACCCGACCCGATATGACGCGGGGTCAGCGTGTGACTCCGCGTTCTATCGCGGGAGCCCGCTCATGACGTATGCATACGTTGTATAGCGGGAAGGGGTTAATAGAACTCAGCCCTGGTTGGGAAACACTAGCATACACACACATAACAGGGACTACAACTCCCAGCATGTGTCATTCAGGAGTCCCCTCCACACACCTTTACACATAGAAATCATCCCCAGTCCAAGATTTATTCCCCAGCCTATAAATCCTGCAGTCTATAAATCCCCAGCCCCTGCACTTTGTCATTCTCCCGTTCCGTAAAGTGAACACAGGCAGAGCAGGGGGAGGAGATATTGGGGAGACGTGTACATCCTCTCTCCCCTGCTCTGTGTTCTTTCTCCCGTGCAGACCTGTGTCCTCCGAAGGCAGAGCAGGGAGAGGGGAGATGAGGGGGGCATGTACCTCCTCTCTCCCCCTGCTCTGCCTTCACTCTGCCCTCCCACCCAGCTCTACCTTCGTAAATCTTCGGAGAGCTGAGGAGAGGAGCGGAGGCAAGTCTGCAAGTATAGTGCAGAGATGCGGAGTGCAGGAGAAAGCTGCTCCGCATCTCTGCAATAGAAAGGACGATCACAGTGGATGTCAGGAGTGATACCCACTGTGATCTGTCCTTAACTGCAGGTACTACTACTCCCAACATGGAGCATACTCTGCTCCATGCTGAGAGTTGTAGAAAGAACGCAGAGAGTGTCACTTGTGACACCCGCTGTGATCTTCCTGCATATTGTATAGATGCGGCCGGCCGCTCTTCTATGGTCTCCTGCACTGACGTACATATATACACCTATTCATATTGGAACCATCTGGCCAATCACAGCTCTCTGCGGGAAATATGAATAGGTGTATATATACGGCAGGGCAGGGGACCATAGAAGAGCGACCGGCCGCATCTATACATTATACAGGAGGATCGCAACGGACCCTACATTTTTATTGCCCTGCCCACACACATAAATTGATAAAAATTTTGTTACTAAGAAGATACATTTCGTTAAATACAATTTTTCCCATTACTACAGTATCTTTTTTTAACCTGTTGGTGACGAAGGGCGTATGGATACGCCCTTGCGTCCTGGTACTTAAGGACGAAGGGCGTATCCATACGCCCGTGGGAATTTCGGTCCCCGACGCACGCCGGGCGGAGACCGGGGTGACTTATGATATCTATCAGCAGGCACCCCGTGCAAATGCCCAGGGGGGTCTAATGTCAGCGATCGGCGCAAATCGCAAGTGAATTCACACTTGCGATTTGTGTCGATTCCGGGTCATTACGGGTCTATGGTGACCCGGTGACCCAGAATAGAAGGGGGATCACAGTTGTCTAAGACAACTATGATCCCCCTGAAGGCATAGGAGTGAGGTGGCAGGGGTGCCACCCCTCCTATCCCTGCTATTGGTGGTCTAGACGTGACCACCAATAGCAGATCGGGGGCGGAGGGGTTTACTTTCGTTTTCCCTGTCCTGCCCACCCACAATAGGCGGAGCAGAACGGGGAAACGAAGGGGACCGAACGCCGAAGGTCCACTTACCGCACCGGAGGCTGCGAGCGACGGTGATCAGCGGGCGGCGCCGGAGATCAGCGGGCGGCGCCGGAGATCGGCGGGCGGCGACATCGTGCGGCAGAAGAGGACGACTCCCTGGATCTGACGGAAGCCGATAAGTTGCCTACCAATGTCTGGAGGGCTACAGTCTTAGACTGTAGCCCTCCAGATGTTGCAAAACTACAACTCCCAGCATGCCCAGACAGCTGTTTGGGCATGCTGGAATATGTAGTTTTGCAACAGCTGGAGGGCTGCAGTTTGAGACCACTATACAGTGGTCTCTAAACTGTATCCCTCCAGATCTTGCAAAACTACAACTCCTAGCATGCTCAAACAGCTCTTTGCTGTCTGGGCATGCTGGGATTTGTAGCTGTGCAACATCTGGAGGGTCACAGTTTGGAGATCACTGTGCAGTGGTCTATAATCTGTAGCCCTCCAGATGTTGCAAAACTGCAAATCCCAGCATGCCGAAACAGCTGTCTCAGCATATTGGGAGTTGTAGTTGCGTAACCTCCAGCTGTTGCATAACTACATCTCAGCGATTAGTACATGCTGGGAGTTGTAGTTTTGCAACAGCTGGAGGCACTCTGGTTGGAAAATACTGAGTTAGGTAACAGAACCTAACTGAAGGTTTTCCAACCAGTGGGCCTCCAGCTGTTGCAAAAGTACAACTCCCAGCATGCACGGTCTGTCAGTACATGCTGGGAGTTGTAGTTTTGCAACAGCTGGAGGCACACTGGTTGGAAAATACTGAGTTAGGTAACAGAACCTAACTGAAGGTTTTCCAACCAGTGTGCCTTCAGCTGTTGCAAAAGTACAACTCCCAGCATGCACGGTCTGTCAGTACATGCTGGGAGTTGTGGTTTTGAAACAGCTGGAGGTTTGCCCCCCCCCCATGTGAACGTACAGGGTACATTCACACGGGCAGGTTTACAGTAAGTTTCCTGCTTCAAGTTTGGTCTGCGGCAAATTTTTCTCCGCAGCTCAAACTCCTAGCAGGAAACTCACCGTAACACGCCAGTGCGAATGTACCCTTAAAACACTACACTACACTAACACATAATAAAGGGTAAAACACTACATATACACCCCCTTACACTGTCCCCCCAATAAAAATGAAAGACGTATTGTACGGCAGTGTTTCCAAAACGGAGCCTTCAGCTGTTGCAAAACAACAACTCCCAGCATTTCTGGACAGACACTGACTGTCCATGCATGCTAGGAGTTAAGCAACAGCTGGAGGCACCCTGTTTGGGAATCACTGGCGTAGAATACCCCTATGTCCACCCCTATACAATTCCTACTTAGTCCTCAAATGCGCATGGCGCTCTCTCATTTTGGAGCCCTGTCGTATTTCAAGGAAACAGTTTAGGGCCACATATGGGGTATTTCCGTAATCGGGAGAAATTGCACTACAAATTTTGGGGGACTTTTTCTCCTTTTACCCCTTATGAAAAGGAAAAGTTGGGGGCTACACCAGCATGTTAGTGTAAAAAAAAAAAAATGTTTACACTATTCTGGTGTTGCCCCATACTTTTTATTTTAGGTAAAAGGAAAAAAAGCCCCACAAAATTAGTAACGCAATTTCTCCTGAGTACGGAGATACCCCATATGTAGGCGTAAAATGCTCTGCGGGCACACAACAAGGCTCAGAAGTGAGAGCGCACCATGTACATTTGAGGCCTAAATTGGTGATTTGCACAGGGGTGGCTGATTTTACAGTGGTTCTGACATAAACGCAAAAACATAAATACCCACATGTGACCCCATTTTGGAAACTACACCCCCCATGGAGCGTAACAAGGGGTATAGTGAGCCTGAACACCCCACAGGTGTTTGACGAATTTTCATTCAATTTGGATGGGAAAATGAAAAAAAAAAAAGGTTTTCACTAAAATGCTGGTGTTACCCTAAATTTTTCATTTTCACAAGGGAAAATAGGAAAAAAGACCCCCAAAATTTGTAACCCCATTTCTTCTGAGTAAGAACATACCCCATATGTGGATGTAAAGTGCTCGGCGGGCGCACTACAATGCTCAGAAGAGAAGGAGCGCCATTGGGATTTTGAAAATGTGTCCGGAATTGAAGGCCACGTGAGTTTACAAAGCCCCCATAGCGCCAAAACAATGGACCCCACCCACATGTGACCCCATTTTGGAAACTACACCCCTCATGTAGTGTATTAAGGGGTAAAGTGAGCATTTACGCCCCACAGGTGTCTGACAGATTTTTGGTACAGTGGTCCGTGAAAATAAAAATTGAATTTTTCATTTGCACAGTCCACTGTTCCTAAGATCTGTCAAATGCCAGTGGGGTGTAAATACTCACTACACCCCTTATTAAATTCTGTGAGGGGTGTAGTTTCCAAAATGGGGTCACATGTGGGGGGGTCCACTGTTCTCACACCACAGGGGGCTTTGTAAATGCACATGGCCCCTGACTACCATTCCAAACGAATTCTCTTTCCAAAAGCTCAATGGCGCAATGGAGCATTTTACATCCTAACATGGGGTATTTCCATACTCAGAAGAGATGGGGTTACAAATTTTGGGGGGCATTCTCTCCCATAACCCTTTGTAAAAATGGTAAATTTGGGGAAAAAACTGCACTTAAGTGAATTTTTTTTTTTTTCATTTACACATCTGATTTTAACGAAAAGTCGTCATACACCTGCGTGGTGTTATGGCTCACTGGACCCCTTGTTACGTGCCTTGAGGGGTGTAGTTTCCAAAATGGTATGCCATGTGGGGTTTTCTGCTGTTCTGGCACCATAGGGGCTTCCTAAATGTGACATGCCCCCCAAAAACCATTTCAGCAAAATTCACTCTCCAAAATCCCATTGTTGCTCCTTCCATTCTGAGCCCTCTGCTGTGCCCGCCGAACACTTGACATACACATATGAGGTATTTCCTTTCTCGAGAGAAATTAAGTTACAAATTTTGGGGGGCTTTTTCTCCTATTACCACTTGTAAAAATTCAAAATCTGGGTCTACAAGAACATGCGAGTGTAAAAATTTAAGATTTTGAATTTTCTCCTTCACTTTGCTGCTATTCCTGTGAAACACCTAAAGGGTTAACAAACTTACTGAATGTCATTTTGAATACTTTGAGGGGTGCAGTTTTTTTAATTGGGTCATTTGTGGGGTATTTCTCATTTGAAGGCCCTTCAAATCCACTTCAAAACTGAACTGGTCCCTGAAAAATTCTGATTTTGAAAATGTTGTGAAAAATTGGAAAATTGCTGCTGAGCTTTGAAGCCCTCTGATGTCTTCCAAAAGTAAAAACATGTCAACTTTATGATGCAAATATAAAGTAGACATATTGTATTTGTGAATTAATATATAATTTATTTGGAATGTCTATTTTCCTTACAAGCAGAGAGCTTCAAAGTTAGAAAAATGCTAAATTTTCAAATTTTTCATGAAATGTTGGAATTTTTCACCAAGAAATGATGCAAGTATCGACAAAAATTTACCTCTACCATACAGTAGAATATGTCACGAAAAAACAATCTTGGAATCAAATTTATAAGTAAAAGCATCCCAGAGTTATTAATGCTTAAAGTGACAGGGGACAGATTTGCAAAAAATGCTCCCGTACTTAGGGTCATAATGGGCTCCTTCCCCAAGGGGTTAATATATATTTTTTTAATATTACCCTACCAACTTTTAAGAAAAAAGGTATCTCCATCACTTTTTTGGAATGCTAAAGTCCAAAAAAGAATAAAAACAGCCGGCAAAAACGCCAAAGTTAAAACCAACATGGCGTTTTTCTTGGCGTTTTTGCTCTCCCATAGACTTCTATGGGGGGAAAACGCCACAATTTCTGTGCAAAAAAACACCAAACTAGGTTTTGTTGGCCGTTTTGAAAAACCAGCCTCTGCTTAAAAACACCAAAAGGATAAAAAAAAAATGCCAAACTGAAAAACCCCAAGTGGATCTGACATTTTGCAGTTTACTAACTTGCAGCTAACATCTGGACGCAGTGTTTTTTCACTGAAAATGGCGTTTTTCCTCTGTGTAATTCCAGCCTAATACTGTGTGTTACCTAAGCTTGAAAATGGCTCCATAGAGAGCAGAAACATTGCTTGTTGACCTGATATGATGGAATAAATACATGTTTGCTGATTCCTGGAGTACTGCGTCTCTTGGTTGGATAGACTTGGGAGGAGCCTTGAACTGTTCTTTTGGACCCTGGAACCCACTGCACTTAAATGTTTTCTGGATAGTACTGCATATTTGGTTTATATATATCTATATATGTATATATATTGACACATTAATGTTACGTTATGCGCTCCGGCCACACACGCTGGCCGTGAGCACATGGTACCATTACCTGCTGCTGCCGGCTGGGCTGGGACTCGCATCGTGGGACGCGCCCACATGCGAGCCACAGTCCGTCACTCAACTGGTGCTTCTCCTACCCCCGCCTCTGCCTCTTTGATCCGGCGCGCGTGTCCCTGTCCCCTAGGGCACGCGCGCCAGAGCTTTAACATTTAAAGGGCCAGTGCGCTCATTAGTGTAATTCACCTGTGGCTCATTGATAAATTCCTCCACTCTCCTCACATTCCTGCCGGATCTTGTTGCCTTGTGCCTGAGAGAAAGCATTCCTGAGTAATGTCTTGCCATGTATCTAATCATTTGCTCTGTGACTTGACCTTGCTCCTCTGCCGCCTCCCTACTGACCTCCTGCTATGTCCTGACTACACTACTGTGCCGCCTGCCTTAACCTTCTGCTATCCTGACTATGAGCTGCCTTATCCCTTCTGTGCCTCGCATCTCCTCAGCCGCCTGTGTGGTCTATGTTTGAGAAGTCTAGTCTCCGTTTCTTGGCTACATTGTCTCTCATCGAGGCCTGCAGATGGATCCAGATAAATTGTCTGCAGTGTTCGATTGGCCTCGTCCTTCGGGCCTACGTGCTATTCATTGCTTTCTGGGATTTGCTAACTATTATCATCAATTTATCCCACATTTTTCGTCCTTGGTTGCTCCAATTGTGGCTTTCACTAAGAAGGCTTCTAATCCTAAGTCTTGGTCTCAAGAGGCTGAAGAGGCCTTCTCCCATTTAAAGTCTGCATTTGCCTCTGCTCCCGTGCTTACAAGACCTTATCTGGAGAAGCCCTTGGGTTTTGAGGTTGATGCTTCATCTATTGGAGCGGGTGCCGTTCTTACTCAGAAAAACGACAAGGGCAAGACTGTAACCTGTGTGTTCTTCTCCAAGACATTCTCTTCTGCTGAGAGGAATTACTCCATTGAAGATTGTAAACTCCACGCTATCAAGCTAGATTTGGAGGAATGGCGACATTTATTGGAAGGTTCTTCTCATCCGGTCAGTATCTACTCCGACCATTAGAATCTTCTATACCTTCAGTATGCTCTGCGTTTGAACCCCGGCCAGGCAAGGTGGTCACTGTTCTTTTCTAGGTTTAACTTCTTCATCCACTTCCGTCCAGCAGACAAGAACATCAGGGCAGATGCTCTCTCCAGGTCCTCTGACGTCATTGGTTTGGACTCCACGCCTAGGCATATTATTCCTCCTGAATGTTTGATTCCTGCCATTCCTGCCGAAATTCAGCAAGTTCCTCTGGGAAAATCCTTTGTGCCCGCCAGATTGAGACGCAAGGTACTGAATTGGGGTCATTCTTCCTTGACAGCATGACATCCTGGAATGCGCAAGACTCTACTTCTAATCTCCTGGCATTACTGGTGGCCGAATCTTGATCATGATGTTTCTGATTTTGTTCATTCCTGTGAAACTTGTTCCCATGACAAAACCCCTCAACAGAGACCTGCAGGACTCTTACAGCCTTTACCCATTCCGGAGACTCCATGGTGCCATATTGCCATGGATTTCATCACCGATTTGCCACCATCTCATAACACTGTCATTTGGGTCGTTGTAGATCGGTTTTCCAAGATGGCTCATTCCATTCCTCTACCAGGTCTTCCTTCTGCTCCACAGCTGGCAAAGAACTTCTTGCTGTATGTCTTTCGTTTACATGGTCTTCCTCAGCATATTGTTTCAGATCGTGGTGTGCAGTTTGTCTCTAAGTTCTGGCGAGCCCTTTGTAACCGTCTGAACATCAATCTGGACTTTTCCTCGACCTACCACCTTCAGTCCAACGGTCAGGTCCTTGAGACTTATCTTCGAAATTTTGTTTTAGCTCGCCAAGACGATTGGGTTGACCTTCTCCCCTGGGCTGAATTCTCTTATAATCATAAGGATTCCGAGTTCATGAGGTTGTCTCCCTTTTTTGTTGTCTATGGATTCCATCTCCGTTCTCCTCTTCCTCTCCCAGTTTCCTCCGGAGTGCCTGCTGTTGATGAGCTGGTCCATGACTTCTCCATCATCTGGCAACAGACCCAACAGTCTTTATCCCAGGCTTCTTCACGTATGAAGGCGCAAGCTGATAAAAGTAAAAACCTCCTCCGTCCTTCTCTCCTGGTGACATGGTGTGGCTTTCATCCAAATACATCCGCTTCAAGATTTCGTGTTACAAGCTTGGTTCTCGCTACCTTGGTCCCTTCCAGATTCTACAAAATATCAACCCTGTCTCCTACAAACGTCTACCGGCTATTTGACGTATTCCCAATTCCTTCCACGTCTCTCTCCTCAAGCCTCTTGTCATAAACCGGTTTTCTCAGAAGAATCTTGTCCCCACACCTGTTTCCGGCTATTCTGACATCTTCAAGGTTTAAGAGATTCTTGCTACTAAAACCGTCAGGTAAACAATTTTTTTTGGTCAACTGGGAGGGTTACGGTCCTGAGGAGAGATCTTAGGAGCCTGAGGAGAATATCCTGGACCGTGACCTTCTCAGGAGTTTTCTGACTCATAAAAGGAGAGGGAGACCAAAGGGGGGGGGGTACTGTTACGTTATACGCTCCGGCCGCACACACTGGCCGTGAGCGCATGGTCCCATTACCTGCTGCTGCCGGTGGGGCTGGGACTCTGTTACTCACCTGGTGCTTCTCCTGCGCCCGCCTCTGCCTCTCTGCTCCGGCGCGTGTCCTCATCCCCTAGGGTGCGCGTGCCGGAGCTTTAAGATTTAAAGGGCCAGTGCACTCATTAGTGTAATTCACCTGTGGCTCATTGATAAATTCCTCCACCCTCCTCACTTCCCTGCCGGATCTTTGTTGCCTTGTGCCTGAGAGAAAGCATTCCTGAGTATTGTCTTGCCGTGTATCTGATCCTTTGCTCTGTGACTTGACCTTGCTCCTCTGCCGCCTGCTTCTGACCTCCTGCTACGTCCTGACTACACTACTGTGCCACCTGCCTTGACATTCTGCTATCCTGACTACGAGCTGCCTTATCCCTCCTTTGCCTCGCATCTCCTCAGCCGCCTGTGTGGTCGAGCTGTTCCAGGGGTAGCGACCTGGGTGCCGCCTGCCAAAGCAAGTCCATCCCGCTTTGTGGCGGGCTCTGGTGAGAACCAGCGGCACCTTAGACTCTGCTCCCTGGTACGGTCTGAGTCATCTGCCAAACAGGTCCAGTGGATCCACATCCACCGGAGTTCCTGTCTTCTTAAACGTGAGTGTTCCAATTAACCCCTTAAGGACACAGGGCGTATGGGTACGCCCTGCGTTCTTCTGGCCCTTGCCGCTCGCCAGGCAGGGACCAGACCGGAATGCCTGCTGATATCGTTCAGCAGGCATCCCTGCATATCACCCAGGGGGGTCCTGAGGTCCCCCCATATCGTCAAATTCGGCAAATCGTCAATTCAGATCGGCAATGTGCAGCGATTCCGGGTCAATCGGGTCTCTAGTGACCCGGAAAAAAAGGGTGAATGGGGCTGTCCGAGACAGCTCCATTCACCCTTACCCATCAGGAGTGAGGTGGCACAGGGTACATTCACACGGGCGGGTTTACAGCTAGTTTTCTGCTGCAAGTTTGAGATGCGCAAATTTTCAGCCGCAGCTCAAACTCCCAGCGAGAAACTGTAAACCCGCCAGTGTGAATTTACCCTAAAAACACTAAACTACACTAACACAAAATAAAAAGTAAAACACTACATATACACATACCCCTACACAGCCTCTTTTTTTCCTTTTACCCCTTAAGAAAAGGTAAAGTTGGGGTCTACACCAGCATGTGTAAAAAATTATAATTTATTCACTAACATGCTGGTGTTGCCCCATACTTTTAATTATTCACAAACAGTAAAAGGAAAAATAGACCCCCAAAATTAGTAACGCAATTTCTCCTTAGTACAGAACCACCCCATATGTGGGCGTAAAGTGCTCTGCAGACACACAACATGGCTCAGGAGTGAGAGCGCACTATTTACATTTGAGGTCTAAATTGGTGATTTGCACAGGGGTGGCTGATTTTACAGCAGTTCTGACATAAACACAAAACAATAAATACCCAGATGTGACCCCATTTTGGAAACTACACCCCTCACAGAACATAACAAGGGGTATAGTGAGCCTTAACACCCCATAAGAGTTTGACGAATTTTCGTTAAAGTTGGATGTGGAAATGCATTTCACTAAAATGCTGGTGTTACCCTACATTTTTCATTTTCACAAGGGAAAATAGGAAAAAGGCCCCCCAGACTTTGTAGCCCCATTTATTCTGAGTAAGAAAATACACCATATGTAGATGTAAAGTGCTCTGCGGGTGAACTACAATGCTCAGAAGGTGCGCCATTGGGCTTTTGGAGAGAGAATGTGTGCGAAATTGAAGGCCATGTCTGTTTACAAAGCCCCCATAGTGCCAGAACAGTGGACCCACCTCACATGTGACCCCATTTCGGAAACTATACCCCTCACGTAATGTAATATGGGGTACAGTGAGCATTTACGCCCCACAGGTGTCTGACAGATTTTTGGAACAGTGGTCCGTGAAAATGAAAACTTTAATTTTTCATTTGTACAGCTCACTGTTCCAAAGATCTGTCAAATGCCAGTGGGGTGTAAATGTTCACTGCACCCCTTATTAAATTCTGTGAGAGGTGTAGTTTCCAAAATGGGGTCACTTCTGGGGGGTCCACTGTTCTGGCACCACAGGGGGCTTTGTAAACACACATGTCCTCCTACTTCTATTCCAACCAAATTCTCTCACCCAAAGCTCAATGGCTCTCCTTCTCTTCTGAGCATTGTAGTTCTCCTGCAGAGCACTTCACATCCACATATGGGGTATTTACATACTCAGAAGAAATGGGGTTACAAATTTTGGGAGGCTTCTTCTCCAATTACCCCTTGTGAAAATGAAAAATTTGAGGTAACGCTAGCATTTTAGTGAAAAAAATCACATTTTTCATTTTCATGTCCAAATTTAGTGGAAATTTGTCAAGCACCTGTGGTGTTTTAAGGCTCACTGTACCCCTTGTTACATTCCTTGAGGGGTTTAGTTTACAAAATAGTATGCCATGTGCGAAATGGTACTATTGCTTTTGTTCACCTGTTGAACCCGCCCGTCCTGTGTATATCTTACACTCTGCACTGTCTGCTATGAATAAATCCACTTGATTCATCAGAACTTGGGTGAGTGCCCTCTCTCTCTTCATATCTTCTACGGAATATACTTTCTGAATTGCTTCTTATGAGTGAGCACCACACACTGATACTGTGTTTCAGATTGTAGCGGTGAAGCGCACGCCACGCTGTAGAGTGGGACATTTTACAGGAGACTGCAGCTGTTGCCAAAGTGTTGGTCTTCATATTGCTTTACTATAATGAATATTAAGGCATCACCTGAGCAGCAGAGCCCAGTGCAGACACCTGAACAATGTTTACCTGACAGGACACACTCCAGTACTGGGATACCACAGTTGTATTGCATTTTTTTTCTTCCTCCCTGATTGGGTCTAGAGTGACAGTGGTAATGGAGACTGGACATCCTCCACTATATGGCTTTGGTAATCCCTCTACCTTCTCTGCCATATTGTCTTACCACATCCAACCCTTCCTTCCCCTGTTTCCCCACTCTTGACTGTTATAATGTTTGTAAAATGTTTAATAAATACATCTCCAGTCTTCTTGAGAAAGATGTCACAAGGTGTTCACACCTGGATTTGGGGATTTTCTTTGCAGATCCTCTCAAGCTCAGGTTGGATGGGGATCGTCTGTGGACAGGCATTTTCAGGTTTCTACAGAGATATACGATTGGTCAGGGCTCTGGATAGGCCACTCAAGGACATTCAGAGAGTTGCCCCTAAGCCACTCATGTGTTGTCTTGGCTGTGTGCTAAGGGTCAATGTCTTGTTGGAATCTTTGGCCCAGTCTGAGATCCAGAGCACTTCGGATCAGGTTTTCATTAAAAATATCTCTGTACTTTGCTCCGTTATGCTTTCCCTTAACCTCTTGGGGACGAAGGGCATACAGGTATGCCCTTGCTCCCTGGTACATAAGGACTAAGGGCGCACCTGTACGCCCATGGGAATTTCGGTCCCCTCTGCAGGCCAGGTGGGGACCAGACCGGGATGCCTGCTGATATGCCAGCAGGCATCCCGTGCCAATGCCCAGGGGGTTCCTGAGACCCCCCCCCCATGTCGGCGAATTGACCCCATTATAAACCCACAAATGACCCCATTATAAAAACTGCACCCCTCTAAGTATTCAAAATGACATTCAGTAAGTGTGTTAACCCTTTAGGTATTTCACAGGAATAGCAGCAAAATGAAGGAGAAAATTCAAAATCATCGTTTTTTACACTCGCATGTTCTTGTAGACCCAGTTTTTTAATTTTTACAAGGGGTAAAAGGAGAAAAATCCCCTCAAAATTTGTAACCCAATTTCTCTCGAGTAAGGAAATACCTCGTATGTGTATGTCAAGTATTCGGCGGGCGCAGTAGAGGGCTCAGAAGGGAAGGAGCGACAATGGGATTTTGGAGAGTGAGTATTTCTGAAATGGTTTTTGGGGGGCATGTCACATTTAGGAAGCCCCTATGGTGCAAGAACAGCAGAAAACCCCACACCTAGCATACCATTTTGGAAGCTTCACCCCTCAAGGCACGTAACAAGGGGTCCAGTGAGCCTTAACACCCCACAGGTGTTTGACGGCTTTTCATTAAAGTTGTATGTGTAAATGAAAAAAAAAAAAAATTTCACCAAAGTGCAGTTTTTTCCCCAAATTTACAATTTTTCTACAGAGTAATGGGAGAAAATGCCCCCCAAAATTTGTAACCCCATCTCTTCTGAATATGGAAATACCCCATGTTAGGACGTAAAATGCTCTGCGGGCGAACTACAATGCTCAGAAGAGAAGGAGTCACATTTGGCTTTTGGAAAGCAAATTTTGCTGAAATGGTTTTTGGGGGGCATGTCGCATTTAGGAAGCCCCTATATGGTGCCACAACAGCAAAAAAAAAACAACATGGCATACTATTTTGGAAACTACACCCCTCAAGGAACGTAACAAGGGTACAGTGAGCCTTAACACCTCACAGGCATTTCACGACTTTTTGTTAAAGTTTGATGTGTAAATGAGATATGCCGTTTTTCCCCAAATTTTACATTTTTACAAGGGGTAATAGGAGAAAATTGCCCCCAAAATGTGTAACCCCATTTCTTCTGAGTATGGAAATACCCCATGTGTGGACGTCAAGTGCTCTGCTGGTGCACTACAATGCTCAGAAGAGGAGGAGCGCCATTGAGCTTATGGGAGAGAGAATTTGTTTGGAATGGAAGTCGGGGGCCATGTGCGTTTACAAAGTCCCCCATGGTGCCAGAACAGTGGACCCCCCCACACACACACACATGTGACCCCATTTTGGAAACTATTCCCCTCACAGAATTTAATAAGGGGTGCAGTGAGCATTTATACCCCACTGGCATTTGACAGATCTTTGGAACAGTGGGCTGAGCAAATAAAAAATTAAATTTTTAATTTTCACGGACCACTGTTCCAAAAATCTGTCAGACACCTGTGGGGTGTAAATTCTCACTGCACCCCTTATTACATTCTGTGAGGGGTCTAGTTTCCAAAATGAGATCACATGTGGGGGGGTCCACTGTTCTGGCCCACGGGGGGCTTTGTAAACACACATGGCCTTCAATTCCTGACAAATTTTCTCTTCAAAAGCCCAATTGCGCTCCTTCTCTTCTGAGCATTGTAGTTCGCCAGCAGAGCACTTTATATCCACATATGGGTTATCTATATACACACCCCTACCCCTTAATTCCCTGGTTGAACTTGATGGACATATGTCTTTTTTCGACCGTACTAACTATGTAACTATATGTAACTATGTAACTATGAAGAAATGGGGTTACACATTTTGGGGGGCTTTTCTCTCATTTTCCCTTGTGACAATGAAAAATTTAGGGTAACACCAGCATTTTAGTGAAAATTAGTTTTTTTCATTTTGCCATCCAACTTTAACGAAAATTTGTGAAACACCTGTTAGGTGTTAAGGCTCACTATACCCCTTGATACATTCTGTGAGGGGTGTAGTTTCCAAAATGGGGTCACATGTGGGTATTTATTTTTTTTGCGTTAATGTCAGAACCGCTGTAAAATCAGCCACCCCTGTGCAAATCACCAATTTAGGCCTCAAATGTACATAGTGCGCTCTCACTCCTGAGCCTTGTTGTACGCCCGCAGAGCATTTTACGCCCAAATATGGGGTATTTCCGTTCTATATACACAGAAGAAATGGGGTTACAAATTTTGGGGGTCTTTTTTTCCTTTTACCTCTTGTGAAAATAAAAGTATGGGGCAACACCAGCATGTTAGTTTAAAACTTTTCATTTTTTTTTACACTTTTCATTTTTTTAACAGGCTGGTGTAGACCCCAACTTTTCCTTTTAATAACGGGTAAAAGGAGAAAAAGCCCCTCAAAATTTGTAGTGCAATTTAACCCGAGTACGGAAATACCCCATATGTGGCCCTAAATTGTTTTCTTGAAATACGACAGGGCTCTGAAGTGAGAGAACGCCATGCGCATTTGAGGACTAAATTAGGGATTGCATAGGGGTGGACATAGGGGTATTCTACGCCAGTGATTCCCAAACAGGGTGCCTCCAGCTGTTGCTAAACTCCCAGCATGCCTGGACAGTCAGTGGCTGTCCGGAAATGCTGGGAGTTGTTATTTTGCAACAGCTGGAGGCTCCATTTTGGAAACACTGACGTACAATTCGCTTTTCATTTTTATTGGGGGACAGTGTAAGGGGGTGTATGTGTAGTGTTTTACCCTTTATTATGTGTTATTGTAGTGTTTTTAGGGTACATTTGCACTGACGTGTTATTGTGAGTTTGCGCTGTGGCGAAAAATTTACCGCAGCTCAAACTTGAAGCATGAAACTCACTGTAAACCCTGTACATTCACATGGGGGGGGGGGGGCAAACCTCCAGCTGTTTCAAAACTACAACTCCTAGCATGTACTGACAGACCATGCATGCTGGGAGTTGTACTTTTGCAACAGCTGGAGGCACACTGGGTGGAAAACCTTCAGTTAGGTTCTGTTACCTAACTCAGTATTTTCCAACCAGTGTGCCTCCAGCTGTTTCAAAACTACAACTCCCAGCATGTACTGATTGAAGGGAGATTTAGTTATGCAACAGCTGGAGGTACGCAACTACAACACCCAGCATAGCGAGACAGTTGTTTGCTGTTTGGGCATGCTGGGATTTGCAGTTTTGCTACATCAGTAGAGCTACAGTTTAGAGACCACTGCACAGTGATCTCTAAACTATGGCCCTCCAGTTGTTGCAAAACTACAAATCCCAGCATGCCCAGACAGCAAACAGCTGTATGGGCATGCTAGGAGTTGTAGTTTTGCAAGATCTGGAGACCTACAGTTTAGAGGCCACTGTATAGTGGTCTCAAACTGTAGCCCTCCAGCTGTTGCAAAACTACAAATCCCAGCATGCCCAAACAGCTGTGTGGGCATGCTGGGAGTTGTAGTTTTGCAACATCTGGAGGGCTACAGTTTAGAGACCACTGTGGTCTCAGACTGTAGCCCTTCAGATGTTGCTCTGCAACTCACCGGCTTCCATACGATCCAGCGAGCCAGCCGCATGACATCGCCGCCTGTTGATCAGCGTCGCCTGCTGCCTCCAGATGGGTAAGTGGATATTCTGCTGTTGGTCATCTTTGGTTTCCCCATTCTGCACCGCCTAATGTGGGTGGGCAGAACGGGGAAACCAAAAGTTAACCCCCCGCCCCCAATCTGCTATTGGTCGTCGCTTCCTGTGACCAATAGCAGGGATAGGAGGGGTGTCTTAGACAACCGCGATCCCCCTTATATTCCGGGTCACCATAGACCCGCATGACCCGGAATCAGGGCAAATCGCCAGTGTTAATTCACCATTTGCTGCGATCGCCAACATGGGGGGGGTCTGATGACCCCCCCCCCTGGGCATTTGCGCGGGGTGCCTGTTGATAGATATCAGCAGTCACGGCGCGCGGCGGGGACCGAAATTCCCACGGGCATACAGGTGCGCCCTTGGTCCTTAAGTGGTTGAAGTTGGATGGGAAAATGAAAAAAAAAATTTCACTAAAATGCTGGTGTTACCCAAAATTTTTCATTTTCACAAGGGAAAATAGGAAAAAAGCCCCCCAAAAGTTGTAACCCCATTTCTTCTGAGTAAGAACATACCCCATATGTCGATGTAAAGTGCTCTGCAGGCAAACTACAATGCTCGGAAGAGAAGGAGCGCCATTGTGCTTTTGGAGAGAAATTTTCTCCGGAATTGAAGGCCACGTGTGTTTACAAAGCCCCCATAGTGCCAGAACAATGGACACTCCCCCCACATGTGACCCCATTTTGCAAACTACACTCCTCACAGAATTTAATAAGGGGTGCAGTGAGCATTTACGCCCCACAGGTGTCTGACAGATTTTTGGAACAGTTGTCCGTGAAAATGAAAAATGTAATTTTTCATTTGCACAGCCCACTGTTCCAAAGATCTGTCAAATGCCAGTGGGGTGTAAATGCTCACTGCACCCCTTATTAAATTCTGTGAGGGGAATAGTTTCCAAAATGGGGTCACATGTGGGGGGTCCACTGTTCTGGCACCATGGGGGGCTTTGTAAATGCACATGGCCCCCGACTTCCATTCCAAACAAATTCTCTCTCCAAAACCTCAATGGCGCTCCTCCTCTTCTGAGCATTGTAGTGTGCCAGCAGAGGACTTGATGTCCACACATGGGGTATTTCCATACTCAGAAGACATGGGGTTACAAATTTTGTGGGACATTTTCTCCTATTACCCCTTGTAATAAATGTAAAATTTGGGGAAAAACCAGCATTTTTTTTTTTCATTTACACATCTGACTTTAACAAAAAGTCGTCAAACACCTGTGAGGTGTTAAAGGGGTACTCCGGTGAAAACCTTTTTTCTTTTATATCAACTGGTGGCAGAAAGTTAAACATATTTGTAAATTACTTCTATTAAAAAATCTTAATCCTTCCAGTACTTATTAGCTGCTGAATGCTACAGAGGAAATTCCTTTCTTTTTGGAACACTGATGACATCACAAAAACAGTGCTCTCTGCTGACATCTCTGTCCATTTTAATAAGTACAGGAAGGATTAAGATTTTTTAATAGAAGTAATTTACAAATATGTTTAACTTTCTGCCACCAATTGATTTAAAAGAAAAAAGGTTTTCACCGGAGTACCCCTTTAAGGCTGACTGTAGCCCTTGTTACGTTCCTTGAGGGGTGTAGTTTCCAAAATAGTATGCCATGTGTTTCTTTTTTTTTTGCTGTTCTGGCACCATAGGGGCTTCCTAAATGCGACATGCTCCCCAAAAACAATTTCAGCAAAATTTGCTTTCCAAAAGCCAAATGTGACTCCTTCTCTTCTAAGCATTGTAGTTCGCCACAGAGCATTTTACTTCCTAACATGGGGTATTTCCATACTCAGAAGAGATGGGGTTACACATTTTGGGGGGCATTTTCTCCCATTACCCTTTGTAAAAATTGCAAATTTGGGGAAAAAACTGCACTTTGGTGAAAAAGTTTTTTTTCATTTACACATCCAACTTTCATGAAAAGTCGTCCAACACCTGTGGAGTGTTAAGGCTCACTGGACCTCTTGTGACGTGCCTTGAGGGGTGTAGTTTCCAAAATAGTATGCCATGTGGGTTTTTTTTTTTTTTTTTTTTTTGCTGTTCTGGCACAATAGGGGCTTCCTAAATGTGACATGCCCCCCAAAAAACATTTCAGCAAAATTCACTCTCCAAAATCCCATTATCGCTCCTTCCCTTCTGAGCCCTCTACTGCGTCCACCGAACACTTGACATACACATATGAGGTATTTTCTTACTCGAGAGAAATTGGGTTCCACCAAATTTTGGGGGGCTTTTTCTCCTATTTCCCCTTGAAAAAATTCACAAACTGTGTCTACAAGAACATGCGAGTGTAAAAAATTAAGAGTTAGAATTCTCTCCTTCACTTTGCTGCTATTCCTGTGAAACCACTAAAGGGTAAACACACTTACTGAATGTCATTTTGAATACTTTGTGGGGTATTTCTAATATGAAGGCCCTTCAAATCCACTTCAAAACTGAACTGGTCTCTGAAATATTCAAATTTTGAAAATTTTGTTTAAAACTGGAAAATTGCTGCTGAACTTTGAAGCCCTATGATGTCTTTCAAAAGTAAAAACATGTCAACTTTATGATGTAAACATAAATAAACATATTGTATATGTTAATCAATATATAATGTATTAGGGATGTCTATTTTTCTTACAAGCAGAGAGCTTCAAAGTTAGAAAAATGCAAAATTGTCAATTTTTTCATAAAATTTTGGAATTTTTCACCAAGAAATGATACAAGTATCAACGAAAATTTACCACTAACATAAAGTGGAATATGTCACGAAAAAACAATCTCGGAATCAGAATAAAAAGTAAAAGCATCCCAGAGTTATTAATGCTTAAAGTGACAGTGGTCAGATGTGCAAAAAACGCTCCGGTCCTTAAGGTGAAAATGGGCTTGGTCCTTAAGGGGTTAACCTTGATCCATCGCCCTGTCCCATCTACTGAAAAACATCGCCACACCATGATGTTGCCACCACAATGCTTCACTGTAGGGATGGTATTGGGCTGTTGATGAGCAGTGTCTAATTTCATCCACACATGACACTTAGAATTCTCAATGTCCTGTAGGTGCTTTTTTTTTACAAATTCCAGGTAGGCTTTCAATTCCATTGTGTATTTTACCTAGGAGAGTAAAATCTGCTTAGATTAAAGCCCAGATTGAAGAGTGCTGCCATGATAGTTGACCCCCTGGTAGTTTCTCCCATCTGCACACAAGATTAAACTTAATTTGGAGGGGAAGCCAGCATCAGGAAGAGTTACAGAGGCCATTGTGTTCTTGTGAACTTTCAGTGTAGATCAACTGGGAGACCTTATATAGACAGGGCTGTGTCTTTCCAAATCCTGTTTAATCAACTGAATTTACCACAGGTGGTTTCAATCAACGTGTAGCAACATCTAAAAAATGCTCAAAAAAGGGAGGAGCCAGAGCTACATTTGTATGTATAATGGCAAAGGATCTGAATACTTAAAGTATCTTCTGTGAGTGAGTACACTCCTCACATTTTTTTTTATATGTTTGCATGTGGTAACACTGAAGAAATTACACTCTAACAACAGTGTAAAGTTTTGAGTACACAACCTGTATGACAGTGTTTTGTGTTCTGTCCCTTCCAAAAACCTATAACATACAGTCATTAATATCTAAACCTTGGCAACAAAAGTAGGTACATTCCTAAGTAGAAATGTGCAAATTAGGCCCACTTAGCAATTTTCCCTTCCCAGTGTCATGTGACTCGTTAGTGTTACAGCGCCCACACTCTCTAATAATGGTCAAATGAAGTTTAACATGGCACCTTATAACAAAGAACTCTCTAAGGATCTAAAAAAAATAATTTTTACCCAACATAAAGATGGCATAGGCTATAAGAAGATTGCCAATACCCTGAAGCTGAGCTGCTTCACAGAGGATAAGACCATACAGCAGTTTCACAGGACAGGTTTCACTCAGAATAGGCCTCACTATGGTCGACCAAAGAAGTTGAGTGTGCATGCTCCACATCATCTCCAGAGGTTGTCTTTGAAAAATAGACGCATGAGTGCTGCCAGCATTGCTGCAGAGGTTGAATGGTTGGGGGGACTTCACATTCTCAAAAAGTGTCAAAAGAGTCTAAAAACTTTCCAAATGCATTTCACTTTGGAGCCCTGTCGTATTTCAAGGCAACAGTTTAGGGCCACATATGGGGTATCGCCGTACTCGGGAGAAATTGCCTAACAAATTTTGGGGGGCTTTTTCTCCTTTAACCCCTTATGAAAAGGTCAAGTTGGGGTCTACACCAGCATTTTAGTTTAAAAAAATAATTTTTTTACACTAACATGCTGGTGTTGCCCTATACTTTTTATTTTGACAAGAGGTAAAAGGGAAAAAAGACCCCCAAAATTTGTAATGCAATTTCTCCTGACTACGGAGATACCCCATATGTGGGCGTAAAGTGCTCTGGGGGCGCACAAGGCCCAGAAGGGAGAGTGCGCCATGTACATTTGAGGTGATTTGCACAGGGGTGGCTGATTGTTACAGTAGTTTTGACAAACGCAAAAAAAACAAAACCCCACATGTGACCCCATTTCGGAAACTACACCCCTCACAGAATATAATGAGGGGTGCAGTGAGAATTTACCCCCACTGGTGTCTGACAGATCTTTGGAACAGTGGGCTGTGCAAATTAAAAATTTCGTACAGCCCACTGTTCCAAAGGTCTGACAGACACCAGTGGGGGGTAAATGCTCACTGTACCCCTTGTTACGTTCCTCAAGGGGTCTAGTTTTCAAAATGGTATGCCATGTGGGGGTTATTTTGCTGTCCTGGCACCATAGGGGCTTCCTAAATGCGACATGCCCCCGAGCAAAATTTGCTCTCAAAAAGCCAAATATGACTCCTTCTTTTCTGAGCATTGTAGTTCGCCCGTAGTGCACTTCAGGTCAACTTATGGGGTAACTCCATACTCAGAAGAGATGGGGTTACAAATTTTGGGGGGTATTTTCTGCTATTAACCCTTGCAAAAATGTGAAATTTGGGAAACACACATGTTAGTGAAAATAATAATTTTTTTTTTTACATATGCAAAAGTCATGAAACACCTGTGGGGTTTTAAGGCTCACTTTATTCCTTGTTACGTTCCTCAAGGGGTCTAGTTTCCAAAATGGTATGCCATGTGTTGTTTTTTTTTTTGCTGTTCTGGCACCATAGGGGCTTCCTAAATGCAACATGCCCCCAAAAAACCATTTCAGAAAAACGTACTCTCCAAAATCCCCTTGTTGCTCCTTCGTTGCTGAGCCCTCTACTGCGCCCGCCGAACACTTTACATAGACATATGAGGTATGTGCTTACTCGAGAGAAATAGGGCTACAAATATAAGTATACATTTTCTCCTTTTACCCCTTGTAAAAATTCAAAAATTGGGTCTACAAGAACATGCGAGTGTAAAAAATGAAGATTGTGAATTTTCTCCTTCACATTGCTGCTATTCCTGTGAAACACCTAAAGGGTTAAAACACTGACTGAATGTCATTTTGAATACTTTGTGGGGTGCAGTTTTTATAATGGGGTCATTTGTGGGGTATTTCTAAGATGAAGACCCTTCAAATCCACTTCAAACCTGAACTGGTCCCTGAAAAATTGTGAGTTTGGAAATTTTGTGAAAAATTGGAAAATTGCTGCTGAACTTTGAAGCCCTCTGGTGTCTTTCAAAAGTAAAAACTTGGCAATTTTATGATGCAAACATAAAGTAGACATATTGTATATGTGAATTTAAAAAAATTATTTGGAATATCCATTTTCCTTACAAGCAGAGAGCTTCAAATTTTGGGATTTTTCACCAAAAAAGGATGCAAGTATCGACAAAATTTTACCACTATGTTAAAGTAGAATATGTCACGAAAAAACTATCTCGGAATCAGAATGATAAGTAAAAGCATTCCAGAGTTATTAATGTTTAAAGTGACAGTGGTCAGATGTGCAAAAAATGACCGGGTCCTAAGGTGTAAAATGGCTGGGTCCTTAACCCCTTAAGGACGCAGGACGTAAATGTACGTCCTGGTGAGGTGGTACTTAACGCACCAGGACGTACATTTACGTCCTATGCATAACCGCGGGCATCGGAGTGATGCCCGTGTCATGCGCGGCTGATCCCGGCTGCTGATCACAGCCAGGGACCCGCCGGCAATGGCCGACGCCCGCGATCTCGCGGGCGTCCGCCATTAACCCCTCAGGTGCCGGGATCAATACAGATCCCGGCATCTGCGGCAGTTCGCGATTTGAATGAATGATCGGATCGCCCGCAGTGCTGCTGCGGGGATCCGATCATTCATAACGCCGCACGGAGGTCCCCTCTCCTGCCTCCGTCCGGCTCCCGGCGTCTCCTGCTCTGGTCTGTGATCGAGCAGACCAGAGCAGAAGATGACCGATAATACTGATCTGTTCTATGTCCTATACATAGAACAGATCAGTATTAGCAATCATGGTATTGCTATGAATAGTCCCCTATGGGGACTATTCAAGTGTAAAAAAAAAGTGAAAAATCCCCTCCCCCAATTAAAAAGTAAAACGTCCGTTTTTTCCTATTTTACCCCCAAAAAGCGTAAAAAAAATTTTTATAGACATATTTGGTATCGCCGCGTGCGTAAATGTCCGAACTATTAAAATAAAATGTTAATGATCCCGTGATCCCGTACGGTTAACGGCGTGAACGAAAAAAAAAAAAGTCCAAAATTCCTACTTTTGTAATACATTTTATTTAAAAAAAAATTATAAAAAATGAATTAAAAGTTTTTCATATGCAAATGTGGTATCAAAAAAAAGTACAGATCATGGCGTAAAAAATGAGCCCCCATACCGCCGCTTATACGGAAAAATAAAAAAGTTAGAGGTCATCAAAATAAAGGGATTATAAACGTACTAATTTGGTTAAAAAGCGCAACAATAATATAAAAGTATGTTATTATGGGTATCATTTTAATTGTATTGACCCTCAGAATAAAGAACACACGTCATTTTTACCATAAATTGTACGGCGTGAAAACGAAACCTTTCAAAATTAGCAAAATTGCGTTTTTCGTTTTAATTTCCCCACAAAAATAGTGTTTTTTGGTTGCGCCATACATTTTATGATATAATGAGTGATGTCATTACAAAGGACAACTGGTCGCGCAAAAAACAAGCCCTCATACTAGTCTGTGGATGAAAATATAAAAGAGTTATGATTTTTAGAAGGCGAAGAGGAAAAAATGAAAACGTAAAAATTAAATTGTCTGAGTCCTTAAGGCCAAAATGGACTGAGTCCTTAAGGGGTTAAGGGGTTAAGAAAATTTTTACGAAAATCATAATTTAGCAAATTTTTTTTTTTGCACTGTACAATTTACGGTAAAAATAGCACTGATCAGTATTATCGGCTATCTTCTGCGCTGGTCTGCTGGAAGGCAGATCAGTGCAGAAGACCCCGAGAGACGGACTGGGGTAGGTGGGGGGACCTCTGTCCGCCATCTTGGCTGATCTGATCTGTATTGATCACGGCACCTGAGGGGTTAATGGCAGACATCAGCGAGATCGCTGAAGTCTGCCATTATCGACGGGTCCGTGGCTGCTGACAGCCGCCGGGACCCGCCGGGAATAAAGCAAGCGCAGCTCCTGTGCTCAAGTCACAGCCACGCCATAAATGTACGGCGCTGTGCGCTAAGTGATGCTATGCAGCACCGTACATTTACGGCGCATGTCCTTAAGGGGTTAAAATGCCCAGTTGCAAATGTACCTATAAAATACACATGTAATTTGTATTTTTCAGTAGCATTTCTGCCTTGAAATACCAATGTATTTTTCTGCTTCTGTTTTACACTGTATAATCAGACCTTAAAGTAGAGACCCATGTAAAAGGGGTCACCGTGAAGTGGCAAGTGGGCTTATACATTTTGAACTAAATGTATGTATTGTTATAATTGTTATGTAGCAAAAGAAAAGCTATGTCTCAACTGTAAGTTTACATATGAGTGGTGTGAGAATGGCTAGACTCACACTTCACATGACAAATTGATAAGATTTATTATCAGTGTACAGAATACACATGTCTTCTGTGTCCCTGAAATGGTTAAATAATTCTACCTAGCATTGTCTAGGGTGACATCAAATATGAAAAAAGTTGACACACCGCACTATATCTCTCACTTTCCTGCTGTGACAGGGAGGCATCAGAGTATGCTGTATTATGAAGCCTTCACTGTGAAGCAGCTCCAGGTATTCACCACTCCTGTGTCAGCCTCATGTGGTAGTGTGACTCAGCACTGCCCTCTGTGTATGACAGCCAGCACGGCAGCCTGGGAGACGTGTATATAAAGGAGGAGCGCAGTGTGAATCTGGGATCACTGGAGAGAGAGGCACTGAAGCTTCATCACTGCTCTCACTGGGAATGATGGCTCACAAGCAGCAGCCTCTGTACCTGCACCTGGCAGAACTCACAGCCTCCCAGTTCCTGGATATATGGAAACACTACGACTCCGATGGTAAGAGTGACACCCCAAATTTTACCCCTGTCTAACACTTGCCCGCTGGAATAGAGAGGGTTTACAGTCTCTGTCAGCGAGCTTGTCTCCCCCCAGTTTTCATTCTTTCCAGCTCAGTGCACTCCTGTAATTGGACATTAAATAATGATTCTAACGGCGCTACGGACATTGGACCCTTCCACCCTGACCAATGCCAGGAGTCCACTGGACACCAGACTGTGCCAACTTGACCACCAATACTAGAAGTCCTCTGGTCACTGGATGGTGCCTTCCTGACCCCCAATACTAGGAGTTCTTCAGACACTGGACCATGCCACCCTGAGCATCAATACCAGGAGTCCGTTGGACACTGGACCCTGCCATCCTGACTGCCAATACTAAAAGTCCTCCAGACAATTGATCCTGCCATTCTGGCCACCAATACCCGGAGTCCTCCATACACTGGACAATGCCATCCTGACCACCAGTACCAGGAGTCCTTCGGACACTGGAATCTGTCATCCTAACCACCAATACCAGGGTTCCTCTAGATACTGGACTCTGACATTTTGACTACTAATACCAGGGGTCCTCTGGACACTGAACTGTGTCATCCTAATGACCAATCTGACCAAAACTACCAGGAGTCCTCTGGATACTGATATATGCCATCCTGATTAACAATGCCAGGTGTGCCTCTGAACTGTCTCATCCTGACCACTAATACCAAGAGTCCCCTGGACACTGGAATGTGCCATCTTGACCATTGATATCAGGAGTCCACAGTACCATGCTATTCTAGCCACCAATACTCCTTTAGAGCCACCCTGAGCACCTGCAGTCACCAGCCTCCTTACTCCTGTCTGTATAACACCCCTTATACACCCTAGATATTATATTGTGCTGCTCTCACAGGTAGTCATCTGAAAGAGAATATACTAGTGATAGAGAATGTTTTCTTATGGCCATCCATAGTATGTGGCCCGAGCTTCTTAGGGTTAGCCATGCTTTGAAATTGTAGAAAATAACTGCAAAATGATGAGTAATAGGTGTAAGGTTCCAGAAATTAGAGAGATGGAAGCCAGGAGGTAATGGGGGGCCTTACATTTACCTAGTTGTATAGAGTTCTTCACCCTCAGACGCAAGTCACGGGAGATAAGAGAACTGCTGTGAACACTGCTTACATCCTGCTGGGGGTGCTTTTATATTGATTTTTTGAGATGCTGGACATATCACATTTAATCCTCCACATCACCTACCCCCACCTTGTTCTGTATTTTCTCTAGTGTTTGTTTACGAATTTGCCGATTAGTGAAAAGACACCAAGTTCCCAAGGGAGAAGAAAGTCACCTGAGATCAAAGAAGGACCCCAGGGAAATTGTGAGATTACATGACAAAACAAAAGAGCAGCTGTGCTCAACTTATTTCTACTGGGTCACCAAGAAAGAAAATCACACTGAATACTATCTGTGTCCCTTAGATATGAACTTCTCACCCCAAATACTCCTTGAATGTGGCCCCTAAGCCAGAATCCTGCCTTGTGTCCCCAGAATATCACCTCTCATTCCAGAATCTTACCCCTTTCTGCCCTCAGAACATACATTCAGTGTGAGATCGTCTTTTAATAAAATGGCCTCTGATGCCTCTGTACCCTACCTCTGGTCTACCCCAGAATTATTATTATTTTTTTTTTTAGACACCAGACATTCATTGCTCTCCAGTATATACTTTTTTTTTTTTGTTGTTGCTATCCTTAGGTGTCATCCTTTTATCTACTTCCTCCTCTCTGCAGCCAGATCCATAAAATAGTGTGCCTTTTCTGTGCTTTCTGGACCTGGAGCTAAACAGCAGGGAAAGGGTTAAATATAGAAGACACTGCAGAAAGAAAGGGGTTAAGGCCGCCTAACTCCATTCAAAACCTGACAATTCTGCTTAGACAGCAGCAGAGGAAGTTGAGATCTGTGGAGCTATATGAAGGGTCCTCACACTGTAGCACTGCAAGGTCAAGGGGCAACAACTTATTGACCCAAAAGATCAACGATTTAACCACATAAATCATAGAGGGACTATCTGCAAACATCTCCATCCAATACAGCTCCCTGGGGTCCTGGGAATACCACTTATATGCAGGATTGGGTCACAGATGAACTTGTAGGCTAAAGAGGCTGTTGGTTGATGTTAGGAAGGTATAATGGCAGGAGAGCAGTTGACTCTGCAGGAAGAGTTCTGTCAAATTCTAGCAGAAGATTGGAGTGGAGGGATAGTTTGGATACAGCAGTCTTTGTAGGCCTCCGGGCTTGAAGTTCAGGTGAAGAAGGCCTATAAATCCTTCCACCAGTGGGACTGGTGGTGACATTGTCATTGCTTCTCCTCTCTCTAGGAAATGGCTACATTGAAGGGAAAGAGCTGGAGAGCTTCTTCCAGGAGCTGGACGCTGCAAGGAGAGGAGCTGGAGTGGTAAGAAATAGTCACCAGGCAAGAATAGATGTCCTTGGATATGTTTTATATATTGTTCTTAAAATGTTCAGCTCAGGTCAGTCTTTGTGATCTTAGTTATATCTGTTCTTGGGAAAGCTGCATACAGTAAATGTGGCCACCATTACAGACACCCAACTTTCCCAAACTCCTGAATGACAGCTCTTCTGAGGTCTACACGTCTATTCTGTGTGAGCGCTTTGTTCTTAATCAGTTATAGAGATAAGATTCTGTTGTGGCGGATGCTTCCCCCTGCTGGTGATGATGAGCAGTGCGCTATGTACTGTAGAGTGAAGTAGTCTTCTGCTCTGTGATTAGGAAGGATCCAGCATAAACATCGGGGAGAAGTTGAAGGAATTCATGCAGAAGTATGACAAGAACGCAGATGGTCGCATAGAGATGTCTGAGGTAAGTTCACAGAAGGTACAGGGATTGTAGCATGGGAGGGACAATTCTTTGATAATGATAATTATGATAGTGATAATGATATTTGGGAACACCATCATCAGGATCATGGTGTGCCGCTCTCACCTTCTGCTTGAGATGATGCATACAGCAATGAGTTCAGATCTCGATGTGAATAGAACCCCAATAGCTACAGATACATTGCTGTGCCCTGCCATTTAAAGTCAGGGTCTTAAGAGTGGAAAATGTCAAAAAGTTACTAGGTGGGCATTCAGTGCAGAGTACACAATACAAGTCCGGCTTGTATTGTTGCATCAGATTTATGTCTTCTCCATTCAGTTGGCTCAGATTCTCCCGACAGAAGAAAATTTCCTGCTCTGCTTTAGACAACATGCCGGCTCCAGCACAGAGTTTATGGAGGTAAGTGAAGCACCACACAACACTCTGCTTGTACACAATTATCTCTGCTACATCACACCAAACCCTTTCTGTACCACACTACACTCTGTACAAACACACCTCTACTGCACCAGACTACTCTCCGCCTATTTACAATCATTGCTTTTGCACCACACTACAACTAACTACATCTCTACTGAACCACATTCCATTTTTTCTGTAAACAGTGACCACTACTACACCATTCTTATATACACTTACCTGTAATTCAACACATCTACTGCACCACACGGAAATGTACCTCTCCATACTCACTTTAACTGCATTACACTACACTCCAGTGGCGTTGCTTGGGTTGGTGTCACCCGGTGCGGTAGAAAATGGTGTCACCCCCATACCTACCCCCTCCCCCCAGTAAGTTTTTAGCCTGTTGTGACAGACACCACTGTTGTAGAGCATTGTGAGAAATTCCAGTATAATAATCAGATATACCAGTTGCCACAGAATAGGAAAGTGTTAAAGAAGTTTTCACCATTGAAATATACAGCTCCCAGAATTACTTAAAGGGGTACTCCACTGGAAAACATTTACTTTTATATCAACTGGTGTCAGAAAGTTAAACAGATTTTTAAATTACTTCTATTTAAAATCTTAATACTTACAGTACTTATAAGCTGGTGTATGCTCCACAGGAAGTTGTGTAGTTCTTTCCAGTCTGACCACAGTGCTATTTGCTGACACCTCTGTCCATGTCAGGAACTGTCCAGAGCAGGATAGGTTTGCTATGGGGATTTGCTCCTACTATGGACAGTTCTTGACATGGACAGAGGTGTCAGCACAGAGCACTGTGGTCAGACAGAAAATAAATTAAAAAAGAAAATAACTTCCTGTGAATCGCTTATACAGCAGCTAATAAGTACTGGAAGGATTAAGATTTTTAAATAGAAGTAATTTACAAATCTGTTTAACTTTGTAGCACCAGCTGATTAAAATTTTTTTTTCCAGTAGAGTACCCCTTTGAGCAGTGGTGAGGTTATGCTGGGAGTTGTAGTTTCACTGACCTAACTGTAGAACTGACAAGTGACTACAGCTCTGATGTAGAGAGGAGAATGTACAATGATATCAGTGACTACAGGTGACATCTTCTCTATAGTGAGGAGAATACACAATGATATCTGACTACAGGTGACGTCTTCTCTATAGTGAGGAGAATACACAATATCAGTGACTACAGGTGACGTCTTCTCCATAGTGAGGAGAATACACAATGATATCAGTGATTACAGGTGACGTCTTCTCTATAGTGAGGAGAATACACAATGATATCAGTGACTACAGGTGATGTCTTCTCTATAGTGAGGAGAATACACAATGATATCAGTGATTACAGGTGACGTCTTCTCTATAGTGAGGAGAATACACGATGATATCAGTGACTACAGGTGACGTCTTCTCTATAGTGAGGAGAATACACGATGATATCAGTGACTACAGGTGACGTCTTCTCTATAGTGAGGAGAATACACGATGATATCAGTGACTACAGGTGATGTCTTCTCTATAGTGAGGAGAATACACAATGATATCAGTGATTACAGGTGACGTCTTCTCTATAGTGAGGAGAATACACAATGATATCAGTGACTACAGGTGACGTCTTCTCTTATCTAATTCAGATGGTACATACCGCCAGGACTTGTTCCAGCTAAAACTTCTCTCTGCAGAATGTGACACCCAGACGACTCCTCACTATGTCAGCGCATTCTCATCCTCTATATGAAAACAATTATTATTATAAACCTGACAGACACTGTATCTTCTAAATATAATACTACTATACACTATACTCTTTGATTATAAACCTTCCATACACCGTACCCTCTGAATATGATACTACCACACACTGTACATTCTGAATATAATACCAACACATACTGTACCCTCTGAATATAAATCTGCCACATACTGTACCCCTGAATATAATACCGCCACACACTGTACCTACTGAATATAATACTACCACATACTGTACCCTCTGAATATAATACTACCACATACTGTACCCTCTGAATATAAATCTGCCACATACTGTACGCCTGAATATAAATCTGTCACATACTGTACCCCTGAATATAAATCTGCCACATACTGTACTCCTGAATATAAATCTGCCACATACTGTACCCCTGAATATAAATCTGCCACATACTGTACCCCTGAATATAAATCTGCCACATACTGTACCCCTGAATATAATACCGCCACATTGTGTACCCTTTGAATATAATACTACCACCCACTGCGCCCTCTGAATATAATACTTAGAGATGAGCAAACTACAGTAAATTCAACTCATCACAAACTTCTCTGCTCGGCAGTTGATAACTTTTCCTGCATAAATTAGTTCAGCTTTCAGGTGCTCCCGTGGGCTGGAAAAGGTGGATACAGTCCTAGGAGACTCTTTCTTAGGAATGTATCCACCTTTTCCAGCCCACCGGAGCACCTGAAGGCTGAACTAATTTACGCAGGATAAGTCATCAACTGCCGAGCCGAGAAGTTTGTGACGAATCGAATTTACTGTAAGTTCGCTCATCTCTAATAATACTACCACAAACTGCGCCCTCTGAATATAATACTACCACAAACTGCGCCCTCTGAATATAATACTACCACAAACTGCGCCCTCTGAATATAATACTACCACAAACTGCGCCCTCTGAATATAACGTTGCCATACAGTGCACCCTCTGAATATAATACCACAACCGCAGTAACACCCCTCAACATCCGTTAGCTGATGCTATTACGACGGGAGGGGGGTATTGGTGGTGTTGCTAGTGGATGATGGGGGTGCTACTACTGGGGGGGTGTTGCTGGAGGATGATGAGGGTGCTACTAGCCATCTCCCCTGGCAGTATCATCCCCATCATCCATCGGCAGGATCATCCTCCTGGCAGGAGCACCGCCATCATCCACCATCAGGATCTGCTGATGGAGGTGCTACTGCTGGGGGGGGGGGTGTTGCTGGTGGATGATGAGGGTTGCCAGGGGGGGAGCATTAGGTAGGCAGCAGTTCCCCCACATTAGGTAGGTCGCAGTTTCCCCACATTAGGCAGCATAGATTCCCCACATTTGGTACCAGTTCCCCCACATTAGGTAGCAATTTCCCCACATTAGGTAGCACAGATTCCCCACATAAGGTAGCATAGACTCCCCACACTTGGTCGTAGTTTCCCCACATTAGGCCGCAGGTTCCCTTGCAGGTTCCCCACAATGGGTCAAAGTCTCCCCACAATAGATCGCTGGTTATACCACCACCCCCCCCCCACACCCCCACACACACACACACACAAAAAAACACATACAACACAGAGAGACACACACACACACAGTCAGAGACACACACACTCAAAGACACACACACAGTCACACACACACACAGTCAGTCACACACACACACACAGTCACACACACACAGTCACATATACACACACAGTCACACACACACAGAGTCTCTCACACACAAACATAGATAGAGACAGACAGAGAGACAGACACACACACTCAGCACAGCGCTCCTTCTCACCGGGCGCCGTGCGAGTGACGTAACTGACGTCCTCCTGCGCGGCCATGTGGTGTGACGTCAGGCCGGCGCAGACGTGGGAGCAGAGGCTGGGCATAATGCTGGTGAAGGTGAGGGGGGGTGTGATGACGGACGGGCGCACAGTGCAGGGGAAAGAGGGGGGTTGCTGACGGACGGGCGCACCGCACACACAGCCCGGGGGGGGGGGGGGTGGGGTGCTGACGGATCGGAGGCCGATTGGGCACAGATGGGGGGGGGGGGGGCTACGTCTAGCGTCTTGGTGTCACCCCATTGGGTTGGTGTCACCCGGTGCGGGCCGCACCACCCGCACCCGGGTCGCAACGCCACTGCTACACCCCACCTGTACACACGTCTTCTGCAATACACTGAAGCCCATGTGTACACACTCACCTCTATTGCATCTTACTAAACCCACCTGTACACACTCACCTCTACTGTACCACACAAAACATTACCTGTACATACTTACTTTTACTGCATTACACTACACCCCACCTGTATACACGCGTCTTCTGCATAACACCTGCATACATATCTTTGACACAGTTAGAAAATTTTCGAAAAAAAGACCACCTGGACCATTTCATCTACCCTGATATTATTTATCTTTATTGTTAACTTAAGAAAGATATGTTTATCCCAGGGAAGTTTACATTCAGTTACTGTGAATTCAACAACCAAATGGAAGTTTGTTGCAAGGATCTTCTACTCTAAAATAGTAAAATAATATTTTGTTTCCAATAAAGAAAGATAAGATAAATTATTGAAAATTGGACTTAATTGGCCTTCAGTGGTTTAACAGTTGGCTGAATGACAAATCTCAGAGTCCTGGTTAATAGTGCGTATTCTGAGCAGAGTCTGGTTACAAGCGGTCTGTTGTGGATATGTTTGTAGGTGACCTAGGAGAAGGTTTGGTAGGTAAGATTTGCCTGTTTATCAATCACACAAAAGTGTTCAATAGGTTTGATGTTTTCAGGAGGTGTCTGTAATATGGCATAAGCATATGTCTTTAGAATAACAAAAATAAGGAAAAGGGAAATAATATAAGGAAAGACTAGATAAACCATGTGGCCTTTTTCTACCAACAATCCTCTATGTTTCTACACACTTACCCATATTGCCCCACACTATATTTCACCTATAGACACACCTGTACTGTACCATGCCACTCCACACTTGTATACACACTCACTTCTACTGCTCTACTCTAAACCATACCAGTACACGCTCACGTCTACTAATCATTACACACTCACCTGTGCTGCACCATACTGCACTCCAGCTGTACACACTTACCTCTACTGCACCACACACAGTGGCGGGGGGGCGGGGGGGTCTAGGACAAAAGTTTGTGTGTGTGTGTGGGGGGCATTTATAACAATACTACATTTATACACTGTGGGTCCAAATTATCAGAATGGGGGAAGCTTGACCCTGAAGCTCCCATTGACTTCAAAGGTAGCTTCAGCATGTGTCCACATGGAAAATAAGTGACATGTCATTTATTTTCTGTGCAGTTCCCTGTCAAACATTAACAATGGTAAGACAATTTCCCAGGATTGACACATGTACCTCTAAATAAATCATATAGTCACCAATTAACACGGTATATAAAGAGGAAATAACTTCACCTTACATATTACCATTATACTTTAACTGACCAAATTGTGTATACTGAGACCAATATTACCAATAATACCAGTATACAAGGAGGAAATATTATCACCTTACATATTATCATCATACTGTTACTGACCAAATCCTGTATACTGAGACCAATAATACCAGTATACAAGGAGGAAATATTATCACCATATATATTATTATCATACTATTACTGACCAAATCTTGTATACTGGGACCAAAATTACTCATAATACCAGTATACAAGGAGGAAATATTCCCCCCATACATTGACGATGTAGTAGTAGATATAACCTCTACTGGTGATTATATACAGTTACATCAGGTGATGTCTTCTCTAATTGGAGTCTTTCACTTTCCTTTTACTTCTCCATCCAACCCAGACTGTCAAAGTAGCAGCCCCTTTAAGACAGTAGTAGCAGCAGCCCCCCTTTAGGTAGTAGTAGCAGCAGCAGCCCCTTTAGGTATTAGCATCCTCTTTAGGTAGTTGTAGTGGCAGCCCCCTTTAGGTAGTAGTAGCAGCAGCAGCTCCCTTTAGGCAGTAGTAGCAGCAGCCCCCCATCAAGAATTAGTTGCAGCAGCAACCCCTTTTAGGTTGTAGTATCAGCACCCCCTTTAGGTAGTAGTATAAGCAGCCCTCTTTAGGTAGTAGGAATACTAGCAGCAGCAGCCCTCATTAGGCAGTAGTAGCAGGCCCCCATTTAGGCAGTAGCAGCAGCAGCTCCTCTTTAGGCTGTAGTAGCAACAGCCTCCCTTAGTTAGTAGTATTAGCAACCCCTTTAGGTAGTAGTAGCATCCTCCTTTAGGTAGAAGTAGCAGCAGAATCCCCCTTCAGGCAGTAGAATTAGCATCCCCTTAAAGGCAGTAGTATCTGCAGCCCCCTTTAGACAGTATTACTAGCAGTCCCCTATAGTTAGTAATAGAAGCAGCCATCCGTACATAGTAGTAGCAACTCCCCTTTAGGTACTAATAACAGCAGCCCCTTTTAGGTAGTAATAGCAGCAGCCCCCTTTAGGTAGTAATAGCAGCAGTCCCCTTTAGGAAGTAGTAATAGCAGCAGCCCCCTTTAGGCAGTAGTATGAGCAGCCCCCTTTAGGTAGTAGTATCAGCAGCCCCCTTTAGGCAGTAGTAGTAGCAGCCCTCTATTGTTAGTAACAGCAGCAGCCCTCCGCATAGTAGCAGCTCCCCTATTGCTAGTAATAGCATCAGCCCCCTTTGAGGTAGTAGTATCAGCAGCCCCCTTGAGGCAGTAGTAGTAGTAGCAGTCCCCTTTAGGTAGTAATAGCAGCAGCCCCTTTTAGGCAGTCATAACAACAGCCCCCTTTAGGTAGTAATAGCAGAAGCCCCCTTTAGGTAGTTGTAGTAGCGGCCCCCTTTAGGTAGTTGTTGTAGCAGCCCTCTTTCATCAGTAGTAGCACCAGCCCCCTTTAGGCAGTAGTATCAGAAGCCCCCTTTAGTCAGTACTAGTAGCAGCCCTCTATTGTTAGTAACAGCAGCAGCCGTCCGCATATAGTAGTAGCAGCTCCCCTTTAGCTAGTAATAGCAGCAGCCCCCTTAAGGCAGTCAAAACAACAGTCCCCTTTAGGTAGTTGTAGTAGCGGCCCCCTTTAGGTAGATGTAGTACCATCCCCTTTTCATCAGTAGTAGCAGCAGCCCCCTTTCATCAGTAGTATCAGCAGCCCTCTTTAGGCAGTAGTATGAGCAGCCCCCTTTAGTCAGCAGTAGTAGCAGCCCTCTATTGTTAGTAACCTCAGCAGCCATCCTCATATAGTAGTAGCAGCTCCCCTTTAGCTAGTAATAGCATCAGCCCCCTTTATTTAGTAGTATCAGCAGCCCGCTTTAGGCAGTAGTAGTAGCAGTCCCCTTTAGGTAGTAATAGCAGCAGCCCCCTTTAGGCAGTCATAGCAACAGCCCCCTTTAGGTAGTAATAGCAGCAGCCCCCTTTAGGTAGTTGTAGTAGCAGCCCCCTTTCATCAGTAGTAGCAGCAGCCACCTTTGGGTAGTAAAAGCAGCAGCCCTATTTAGGTAGTTGTAGTAGCAGTCCCTTTTAGGCAGTAGTAGCTGCAGCCCCCCTTTAGGTAGTAGTAGCAGCAAACCCCTTTAGGTAGTTGCAACCCCCTTTAGGCAGTAGTAACAGCAGCCCCCTTTCAGATAGTTGCAGCAGCCCCTTTTAGGTAGTAGTAGTATCAATATCCCCCTTTAGGTATTAGTAGTATCAACGCCCTTTAGGCAGTAGTAGCAGCAGCCCCCCCCCCCTTAAGGTAGTAGTAGCAGCAGCCCCCTTTATTAGTAGTAGCAGCACCCTTTAGGTTGTAATTATAGCAGCCCCCTTTAGGTAGTAATAGCAGCAGCCCCCTTCAGGTAGTAGTAGCAGCAGATTTAAAAAAACATACTCACCTGGCTCCTGTGCATGGTCCTCTTCTCCTCCGGTCTGTGCTCCAGCGCATGATGATAGTTACATAGTTCAAAAAAGAGACATGTCCATTAAGTTTAACCAAGGAGGTAAAGGAAAGGGGTATAGGTGAATGAAGGGGAGGGGATTCTGTATTTCTGTCTATGCATATCCTTTTTTTGAGGTTTCCTTTTTTCCTCCTCGCCTTCTAGTAGATATTCCTTTATTTTTCCATCTAAAGACCAAAATGAGGGCTTCTTTTTTGCTTACAAACAAAACACAAGGGAGAAGTGGGGGTCAGCACTACTGACTCCAACACGGGGTTATAGATCCTACGGAGGCACAGGTGTAATGCTTTGGTATAGTCCACTAATAGCGGTGCTCAATCCAAAGAGATAGCGATAGCAAATAATCCCATACAGGAAGAAGTAGGTGGCACTTTGCAACGTGGATGAAAGTAAAGAATTTTATTCAATTACGTGAGACAGGACAGCGACATCGGTATAAGGGGAGGGAGCAGACAGATTGTTCCAATCTGTCTGCTCCCTCCCCTTATACCGATGGCGCTGTCCTGTCTCACGTAAGTGAACAAAATTCTTTACTTCATCCACGTTGTGAAGTGCCATCTACTTCTTCCTGTATGGGATTACTTGTTTTTAATTAACATTGTTTTTAAAAGTTCAAACATTTACAAACACAGCAATACCACACGTTTATGGTTTCTTTTTTAACATTATTTTATTTGAAAAATGGGAGAAGGGGGGGTGATTCAAACTTTTATTAGGGAAGGGGTTAATGCACATTTATTAATTTATATATATATATATATATATATATATATAGTTTTTTTTTTTTTACCCTTTTTTTTTTTGTCCCCATATGGGACCATAACATGAAATTTTTTTAAATTGCATACACTGATCAATGTTGCTCCATAGAACAACATTGATAAGTGTTATCAGTACTACATTGCTCCAGCCTGCCATGGCTGGCTGCAGCATTGGAGCACCGACTGAACGGCAAGGAGGATGGTAAAAGACTTCCCGCAATCCTCTCAGCTGATCAGGATGCTGCGATTTTGCAGCAGTCCCGATTAGCCCGCTGAGCTAGCCGGGAACAGGATTCACCCTTTGATTGCTGCGTCTAAAGGTTTAGTGCTGGACATTGGCCCAATCGGTGATGTCTGCCATTAGCCATGGGTCCAGGTTGCTTATAGCAACCAGGACCCACTGGGTATGACCTGTGCTCAGCTGGCGTCATACACCAGGAGCCTGTAGAGTACGTAAATATACATCCATCTGCAGGAAGGGGTTTGTTATTTTGTTCTAGGAATGTATCTAACTCTGAAGCCCTCAAATATTGCTGCTGTAACCAGTAACTTAGGTAGATTGTTCCATAAATTCACGGTTAACTTATGGTAAAGAAGGCTTGTGTCCCCTTGCCTTTTGAGGGGGTTTTACCTGGAACAGTTTTTTCCCATATTTTTTGTATGGGCCATTTATATACTTAAATAAGTTGATCATATTTAAATGTCTCTTCTCAAGACTAAACAAATGTATTTATTTTAATCTTTCCTCATAGTTAAGATGTTCCATGCCCCATATTAGCTTTGTTGTGCATCTCTGTACCCTTTCCAACTCCAGAACGTCTCTTTCATAAACTGATGTCCCAAACTGAACAGCATATGATGTCAATCATGTGCCGGAGTACAGAGGAAGGGCGTTGGCCTCTTGTGGCTGCCTGCATATTGCAGGCGGCCACAAGAGTGATTGACAGGATGGGGAGCCAATGGCTCTTTGCTCTGTTAAACAGCTGAGCTCTGCATTTAACTATAGGCGTGTCAGTAAGATGCTCTTATGCAATTATTAAAGCGCATCCTAGACGGGTCGACAACTCACGGTACAGCGCGGCCACTGTGAGTCTCACTGCCACTGCACAATGAGGTGATGGCTGGTGAGTGGGCTTACTTTAAATAGGGGCACATAAATTGGGGGGGGGCATAGCGTTATGTAGGGGGACCATGAACACATCACTACTGACGCCACTGACCACACAACACCCTACTTGTGCGTATATGTGTACTGTAGCACTCTAAACTTCACCTGCACACACTATCTTGTACTGCACCACACCACTTTTAACCTGTACACACCTTTTCTATACCAAACTACAACCCACCCTTAGGCTAAGTTTCTACTTGTTTTTTTGTCCTGCGTTTTTTGGCTTGAAAAAAACGCCTGAAAAAATGCAGGAAAAAACGCCAGTGCAATTTCCTGCGTCTGGCGTTTTTCCTGGCATTTTTTTTTTTGGTACCCAAAATTTGTTGGGTACCAAAAAAAAAAAAAAAAAAAAGATGCAGTAGTGATGGAAAAAAAATTATTTAACGAAATTTATATTTGTTATAACAAAATTGTAATACATTTTTAATAAAGTGTGTGTTTCACTTATTTTTTTTCTATTTTTTGAAATTTTGTAGGTAGTACTACTACTCGCAGCATGGAACAGACTGTTCCATGATGGGAGTAGTAGTACCTCTACTAATAGACATATCGCCTCGGGTGTCAGTCCTTACACCCGATGTGATCGTCCATAATATAGCAGAGATGCGAGCACTGTATAGAGCCGCTCCGCATCTCTACTATAGATAGGACGATCACATCTGGTGTCAGGAGTGATACCCGCTGTGATCTGTTCTTACCTACAGGTACTACTACTCCCAACATAGAGCACACTCTGCTCCATGATGGGAGCTGTAGTACCTGCATTAATAGATAGATCGCAGTGTGTGTAACTTCTGACACCTGTTGCAATCTGTCTATTAATGCAGGTACTACAGCTCCCAGCTGTAGTACCAGCAAAATTTTAATTAATTTTTAATAGTGTGTGTGTTTCACTTTTTTTTTCCCTCTATTTTTTGACATTTTTTAGGTAGTACTACTACTCCCATAGGAGGATCGCAATGGGCGATCTGTCTATCAGTACAGGTATTACTACTCCTATCATGGAACAGTGTGTTTCATGCTGGGAGTAGTAGTACTACCTAAAAAAATGTAGAAAATAAAGAAAAAAATTGAAAAACACACACACACTACATTTTTATTATTGTCGGCAATATTTTTAGTGCCCTACCCGCCCACATAAATTGATCCCTGTTTAAAATTGAATTAAAAATGTAGTAATAAAAATGAAAGATTTCGTTAGATACAATTTTTTCCATCAGTACTGTATCTTTTTTAGATATTTTTTTTAAATGTACCCTACGAATTTTTTTTTATCTCCGTCACTTTTTTGGATCGCTAAAGTCCAAAAAAGAATAAAAACCGCCTGTAAAAACGCCAAAGTTAAAACCCACATGGCGTTTTTCTTGGCGTTTTTTTACTCCCATAGACTTCTATGGGAGAAAGACGCCACGATTTCAGGGAAAAAACTCCAGTGGCTCAAGTGAAAAACCGCCAAGGAGCTGAAAAACACCAAAAAAGAGTGGAAAAACACCAAAATGATTTAAAAAAACGCCAAACTGAAAAACGCCAAGTGGAAAAATAATTTAGTTATTTCTCATTGATTTACAGCTAACATCCTGCCGCAGCGTTTTTTGGCCAAAAAAACGCCATGAGGGAGAATTGGCGTTTTTCTTGGCGTTTAAAAAAATAAGTGGAAACTTAGCCTTACACACTTACCTGAGCTACACCACACTGTTGCGTTTTGCCATTTTTTTTAAGAATGATTGATTTCTTATTAAAATTCCAGGCCTGGAGAAAATACGACACAGACAGAAGTGGCTACATCGAAGCCAATGAACTAAAGGTGAGAACGTGGAGAGGGCAGGATTATGAGGCAAAACCTGAGTTCAGTAGGTTTATATACTCAGTATACTGAGTGGCTCTAAAAAAAACTGATCCTGCACTTGACATTGCTTTTATAACTTCTCCCCAGCCCCCATTTAATAATTGCCCCATGTCCCCCTATGTAATAACTTCCACCTGTCTTTGTTATTTATCTAATAAAGTTTCTGATCTGATGCCTGCAGGGGTTCCTGTCCGATCTGCTGAAGAAAGCAAACCGACCATTTGATGAAAAGAAACTCCATGAGTACACCCAGACTATAGTGAGTACACCTTGACTATATAACTATAGAAAGTACACTCTAACTATACATACTACACCCAGACTATAGTGAGTACACCTTGAATATATAACTATAGAAAGTACACTAATATGCATACTACACTCAAACGATAGTGAGTACACCTTGAATATATAACTATAGAAAGTACATTCTAAATATACATACTACACCCAGACTATAATGAGTACACCTTGAATATATAACTATAGAAAGTACACTCCAAATATACATACTACACCCAGACTATAGTGAGTACACCTTGACTATATAACTATAGAAAGTACACTCTAACTATACATACTACACCCAGAGTATAGTGAGTACACCTTGAATATTTAACTATAGAAAGTACACTAATATACATACTATACCCAAACTATAGTGAGTACACCTTGAATATATAACTATAGAAAGTACACTAATATACATACTACACCCAAACTATAATGAGTACACCTTGAATATATAACTATAGAAAGTACATTCTAAATATACATACTACACCCAGACTATAGTGAGTACACCTTTAATATATAACTATAGAAAGTACACTCCAAATATACATGTCAGAATTCGGCAGGCTGGAGGTGGATCCTCTGTGTCAGAGAGGGATTGGCGTGGACCGGTTCTAAGTTGCTACTGGTTTTCACCAGAGCCCGCCGCAAAGCGGGATGGTCTTGCAGCGGCGGTAGCAACCAGGTCGTATCCACCAGCAATGGCTCAACCTCTCTGACTGCTGAGATAGGCGCGGTACAAGGGATTAGACAAGAGCAAGGTCGGACGTAGCAGAAGGTCAGGGCAAGCAGCAAGGATCGTAGTCAGGGGCAACGGCAAGAGGTCTGGAACACTGGCTAGGGATACACAAGGAACGCTTTCACTGGCACAATGGCAACAAGATCCGGCAAGGAAGTGCAGGGGAAGTGAGGTAATATAGGGAAGTGCACAGGTGAACACACTAATTAAAAACCATGCGCCAATCAGTGGCGCACCGGCCCTTTAAATCACAAAAAAACGGCGCACGCGCGCCCTAGGGAGCGGGGCCGCGCGCCGGGAGAGCACAGACGGGGAGCGAGTCTGGTAAGCGGGTCGGAATGCGCACCGCGAGCGGGCGCATCCCGCATCGCGAATCGCATCCCGGCTAGGGACATTATCGCAGCGCACCCGGTCAGCGGGTCTGACCGGGGCGCTGCAAACAGGAGAACGCTGCGAGCGCTCCGGGGAGGAGCGGGGACCCAGAGCGCTCGGCGTAACAGTACCCCCCCCCCCCCTTGGGTCTCGCCCTCTTTTTAGAACCTGAAAATTAGATAAGGTCCTTGTCAAGGATGTTATCCTCGGGTTTCCATGACCTCTCCTCCGGACCGCAATTCTCCCAATCTACAAGAATTTTTTTTTTTACCTCTGACCGTTTTGGATGCAAGAATTTCTTTAACCGAGAAGATGTCTGAGGACCTGGAGACAGGAGTAGGAGCAACAACCTTAGGAGAGAAGCGGTTATGGATAAGTGGCTTAAGGAGAGAGACATGAAAAGCATTGGGAATACGGAGAGAAGGAGGTAGAAGGAGTTTGTAGGAGACAGGGTTGATTTGGCATTTGATTTTAAAAGGTCCAAGATAACTTGGTCCCAGTTTATAACTGGGGACACGGAAGCGGATATACTTGGCGGAGAGCCACACTTTGTCTCCAGGAGAAAAGACAGGAGGAGTTCTTCTTTTTTTGTTGGCATGTTTCTTCACCCGGGATGAGGCCTGTATGAGAGATTTTTGAATCTCTTTCAAGATGGTGGAGAAGTCCCGAGTCACCTCATCAACAGCGGGCAAACCAGAAGGCGTGGGAGTGGGGAGGAGGGGAAGAGGGTGACGGCCGTACACCACAAAGAATGGGGATTTAGCGGAGGACTCAGAGACTTTGAAATTGTACGAGAATTCGGCCCATGGTAGGAGATCGGCCCAATCATCCTGGCGGGAGGAAACAAAATGTCGCAAATAGTCACCAAGAACCTGATTAACTCTCTCCACTTGCCCATTGGATTGGGAATGATAGGAAGACGAGAAGTTTAATTTGATTTTAAGCTGATTACAGAGGGCCCTCCAGAATTTCGACACAAATTGAACGCCTCTATCCGAGACGATATGTGTAGGAAGCCCGTGAAGGCGAAAAATGTGCACAAAAAATTTTTTGCCAACTGTGGCGCAGAAGGAAAACCTGGAAGAGGAATAAAATGTGCCATCTTGGAGAAACGATCAACGACCACCCAAATAACTGTGTTGCCATGGGATAAAGGCAAGTCTGTAATAAAGTCCATAGCAATCTGAGACCATGGTAGCTCAGGAACAGGCAGAGGATGAAGGAGACCGGCAGGCTTCTGGCGAGGAGTCTTGTCCCGGGCACAGACTATACAAGCCCGAACAAAATCAGCAACATCTGCTTCCAGGGTAGGCCACCAATAAAAACGAGAGATGAGCTGGATGGATTTTTTGACACCAGCATGGCCGGCGAGGTGTGAGGAGTGTCCCTACCTGAGAATCCTGAGGCGCTGGCGTGGAGGGACGAAGGTCTTTCCAGGAGGAGTTTGTCTGATGGAAGCTGGGGAAGCAGAGATCAGACAGTCAGGAGGAATAATGTGTTGCAGGGAGGCTTCCATTTCAGAGGCATCCGAGGAACGAGAGAGGGCGTCAGCCCTAATGTTCTTGTCAGCAGTGCGAAAATGAATCTCAAAGTTAAAACGGGCAAAGAACAATGACCACCTTGCCTGGCGAGGGTTCAGCCGTTGGGCAGACTGAAGATAAGAGAGATTCTTGTGATCAGTGTATATAATAATTGGGTATTTGGACCCCTCCAGCAGGTGCCTCCATTCCTCAAGGGCCAGTTTTATGGCCAGTAGTTCTCGATCACCAATGGAGTAGTTTTTCTCCGCCGGAGAGAAGGTCCTAGAAAAGAAACCACAAGTAACACCATGTCCGGAAGAGTTTTTCTGTAGGAGTACAGCTCCAGCTCCCACCGAGGAGGCGTCTACCTCCAGTGAGAAGGGTTTAGATGGATCGGGTCTGGAGAGTACGGGAGCAGAAGAAAAGGCAGTTTTGGGACGGTTGAACGCCTCTTCCGCTTGAGGAGGCCAGGACTTAGGGTTGGCGTTTTTCTTGGTTAGGGCCACAATTGGGGTCACAATGGTGGAAAAATGTGGAATAAATTGTCTGTAGTAATTGGCAAACCCCAAGAAACGTTGGATAGCTCGGAGTCCGGAGGGGCGTGGCCAATCCAACATGGCGGATAGTTGTCCAGGTCCATTTGGAGTCCCTGGCCAGAGACTAAATATCCTAGGAAGGGAAGAGATTGGCATTCAAAGAGACATTTCTCCATCTTGGCATATAACTGATTGTCCCGGAGTCTCTGAAGAACCATGCGGACATGACGGCGGTGTTCTTCTAGGTTAGAAGAAAAAATCAAAATATCGTCCAGGTAGACCACAACACAGGTATATAATAAATCATGAAAAATTTCATTTACAAAGTCCTGGAAGACGGCAGGGGCGTTGCAAAGCCCAAAGGGCATAACCAGATATTCAAAGTGTCCATCTCTTTATGCCCGTGCTGAAAAACAAGATGGCGCTGGGCAGGCCGGAGCGCGCTCTGCAGCAGTAGGGGTGAAGAGCCTGCCGCCTGATCTCCCAGACTCTCCTGAACCGACTCTGCGGGAGGTTAGTGACACCCTTCTCATGGCCATACAGGACTGTCGGACATCTCTTACCGGCAAATTGGAGGAGGTACGGGTGGACGTAGGCCTCCTACGTCAGGACATGCAGACTCTCCGTGAGCGAGTCACGGAGACGGAGTCCCGTATCTCAACGCTGGAGGATTCTGTGCAGCCCTTGCCCTCCTCCCTCCGGGAGGTGCAGGAGCAATTGGAGGGCGCCCGGCAGAAAAATGATGATTTAGAGAACCGGCTGCGCCGGAATAACATCAGGGTGATTGGCCTACCTGAACGGGCGGAGGGCCAGAACCCCGGGGCCTTTGTTGAAACCTGGATTAAAGAACTCTTCCCGGACGCTCAGTTTTCAACGGCCTATGCTGTGGAGAGGGCGCATAGAGTTCCTGCTAGGCCGCCGGTTCCTGGGGCACCCCCGCGCCCGCTGTTGGCGCGCTTTCTCAACTGTAACGACAGAGACATGATTCTCCGTTCTGCTAGACGACTCCCTGAGATCAAGGTGCACAATGCTAAGGTATCCATTTTCCCTGATTTCTCATCTGACCTGCAGCGCAAGAGGGCCTCCTTCACATCGGTGAAGGCTCGGCTGAGGGAGCGTGGTGTGCCCTATTCTATGGCTTACCCTGCACGCCTCCGGGTGGTGGACGGAGATCGAGCCATCTTTTTCTCCTCCCCGGTCGAGGCGGACGACTGGCTGCGCGGGCGGCGCTGATCCGGGACCTCCCGTTATGGACTTGTGACCTGCTATCTTGCACTCGGACTGGGATGGCTCTGAGGGCCCTTTTCTTCTCTTTCTTCTCCCTATTCATGAATGGCTGCAGCTCGGGACCTCTAGGCCACGGAACAGGTACTGTGCCCCTTTCCCATACCTGGATGCCCCCTTCCCAACTGGTCTCCTGGACTTCCACCTTTTTCCCCAAGCCCTGATGATATATTCCCCCCCTCCTGATCCGTGGGACCGGTCTTTGTGGCAGACCTATGTCACTATCTGACCACCTGATTGTACCGTGGACTATGCTCTGGGCACCATGTCGGACGCTCTGCTGCGCCTTTGCTAGGTTCCAGCTCCCTGACACTCTGGCATATCCGCTCAGGGGCATACAGTGAATTTTATCCTGGACTACCTCTATAACTCATATTGTGGATGATATCAGGATGTCTGTACCGAAATGTTTTTGTTTTTATTTTTATGTATCTCATCTCCCTGGACTCTCCACCCTATGCAATATACACATCCCCTCTGATAGCTGCTGGTCGGGATGTACCCTGGCATATTTGCTCACACCTACACCGTCCCCCCCTCCTCCCTTTCCCCTTTCCCCCCCCCCCCCTCCTCCCTTCCCCTTTCCCCCCCCTCCTCCCTCCCTTTCCCCCCCCCCTCCTCCCTCCCTTCCCCCCCCCTCCTCCCTCCCTTCCCCCCCCCTCCTCCCTCCCTTTCCCCCCCCCTCCTCCCTCCCCTTCCCCCCCCCTCCTCCCTCCCTTTTCTCCCCTCCTCCCTCCCCCTTTTTTCCCCACACCTCCCTTCCTTTTGTTAGGCTCTCCTACCCCTTTCCCAATCCATATCCGCCTTTCTCTTCCTTTCCTTCCCTCCCCCCCTCTCCCCCCGCACATGTGCAATTTGACTTGTATATATTCTTGTGCCCTTCCCCGAGTGGGATTTGATGCTACTCTCTCTTTTATTCTTATGTTTTTTCCCAATGGCCTCTGGTTCCTCTTCTCCTTTCCCCTTTTTTATGCCTTCCCAGCTGCCCTTGCCCTCCCTCCCTTAGCCATTCTTCATTCTAAATCTCTCTCTCGTCTCTCTTGTCTTCATCTCTGGTGCTCGGACTTGTTCCTTTCTCTAGGGGCTCCCTCCTGGTCTGCCCTCGACTTACATTCTCTTCTGTCCCTACTTCTGGGTTACTATCTATACATATATTGTATAGGTCAATTTCTCTATTTTTGCATATGTAAGCAGGTTCTCCCCACTAGATGGAGCTGTTGCTCTTCTGATGCCTGGTTGGCTTCAAGTATACATTGTTCTATGTTCTCTTTGGTTAACTGGTTATATAATTGTTAGGGGGATGTTGCTTTGTATATATACTCTACCTCAGATGCTATCTGGTGAATGTGTTCGGCCATTGATTGCTTATCTGTCATGTGTCAGCAGACCCGTGCGTCCTTGTCTTATCTTGTCTGGTGTGTGGCTGTTGTATGTATATGCCCGTGCAATGCTCTACTATGGCGAGTCTTAGAGTGATGTCATGGAATGTTAGGGGTGTGCGTACACCGCGCAAGCGCGCCCTGATATTTGCACATATTAGAAGACACCGCCCTCATATAGTAACTCTTCAGGAGACCCATTTAACGCCTGATAGAGCCCACCTTTTGTCTAGGCCTTGGGTCCAATGGTCTCATCATTCCTTCCATTCGTCCTATTCTAGAAGGGTTTCAATATTGGTTAGTAGATTGGTGAGATGGGATCCGGTAACGGTCCGTAGAGATCCTCAGGGTCGTTACATCTTTGTACATGCATACTTGAACAATGTCCCGTATGTGTTTCTTTTCATCTATAATCCTCCCCCTGCCTCTATGGATATATTGCATAAGGCTGTCACTTTTGCTGCTGCATATCCCTCAGCACGGGTCCTCTCTATGGGCGATTTTAATATGGTGTTAGACCCCACACTGGACCGTCATAGCGCTAGAGGTACTGTCCTGGCTACTGGTGGGGATTCCCTTTCCTCATTTCTGGGGGAGGTGGGGTGGGTGGACATATACCGTGAAAGGTTCCCACATACTAGACAGTACTCATGTCACACTTTGGGACGTCATGCGCTGTCCAGAATCGACCTGGCGTGTGGTAACTCGTTGCTTATGTCTCAGGTCACCGCGATCTCCTACGAGCCGCGTGCTATATCTGACCATTCTCCCCTATTGCTTGATGTCTCCATGGTCGGTTCTGGCACATCGCGTAGATGGAAGATCCACCCCTTTTGGTTGGATCAGATTGGCCCTAATGATAGAATCCCTGATCAACTTCAGGTATTTCTTGAGGCTAATACCCCCGAGGGGTCCCCGGCACTGGTGTGGGAAACGTTGGAAGCCTATCTGAGGGGGTGCTTACGCTCTACTATTTCATTCATCAAGAGGTCTACAGTTAGGAGGGAGGAGGAATTGGCTCAGAGTTGTGCACAATTGGAAGCTCGTTATGTGGCGGACCCGTCGGAGGCTAATGAGATCTTGTGGCTACGGGAGGGGCGACAATATATGTTGCACCTCCACGAAAAGGCCAATAGGAAATTATTCTTCACCAAACAGTTTTATTTTGAGCACGGGAACCAATCTAGTAAGTTACTGGCTCATATAGTCAGACAAAACTCCTTTGTTGCTCCTATTCTTAAACTCCGGGCCTCGGATGGATCCGTCATGTTGGGTAATGATGAGCTGTTACAATGTTTCTCTACGTTTTATTCTACTTTATATACTTCACAGGTGCAGTATAGTGTTGCTGAGTTGGCTGCCTACCTGGACGGCATTGATTTTCCTAAATTATCGGCTGAAGATAGGGACTTTTTAGATGCTCCTCTCACTTTATTGGAGTTGCAAGAAGCTTTGGCAGACATGGCCAGGGGTAAGTCTCCGGGCCCTGACGGCCTCCCTTTGGAGGTTTACTTGAAGTACAGTGACGTACTCCTGCCTCCTCTGCTAGCTATGTATGACAGAGCCTTTATTGATGGGGTCCTGCCTGATTCCTTATATGAGGCGACGATTGTTGTCCTCCTAAAACCTGATAAAGACCCTATGGAGTGCGGTTCCTACAGGCCTATCTCCTTATTGAACCTTGATTATAAACTTCTAACTAAAGCCCTGGCCAATAGACTGAATCGGGTTGTATTATCGCTTGTGCATCATGATCAATCCGGTTTTATGCCAGGCAAATCCACTTCGGATAATATCCGTCGTGTCCAAACTGCCGTCCAGGTGGGTGGTGCTATGGGAGGGGACTGGGCCGTGGCGTCACTTGAGGCAGCTAAGGCCTTTGATTCGATTGAGTGGGGGTACCTCTTAGAAGTGCTTTGTAGGTTTGGCTTTGGTCACAATTTTAGGTCCTGGGTCTCCCTCCTCTACAGGTGTCCGCGGGCCCAGGTCCTTGTGAATGGTGTGTGTTCTCCTCTATTTCACCTAGGTCGTGGTACGCGTCAGGGGTGCCCCCTGTCCCCGCTTCTGTTTGCGGTGGCGGTGGAGCCCCTTGCTTTGCGTATACGTCAGGATCCTGGTTTCCGGGGCATGTCTGTGGGAGGTAGGGAGGACCGCATAGGCCTTTATGCCGATGACATGGTTCTCTTTGTGTCTGACCCCACTACAATGATCCCCTATGCGATCGACCTGATGGATCGTTTCGGATTTTTTTCGGGACTGTTCATTAATTGGTCCAAATCGGCGGTCATGCCTCTGTTGCCTAGAGCGTGGCCCCCGACGTTGGGTGGTCTCCCGGTTGTCACTACATTTAAATACTTGGGGGTGTATATCAATAGGGATCCCTTGCTGGATCTTGAGGTCAATGTTCTCTCCCTCCTGCCCTACATTAAATCTAAGTTTAGGATATGGGCCCAGCTTCCACTGTCTGTCTCTGGACGTATTAATCTTATCAAACTTATTGTTCTCCCCAAATGCTTGTATGCCCTAGAACATGCTTCTGTTCCTGTCCCTAAATCCTTTTTTGATTCTGTACACTCCCTTCTGTCCCCGTTTATTTGGGGACCTAGCAGACCTAAGATTAGTCTCACCACTCTCCAGCGTCCCAAGCTGGAGGCGGGTATGTCCCTTCCTGATTTTTACTTGTATTACCTGGCGGGGCAGTTGAGATATATTAGACATTGGGTTCTGGGAGACTCCATGCCTGACTCTGAACAATACCTGGATAGGTTCGTCCCCTCAGTGTCTCCCCGGATGCTCTTAGAAAGCCCTACTCTAGGGGGTCGTGCTTACCTACCTTCACATAAGCTGGCTGTAAAAGTGTGGCGGGCCGCTAAGTCAGTATATGGATATGCTGATATCCCGTCTGATACCCCTCTATGGCACAACCCCTTTCTCATCCATGTGGGTGAGACTCTAGACTCTGTTTTTTGGATGAATGCTGGTGTGCTCACTCTGGGCGATGTGTATAGGGATAATGTTTTGTGTTCCTTCGAGCAATTGCAATCAGAATATGATTTACCCCGACATTGCTTCTTTAAATACCTACAGCTCCGTCATGCATTGTCAACACAGTTCCCTGCTGGACGTGCACCCATATCGGCATTCCCTCTTATTGGTATTTTAAAATCGCAGGGTCCGAGGGGACTGGTGTCCATCCTATATACGCACCTCATTCAGGCCAAGAACTCCCGTTCCCGGTTGCCGGCTGTCCGACACTGGGAATCTCATATTCCCAATTTGACCAAAGATGATTGGGAGGAGATGCTTTCCTCACATATGGTGGTGTCTCCTTCTGCTAATAATAAACTGATTCAATTAAATATTATACATTATAGTTACATCACCCCCGTTCGTTTGCATAGAATGGGTCGTTCTGACTCGGACGCCTGTCATAGATGTGGTGCGGCTAAAGCTGATTTCTGGCATCTTATCTGGGCTTGCCCTGATATAAGATCCTTCTGGCAGGATGTCCTTGGTCTTCTTGCCACAATTATCCAACCTCCCCCGGGGTGTGACCCTCTGATTTGTTTATTTGGAGTTCTGGATGAGGAAGTGTGGCCACATTACGTGCGCACTTTATTGCGAGAATCCTTATTTTTTGCTAGGAAGTCGATTGCCCTCAAATGGATGGACCCCGGCCCGCCTTCCCTGTCTCAGTGGAAAGCTTTGGTTAATGCTATGATACCCTTCTCCCATCTTGTTTACAAGAATAGAAAATGCCCTGGTAAATTTCTTTCTGTGTGGGGTCCCTGGTGCTCCTCACCATTGACCCAATGTTCATACTCTGCATCCCCTGAAGGGACTTAAGGTCATGACTGTCCTTTCCTTTCTAGATGTGGTTGTATATACCCCTTTGATTTATGTATGTTAAGCTGTTGTGCTGGATGTGTGTACTCCCTCCCCTCTGTGGACGCATGGGTCTGCTTTAACCTTAGAAACATTATGCTTGGCACTCGTGACTAGATGTGGCGATATCTGCTGAATTCTACACTACGGCCTCTATTCAATATTATTTTGCCAATTTTATATTACATACCATCCCCCTTTTCTTTTCTTTTCCTTTTTTTCGTTCACCTTGTTCACCCTCTCTTTGTGTTAAGGTTTCTCAACTGGCTGTTCTTGGTTTTCCTCAGATTGTGCCCTCACTGCACTGATTACTGCCGGATCTTTATATGATATTATGTCGTTTACATTCTGCTTACTTGTACATGTTCTCAGTGCCTTTTTTTACTTGTGTACTCCGCTTTATACCATTTTGCTCTGTGAGGCGATTTGGCTGATGTTTGTTTAATCTTCAATAAAACGTATTTAAAAAAAAAAGAGTGTCCATCTCTGGTGTTAGACGCGGTCTTCCACTCGTCCCCTTCCCTGATGAGATTATATGCACCTCTTAAATCCAATTTGGTAAAGATGTTGGCGCCACGTAGGTGGTCAAAGAGTTCCGAGATAAGAGGCAGGGGATAGCGATTTTTTATAGTGATTTTATTAAGACCGTCGGATAGGACAATCCTTCAAGAAGTGTTCGGTACTGGCACAGTACAGGCATAGGTTCTCATTGCGGCAGCGTGTCCTCTCTTGAGGTGTCAGGCGAGACCGGTCTACTTGCATAGCCTCCACGGCGGAAGGCACAGGAACAGATTGCAGCGGACCAGAGAAGAGAGGAGCCGGGGAGAGAAACCGCCTCGTGCGAACAAAGTCCATATCCTGGCGGAGCTCCTGACGTCTCTCGGAAAAACGCATGTCAATGCGGGTGGCCAAATGAATAAGTTCATGCAGGTTAGCAGGGATTTCTCGTGCGGCCAGCACATCTTTGATGTTACTGGATAGGCCTTTTTTGAAGGTCGCGCAGAGGGCCTCGTTATTCCAGGACAATTCGGAGGCGATTGGATGGCGTACTCGCCTACTGAAGAATTACCCTGGACCAGGTTCAGCAGGGTAGTCTCGGCAGTAGAGGCTCGGGCTGGTTCCTCGAAGACACTTCGAATCTCCGCGAAGAAAGAGTGTACGGAAGCAGTGACAGGATCATTGCGGTCCCAGAGTGGTGTGGCCCATGACAGGGCTTTCCCAGACAGAAGACTGACCACGAAAGCCACCTTTGACCTTTCAGTTGGAAATTGGTCCGACATCATCTCCAAATGCAGGGAACATTGCGAGAGAAAACCACGGCAAAGTTTAGAGTCCCCATCAAACTTGTCCGGCAATGATAAACGGAGGCTGGATGCGGCCACTCGCTGCGGAGGAGGTGCAGGAGCTGGCAGAGGAGATGGTTGCTGAAGCTGTGGTAGAAGCTGCTGTAGCATCACAGTCAGTTGAGACAGCTGGTGGCCTTGTTGCGCTATCTGTTACGACTGCTGGGCGACCACCATGGTAAGGTCAGCGACAACTGGCAGCGGGACCTCAGCGGGATCCATGGCCGGATCTACTGTCAGGATTCGGGAGGCTGGAGGTGGATCCTCTGTGTCAGAGAGGGATTGGCGTGGACCGTGTCGGTGGACCAGTTCTAAGTTGCTACTGGTTTTCACCAGAGCCCGCCGCAAAACGGGATGGTCTTGCAGCGGCGGTAGCAACCAGGTCGTATCCACCGGCAACGGCTCAACCTCTCTGACTGCTGAGATAGGCGCGGTACAAGGGATTAGACAAGAGCAAGGTCGGACGTAGCAGAAGGTCAGGGCAGGCAGCAAGGATCGTAGTCAGGGGCAACGGCAAGAGGTATGAAACACTGGCTAGGGATACACAAGGAACGCTTTCACTGGCACAATGGCAACAAGATCCGGCAAGGAAGTGCAGGGGAAGTGAGGTAATATAGGGAAGTGCACAGGTGAACACACTAATTAAAAACCATGCGCCAATCAGTGGCGCACCGGCCCTTTAAATCGCAAAGAACCGGCGCGCGCGTGCCCTAGGGAGCGGGGCCACGCGCGCCGGGAGAGCACAGACGGGGAGCGAGTCTGGTAAGGGGGTCGGGATGCGCACCGCGAGCGGGCGCGTCCCGCATCGCGAATCGCATGCCGGCTAGGGACATTATCGCAGCGCACCCGGTCAGCGGGTCTGACCGGGGCGCTGCGAACAGGAGAACGCGCTCCGGGGAGGAGCAGGGACCCGGAGCGCTCGGCGTAACAATACATACTACACCCAGACTATAGTGAGTACACCTTTAATATATAACTATAGAAAGCACACTCTAAATATACATACTACACCCAGACTATAGTGAGTACACCTTGAATATATAACTATAGAAAGTACACTCTAAATATACATACTACACCCAGACTGTAGTGAGTATACCTTGAATATATAACTATAGAAAGTACTCACTAACTATACATACTACACCTAGACTATAGTGAGTACACCCTGACTATATAAAGTACACTCTAACTATACATACTACACCCAGACTATAGTGAGTACACATTGACTATATAACTATAGAAAGTACACTCTAAATATACATACTACACGCAGACTATAGTGAGTACACCTTGACTATATAACTATAGAAAGTACACTCTAAATATACATACTACACCCAGACTATAGTGAGTACACCTTGACTATATAACTATAGAAAGGACACTCTAACTATACATACTACACCCAGAGTATAGTGAGTACACCGAGAATATATAACTATAAAAAGTACACTCATATACATACTACACCCAGACTATAGTGATTACACCTTGAATATATAACTATAGATAGTACACTCTAAATATACATACTACACCCAAACTATAGTGAGTACACCTTCAATATATAACTATAGAAAGTACATTCTAAATATACATACTACACCCAGACTATAGTGAGTACACCTTGAATATATAACTATAGAAAGTACATTCTAAATATACATACTACACCCAGACTATAGTGAGTACACCTTGAATATATAACTATAGAAAGTACACTCCAAATATACATACTACACCCAGACTATAGTGAGTACACCTTGAATATATAACTATAGAAAGTACACTCTAAATATACATACTACACCCAGACTATAGTGAGTACACCTTGAATATATAACTATAGAAAGTACACTCTAAATATACATACTACACCCAGACTATAGTGAGTACACCTTGAATATATAACTATAGAAAGTACACTCCAAATATACATACTACACCCAGACTATAGTGAGTGCACCTTGAATATATAACTATAGAAAGTACACTCTAAATATACATACTACACCCAGACTATAGTGAGTATACCTTGAATATATAACTATAGAAAGTACTCACTAACTATACATACTACACCCAGACTATAGTGAGTTCACCCTGACTATATAAAGTACACTCTAACTATACATACTACACCCAGACTATAGTGAGTACACATTGGCTATATAATTATAGAAAGTACACTCTAAATATACATACTACACCCAGACTATAGTGAGTACACCTTGGCTATATAACTATAGAAAGTACACTCTAAATATACATACTACACCTAGACTGTAGTGAGTACACCTTGACTATATAACTATAGAAAGTAGACTCTAACTATACATACTACACCAATAGTAGAGTGAGTACACCTTGAATATATAACTATAGAAAGTACACTCATATACATACTACACCCAGACTATAGTGAGTATACCTTGACTATATAACTATAGAAAGTACACTCTAAATATACATACTACACCCAGACTATAGTGAGTACACCCTGACTATATAAAGTACTCTCTAATTATAAATAGTAAACTTAGACTGTAGTGAGTACACTCTGACTATAGAAAGTACACCAGGACTATCGTGAATACAAGTAGACTACAGAGATTACACCTAGGCTATAGAGAATTTAGCCTGCACATAGATAGTACACCCCATCTATAGGCAGTACAAAGATTTGATGAGGGACATAGGTAACAATATTGATATTGGAAGCCCTTTGACTGCACTGTTAAATATGGAAGCACTTTGCTGGCATTCTCCTCTAAGAACCCTCACACCTTATCTCATAACCTCCCACAAATTCTCTGCCACTTGGTTTATATCCCCTGCCACCTACTCCCCTCACAAAGACTCTGCTACCTCTGCCACTAAGTCAGACTGCTCTCATTACACAAAGTCTCTGCCACTTGGTTTCAATCCCCTGCCACCTACTCCTCTTACAAAGTCTCTGCCACCTCTGCCTATGAATCAGACTGCTTTAATATTATTAGTGCAGGCAAGGTCCATTTTATTAGTGAAGGCATTGTTCCCTCACTATCAATATTGAGCCCCATTATAATAATGTATAATAATAATCCATGATAATGCAGGAAAGAGTGCCCCATTTTAATAGAGCAGACAGAGGATCCCTTTCATCATAGCACCATAAGATTGCCCCAGAATGATCGGAATTATGAATAGTGCCAGAAGAGTGCTTTCACTATTATTATTTCCAACATTGTATCAGCTACAAAAAAAGTAGTCTTCTTGTGGAGAGACTACTCTAGAGGTCTGAAAACTCTTATTAATAGTGCCATCATTACTTGTTCAGGCAGGGTGTTTCAATTATAAATAATGTGGCAAAGTGCTCCAATTTTAAATATTTCTAAACAATTGAACCAATGAAAGTGTAGGCCACAAAAAATATAATGCCTTGTGCACAGACCACGGTTGACTGTTGTTTTATTTAGCATTTCAAATGTTATTGCTGCCCATTCAAACAGCACAAATTTAGCCTTCAGACAAATAAAAAACAATATGAACCACTGCTATATAGTATACATCCAGTTGATATATGGAACAACCAAAATATATAAATGGTACAAGTAGACTGTCCAGAGATCAGAGATATAGTGAGTGCATGCATACTATAAAGAGTGCACTCCAACTATACATGTAGAGAAATCAGGCACACTCTAGAAAGTACACACAGGCTGTAGACTATGGATAGTTACTCTAAGGTTACGTTCACACACGTGGATTTTCGCAGCGTATTTAGCTGCAGATCCGCTGGTGAAGGCCTGCTCTATGCTGGCTTTACATGTGCCTGTTGGTAGCGGCAATACGCCGCTATCAGCAGACAGTGCAGCGATGTGCGCGGCGTACACATCGCGGCCGCTCTCCCTGCTCTGAGCTAGGCAGAGAGCTCCCGCAATGTGCGAGTATACTGCTACTCGCACATCGCAGTGTGTCTGCTGGTAGCGGCGTATTGCCGCTACCAACAGGCACATGTAAAGCCAGCATAGAGCGGGCCCCCACCAGCGGATTTGCAGCGTAAAATATGCTGTAAATCCGCGCGTGTGAACGTACCCTTACTATAGAAAATACAGGAAGACAATAGAGGATACATCCCAATTAAAAAAATCTTCAGGTAGACTATAGAAAGGATACCCTAACCATAGAGACAATGGGTAGACCATAGAAAGTACAAATAGACAACAGTGTAAAATAAATATCCTTTTATTCTGTGTCTTGTAGCTCCGCATGTTTGACCTGAATGGAGATGGGAAGCTCTGCTTGTCTGAGATGTCCAGGTAACAGGATTACATGTGACTAGTTATAATGCTTCATCCTAACAGATGACCTCTAGAGATGATCGTTATTACAATGATAATTATTACATCATAACGTAATAGTCTGGGCCTGTGTATGGAGGATGCTCCACCACCTCCTTATAAAGGGTTGGCACTTATAATAGTAACATTGACATGCACTGATCAGAATACTCTGTATTACAGGCTGCTCCCTGTGCAGGAAAACTTCTTACTTAAATTCCAGGTATGGCATATCTTCTCATGTTCCGTTGCTGGCCCCTTGTGTTTACTGTACAGTCCGGGGAACACTCTCATTAATACAGTCCTGCATTATTGTCCTGCAGGGGATGCCACATATAAAATCCATATGATTCCTGGGAGAGTTGTCATGGTAGCCCTTAGCGCTCAATTACACTACGTATTTTCCGGAATTCCGGAAAATACAGTGCATTGTTCTTAATGGAATTTTACTGCACCATTCACACTCTGAAATTCCAGACCCAGACTCTATTGGTGGAATCTGTTTGGAAATGCATTGTCGTCTATTGAGGTAGTGCATTTCCGAACAGTCCTAGCACCAGCTTGTTTTGCCAGTGCCGGCTCCAGACGCATATTTCAGGCGTGAATTCCGTAGTGTGAATAAGCCCTTACTGTTATCACCCTACCGTTCCAGATGCAGTGCACATGTCTGTGCATAGTAATGGCCATGCAGCTTCTGAAAGGCAATATTTACTTCTCTGTGGGCTTCAGACTACACCAACAGCTTCTGAACTTTTCCTGTAGGGGGCAATGGGTCTGTGGCCTGAAGCCTGCAGATGTAGACAAAATAGGGATTATTACCTGGACTAAACTATTGTCCTGTTTTATCCAGGGTATGAAGCTCAGCTGCGAGGAATTTAACTCAGTTTTCAACTTCTATGACAAGGTAATGACGTAACAGTACATTGGGACAGAGCCTGCTGAAATTTGATCACTGACCCATAGCTCTTTTTTTAGGATCGTAACGGATACATTGATGAACACGAGTTGGATGCTTTACTGAAGGATTTCTTTGATAAAAACAAAAAGGTGAGTTACTGAGAGGATAATGGAGTGATCATGACACAATGACACAACAAGTGAGACTGACTGGTGTGGTGTAAAGAAAGCCGGAAAGGCAGGGATGTGACCAGGCCAAGAATTCTACAATGAGATGACAGAACAATGAGGGATAATAGAACTATAAGAACCTCTGCCGAATACCTCAACTACTGCCTGACACCTTGACACAATTTAACACCTGCACGATACCACAGTAGCTTTCTAACCCTGCTTGACACCTTAACCACTGCCTGAGGGTTTATCCTTATCAATGCCTGACACTTCAACAACTGCATAACACCTTGTTCAGTTGATCAGTGGTTGTCATTACCTGTATGTGTCTCAGGCCTCTGTATGTGTGATAAGTGACCTCTCCTTAGGTGATAAATATTGTCATGAGGGACCCATGTGGAGGTAAGGCAGCAGCTCAAAGCTAGCTGGAGGAGAAGTGAGGGACAAGCTCAGGGCAGATGTACAAAGCCCTACACACCAGTAGATTTTTTGATTGAATATAACTTTATTTCAATCAGCCGTCACACCCCCTCCCATAGACTTGCATTGAGGGGGTGGGGCTTGACGTCACATGGGGGCGGAGTTGTGACATCACGATCTTCCGTTCCCGTGGTCGGGAGCCAGAACCTCCAGCGCTGCCGGAAGCAGATACAGGTGGGTGCTGCATGCTATATTGCGGGGTTCCCCAGCGGTGGGACCCCCGCGATCAGACATCTTATCCCCTATCCTTTGGATAGGGGATAAGATGTCTAGGGGTGGAGTACCCCTTTAACAATGTGGTCGCCCAGTACGGGAGTTGTTATACCATACCCTTGCTGCCCTTTCAGGCAGCCTCCCTGCAGTGTCCCCTGTCCCCCACCTGCATCTGTTCTACTGTAATTGTATATTATGCCCTATGTTATGTATATAAGAATGTTGTATCTTTAAGAAAGGTTAACATGTGATCACCAGTTGTCATGTGAGTGGTCATGTGATTGTTACCCAGGAGGCATCAGTGACCAGGTGACTTAAGGGTGACCATTGGGACCCCACGAGAGTCTCCCTCTTAAAAGCCCTGGGAGGAGTCTCTTCCCTCTCTTAGTTCCTGAGTCTTTGCTGAGGTGCAGTCGAGCCTAAGAGTGTGTCTGGAGTCATAGGAGGCCTCAAGTCAAGTCTGCAGCCACAAGCTACAAAACTACAATTAAGCAGTCTTGTCAGTCATCAGTTATCATTTGGCAAGTCAACGTGGCCTGCATGAAATTGACCTCATCTACTGCAAGTCCCAGCAAGCCCTTAAGGTCTCTGAAGTCACTGGTCACCTCCGTGGGCACAATCTGAACTGTGTTCAGTATTGTCAGAAAATCGCATGCCGATGCTAATAAATGTTGCGCCAGAAAGTGTATGGGACTTTTTCAGTGGAAAGTGTTTTACCCGAGGCGCTTGTGAAAGAAAGAGGTGAAGAAAAGACTGGTGTCCGCCATTGTGAAACTTTTAAGTACTGTGTTTACCATGTGCAAGATCAGATCAGAAGCTATGTTATGTTGTCAAGTATTGCCTGTACCTGCAAATGTTAAAGGATGTGCCGGAGAAACACATGAAAATGTCCCGTGCTGGTCAGCGTCCTGCCCCTGAGCGTGGAAACCATGTTGCTGTATCGATGCCGAAGTGGAACTATAAAGATCCGCCCCTTGTTATCGGGGAGCGGAAGTTAGCGCTGCGCCGCTGACGAACTTCCGGACGGTGGCCATTTTCCCGAAGCCCTGCATAAAAGGAGCAGCACTGCCGGGTCCTCCCAGTTTGCCGGAAGTCAGCAAGTGGAGCAACATGGCGGGAACGGAAAGCAAGCATACAGAGAGTCCCAAGATGGCGCCGGAGGCGTGGAAAGTCGCCGCGGCACACATGTTGCAAGAGTTAGCTGACCGTCTCCAGAAGGGGCCGAAGAGGCCTGCTACCAACACCCGCTGCCCGAGGATGATGGAGACTGGCCAGCAACCCCGGCGTAGGGCACGCCGGCATCTTCCTGCTGATCACCACCGGTCCCCACCTTTATCAAAGTGGTTGTTTGGCGATGAGCCTGGACTAATACAATATATGAGGAAGCACCTTCTTCCCCTGCCAGGGAAGTCCCATCCCCCAGTCCCACCAGCCTAGTCCGAGAGGGCCAGAAGAGAAGCTCAGGTAGCCGAGATTGTAGAGGGGCTGAGGGCACAGAGAATGGAAAAATATGGGCCGAAGCTGCTACCATATGAGGTGCGACAAGTGCAGCAGCAGGATACAAAAGCATTCGAGGCCCTGTACATTAGGAAGCTAGAACGTCCCCGAGAGGGAGAGCCACCCCTGAAATGTCGCAGAGCCACGGTCATAAAATCTGACAAAGTGTGGGGGTCAATCGTCGGGCAGTGCAGAGAGACTATCTACCCCATCATTGCATTCTCTAGAGAGCAGGGAGATCGTGAAGTATACTCCTGTACAGAGCATGCGAGGAGAGTGGGCGGCAGCGGTGACCCGTCCGAAGAACCCCACGCAGATTCCTTTTGCATATTTTCCCTCTGATGATTGGGACACAGATCCGTTCAGATTACTACCTCCTCAACTCAGGAAGTTGCATCCAGAGGAAGAAATCTACATGCCCAAAGCGCCTGTTGGGGCATCAAAATACCGTCCTAAGTCATCTGTGAATGTGCCCAGGCCTACTCCTGTGGTCGAGGAGGTTTTGCCTAACCAGAGGGCACCAACTGAAGTGCCTCGGCCTGCTCCCGCAGAGGAGGTTTGGCCGGCCCAACAGGCATTAACTGCTGATCCCTCAGTGGCGCAAGCCGCTGCAGTACAAATGGTGGTCCCCATCAGCCCCACCATTACAGAGTCCACTTTGTCACGGGTGAACTGGAACACCCCAGTGAGTCAAATGGAGGGGGCACAGTCCCGCGGACCCCGCTACATGTCCCAGCCTCGGAAGCAGTCCGACCGGCGAGGCTGGGATGGCAAGTTTCCAGGTTTAAGAATCTGCTTTGCTATGTGTCACTAACATTACTTTGTGGAGCACTTTTTTTGTCTACAGGTTATGCAACGTTTAAGAAGGAGTGCCTGACGAACTTGTCAAGAAGTTTATTTGTAACCATTTACGTAAGTGTATGTTCCCGGCGTTTAGCTGTGATTCTTTACTAAGAACTCTAAAGTGTACCAGTACTGTGGAGCGGTACTAAAAAAAATAAAAAAATAAAGTATATACTGTCTGAGTAATATATTTTTGCTCATATCTTCGTACATCGTGAGTATTCATGTTAGTGTACTATGTTTATGGTGTGCTGTAATAAAATGTATATAATATGTTTGTACAAAAATGTTCACGTGTACGGTGTCTTTTATATATGGCGATTTATATAGGATGTATCCTGACCTGGTTGGGAGAAGCGTAGCCATTGCCTCACCACCATGACAATTACCCACCAGATATAGGGAATAAAAATACCTTTATAAAATTGTCAGTATCACACATAGTCCAATTTATTTAGTCAGTCTATATAATGTGTATATAACCTAGTCAAAATGCTTAGTTAGGACTGTATCTAACACGTACATTCTCAGTCCATATTGTCGAAGTGTTTATGTATGTAACATTTTTTCCTGTCCCGGTGTACAGGGTGCTCTCCTGGCGAGAGGGTTCCCCTGCAACTTAAGTAAAGGAGGTAGAGTGACATAAATGCTGTATATAGAGGTAACAAGGATATGTTGTATAAAGTACGTATGGAGTTCTGGGGAGAAGTTTTTAGTACCGAGGGGCCCCAGCAGCTAAGGCATTGGGTAGATAGCCTCTGGCAGCCAAATCCGCAAATAATGTGTTTCAGTGTCTAGAGTGTAATGAACCCCATGTGTTACCGGTTTATTTCCCAAGGGAGCATGTATGGACATTTTCACCAAAGTGCTACATGGACTCGTCCCCTGTTGTTAACTATACAGACCTGTGAAGGACATTCAGCAATAATGCCCCAGGAACTGTCAGTCTAGGCCCTAGTGGCCACTTCCAATCATCTGCCCTCCAGTACTGGGACGGCTGTGTTTAAGAGGGGGGAGTTGTTACCCAGTACCCTTGTTGATTTGTCAGGCAACCTCCCTGCAGTGTCCCCTGGGCCCCTCCTGCATCTGTTCTACAGTAATTGTATATTATCCCCTATGTTATGTATATAAGAATGTTGTATCTTTAAGAAAGGTTAACATGTGATCACCAGTAGTCATGTGATTGTTACCCAGGAGGTATCAGTGACCAGGTGACTTAAGGGTGACCAATGGGACCCAACCAGAGTGTCCCCCTTAAAAGCCATGGGAGGAGTCTCTTCTCTCTCTTAGTTCCTGAGTCTTTGCTGAGGTGCAGTCGAGCCTAAGAGTGTGTCTGGAGTCATAGGAGGCCTCAGGTCAAGTCTGCAGCCACAAGTTACAAAGCTACAAGTAAGCCACAGTCACAGTCTTGTCAGTCATCAGTCACAAGTCAAGTCAGTCACAGTCATCATTTGTCAAGTCAACGTGGCCTGCATTAAATTGACCTCATCTACTACAAGTCCCAGCAAACCCTTAAGGTCTCTGAAGTCACTGGTCACCTCCGTGGGCCTGGCTGAACTGTATAGACTTTTCCACCTGTCTAACCTCAGTAAAGCTACCATTGTCCGTAACTTGGCATCGGAGTCATTATTGCCCCCATGCCTAGCCCAGGATCCAGCGGTATACCTTCAGGTGGTATTGAGGATAAACCACGCCCTGGCGTCACAAATACAAGGGGATAATGCCATCTGCCCTAGGGTAATTCCTTCTGACCTGCATCACACCCCATACCACAACAAGTTTTAGTTTGCATTACCTTTGTAACTTGTTGCTTCTAGGCCCCATTGCAAAATGGACAACAGTGACCCATGTGTCATTTATAATACCAGTCTTTTGTGGAGTAGATGTGCCTTGTGGCCCCCTGATGCAACTGCTACCTCTGAACCCCCTATAATTATGCCCCTGGTTTGCAGCTCTCGCACTAAATACTGTTGAAAATGGCATAAAGGCTTGATGCAGCACCCTTCCACCCATTACTTCTTTAGAGTTTGAAGAACCCCCTCAATGACACGCTACCATGATTCTGTTTTCTTATTGCAGGAAGTGAATATTCAGAGCCTGACCGGGTATCGTCAAAGCATTATGTCTCTGTGTGATGGTGGACGCCTCTATCGCAAGGAGCTAGAGATTGTACTCTGCAATGACTCGACCCCTATGAAGTAACTGGGGGTCCCACTGCTCACAATCACTGCACTGCGCTCCTGTATCTTGCCCCACCCCCCACCAATGAAAGACAGGGGAGAGACAACTGGATGTGAAAGACATTATGGCACAGAGAAACTGATTCTGTCAGAGGGTCGTATAGAAGAGACAGCAGAGTGAGGGCCGTACTGTTTATACTTCCTATAGTAGTCAGTGGCTGCAACCAAGGGTGATGATCAGGCAGAGACCTCACCTACCCCTGCACTGGGGCCCTTTCTCTGGCACCCTCTGGTTTCTAGTCACAGGCTGTTTCTCTACATAGTTCCCCTCCAAATGTCCTATTCCTGGGTCTCCCCCCTGGCTGCTCTCACCTAGATACCCACCATCCTGGGTTTAGGGGGCTTGCCTCCTTATCTGGGTTTTCTGCAGAGTGGATCCTGGATTTTGATTTCTTTCTGGGTTTTGCTTGTTTTACCTGTCTTACCAAAGAATGAATAAAATGGCAGATCCTGAGTGTGGAGTCTGAGTCTGTGGGGACTTGCACTGAACTAGAGAATGGGACCAGGATGGGGTGGCTGAATACAGAAGATACAGAGAGGGTGTCCTATTACATGGGCTATGGAACACCTGAGGGAGGAACTCTATAAATGTGGTACAGACAACATACAGTGGTCCCTCAAGTTACAATATTAATTGGTTCCAGGACGACCATTGTATGTTGAGGCCATAACTCTATGGAAACCTGGTAATTGGTTCTGAAGCCACCAAAATATCATTATGTCACGAGGATTAAAGAAAAATAAGTAGATAACTAATACAGATAAAGCAAGTCCTTACATATAAAAGTAGGCAACATCTGCTGGGAGCTGTAAATCACTGTCTCTGTAGAGGACAGGAGCTTCTTAAGGGGCCTGTACACTAAATGTCCTAAAACGTAAAATGGAGCCGTCCTTACCTGGTGTCCAAATGAGCAGCTAACCACGGCACAGGTAAACAGCTAATCGTGGCACAGGTAAAGAGTAGTACAGAACATATAGTACCTCCCTGCACTGTACTGCGCTACCAGACAGCCAGTCAGTGCATGCACTTAAAGGGGTATTCCAGGCCAAAACTTTTTTTTATATATCAACTGGCTCCGGAAAGTTAAACAGATTTGTAAATTACTTCTATTAAAAAATATTAATCCTTCCAATAGTTATTAGCTTCTGAAGTTGAGTTGCAGTTTTCTGTCTAACTGCTTTCTGATGACTCACGTCCCGGGAGCTGTCCAGCTCCTATGGGGATATTCTCCCATCATGCACAGCTCCTGGGACGTGACATTATCATTGAGCAGTTAGACAGAAAACTTCAGAAGCTAATAACTATTGGAAGGATTAAGATTTTTAAATAGAAGTAATTTACAAATCTGTTTAACTTTCCGGAGCCAGTTGATATTTAAAAAAAAGGTTTTTGCCTGGAATACCCCTTTAAGTAATACAGGTGTTTTACCAGTAAAATGCCTATTCTGATTGGTCAGTAGTTCTAGCCATTGACACGTTTCACAGATCTGGACCGTCTGTAGCATTGTATGCTGAGTATAATTTCAAGTTACAATGATCCTGAAAAGGACCAATAGTTGCAACTATTGAATGTTGAGGCCATTGTAAGTTGAGGGATCACTGTATGAAATCATCACATGCATACACAGTCATGAGGAACCTGAGACCTATAGGTTCAATGTGATATGAGAATGGAGACTGCAACCTGGCCATCTTCGGGAATCGCCAATGTGACACATAAAGCATACCTATTGTTTCATAAGATTTCGATAAACCTGCATGGTTTTGTAAGATTGACTCTTCAGAGTGCTGACAAGGTGATTTTAGTGCTTCCCCTGTTTTTTGAGCTTCTCAGAGTCTCCTCCATGATGCAAAGGTATTCACTTAGGCCAGTTTCACAATATGGAATTTCTGAGTGGAATTCCATTTTGAAATTCCGATCAGAAATTCTGATGCAGTAATGGGACTCTGCTGCACAGTGCACACTGCAGAGTTTTTGAGGTGGACTTTCCATCCAGAAAATCCCCTTTAAAAAATTGAGTCTATGGGGACGGCAATGTCTGCATGGTTCCGCACTCGGAATACAGAACCTACTCCTCTCTACTATTCCTTGACATGGTGCTGGTGAAAGTGCACTGAACAGGCTGCACCGTGCTTAGGGATGATTTACATATTACAGGGCTATAGATGGCATATGGAGGGAGAAAGGAAGAAGGGGTTACTGATGCACTGGTTTTGCAAGTGCTATGTGAGCAGACATTAAAAAGAAACAGCAACAACAGGGCAAGGAAGGGGTTACACTCAGCACTGAGCTGCTGCTGAAGACAAGCCTGCAGACTACAGGGAATGGGAGATTAGAAACAGCAGGCAGCATTGTGTACATTCGGCAGCAAAACAGCATATATGTGTTACACTAGTCACTGAAACTGCTGCAGAGATGAAAGGGAAGCCTCAATTGGACAAGGCAGTTATTTTATTTTTTTCTTACTGCAACTGTTACCAATGACAGAATTAATCTAACAACAAGTAATGAACATCACATTGCAGGGACACCTAGTGGTCAAAAATTCAGAACCTGCTTTTCTGGGGTAAGAAACAATTTTGGTAAATTAAAAGGGTATTCTAAAGAAATGAAGATAATGCTGGTGCCTTTGGATGATCCTGTGTGAATGATGAACTAGAAAGGTACTGCGAATAGTCCATATATATATATATATATATATATATATATATATATATATATATACAGAACAAAGGCAGAAAACGAGAATTGCACACTGAATACAGGATGAGAGAAGTTGCACTGTGTGGGTTAGACATGTATGTAGTAAATGTATTAGCAGTGTACACCTGGGCACAGTGTGTATCTGTGGACAGGTGGCATTGTGTCACTGTGTCTGTGGATCAGTATGCAGCTGCTTTCCTGCAGGTGGCACTGTGTCTGGATTGGTACATAGTGCTTTCTCATTCTTCTCCAGCAGATGGCATTGTGTCAAGATGTCTGTACAGTGGTCCCTCAACATACGATGGTAATCCGTTCCAAACGGACCATCGTTTGTTGAAACCATCGCATGTTGAAGGATTCGTGCAATGTAAAGTACAGGACAGTATAAAGTACGGCTGTCCGGGCATGCTGGGTGTTGTAGTTTTGCAACATCTGGAGGTCCGCAGGTTGTAGACCACTGTTAGAGGAAGTTGTACTCACCTGTCCCCGCCGCTCCGGACCGTCACAGCTCATCACCGCTGCCCGGGATGTCGCCGTCCATTGCTGTCGCCGCGTCCCCGAGGTGTCCCCGACGCTCCGGCAAGGCCTCTACTTCCCCGGCATCAGCGCTCTCCGTCGCCGCCATCACGTCGCTACGCACGCTGCTCCTATTGGATGACGGGACGGCGTGCGCAGCGACGAGATGACGTCGATGGAGAGCGCCAACGATGCAGGGGATCCCGAAGAGGACGTGCCGGAGCCCCGAGGACAGGAAAGTGATCGTCACCGGAGCTCACGGGGCACCGTAAATGGCTATCCGGCGGCAGCTGAAGCAGTCAGCGCTACCGGATAGCCGTTTATGTGATGGCCCCGACATAAAAAAGCATTGTATGTTGATGCTGCCTTCAACATGCGATGGCCTCTGAGAGGCCATCGCATGTTGAAATTATCGTATGTCGGGGCCATCGTAGGTCGAGGGGTCACTGTAGATGAGTGCACAGCTCTCATATCAATGAGTACACCCTTCACATTTTTGTAAATATTTTATTATATCTTTTCAACATTGAAGTAACGAAGTAGTGAGTGCAGAACAGTGTTTAATGTTACTGTCTCCTCAAAATAACTCAACTCACAGCCATTAACTCCTTAACGACGCAGGACATATATTTACGTCCTGTGCCAGCTCCCGCGATATAACGCGGGGTCATGCGGTGACCCCGCATCATATTGGGTCGTCCCAGCGGCTATCAACGGCCGGGACCCGCGGCTAATACCGGACATCATCGATTGCGGTGATGCTTGGTATTAACCTTTCAGACGCGGCGATCAGAGTTGATCGCCGTGTCTAAAGTGAAAGTAAAACCTTCCCAGCAGCTCATTTGGGCTGATCTGGACCACCACAATGAAACCGCGGTGACCCGATCAGCTGTATGGACACGAGGAGGGTCCCTACCCGCCTCCTCGCTATTTGATCGTCAATTCACTGCTCCATGCCTGAGATCCAGGTAGGAGCAGTGGAGCACCGATACCACTGAACAATGGAACGCTCTAAAAAGCCCTTTCCTATTAAAAGTTTGAATCAGCCCCCTTTTCCCATAAAAAAAAAAAAAAAAACTATGTAAATAAAAATAAACATGTGGCATCACCGCATATGTAAATTTCTGAACTATAAAAATATATTGTTAATTAAACCACATGGTCAATTGGGTACACGTAAAAAAAATTCCAAAGTCCATAAAAAAATCTATAAAAAGCGATCAAAAAGTCCAATCAAAACAAAAATGGTACAAATAAAAACTTCAGATCATGGTGCAAAAAAAATGAGCCCTCATACATCCCCATATGCAGAAAAATAAAAAAGTTATAGGGGTCAGAAGAGGACATTTTAAACGTATTCATTTTCGTTCATATAGTTATGATTTTTTCCAGAAGTAAGACAAAATCAAACCTATATAAGTAGGGTATCATGTGCAGTGGTCTCTAAACTGTAGCCCTCCAGATGTTGCAAAACTGCAAATCCCAGCATGCCCAAACAGCTGTCTCGGCATGCTGGGAGTTGTAATTGCGTACCTTCAGCTGTTGCATAACTGCCCTTTGGCAATCAGTACATGCTGGGAGTTGTAGTTTTGCAACAGCTGGAGGCAGACTGGTTGGAAAATACTTAGTTAGGTAACAGAACCTAACTGAAGGTTTTCCAACCAGTCTGCCTCCAGCTGTTGCAAAAGTACAACTCCCAGCATGCACGGTCTGTCAGTACATGTTGGGATTTGTAGTTTTGAAACAGCTGGAGGTTTGCCCCCCCAATGTGAATGTACAGGGTACATTCACACGGGCGGGTTTACAGTGAGTTTCCTGCTTCAAGTTTGAGCTGCGGCAAACTCACCATAAACCCCCGCCAGTACTAATGTACCCATAAAACACTACAATACACTAACACATAATAAAGGGTAAAACACTACATACACTGGGGATCAAAAGTTTGGGCACCCCAGGTAAAAATTTGTATTAATGTGCATAAAGAAGCCAAGGAAAGATGGAAAAATCTCCAAAAAGCATCAAATTACAGATGTGACATTCTAATAATATGTAAACAAAAGTTAGATTTTATTTCCATCATTTACACTTTCAAAATAACAGAAAACAAAAAAATGGCGTCTGCAAAAGTTTGGGCACCCTGCAGAATTTATAGCATGCACTGCCCCCTTTGCAAAGCTGAGACCTGCCAGTGTCATGGATTGTTCTCAATCATCATCTTGGAAGACCAGGTGATGTCAATCTCAAAGGTTTTAAATGCCCAGACTCATCTGACATTGCCCCAACAATCAGCACCATGGGTTCTTCTAAGCAGTTGTCTAGAAATCTTAAAATGAAAATAGTTGACCCTCACAAAGCTGGAGAAGGCTATAAGAAGATAGCAAAATGTTTTCAGATGTCAATATCCTCTGTTCGGAATATAATTAAGAAATGGCAGTCATCAGTAACAGAGGAAGTTAAAGCAAGATCTGGAAGACCAAGAAAAATATCAGCTCGCAGGATTGTGAGAAAAACAATTCAAAACCCACGTTTGACTGCACAATCCCTCCAGAAAGATCTTTCAAACACTGGACTTGTGGTACACTATTCAACTATAAAGAGATACTTGTACAAATATGGTCTTCATGGAAGAGTCATCAGAAGAAAACCTCTTCTACGTCTTCACCACATAAATCAGCGTTTGAACTTTGCAAATGAACATATAGACAAGCCTGATGCAGTTTGGAAACAAGTTCTGTGGACCGATGAGGTTAAAATTTAACTTTTTGGCCGGAATGAACAAAGGTACGTTTGGAGAAGAAGGGGAACAGAATTTAATGAAAAGACCCTCTGTCCAACTATTAAGCATGGGGGTGGATCAATCATGCTTTGGGGTTGTATTGCAGCCAGTGGCACAGGGAACATCTCACTAGTAGAAGGAAAATGGATTCAATAACATTTCAGCAAATTTGAAATTGCTAACTTGATGCCATCTGTGAAAAAGCTGAAGGTAAAGAGAGGATGGTTTCTACAAATGGATAATGATCCTAAACACACCTCGAAATCCACGGGGGATTACATCAAGAGGCGTAAACTGAAGGTTTTGCCATGGCCTTCACAATCTCCTGACCTCAACATAATTGAAAATCTATGGATAGACCTTAAAAGAGCAGTGCATGACAGACAGCCCAGAAATCTCAAAGAACTGGAAGACTTTTGTAAGGAAGAATGGGCAAAGATACCTCAAACAGGAATTGAAAGACTCTTGGCTGGCTACAAAAAGTGTTTACAAGCTGTGATACTTGCCAAAGGGGGCAGTACAAGATATTAACTCTGCAGGGTGCCCAAACTTTTGCAGACACCATTTTTTTGTTTCCTGTTATTTTGAATGTGTAAATGATGGAAATAAAATCTAACTTTTGTTGACATCATATAAGAATGTCTAATCTGTAATTTGATGCCTTTTGGAGATTTTTCCATCTTTCCTTGGCTTCTTTATGCACATTAATACAAATTTTTACCTAGGGTGCCCAAACTTTTGATCCCCACTGTATACACCCCCTTACACTGCCCCCCCCCCCCAATAAAAATGAAAGACTCCTAGCATTTCCCAACAGCTACTGACTGTCCAGGCATGCTGGGAGTTTAGCAACAGCTGGAGGCACCCTGTTTGGGAATCACTGGCGTAGAATACCCCTATGTCCACCCCTATGCAATCCCTAATTTAGTCCTCAAATGCGCATGGCGCTCACTCACTTCGGAGCCCTGTCTTATTTCAAGGAAACAGTTTACGGCCACATATGGGGTATTTCTGTACTCGGGAGAAATTGCACTACAAATTTTGGAAAAGGAAAAGTTGGGGGATACACCAGCCTGTTAGTAAAAAAATAAAAAATAAATTATGCTAACATGCTAGTGTTGCCCCATACTTTTTTTTCCCACAAGCGGTAAAAAGAAAAATAGACCCCGAAAATTAGTAACGCAATTTCTCCTGAGTACAGAAATACCCCATATGTGGGCGTAAAATACTCTGCGGATGCACAACAAGGCTCAGGAGTGAGAGCGCCCTATGTACATTTGAAGCCTAAATTGGTGATTTGCACAGGGGTGGCTGATTTTACAGCGGTTCTGACATAAACGCAAAAAAAAATAAAAAATACTCACATGTGACCCCATTTTGGAAACTACACCCCTCACGGTAAGTAACAAGGGGTATAGTGAGCCTTAACACCCCACAGGTGTTTGAAGAATTTCCATTAAAGTTGGATGGGAAAATGAAAAAAATATATATTTTTTTCCCCTAAAATGCTGGTGTTACTCAAAATTTTTCATTTTCACAAGAGATTAAAGGAGAAAAGCCCCCCAAAATTGGTAACCCCATTTCTTCTGAGTAAGAACATACCCCATATGTGGATATAAAGTGCTCTGCTGGCGAACTGCAATGCTCAGAAGAGAAAATCTGTCCGGAATTAAAGGCCATGTGTGTTTACAAAGCCCCTATAGTGTCAGAACAATGGACCCTCCCCCCCCACATGTGACCCCATTTTGGAAACTACACCCCTCATGTAATGTAATAAGGGGTACAGTGAGCATTTATGCCCCACAGGTGTCTGACAGATTTTTTTGAACAGTGGTCGGTGAAAAAGAAAAATTTAATTTTTCATTTGCACAGCCCACTGCTCCAAAGATCTGTCAAACGCCAGTCAGGTGTAAATACTCACTGCACCCCTTATTAAATTCTGTGAGGGGTGTAGTTTCCAAAATGGGGTCACATGTGGGGGGTCCACTGTTCTGGCACCACAGGGGGCTTTGTAAACGCACGCACGCATGGCCATTGACGTCCATTCCAAACAAATTCTCTCTCCAAAAGCTCAATGGCGCTCCTCCTCTTCTGAGCATTGTAGTGCGCCAGCAGAGCACTTGACGTCCACACATGGGGTATTTCCGTACTCAGAGGAAATGGGGTTACAAATTTTGTGGGTCATTTTCTCCTATTACCCCTTGTAAAAATGTAAAGTTTGGGGAAAAACCAGCATTTTTTTTTCATTTACACATCCAACTTTAACAAAAAGTTGTCAAACACCTGTGAGGTGTTAAGGCTCACTGTACCCCTTGTTACATTCCTTGGGGGGTGTAGTTTCCAAAATAATATGCCATGTGTTTTTTTATTGCTGTTCTGCCACCATAGGGGCTTCCTAAATGTGACATGCCCCCCAAAAACCATTTCAACAAAATTTGGTTTCCAAAAGCCAAATGTGACTCCTTCTCTTCTGAGCATTGTAGTTCGCCCACAGAGCATTTAACGTCCTAACATGGGGTATTTCCATACTTAGAAGAGATTGAGTTACAAATTTTGGGGGGCATTTTCTCCCATTACCCTTTGTACAAATGGTAAATTTGGGGGGGAAAACTGCACTTTAGTGAAAATTTATTTTTTTCATTTACACGTCCAAATTTAACGAAAAGTCGTCAAACACCTGTAGGGTGTTAAGGCTCACTGGACCCCTTGTTACGTGCCTTGAGGGATGTAGTTTCCAAAATGCTATGCCTTGTGGGTTTTTTCTGCTGTTCTGGCACCATGGGGGCTTCCTAAATGCGACATGCCCCCCAAAAACCATTTCAGCAAAATTCCCTCTACAAAATCCCGTCGTTGCTCCTTCCCTTCTGAGCCCTCTACTGCACCCGCTGAACATTTGACATAAACATATGAGGTATTTCCTTACTCAAGAGAAATTGGGTTCAAAATTTTGAGGGGCTTTTTCTCCTTTTACCCCTTGTAAAAATCAAAAACTGGGTCTACAAGAACATGCGGGTGTAAAAAATGAGGATTTTGAATTTTCTCCTTCACTTTGCTGCTATTCCTGTGAAACACCTAAAGGGTCAACACACTTCCTGAATGTAATTTTGAATACTTTGAGGGGTGCAGTTTTTATAATGGGTTTTGTGGGGTATTTCTAATATGAAGGCCCTTCAAATCCACTTCAAAACTGAACTGGTCCTTAAAAAATTCAGATTTTGAAAATATTGTGAAAGATTGGAAAATGTATGCTGAACTTTGAAGACCTCTGATGTCTTCCAAAAGTAAAAACATGTCAACTTTATGATGCTAACATAAAGTAGACATATTGTATATGTGAATCAATATATTATTTATTTGGAATGTCTATTTTCCTTACAAGCAGAGAGCTTCAAAGTTAGGAAAATGCTAAATTTTCAATTTTTTCATCAAATTTTAGAATTTTTCACCAAGAAATGATCCAAGCATTGAAAAAATTTACCACTACCATAAAGTAGAATATGTCACGAAAAAACTATCTCGGAATCAGAATGAAAAGTAAAAGCATCCCAGAGTTCTTAATGTCTAAAGTGACAGTGGTCAGATGTGCAAAAAACTCTCTGGTCCATAAGGTGAAAATGGGCTTGGTCCTTAAGGGGTTACAGTCTAAACATTGTGAAATAAAGTAAGTACAGTGGAAATGTAAATTAGGCCCAACATGTCAATATTTGGTGTGGCCATCATTTTTTTCCGGCACTGCATTAAGTCTCTTGTGCACAAGTTCACCAGAGCTTCACAGGTTGCCATTAGTCATCTTCCATTCCACCATGATGAGCTGGTGGATGGTAAAGACCATGCTCTCCCCCACATTCCGTTTGAAGATGCCACACAGATGCTCAGTAGGGTTGAGGTCTGGAGACATGCTTGGACAGTCCATCACTTTTATCCTTAGTTCCCCTCAGTAGCAGAAGTGTACTCTCAGCAGGAAGGCAGTGTTAGTCATAGTGGTGTGTTTGGGGTCATTATCATGTTGAAATACTGCCCTGCAGCCCAGTCTCTGAAGGGAGGGAATCATGCTCTGCTTCAGTATGTCACAGTACGTGTTGGCATTTAGCTTTCCCTCAATAAACTGCAGCTCTCCAGTGTCAGCAACACTCATACAGCCCCAGACCATGACACTCCTACCACCATGCTCAACTGTGGCTAGACACACTTGTACTCTTAACTTGGTTGCCGCCACACACACTTGACACCATCGGAACCAAATAAGTTTATCTTGGTGTCACTGGACTAGCGTTGCAACTAACGATTATTTGTAAAATCGTTGGACGATTGTAAAATTTGTTGGACGATTATTGGTTCAAGTATTCAAATAAAAAAATGCAAAATGACAAAAAAATTGTTTTTATTATTTTAAGTAAATAAATATTTACAGTAGACATTTTAAAACAAGTGGAGTCACAAAAAAGTGACACAAAAAAAAAGACTTCAACGGCCGTTCTTGATCGGAAGCAACGGCAGTGTGAAAGGGGCCTAACCTACAGATATTTTTTTTATATATGAATGTGAGTTTTACCGAAGTAGCTTTTTTTTTCCAACTGTAAGTTTTTATTGAAGAATTTTTCAGAAATATAAATCCAAAGAAAAGAAAGGAACATACAAATAACATCATAAAGGGCCAAGACCCAAAAACCACCAGCATGTAATGGAAAGGATAAGTGACAATAAGGAGGAATACCGCAGGCAAAAAACACCATATGCATGTGAATAAAGGCCTCCGATACCGGGGTGCTAATAAAACAAAGATAACCATAACATTAACTGCAAAGATAATTAAGGAAGCATAAGTATGCCTACCCACAAATACAAGCTGTGGGCCCAGAGGGTCACAAACACAGGGAGAGGGAGGGAGAGCAGGGAAGGGGGAATCAAAATTGGACCACAAGACAAAAATAGACCACAAGACAAACACAGAACAAGCCACAAGACACGAGAGGAGGTGAGAGGGGAAGAAAAAGAGAGAGGAAAAGAAAAAGAGAATGAGGCAGAGAAATCAAGGTGGCTGTTGATCAGAGAATCGGTCCCATGGTTCCCAAACAGACAGAAAAGAGGTATTAGAATTATTAAAAGAAGCAATGAGGAATTCCAAAGAGCAGATCTCACGTACACGGGCTAATAAGTCAGCTTCAGAGGGAGGAAGGGTCCTCTTCCAACACTTAGCTTCAAGAGTTTTAGCGGCAAAGGTTATATGCATGAAAGTTAAGTCAGAGGGTTCAGAGGGACCAAAACACCCAGGGCATCAGATATTAAACCCTGCACTATTTTCCAGTAGTCTATGAGGAGAGGACAGGATCAAAAAATATGAAACACTGTACCCAACCCCACCCCACAACGCCAGCATTGAGGAGGGATGTCAGGGTTCAATCTATTCAATAACTCTGGAGTGTGATACCAGTACATAATCAGTTTATACTGGGTTTCCTTATAAGCCATGCAAATGGAAGCTTTGGAAGCCCTCTCCCATATGACACGCCACTGTGGCAAGGTGATGGTAGTATTCAGAACATCCTCCCAGCGGCCCATGTAACGGTGCGACGGAGGGTCACCATTAGGGGGATGAAGAAGCATGGAATAAATATCGGAGAGAAGACCCCTCGCCTGAGGCCCACCACGGCATAACCTTTCAAAGCCGGTAGGTGGAGAGACCACAGCGGAGCCAATCGTGGAGGACATATAATGCCGCAATTGCAGGTAGTGAAAGCGCTCAGACGAGGGAAGCTCCCAACGAGCCATCAACTGATCAAAAGACAGGAGGGAATGAGAAATAAGGTCTACTACATCAGCCCAGAAGAAAAGTCCCCAAGAACCCCATGCCCGCACCATAACAGAAGACTGACCAGGGGGGAAGTCAGGATGATAGAGGAAGGACCGCAATAGAGAGGAGGGAGAAAACAACTTGAATTTAACTGAGCAGTATCCCCACACATACTTTGAGAAAGACATAGGGCCAAGCAGAGGAGAGGGCCAAGCAGAGGAGAGAGAGTAGATGCCGTGGGAGGACCAAAGAAAAGTATTAGCGTGGATAGGAGCCAGCCAAAGCTGGCTTTATAGAGGTTATGGAGAGAGCTTTATAGAGGTTAGGGAGAGAGAGCAAAGGACGGGAAAGCAAAAGAAGGACATCATCAGAAAATAAGCATATCTTAAAGTCCCTGTCATGTAAGGGAATGCCAGTAATGTTCGGGTCCCTCCGAATCATGGCGGCCAGAGGTTCAATGCACAAGGCGGATACCAGGGGGGACAACAGACATCCCTGATGGATCCCGTTATAGAGAGGAAAAGTAGGGGAGGGGGAGCATGCAGAAGTTTAAGAGAGGCAGTGGGAGAGGAGAAGAGACCCTGCAGTGCTGTCAAAAAGTTGCCTGTGATACCAAATTTCTGAAGAGTGGCAAAAAGAAACAGCCATCCTAACCTATCGAAGGCCTTCTCAGCGTCCAAGCTTAGAATCAACGCCTGTTCAGACCTCCGATTGGTCAAGTCAATAAGATCCGCTACCCTCCTGGTATTGTCACCTCCTTTGCAACAGGGGATAAACCCAACCTGATCCTTATGGATAAGATAAGGGAGAAAGGAGCAAAGTTTTAGGTCAGAATTAAAGAGGGCAATGGGCCTGTAACCAGAACAATCATGAGGATCCTTACCAGGTTTAGGTATCAGGGTGATCAATGAGTGCAAGAAGGACTGCGGGATCTCCTCACCCCCATGAAAGAATTAAAGAGCGGAAAAAGGTGAGGAATGAGTGTAGATTAGTAAGTCTTATAATACAGGTACATAAAGCCATCTGGGCCGGGAGAGCGACCAGCAGGAAGGGATTTGAGAACCTCCAGGAGTTCTTCCTCAGTAATAGGGGCATTGAGGACCTCACGATCGGGCCCCGACAAAGCAGGTAGAACGCATAGAGAGAGATAGGAATCTAGAGCAGCTGCCCTCTCCACCGGGTCAGACGGAAGCTGAGAGGGAAGAGAGTAAAGACTAGCATAGTAATCAGTAAACTGTCAAGGAATGTCAGCAGGGTGGTAGAGAAGAACACCAGAGGGGTCCTTCAAGGCAGAAGGGGAGCAACTGTAAGATCTCGTAGGCGCCTGGCTAACATAGTGTGTGCCTTGTTACCTTTAGCAAACATCAGCTGTTGCTCAACTCTATGGAGAGCCAAGTCACCCAACTGAGAACGAGCAGCAACCAAGCGCTTCCGGGTTGACAGAGAGGGGGAGGACAGTAAGAGGGCTTCTAAGCGGGTGATCTGAGCACGGAGTTCCCGGGAGCGCCACGCTTGAGTCGAGCACCCAGAGCAATACAATGCCCCCGTACGACCAACTTGCGAGCTTCCCAGAGGATGGCCTACGAAGACACCGATCCCCTATTGGTGGCAAAGTAGTCAGTCAGACATTTCTGAATCGACTCCCGGGAAGACAATGATTTTAGAAGAGAATCGTTAAGCCGCCAGTGACAGCTCCAGAGAGAAGAAGGAGAGGAAGAAAAAGAAAGGAGAATGGGACTGTGGTCAGACCAGGAGATCGTTTCAAGAGAAGCAGCTGAGAGCATGCGAACCATGGGGAGGTTACCAAAAAAGTAGTCTAGGAGTGTATGCAATTCATGGGGGTGAGAGTAAAAGCTAAAAGAGCGGTCCGTCGGGTGGTTTATCCACCATAAGTGGTATAATGAGGAGGCCCGAATAACCCATCGGAAAATGGAAGCTAAGCGCAATTGGGCAGGGGTAGGAGGGGCAGCAGAGAGAGATAGTAGCGGTCCATAGAAGGAGAAAATATAAGGTTAAAGTCCCCCCAAGCAGCCAGGCAGAGGAAGGGTATTTATGTACCTTAGCTATAACTCTCCGCAGGAAAGGGATTTGGGAAGTGTTAGGAGCGTAAATATTACATAGCAGAAGTGGGACCCCACCCAAGACCCCCTCCACCATCACATAACGCCCCAGTGGGTCTAATTGAGAAGAGGAAACTTGTAGCAGACAGGATCTAGAGACAAGAATAGCAACCCCCACCGTCTTCCTGTCAGAGGCAGCAGAATAGGCCTGTGGATAGAGATGTTGGAGGAATTGGAAGGATCCAGAACGGTCAAAGTGTGTCTCCTGAAGGAAGACTATATCAGCCCGTAGCTCAACCAACTCCCATTGCAACAAGCACCTCTTTGAGGGGGAGTTCAGGCCCTTGTCATTCAGGGAGACACACTTGACCATGGTGGATGGTAAGAAGAAGAATAAAGCAAATATAGAGACATACTCACACGAGATCCCAGGAGAGCCACAGCATTCCAAAGGAGAGACGACAAAGGAACCTGGAACCCGCAGAGGAGGAGCACAGAGAAACAACCTAGTGGAAAAAGAAGATAGAAAGAGAAAGGAAACAAGAGGAAACACAAAAACCCACAGACAGAAAGCAAACCAACAGGACAACACGAGACAAACAAAAAGCAAGACAAACCAAAAAAGTGAAACCATTGACCAAAAAGCCAATGCAGAGGCCAAGACCACCAGAGTGGACCAAGAGCCAAAACATGGGCAGCCCATTGCTATAGACTCGAGGGGAGAGATGGAAGGACACCACCAGAGAATGGCCACCAAAAGGGCCAACACCCCACCCCGAGGTCATAGCTAGAAAATACACAGTATAAGTAAATTACTGGTGTCCATAAATGCAGAATTACAAAAACATTAGAAATATGCAAAACAAGACAATGAGAACATGATGGGGAACTCCATTGGATTCAGAGAAAGGCCAGAAAATAATAAACGTCCCAAACCAGAACCATCATTAGGAAAATACATGGCCTTTGTCAGCCACTCAAGGGGAGCTCGGGTAGGGGCCCCAAGATCATGAGAAGGGAGTTTTTCTCTGGGCCCCAGGCCGACGGGACCATACAGGTTGCCACACTGGAGGCAGGGGTGGGGGAGGAGACACGAGGTCCCAATCCACCATTTGGGGTACCGGTAAGTCCAAGGTGGAGCAAAAGGCTGGGAGATCAGAGAAGGAGCGCAACACAAAAGAGCATCCATCCCTACGAACATGTAGGGCAAATGGGAAGTTCAACCTATAGGGCACTTGGTGAGAACGCAGGACCGCTAGAAGTGGTTGAAGCATCTGCCTTTTTTGAAGTGTCAGCCAGGACAGATCCTGAAATAGTTGAAGAGGGCCCCATCAAAATCAAAGATCCTCAGGGAGCGAGCTTTAGCCATGATGACCTCCTTGACCTGAAAATCATGCACACAGCAGATAACATCTCAGGGGGTGCCCGAAGCAGATTTAGGTCGGAGGGCCCAATGTGCTCTGTCCAGTTTGATCTTATGGGAAAAGGGCTCACCCAGGATAAGGTTGAAGATAGCTTCCAGAGTGACAAAAAAATCCTCCTCACGGGTAGCCTCCGGCAGCCCTCGCACACGAATATTATTACACCGTCCCCTGTTGTCCAGATCCTCCACGTGGGCATGGAGGTCACACAGAAAGTCCATTTGGGACGCAATTGTAGAATGGAGCTGAGCAATGTAAGCTCTGGTGGTATCATGAGCATCCTCCAGGCCCTCCACCTGGTCAGACACATGCTGAAGATCTTGGCGCATAGATGAATTTTCCGCCCGACTGGTGTTCTTATCTTCAGCAATGAGAGAGCGGAAATATTCTTTAGTTGGAATTTGAGAAAGCAACAGGCCAAGGTCAGGCAGAGCAGAGGAGGGCCCAGATGGGGCCGAGCAGGGCAGATCAGCGTCCAAGAGGGCATCCCAGGAGGAAGGACCAGGAGCAGGTGGAGGAGGCACTGAGGACACAGGTGGGAGATGGCTAGTTCCCTGGGAGGGCAAACTGGAAGAACTTGCTTTCATCATAGCGAACAGCTGGACCCTCTGGGGCTTGGGAGAAGCCGGGGGGGATGTAACACTCAGCGAGGGGATCCAGAGGAATAGAGAGGGGTAGGGTAGAAGGCACAAACCCAGGCCCCACCAAATCAGAGGATGCTGAGGCAGGGAGGACTGAGCCCCAAGCAGAGGATGCACAGGTGGGGAGGGCTAAGCAAAGAGGAGTAGCTGCAGGGGACCGTGAGACAGTGGGGGATAGAGGCAGAACCCTCACAAGTGAGGCCAAAGATGGTGATTCCTTGCCCTGGCAAGGGGGAGGAAGGCAGAGGCCACAAGGGTGTAGGCAGCAGAGCAGCACTATGGGGATCACAGTCACAAGACAGCCGGCAAGAAGATACACTCACCACCGGACCTTGGGTGCTGGAATCCGCAGCAGACTCCCCAGCTGGGGCGGCGGCAGAAAGCTCCCGTGGCGGCGCCGCAGCGCTGTGCAGGACGGCCTCACTGGATCCGGGCAGAGCAGCGGAGGCCGAGCACTTCTGTCGGGGGGGGGGGGCTACCCCAGATCTTCCAGAGCAGGCAGGCAGAGCCATCTCCTGGGCAGAGGTAAGCTTGTGAGAGCGGGGCCTACAATGGCAGGTAGGCGAGCGGGAGCGGAGGCCAGAGACACCTGCAGCATGTCTCCGGGCAGAGGAGAAGGCAGCCGGGGTGTGGAGGGAGGATTCCGGGCCTTGCGGGAGGTTCTCCCCATCAATTCAGCTGGGTCACCAGGAGTTTAGAGCAGGTTTCAGGACCTACGGAGTGGGAGCTAGCTCAATGTGCGGCTATCTTAGTCAGCGCCAAGCCACCCCCCCTGAAGTAGCTTTTTAGCATATTACTAATATATTACTTTTCAATCATTTCAGCAAGAGACAGTGCTCCATGAGTGAATTTGTGCATATATATCCCCATGTGTGCCACAACAAGCTTCGGTTCAAACAAATTCGATCTTAAAAATTATAAGGAGATAGCGGAGGTCCCCAGTGGTGGGACTAGGGGTGTGAATCGCCAAGAATTTGGCGATTCGATTCGAATCGCGATACCAGTGTGGCGATTCGATATATCGCGATATATCGCGATACCGTCTAGGTGACGATACATCGCGATATATCGCCCACCTGGGAGCATTCATAGATCCCAATAGACGCCGCTGTCAGCTTTGACAGCGGCGATCTAGTACTCCGGTGCTCACTTTTCTCATGTTATCCCGTCCGGGCTGCAAAATAAAATAAAACGCACTTTCTCTTACCTGCCAACGAGCCCGCGGAGCTCCGGTACAGGTGTTCGGTCCCCGGGCTGTATGCTTCTTACTTCCTGTTAGTCCGGCACGTCACATGGAGCTTCAGCCTATCACCAGCGGAGGCGGGACATCGCTGCGGCTGGTGATAGGCTGAAGCTCCATGTGACGTGCCGGACTAACAGGAAGTAAGAAGAATACAGCCCGGGGACCGAACACCTGTACCGGAGCTCCGGGGGCTCGTTGGCAGGTAAGATAAAGTGCGTTTTATTAAAAATTCCACATCCCTAAAAGAATCGATTCAAAAATATTTTGAATCGATTCTGTATCGGCAAATGAAAAATCGCGATTATCGCGAGAATCGATTTTTTCTTACATCCCTAGGTGGGACCCCCGCGATCAGACATCTTATCCCCGATCCTTTGGATAGGGGATAAGATGTCTAGGGGCGGAGCACCTAGACATCTTATCCCCGATCCTTTGGATAGGGGATAAGATGTCTAGGGGCGGAGCACCTCTTTAAGCCTTCTGAATGCACCATTGTGTTCACGAGTGGGCAAGAATATAAATCTTTATCTTCAATGCCTGCACTTGTGAAGGGGTTGTTGAAGTCCAGTGAGTGTGTTACTTTTGAATCTTTGGCCATGGGGAGCTCCGAGCCTCTGCCACTAACCAGTTTCACAGCAAATGGAGTGATATCCTTTCAGAACAAGTCCTAAATCATGTCATTATTTCTGCTACACTGGACCCAAGATTTTGGAGGTTAAAGTTTTTGACACCTAAACAAATAATAATTGTGCAGACAAAAGTCCAGACAGAGCTGCTTGCTCTAAGAAATTAGATCATGGAGGTGCAGCAGCAAACCACTTGCAGGGTCCAGTTCTACAGCGTTCTTTCTTCCTACCTTTTTGCTTAACAGCTAAACAGAGCGCAATTAATCGATGACTGAAATTGTCGACAATTAATTCAGTTATCGATTTTTATCGATAATATCAATTAATCGTTGCAGCCCTACACCAGACCACAGGACATGGTTCCAGTAATTCATGTCCTTAGGCTAAGATTCCACTTAGATACCAAAGATACCAAAGCCAGAAGTGTATTCAAAAGGAATAGGAAATATAAATGAAGGATTTATACTTCTCCTCCCTTATGGATCCACTTCTGACTTTGGCTCAAAAACTGCAGTGGCAGTATTCCAAAAACTGCCAGAGAAAAAAACAAGTGGAATCCTAGCCTTAGACTGCTTGTCTTTAGTAAACTGTTTGCAGGATTTCTTGAGCATCATCTTTAGAAGAGGCTTCCTTCTGAGACGACAGTCATGCAAACTAATTTGATGCAATGTGTGACGTATGATCTGAGCAGCAGCTACTTTAAGGCTAAGTTTCCACTTTTTTTCTGGCAGTTTTTGGAAAACTGCCACTGCAGTTTTTGAGCCAAAGTCAGAAGTGGATCCATAAGGGAGGAGAAATATAAGTTCTTCCTTTATATGTCCTATTCCTTTTCAATACACTTCTGGCTTTGGCTCAAAAACTGCAGTGGCAGTATTCCAAAAACTGCCAGAAAAAAAAACAAGTGGAAACTTAGCCTACAACTATCCATAATTTTTTTTACGATATATATATATAAAAAAAATGACTATAATTTTTTTTAAATATATATATATATATATATATATATATATATATGTTGCTATATATATATATATATATATATATATATATATAATTATTATTTTTTTTAATGTTGCCTCCCTCAACAGTACTGCCATGGACACAAGCCCACAGGTGCCTAATGGCAAACACATCCCTGCATATAGTTATCAATCAAGTAAAAATAGTTTATAAACATCATGGCTATTATTGACCACCATCTGATGTGTAGTGTATATATTTACATTAGCAATAAACTATTTAGGGGTGTAAAACCATATGTATAATATATATAGTGAGGAGGACTGGGAAACCGTCTCTCCCATCCCTGTCTGTGCTTAATTGGCGTCAGCTGGAAGCCCAGCTCTGTTTACAAATTTCCCACATGCACACAATTTTTATGCACAGCAAAGCAATGATATTTGGACACAAGACAGGGAGCTGGATTCTTGGGTTCAGAACTAGCTGAAAACCAGCTCTGACCAGTCTGTTGGGAGAGGGGAAGGCGTATGTCTGTTCATATTTGGTTTGTTCTAAAATAATGTTTTCGCACATGAATTCAATATGTTTGCTACACATTTGCCTAATAAATTGATGCATCATGTACTGTAAATACTTGTGCAACTATGAATGAATCAGAGCATCTTTCTAACAAGAGATATGGCTTCTTCTAAAAGTGGTAGCAGTTTGGGAAGTGAATTGTAGCTGGAAGATTTTCTTTTAGCTATAGAGGACATAGGATGTACCTGTATGGCCTGGGTACCTGGTACTTGATGCACCAGGAAGTAGACCGCTATCAGCAGCCAGGGATCTGCCACGAATGGCGGACATCAGCGGTCATGCTGATGCCCACTATATACCCTTCAGATACCGTGATCAATGCTAATCACGCATCTGAAGTATTAAGGGGGCATTGAGAGACTTAATCGGATTACCCACAGTGCGTTTGTGGGGGTCCAATTAGTTACGATGGCAGCTGGAGCTCCACTCACCTGCTCCAGTGATCTTCTTGCATTACATTTAATTTTTTTTCTGGCTTTGTAACATGTTATATGATAAAATAAAATGCCGATGAAAAGCAAAACTTGTCCCACAAAAATAGGCCCTAACTGGTTCCAGAAAGTTAAGCATATTTGTAAATCTGTGGTCAGACATAAAATACATTTTAAAAGAAAAGAACTTTCTCTGGAGCATACAGCAGCTGATACTGGAAGGATTAAGATTTTAAAAAGTAATTTACAAATTTGTTTAACTTTCTGGCACCAGTTGATTTAAAAAAAAAAAAAAAAAAAACTGGAGTACCCCTTTAAGGACAGTGGAGATAAATGTACATATAGGTCCTGGACATGAAGCTAGCCCAGACATTACACTCGCTTAATGCACGGCAGATCCCGGCTGCAATCAGCAGCCAGGGACCTGCCTGTAATGGTGGACATCACTGATTGTGCTGATCTCCACCATTAACCCCTCAGATACTGTGGTAAATATTGATCACGGCAACTGTGGCACGGCCAAACATAACAGATCAGCCAAGATGGTGGATGGAGGTCTCCTTACCTGCCTCCAGATGTCCTCACGGGGTCTTCAGAGAAGTAGATCGCTGATAATACTGATCAATGCTATGATCAATGCTATGCCTATGCATAGAACTGAACAGTATTAGCAATCTAATGATTGCTATAAATAGTCCCTTATGGGGACATAAAAAGTGTAAAATAAAAGGTTAAAAAAAGTTGTTTAGAAAATGGGAAAAAGGGCAGCATCCTCCAATAAATATGTAAATCACCCCTTTTTCATATTTTACCCTAAAAAGTGTTTAATAAAAAAAAAAAAAATGAATAAACATGTTTGACATGTGTGGAAATGTTTGAACTATTAAAATATAATGTAAATGATCCTGTACAGTGAATGGCGTAAAAAAAAAAAAAAAAAAAAAGAAGTTCAAATTGCTGGTTTTTGATGCGCCTACTTTGTCTGGTGAGCAATGGAAGGAAGTGGAGCGGACATACTACGCTACGGTGGTTAGCGCCAGAGACTTGCTGATCAAATCACTACATTTATATTATACCCCTGTGAAACTGAAAGGCATTGGTGTTTCCCCTTCGGATCTCTGCTTTCAGTGTATGATGGACGAGGGGACATTTCTACATCCCCGACTTAGGAGGCCGCTGTCTCAGAAACGCGTTGGATTGCTTTTTGGTCCTCAACGATCTCTGTAGTGACGTCACTGCATGCACAGCCAGAAACATCGGGCGAAACTCTCAAGCCGGAGACACTGCGGTAGAGACGCCACCAGCCGGGGCGTACTCCCACAAATCTAGCAAAACACCTCCCGCTCCCCCATTGAAGCGAATTACCGCAGCACCACAGGACTTTACTCCAACGGAAGAACTTACCTGCAGACCGGACTCAGACGTATCACCGGCAAGTACATTGGCGCACATTGGCGCACATGATATCTGTTATAAATGAATACTTACTGTATTGAGTCACACATTGCTGCACTTGTTACATTCACTCGATTTCACTGAGGATCTATTTATTAAAAATATAGGGCAGGACCCTAGCTAGGCAACATATATTGCATATCTTATAGTAAGAATTATTGAATGTATGCTTTCTTATGAAAATGCCTAGCAATACCTATGGAACACCTTTCTATTAGGAATATATAATATATATCCTATTGTTTTTCATTTTTAGGCTCCATTACCATTGCTCCCCTTTGCACTTTGCATCAGTCCCGCGCCATACCATGCACCTTATATGCCAGGTTTGCACCTCCTTTTAGCAAACATATTATAATTTTATAATTATTTTGTACACAACTCTCCAAGTAATTTTATGTATATCTTTCCAGCCTCAGAAAATTATTAAGTCACGCATGCGCTTTATTCCCTGCTGCCAGCTTCATTACCTCCTCCAGGTATGCTATAACTATATTACATATATCATAAGTCCCATCCAGCGCTTTTTGGTTTTTGTTGGTACACTACTGCTTTGTATGAGAAACAGGGACTCACACATACAAAAACAGCTGCAGGTGGCGCACACAACTGTTTCTTCTCTTGTGCTAGTGTTATATATACTATTTATAGTTTACATTTCTTCATGCTGTTTGGAGATGTCCGTGTGGTGCTCCATTCTGGCGTGAGGTGATGCAGTTCCTGACAGACCACTTAGACTTCCCATTTCTTCTGGTCCCTGAGATCTGCTTGTTATTTTTTTTTAATGGGGTGGAGTCAAGTTCTTAAAGGAGTACTCCGGCGCTTAGACATCTTATCCCCTATCTAAAGGATAGGGGATAGGATGCCTGATAACGGGGGTCCCGCCGCTGGGGACCCCCGTGATCTTGCACGCCGCACCCCGTTATAATCAGTCCCCGGAGCGTGTTCGCTCCGGGTCTGATTACTGTTGATCACACGGGGACGGGGCGTTGTGACATCACGGCTCCGCCCCTCAATGTAAACCTATAAGTTTGCATTGAGGGGTGGAGCCATGACGTCCAATTTTATTGAACAAACCTTCTAATAACAGTATTTTTTTTTAAACATAAAAAACTTACAATGTACTGTTCCAAATTATTACGCACAGTAAGTTTCAAAACACTTTATAGGTTGTAAAGAACTGAAAATTGTCATTTGTTGTGTCTGCAGCATATTTACTGAAATCAAAAGCTATTTCAATAAAACTTTTAACAACATTTTAACATTTTAAACATTTTAACAGGTTAGGTAACATTTTAACACAGGACCCCTTATTTGATAGCAGCTTCACAAGTCTTGAATCCATTGAACTTGTTAGTTTTTGGATAGTTTCTGCTTGAATTTGTCAGAATAGCATCCCCGAGCTGCTGTTTGGATGTAAACTGCCTCCCACCCTCATAGATCTTTTGCTTGAGGATGCTCCAAAGGTTCTCAATAGGATTGAGGTCAGGGGAGGATGGAGGCCACACCATGACTTTCTCTCCTTTTATCTCCATAGCAGCCATTGATGCAGAGGTATTCCTTGCAGCATGAGATGGTGCATTGTCATGCATGAAGATGCTTTTATTACGGAAAGCATAGTTCTTCCTTCTGTACCAGGGAAGAAAGTGGTCAGTCAGAAACTCCACATACTTTGCAGAGGTCATCTTTACACCTTCGGGGATCCTAAAGGGGCCAATCAGCTCTCTTCCCATGATTCCGGCCCAAAACATGACTCCACCACCACCTTACTGACGTCGCAGCCTTGTTGGAACAGGGTGTAGTTATCACTGAAATGACCATCAAATTGGGCAAATAACATTGTGACTAGAGATGAGCGAATTTACAGTAAATTCGATTCGTCACGAACTTCTTGGCTCGACAGTTGATAACTTATCCCGCATAAATTAGTTCAGCATTCAGGTGCTCCCGTGGGCTGGAAAAGGTGGATACAGTCCTAGGAAAGAGTCTCCTAGGACTGTATCCACCTTTTCCAGCCCACGGGAGCACCTCAAAGCTGAACTAATTTATGCAGGAAAAGTTATCAACTGCCGAGCCGAGAAGTTCGTGACGAATCGAATTTACTGTAAATTCGCTCATCTCTAATTGTGACTCTTGGCTAACTGACTTTATGCCACTGATCTCTCACCTCCAACACAGAGATAAATGCCCCAAATCAAGGTCTGTGGAGTCCAGCTTAGCCCATAGAGATTCTAAGTAGAAGGATGGGCATTAAAATGGGCAGACATGTATTATAAAAGGCTGAAATTACTTGAGTCCCTGCCAACAACCAGATGTCCTGTATAAAACTTAGTTAAGTCCAGCCTGGCACAAAGTGGTTCTGGACATAAAAAAAACAGCGTCAAAGTGGGCAGAAGGGCACTCTAATAAGAAACTCACTTCAACATCTTTGGCAGGTGCTCTTGTGTTCCTGCGTCTGTGCGTTCGCTCGTTCTTCTCCCTCCTTCCCACCAGATGGCGCTGTGTCACTGTGTCTGTAGATCTAAATAAGGGTCTTTCCTTTCTACTACATCCTCGCCGCCAAGTGGCGCTGTGTCACTGTGTCGGTGGATCGGTACACGGCGCTTTCTCGTTCTTCTCCCTCCTTTCCACCAGGTGGCGCTTTGTCACTTTGTCTGTGGTTCTGAATACGGCCTTCTCCCGTTCTTCTGTATTTCATTTCCGGCAGGTGGCGCTGTGTCACTGTGCATATGAATTGGCTTCACAGCGCCACTTTCCTGTTCTTCTCCCTCCTCCCCGCCAGGTGGCGTTGTATAGATGTGCACGCTGCCTTCTCCTGTGCTTCTCCCTCCTCTCCTGCAGAGAGCGCTGTGAAGCAGTCTGCTGTTCTGGTGGGGGGCGGGTTTGTCCTGTCACCCTGTTATACCGGCCTCTGTCAGTCGTCCTTCTCTCTCCTCCTGGTATCATGGCTCTCCTGAAGTCTAGTGTGTTGGCCGGGGTTGCCCGCTTCCAGCCTTGTCTTGGGGCCCTGCAGACAAGAGCCAGGTAAAGGCCCCAGTGTGCTGCCGGCCGGGGAGGGTGGGAGTGAAGTCTGGGCTGGGGAGCTGACACTCTCCCTCCACGTGACATGTGGTATGCCTGCGCTCACACACCAGGTACCCACCTGCCCAGTAGAGCTGATAATCCGCTACATTGTGTTGTCCTGGTGTTGACCTTGGCTGCTGAAGTGCAGATCTAGTGCGCTATAGTGGAGGACACTGCAGCCCCAGTGTGGGTGCCCCGGGTTGGGGGTCCGTAGTCTTATTCAGTGTATCGCAGAGGTCACTGCAGCTCACACTCCTCTCACTCATAGTAATGATCACATCACATGTAGGGTCCCTCCTGTTTCTCATGTTCCAGTTATTGGTTCTTAATGATTCTTCTGCTCTCAAGATGTGCATCAGGAAGGGGCTGGTGTAACCCCTTCACTACCAGGTGAGAGGGAGAAACCAAAGGTCTTTAGGTGAAGTCTAATCCTGCACCGACATCCTACCTACAGGCTCTGCCAGGTGACAAGGGTGTTTCAAGGTCATGGGGAACACTAGGGGTTACATCATTATATTGGCATGGCTGGACTCCAGCTGCCTACACTATAAGGGGTTAAATCACTACTCAGGATATACAGGGAGATTTAGAAAAACATGTGCGGAGGAAGCGTTTCCCATAGCAACGATTGCTTCTTTAGTTTTGAAAGGCCTCTGGAAAGTAAAAGCAATCTGGTTACTATGGAGAACTGGGCAACTTTTCCTCTGTACAGGCTTTGATAAATCTTCCCATGGACTTCTTCATACATCACTTTTGTTACTGGTGTCTGTAGTAATGAAGTGGTTAAATCTCCTTAATGTGAAGGTAGGATCACACTGAAAAACCTCTGGATGGAGATTCCAAATGCAGCCCAGGACTGTTAGTTCATTGCCGTCCCCATAGACGGCATTGTATCTTAGTCACTATGAGAGCTCATTCTTCCGGTGGCGGAAATTTAGAAGCAGAATGTCCATAACTGAAATTCCATAATGTGTACTGTGCAGTGGAATCCGCAATGTCATTTGGCTGCACCAGAATTTTAAAGAGGAATTCCACTTGGAAATTCTGTATGGTGAACCTAGCCTAAGAGCACATGTAGGACCCCCTAGTGTTAGAGAAGGGGCCTGGACTGGGTGAGGAGGTGTAGGACCACTAGTGAGAGAGACTGGGCAGGGACTTGATAGGGAGATGTTGAACCTAAAGTTCCAGGACAGGATGAGGAGGTGTAGAACCCCTAGTGACAGATCCCCAGGACTGGATGAGGAGGGGTAGGATATCAGGGACTAGATAAGGTGTAGATCTTAGTGCTGGATATTGGACCTGGAACTTGATGAGGTGGTGTGGAATCCTGTGCTGGAGGCTAGGCCTGGACTGGATGATTAGGTGTGGACCTTTTTAATGGAAAAGATGGTGCCAGGACTAGATGAGGTATGGGCACCAAGGGCTGGAGATGGGGAGGGGGGGGGGGTGTCTGAGACTAGATGAGATTGGGGGGGGGGGGCTAGTATGAAGACAAAGTTTAATGATGTGGGGGGGGCCCATGGTTGGAGATGGTGTTTGGGACTAGATTAACCCCTTAAGGACCGAGGTTTTTCAGTTTTTGCATTTTCGTTTTTTGCTCCTTGCCTTTAAAAAATCATAACTCTTAAAATTTTGAACCTAAAAATACATATGATGGCTTATTTTTTGCGCCACCAATTCTACTTTGTAATGACGTCAGTCATTTTGGCCAAAAATCTACGGTGAAACGGAAAAAAAAAATCATTGAGACAAAATTGAAAGAAAAAAAACGCTGTTTAGTAACTTTTGGGGGCTTACGTTTCTACGTAGTACATTTTTCGGTAAAAATGACAACTTATCTTCTGTAGGTCCATACGATTAAAATTATACCCTACTTAGGTACCCTATATAGGTTTGATTTTGTCGTACTCGAAAAAATCATAACTACATACAGAAAAATTTATACGTTTAAAATTGTCATCTTCTGACCCCTATAACTTTTTTATTTTTGCATATGGGGCAGTATGAGGGCTCATTTTTCTGCGCCGTGATCTGAAGTTGTTAGTGGTACCATTTTTGCATTGATAGGACTTATTGATCGCTTTTTATTCATTTTTTCATTATATAAAGTGACCAAAAATGCACTATTTTGGACTTTGGAATTTTTTTTGCGCGTACGCCATTGACCGTGCGGTTTAATTAACGATATAGTTTTATAATTCGGACATTTCCACACACGGCGATACCATATATGTTTGTTTTTATTTACACTTTTATTTTTTTATGGGAAAAGGGGGGTGATTAAAACTTTTAATAGGGAAGGGGTTAAATGATCTTCCCTTTTTTTTTTGTTTTGTTTTTATTTTTTTTGCAGTGTTATAGCTCCCATAGGGACCTATAACACTGCACACACTGATCTATTACATTGATCACTGGTTTCTCAGTGATCGCTGATTCTGCTGCTTGACTGCTCATGCCTAAATCTCAGGCACTGAGCAGACATTCGGCGATCGGACAGCGAGGAGGCAGGTAGGGACCCTCCTGCTGTTCGGGATGCTGCGATTTCGCCGCGGCTATCCCGAACAGCCCACTGAGCTAAGCGGCATACTTTCACTTTAGATGCAGCGTTCAACTTTGAACGCCGCGTCTATAGGGTTAATAGCGCGCAGCACCACGATCAATGCTGCGCGCTATTAGCCACGGGTCCCGGCCGTTGTTAGAGGCCGGGCCCGACCTGCTATGATGCAGGGCCACGCCGTGGCCCCGCGTTATAGATCGGGAGCGGACGCATGATGTTCCAGTACGTCATGTGTCCTTAAGGAGTTAAAGGTATAGACCCACAACCACCCTCATATTATCGGTATAATCACATTGTAATGCACAGTAGTACAGTGTTTGTAATCCATGTGAACATTGTTTTTACTCAGATATGGGACTCTTACCCCAATCTTATACACGATGGATCTCTGCATGTAAAAATCAGGTCATAATTGGTCCTAAATTCAGCATTGTGTTCCATAATAGATATTTCAGGTGGTCTGATTCATTATCCTGCCTTACACCTGTTAACCCCTTAATGATGCAGGACGTAAATGTACGTCCTGGTGAGCTGGTACTTAACGCACATGGACGAACATTTATGTCCTATACATAACTGCGAGCGTTGGAGCGATGCTCGGGTCATTAGCGGCAGGTCCCGGCTGGTGATAGCAGCCAGGGACCTGCCGGTAATGGCCGACATCCGCGATTGCATGGATGTCCGCCGTTAACCCCTCAGATGCCGTGATCAATACAGATCATGGCATCTACAGCATTTCGGTCATTAAAATGGATGATCGGATCACCCGCATCTCTGCTGCAGCGATCCGATCATCCAGAACGGCAGACGGAAGTCCCCTCGCCTGCCTCTGCTGCCTTCCACGGGTCTTCTGCTCTGGTCTGAGATTGAGCAGACCAGAGCAGAAGATGACCGATAACACTGATCAGTGCTATTTCCTATGCATAGCACTGAACAGTATTAGCAATCAAATGAGTGCTATAAATAGTCCCCTATGGGACTGTCCCATTTTCCCTATTTCACCCCAAAAAGTGTAAAATAAAAAAATTAATATGCATATTTGGAATCGCCGCGTGCGTACATATCCGAACTATTAAAATATGTTAATGATACCATACGGTGTATAGCGTTAACTTGGAAAATTGATTAAAAAAAAAAATTTATTAAGTTTAATATAAGCAAATATGGTATCAATAAAGTACAGATCCTAGAACCCGGTGGGCAACTCTCCTGGACCGCTCTGGTAGCTGATTCTACCCTTCCTTGTGCTTAACTTATTGCCTGATGATGTCTTTGCTTGATTCGACATTGTGTTGTTATCGCATTCCATTTTCTGTATGTACTTGTTGTTGTACTTATAAAACTTTGAAACCTCAATAAAAATTACAGTTGGGTGTGAAAAAAGGTACAGATCAAGGTGCAAAAAAATGAGCCTTTATACAGAAAAACGAAAAAGTTATAGGTCTTCAACAGGGGGATTTTAAACATGCAAATTTTTTGTGCAACAGTAATAGAGAAATATTTTATCATGGGTATAATTTTAATTGTATTGACCCAAAGAATAAAGAACACTTCATTTTTACCGTAAATTGTACGGCGTGAAAACAAAACTCTCCCACACATAGTGTTTTTTATTTTTTAATTTTTTTTAAATTTATTTATTTTTTGCACCATACATTTTATGGTAAAGGCTGCGCGAAAAACAAGCCCTCATACTAGTCTGTGGAGGAAAATATAAAATAGTTCTGATTTTTTTTTTTTTTTGAAGGCGAGGAGGAAAAAAGAAAATGTAAAAAGGGGTTAAATCCCTTCATAGTTACAGTCAGGTCAATAAATATTGGGACATTGACACAATTCTAACATTTTTGGCTCTACACCACCACAATGGATTTGAAATGAAACTAACAAGATGTGCTAACTGCAAACTGTCAGCTTTAATTTGAGGGTTTTTACATCCAAATGAGGTGAACATTGTAGGAATTACAACAGTTTGCATATGTGCCTCCCACTAGTCAAGGGACCAAAAGTAATGGGACAATTGGCTTCTCAGCTGTTCCATGGCCAGGTGTGTTATTCCCTCATTATCCCAATTGCAATGAGCAGATAAAAGGCCCAGAGTTAATTTCAAGTGTGCTATTTGCATTTGAAATCAGTTGCTGTCAACTCTAAAGATGAGATCCAAAGAGCTGTCACCATCAGTGAAGCAAGCCATTATTAGGCTGAAAAAAACAAAACAAACCCATCAGAGAGATGGCCAAAACAACTTTTTGGAACAATAACACCTTAGGACGCAGCCCTTTTTCGCAATTCTGACCACCGTCACTTTAAGCATTAATAACTCTAAGATGCTTTTACCGAATATTCTGATTCTGAGATGGGGTTTTTTCGTGACATATTCTACTTTATTTTGGTGGTAAATTTTCGTCGTTACTTGCATCCTTTCTTGGTGAAAAATCCCCAAATTTCATGAAAATTTTGCATTTTTCTAACTTTGAAGCTCTCTGCTTGTAAGGAAAATGGATATTCCAAATTTTATATTGATTCACAAATACAATATGTCTACTTTATGTTGGCATCATAAAATTGAAGCCCTCTAATTTTCTTAAAAAATTAGAAATATGTCCAAGTAGAGCAGCAATTTTCAAGAAAATCGCAAAATCTGAAGGGACAGATGTTACAGAATTACAACTCCCAGCATGCATGGGCAGTCTAGGCATGCTGAGAATTGTAGTTTGGCAACATCTGGAGGGCCACCATTTGGGCACCACTGTATATAGTGGTCTCCAAACTGTGACCCTCCAGATGTTGCAAAACTACAACTCCCAGCATGCCCAGACAGCCTTTAAGTGTCTGAGCATGCTGGGAGTTGCAGTTTGGCAACCACTAGGAGTGCAGCAGTAAAGATCACTTTACTGCCACCCAACCCCCCACCGTCGCCTCCCTACCTGCGCCATGATCTCCGCTGGATGTCTCCCGTGATCAGAGGTCCCCACGCCATCTTCTTATCAGGTACCGGCCGCCATCTTCTCCCCCCCCCCCCCCCCCCCCCCCGTTCTGCCCGACATCCAGGGGTGGGCAAAAAGGGGGTTTCCATGGCAACCCCCTGTCATGCGCTGCCATTGGTCAGAATTCATTTCTGACTAATGGCAGGGGATAGGAGGAGATTGCAGCACTGCGACCTCACTCCTATCCCTCAGGATGATCTGGGCTGTCACTGACAGCTCCGATCATCCCTATTTTCCGGGTGATCGGGTCACCAGAGACCCGATCAGCCCGGAAAAGCAGAAAATCGCATGTCTGAATTGACATGCGATTTTCTGCGATCGCCGTCATGGTGGGGGGGGGGCTGTTTCTCAAGACCCCCCTTGGCGATGTGACGGGATGCCTGCTGAATGATTCCAGCAGGCATCCCGGTCCGGTCCCCAACCGGCTTGCGGCGGGGACCGGGATGCAGGGCGTATGCATACGTGCCATGTCCTGAAGAGGTTAAAAAGAAGGAATGCACCAGAGAGCTCAGCAACACCGAAAGAACAAGGAAAACTGGTGGATGACCGAAGAATGCTTCCCTGGTGAAGAGAACCCCCTTCACAACAGTTGGCCAGATGAACACTACCCAGGAGGTAGCTGTATGTGTGTCATAGTCAACATTTAAGAGAAGACTTCACCAGAGTGAGTACAGAGGGTTCACCACAAGATGGAAACCATTGGTGATCCTCAAACAGGAAGGCCAGATTAGTTTACCAAACCACATCTAAAAAAGCCTTCACAGTTCTGGAACAACATCTTGGACAGATGAGACCAAGATCAACTTATACTAGAGTGATGAGAAGAGAAGAGTATGGAGAAGGAAAGGAACATGATCCTAAGCATACACCTCATCAGTGAAGCATGGTGGTGGTAGTGTCATGGCGTGGGCATCTATGGCTGCCAATGGAACGGGTTCTCTTGTATTTATTGATGTGACTGCTGACAAACAGCAGGATGAATTCTGAAGTGTTTCGGGAAATATTATCTGCTCATATTCAGCAAAATGCTTCAGGACTCATTGGACGGCGCTTCACAGTGCAGATGGACAATGACCCTAAGCATACTGCAAAAGCAACCAGAGTTTTTTTATTTTTTTTTTAAGGGAAATAAGTGGAATGTTATGCAATGGCCAAGTCAATCACCTGACCTGAATCCGATTTGAGCATGCATTTCACTTTCTGAAGGGAAAATATCCAAGAACAAGCAGGAACTGAAGACAGTTACAGTAGAGGCGGCAGAGCATCCAGGGATGAAACCCAGCATTGTCTGGTGATGTATATGTGTTCCAGACTTTAGGCTGTAATTGACTGCAAAGGATTTGCAACAAAGAATTAAATAGTGAAGTTTGCTTTGTTATTCTGTTCCATTACTTTGGGTCAATTAACAAGTGGGAGGCACATATGCAAACTGTTGTAATTCCTACAACGTTCACCTGATTTGGATGTAAATACCCTCAAATTAAAGCTGACAGTCTGCAGTTAAAGCATATATTTGTTTCATTTCAAATCCATCGTGGTGGTGTATAGAGCCTAAATGTTAGACTTGTGTAAATGTCCCAATATTTATGGACCTGACCGTATGTTCTGGCTATCTGCAGGCACCACTAAGGCGAGCTCAGGAGCTTACTGCTACAGTTTCTACATTGAATCCATTAATAACGGTATGCAGGGAGTTTCCTTCTGTTTGGCAACAGAAGGCTAAAATGTTGTTAGGCTGGGTTCATACCACATTATTGCAATACAGTTCCCGTATACATTTTCAGTTTGAAAACCGTACAGAACCATATTGAAAACCGTATGCATTGACTCTCCATTGAAAACCGTATGCCAAAAGATGCATCCGGTTGTGTCCGTTTTGCATCCTGTGTGGTTTTTATGTACCCAAAACTGTAGCCTACCACGGTTTTTTGGTCCAGGTGACAAACCATATTGAAACGTATGCTGTACAACCGTATATGCAGGATTCCGGTTAAAAACCGTATTGCGATAAAAAACGGATATACGGTTGCATACGGTTTTACACTAAAAACACTCCCAGAAGATTCTAGAAGCTGGTGGAACTTTCGGAGGCAACTGCGCATGTGCAGATTCGTAAACCGTATTGTGAAAACCGGATGTAACCGTAAGTGTATCCGGTTGAATACAGTTCTCATAGACCACCATTATATAAAAAACGGATACGGTTTAAATACGTTTTTTCAAACGGACTTCATACCGTAGTAGACTAAAGTTTGAAGTACGGGAAATTAAACGTTTTAACCGTAACGGATACAAAACGTATGCAACCGCATGATACGGTTAACATACAGTTTGCAATACAAAGTCAATGAGTACGGTTTTGACGCTCAAATCGTATACGGGAACTGTATTGCAAAAACGTGGTGTGAACCCACCCTTAAACGGATGCAACCGTACATCATTTTTGAAACCGTATATGGATTAAAATTTGTACACACGTTTTGATACAGTTTAGTCAGGTTTTGAGGAATCTGTTTTTATCAAAAACCTGATACAGGAACTATATATTTTAAAAATGTGGTGTGAACCCAGCCTTACTCAATATGCAGAGGTTTGGGGTGCATTATAGAAAAGGAAAAACAAACCTGACTACGGGAGAAGAGAAATTCCTACTAACAGCAAAGAATTGTGCACTTGTAGGGAGGGGTTTCTCTACACTGGGTCGGCATCTGATTGTTGATTTAAAACTGTCTTTCTATTCCTGGAGTCAGATCATGGAGGAGGGAGCAGGGGATGTGACTCCTTGACACAAGAAAACGGGCAATAGCAAGGGTCCTCGTGTGACTGTAAAACAGTGTATCTTGTTAGGAACAGACTGATGGTTGCTCCTGAGTTCTGGTGTCTCTTCCTGCCAGATTCTGTTTATAGATCACCTTGTGTGTCCCTGACATTATACCCGGCTCCATCTGTCACTTAGAGAAATCTCTGCTCATTCCAGGCTAAACGCAACCCATGTCCTTAACTAAAAGCTATAGCCAAGCAGGGATCCATAAGGCCAGGTTTTACATACAATAGTGTGCTATAATCAAACTCTGATGCATTTATTGGTGCATGCTGGTGAAAACAAACACAATGGAACCCGTTACACCTATAAAAATGACCCTGTCAATAATTAGAGGGCAATACTGTAAGTATGCGGGTCTTGTCACTGTGTAATGGGCTGTGCAGCACACTACAGTGCAATATGAACTATGCCTTTGTTTTCCTCCACCATCAAAGAACCTACAGCTGTGACATTGATAGTGAACAGTCAGAGGCCACAGCAACACAGAGTATTTCAGGAGAGTACTGCTCATGTGGAAGGTCATGGTTACACAGTGAAATGAGCAGAGTATTTCAGAGGGATTGTTGTTCTGGTGGGAGGTCAAAGAGGATTGATATGAGGCTCACTTAAATGGTGTATTAAAGAAATACTTGTGACATTTTGCTTATTGTCCTTTTTAGCTCCTGGTGGTCTCATGTTGAGATGGGCCCACCTGACCCCATCCTTGGTGTGACAGAAGCTTTCAAGAGGGACAACAACCCTAAGAAGATGAACCTGGGTGTAGGGGCATATCGTGATGACAATGGAAAGCCCTATGTCCTCAGCAGCGTGCGGAAGGTGAGCAGCGGCTGCCTGTCCTGTGCCATGCATTGCATTCTGAGAACCTGCCACCTATAGAGTGATTCCTTTATGCAGCAGAGAGGAGTGCTGGGTGGAGGCATTTGTGTGCGGCAGCTGCCCCTCATGCTGGGACATGTAGAGTATATTTCCTGTTCGTTTGCTCTGTCACCTGAGGACAGGAGGCTATGTGCTGTAGTTTCCTATCATACCACCTTGTTATGCGCCTGTGTGCCCTGCATCCTGTGGGGCTAAGATCAGGGTGACAGTGTTATCTGGGAGGCTTGGCCTTCTCACACACCCAATGTTATAGCCCACTGTTTACAATGTAATAAGTTACTATGTGGCAATGGTACAGGGTGACTGGTGTTTGTGGCTAAGGGGTCGCAGCATCTGGGGTTGTGCAGGGTGTTCATGTTCTCAAGTTCACTGTAGTTTCGCCACTAATGTAGCAAAGTCTGCTGACCACGCATGTGACTTGTTCATAGGATATCTAGGACAAGGTCTTATGTTTATCCTGGCTTTAGAGCAGTGTATGGGGAAGGGAGATGTTTGTCCTCCATGCAGAGGTGGGTACATAAAGGGCTAATCCTTGCAGGGAGGACATTGATCATATAAAAGGTGGGATCTGATGTTTCTTATACTTTGATCCTTTCCAGTTGTTAGCAGTAAAACTGTTTACTTAATCTTTGAATTAAACCTGGAAAGCAAATACAGAAACTGACCTATGATACTCTGCAATGATCTGCCATGGCGGTGGTAGGTAGGCGAGCTGCCAAGGTGGGACTGTCCAGCAGTAGGGAGGAGAGCTGCTGGGGTGGTACAGTCCAGCGGTACGAAGGAGAGCTGCCAAAATTGGGACAATTCAGCAGTAGTGAGGCAAGCTTTACTATTAGCTGCCTCAGTGTAGTATCACAATGAATAAAAGCATTAACGGTCAGCAGTCATAGTGAAGCAAAGTACCGTTACATAATTGCACTGATGATGCACCCTAACCCCTTTTTATGTCAGACACAGACTGCACCTGAGAATTCTCCTGCTGCACATTGTCCTGACTTTATGCCTTGTTTGTTAGGCTGAGGCACAGATGGCAGCCAAGCATCTTGATAAGGAATACCTCCCCATTGTTGGCCTGGCAGAATTTGCTCGGGCGTCAGCACAGCTAGCACTGGGTGAAAACTCTGATGTCATCCAGAGTGGACGAGTAAGTATGCAAGAAAGTACATAAACTATGTGAATAATGTCTCATTGCTGTGTCCTGACACTCTCCCCTTTGTCCCCACACAGTATGTTACTGTACAAACTATTTCTGGAACAGGATCCCTGCGAGTTGGTGCAAACTTCCTCGTGAGTTGGTGATGGGGTTAATGCTGTCTTGCTGGGATATTCAATCAAGAACAACCTATTCCAATTGCAATAACTTTATTACAACACGATAGTAGTGGTAGACGTGGTTCAAGACAGTGGTGTGTACAGAGATATAACAATCAATGATTATGGAAAACAGATTAGATTGGGACAACTGGTCTTATCCCTTTCTGTGTTTCCTGCCTGACAATACTGTAGGTCCCCTGTCCTAGTGACCTGGGCCTACACCGGAACCTCCTAGTAGACCCTAGGTTAGATTGGGGGGGGGGGGGGATATATCTCTAGTATTGCAACAAGAAGATAAAGCAGGAGACTGACCCCTAGGGTAGGGGGCTATGCACATAAATTACAGGAAAACCAGACATGTGGTAGGTACAGAATAGAAGCGCCCGTAGAAAATAACCATGGGTGTAGTACAGTATTCAGATATCGGACATGGGCAGTAGTCTGTACAGCATAGTTAAGGTGTACATATGCACATATAGGTAGAACCATAACAAGCCAACGTGTTTCGCTACTCTGTATTTCTACAGGTAGCTCCTCAGGGATTAGTAAGGAATACTTAGAGAGGGGTCATTGGAGAGCTTACACCTGATTGCTATGTGTAATGTATGTATAGAAGCTTGAGAGTGCGTACATTTAGGTATTCATTTTTGTTGTGTACTATAGGTGACACAGATCTGGGCAGCTCTGTTAATGGTGCATACTCTTTTATATGGATAAACTGCTAACTGATGATTCCTTGGTGATTGGTAATTCCCACTCAGGAGTCAAAAGATCTTGTACATGGGTGACACTGTACCAGATGGGTAGTTGGTAGAAAATAATAATGTTTCCCAATCAGGAGCGACTGGTATATGGATCCCAGGGGTAGAGGTTAGGTCCGGTCCAGAGTTCCCAATGGGAGGGCCCAGGAAAGGATAGTATCCGGTTCCCGTGACGTCCGAGTGTAGAAGCCGCCCGCACGTCACATGATATTCCACACACTTGGTATCTTATGACAGTCTGGATGGTGTGTCTCATACTAATCCCTTGTGCGACAATTTTTTTTTATTTTTTTTTATTTTATTTATTTTTTTTACAGCAAAGATTCTACAAGTTCAGTCGTGATGTGTATCTTCCGAAACCATCTTGGGGGAACCACACCCCAATATTCCGTGATGCTGGAATGGAGCTTAAAGGCTACCGATACTATGACCCTAAGACATGTGGATTTGATTTTGCTGGAGCTCTGGATGATATATCAGTAAGTGACTGTTGGTGCTCAGTATAGGTTTTTTTTTTTTTTATTTATTTATTTTTCATGGTCCACTTAACCTGTTTACATGCTGTGACATTTGCCACCTCTTTAACCCGTACAGGACCTAGGGCGTATGGATACGCCTTCTGTACCTGGGTCTTGCCCGTGGGAATTTCGGTCCCCGCCGCGCACCGGGCCGGGCCGGGGTGACTGCTGATATCGATCAGCAGCCACCCCGTGCAAATGCCCAGGGGGGGTCATCGGACCCCCTCCCCATGTCGGCAATCGGCGCAAATCGCAAGTGAATTCACACTTGCGATTTATGCCGATTTCGGGTCTATGGTGACCCGGAATAGAAGGGGGATCGCGGTTGTCTAAGACACCCACGATCCCCCCTCTAGCGATAGGAGTGAGGTGGCAGAGTTGCCACCCCTCCTATCTCTGCTATTGGTGGTCTAAACGCGACCACCAATAGCAGATTAGGGGCGGGGGGGTTTACTTTCATTTTCCCCGTTCTGCCCACCCACAATAGGCGGGGCAGGACGGGGAAATGACGGGGACCGAACGCCGAAGATCCACTTACCCGTCGGTGGAAGCTGCGGGACTGGATCAGCGGCGGTGATCGGCGCGGGCTGCGATGTCGTGCAGCAGAAGAGGACGGCTCCCTGGATCCGACGGAAGCCGGTAAGTTGCCTAGCAACATCTAGAGGGCTACAGTCTGAGACTGTAGCCCTCCAGATGTTGCAAAACTAAAACTCCCAGCATGCCCAGACAGCTGCTGGGCATGGTGGGAGATGCAGTTTTGCAACAGCTGGAGGTCTACAGTTTAGAGACCACTGCACAGTGATCTCTATACTGTAGCACTCTAGATCTTGCAAAACTACAACTCCCAGCATGCCCACATAGCTGTTTGCTGTCTGTGCATGCTGGAATTTGTAGTTTTGCAACATCTGGAGGTCCACAGTTTTGAGATCAGTGCAGTGGTCTCTTCTATCTGTAGCCCTCCAAATGTTGCAAAACTGCAAATCCCAGCATGCCGAAACAGCTGTCTCGGCATGCTGGGAGTTGTAGTTGCGATCCCTCCAGCTGTTGCATAACTAGATCTCCCAGCATGCCCTTCGGTGATCAATACATGCTGGGAGTTGTAGTTTTGCAACAGCTGGAGGCACACTGGTTGGAAAATACTGAGTTAGGTAACAGAACCTAACTGAAGGTTTTCCAACCAGTGTGCCTCCAGCTGTTGCAAAACTACAACTCCCAGCATGCACGGTCTCAGTACATGCTGGGAGTTGTAGTTTTGAAACAGCTGGAGGTTTGCCCCCCCCCATGTGAACGTACAGGGTACATTCACACGGGCGGGTTTACAGTAAGTTTCCTGCTTCAAGTATGAGCTGCGGCAAATTTTTCGCCGCAGCCCAAATTTCTAGCAGGAAGCTCACTGTAACCCGCCAGTGTGAATGTACCCTAAAAACACTACACTACACTAACACATAATAAAGGGTAAAACACTACACATACACCCCCCAATAAAAATGAAAAATGTATTGTACGGCAGTGTTTCCAAAACAGAGCCTCCAGCGGTTGCAAAACAACAACTCCCAGCATTTCCGGACAGCCACTGACTGTCCAGGCATGCTGGGAGTTTAGCAACAGCTGGAGACACCCTGTTTGGGAATCACTGGCATAGAATACCCCTATGCAATCCCTAATTTAGTCCTCAAATGCGCATGGCGCTCTCTCACTTCAGAGCCCTGTCGTATTTCAAGGAAACAGTTTAGGGCCACGTATGGGGTATCTCCATAATCGGGAGAAATTGCGTTACAAATTTTGGGGGGCTTTTTCTCCTTTTACCCCTTATGAAAAGGAAAAGTTGGGGGCTACACCAGCCTGTCAGTGTAAAAAAAAAAAAAAAAAAAAAAAAATTTTACACTAACATGCTGGTGTTGTCCTTTACTTTTTATTTTCACAAGTGTTAAAAGGGAAAAAAAAAAGCCCCCCCCCCCCAAAATTTGTAACGCAATTTCTCCTGAGTACAGAAAAATACCCCATATGTAAGCGTAAAATGCTCTGCGGACGCACAACAAAGCTCATGAATGAGAGCGCACTATGTACATTTGAGGCCTACATTGGTGATTTGCACAGGGGTGGCTGATTTTACAGCGGTTCTGACATAAACGCAAAAAAATAAATACCCACATGTGATCCCATTTTGGAAACTACACCCCTCACGGAAAGTAACAAGGGGTATAGTGAGCCTTAACACCCCACAGGTGTTTGACGAATTTGGATGGAAAAATAAAAAAAAAAAATTTTTCACAAAAATGCTGGTGTTACCCAAAATTTTTAATTTTCACAAGGAAACATAGGAAACAAGCCCCTCAAAATTTGTAACCCCATTTTTTTGAGTAAGAGCATACCCCATATGTGGATGTAAAGTGCTGGGCGGGCGAACTACAATGCTCAGAAGAGGAGCACCATTGGGATTTTGAAGATAAAATTTGTCCGGAATTGAAGGCTACGTGTGTTTACAAAGCCACCATAGAGCCAGAACAATGGAACCCCCCACATATGACCCAATTTTGGAAACTACACCCCTCATGCAATGTAATAAGGGGTACAGTGAGCATTTATGCCCCACAGGTGTCTGACAGATTTTTGGAACAGTGGTCCGTTGCACAGCCCACTGTTCCAAAGATCTGTCAAACGCCAGTGGGGTGTAAATACTCACTGCACCCCTTATTAAATTCTGTGGGTGGTGTAGTTTCCAAAATGGGGTCACGTGGGGGGGTCCACTGTTCTGGCACCACGGGGGGGCTTTGTAAACGCACATGGCCCTCGACTTCTATTCCAACCAAATTCTGTCTTCAAAAGCTCAATGGCGCTCCTTCTCTTCTGAGCATTGTAGTGCGCCAGCAGATCACTTGATGTCCACACATTGGGTATTTCCATACTCAGAAGAAATGGGGTTACAAATTTTGGGGGTCATTTTCTCCTATTACCCCTTGTAAAAATATAAAATGTGGGGGGAAAACCAGCAATTTAGTAAAAAAAAAAAATTTTTTTTTCATTTACACATCCGACTTTAGCAAAAAGTCGTCAAACACCTGTGAGGTTTTAAGGCTCACTGTACCCCTTGATGTGTTCCTTGAGGGGTGTAGTTTCCAAAATAGTATGCCATGTGTTTTTTGTTTGTTTTTGTTTGTTTGTTTTTTTTTTTTTTTTTTTTGCTGTTCTGGCACCATAGGGGCTTCCTAAATGCGACATGCCCCACAAAAACCATTTCAGAAAAACTCGCTCTCCAAAATCCCATTGTCTCTCCTTCCCTTCTGAGCCCTCTACTGTGCCCGCCGTACACTTGACATATACATATGAGGTATTTCCTTACTCGAGAGAAATTGGGCTACACATTTTAGGAAGATTTCTCTCCTTTTACCCCTTGTAAAAATTAAAAAACTGGGTCTACAAGAACATGCCAGTGTAAATGAAGATTTTGAATTTTCTCCTTCAATTTGCTGCTATTCCTGTGAAACACCTAAAGAGTTAACAAACCTTTTGAATGTCATTTTGAATACTTTGGGGGGTGCAGTTTTTATAATGGGGTCATTTTTGGGGTATTTCTAATAAGAAGGCCCTTCAAATCCACTTCAAACCTGAACTGATCCCTGAAAAAGTTTGATTTTGAAAATTGTGAAAAATTGGAAAATTGCTGCTGAACTTTGAAGCCCTCTGGTGTCTTCCAAAAGTAAAAACATATCAACGTTATGATGCAATCATAAAGTAGACATGTTGTATTTGTGAATCAATATATAATTTATTTGGAATATAAATTTTCCTTATAAGCAGAGAGCTTTAAAGTTAAAAAAATGCAAAATCTTAAATTTTTTTTTCATCAAATTTTGGAATTTTTCACCAAGAAACGATGCAAGTATTGACAAAATTTTACCACTAACGTAAAGTAGAATATGTCACGAAACAACAATCTCGGAATCAGAATGAAAGGTAAAAGCATTCCAGAGTTATTAATGCTTAAAGTGACAGTGGTCAGATGTGCAAAAAATGGCCGGGTCCTACAGTGAAAATTGGCTGGGTCCTTAAAGGGTTAAATTCCTATACCCTTTACTAAATCTTTTTAATCCAAATTTTTATGTTTTTAGAAAATTCCAGAACAGAGCATCATCCTGTTCCATGCCTGTGCCCACAACCCCACTGGGGTGGACCCCAAGAAGGAGCAGTGGAAGGAGCTGGCTGCTGTGGTCAAGGTACTGCTATGTTCAAATTCTGGCGTAAACTGTGTGTAAGCACCTCTGGTGGTAGTCCTATAATATAGGCACTCACATTGTATACAAAAAGGTTTCTCCCCTATGGTTTAGAGGCTAACACAGGACATCCTGCATCAATTTATCTCCTCTCCGTTTCATTTTAGAGCCGCCGCCTCTTTCCGTTTTTTGACATGGCTTACCAAGGTTTTGCCAGCGGAGACACTGATAGAGATGCCTGGGCAGTCCGTCACTTTATCCAGGAAGGTCTTAATGTTGTGCTATCCCAGTCCTACGCAAAAAATATGGGATTGTATGGTGAGGATAATTTCAGCGACAATATGGACTGGTGTGAGGCCAGCCATTCTGTGATTCATTGGCTTTATCTCTACTTGTGACCAGTGTGTCCTCTTTTCCAGGTGAACGTGTTGGGGCTTTCACAGTGGTCTGCAGTGATCCTGATGAAGCAAAGAGGGTGGAGTCTCAGTTGAAGATCCTCATTCGTCCCATGTACTCTAACCCACCAATCAATGGCGCCAGGATAGCGGCTGCTATCTTGACACAGCCTGACCTCCGCAGCGAGTGGTATTCAGGATAACAAATACTTTTTCAGAAGACTCCATTCTTTAAGCCTGTTGTAAAATGTCACTCTCTGTAGGTTGCAGGAGGTGAAAGGAATGGCCAATCGCATCATTAGCATGCGTGAGCAGCTGGTATCCAACCTGAAGAAAGAAGGCTCTATCCACAGCTGGCAGCACATCAGTGACCAGATTGGCATGTTCTGCTTCACAGGCCTACGTCCAGAACAGGTAAGGGGGAGCCTCAAACACAAGCTTTGCTTCTTTCTGATTAGTCAAAACACGAATTGTGGTTCTTCCTTCTGAAATGCAGATAATTTACTGGAGAACTTAACAGACATGATGAATTCTTGAGTCATGTGTCACTTTAATGTGACAGGCCCTCATAAAAAATAAAATAAAAAAAAAGCAATCGATACATTAATGTAACTTTATTGGAGAGGTGCAGTGTGGTGACAACAGTTGTGGTGTCACAAATTGTCCCGTAGGTGAGGCTGTGTCTGAGGTAAACATTAAAAATCTTCATTCTGGATGTCACAATTAGGCTTTATTTCTACACTGATATGCTGTAACAATCAGATGTTAGAGGTTGCAGCCCCTTCTATTGGATGATTCCTGCCCATTAACTGTGTTCATATGCATCCCATAACTGGAGCAGAAGACCCCATTTACTTCCAAGACACTAGATGACTCCATTTGGAATATCACAACAACGAAGAGAAATTAAATCAGAGCATGCACTTACTCATATGGAATATATTCGCTGTTTCAAAAGCGCAACAATCCCTGCTTTTGAGTCTGCTCAACCACCACTTTTGCATCCTGAACGGAGTCGCTAAGGGACTGTTTGGCCATAGAAGTGAATGGGGCCTGCTGCTTCAGTTAACGGTATACATCAGCATTCTTTTTAGTTGGATGTGAATAGATACGATTAATGGGGGCAGGAATGTAATGTAAACTGAACCTTGCATACAAGTTGAGGTTCTTGTTTTTTGTATTTACTCTGTTCTCTCCCTAAGGTGGAACGTCTCACGAAGGACTTCTCAATCTACATGACCAAAGACGGCCGCATCTCTGTTGCTGGTGTCACATCAGGAAACGTTGGTTATCTTGCTCATGCCATTCATCAGGTCTCAAAGTGAGAGAACCATCTCCTCTCCAGACATATTCTTCCCGTCACCCTGACTGGTGTGCAGAGAAGCTTCCAACCAATTTCTAATGTATTTACTTGGCACCTTCTTAGAACTGTTACAGGCCAAAGTTGTTTAGTCTTACCCCTCCATGAGCAGTGTTCTGTCTAGTTTGTGTGCCTGAAATTCTTCCAGAGGAAAGGCAGACAATTGATGGAACCACCTGGTCAATGTCTTCTGCTCTCCTCAGCCCATGTAGTAGTTGCAACTCAGCAGGCCTGTACATGGGAGGGTTCATCCTGGGCCTTGTTTTATTTCCCCCTCATCTTAAAGTGTCAGGGTGCTGAACTTGGGAAGGAGGGAATCATGAAGCTTTGAATGTTCTAGTTTCAATAAAGTCCATCTTTGCAGAGTTTGATTTCCCACCACTGGTCTGATTGGTACGCACTATTTTTTTTTATTTTTTTTTTTATTGCTATTATCAGGATAACTGAAGGAACAAATGGTGGCACACTTCAGACCCACCTCTGTATGGAGGTCAGGTGGGTCATGACTACCATGCTGGAAAAATGAAACTTCATGTTTGCTGTATTACACTGGTTCTGGTTTTTGGCTATGTTGTTGGGAGCTATGATGCGGTCTACATTGCAGCACTATGGATCAGCTTTGAGAGCAGGTGTCTTCTACTGGAATCTAAGGACATAGACTGGTTACAAGACCTGCTTTGTCAAAGATTCTAATATACCCACTCTTTCTACTCCTGTCCTAATACTTTTGTATTAAGCCTATGGTCATAAGATCTGGCATAATGCCTTAGCTCATGCTGCAAAAGAAAAGGCAATTCAGTAGTGACCAACACAAGACACAGCACATCGGTCTCCCCTAGGCTTCTGATGATTTTAATCCTTCCCACACTCATTGTAGTAAATTGGGAGGTTGGCGATGCCCATCTCAAAGACCAGACTGGTCATTACACCTTAATATCAAAAATTAAAAAGTGATCTGGTTGACTTTTCTTCTGCACAAGTTTTGATGAATGTCACCCATCTGCTTAAACATCTCCAAGTTTTCTAAGCTAGTGAATACTAAACACAGTTGGTCCTTTATAAAGGGGGGGGGAAGAGAGAGATTTATCAAAAGCTGTGCAGAGGAAGTGTAGTATTTATAGAAAGGCCTCTGAAAAATGAGAACCAGATTTGGTTCTATGGGCAACTGGTCAACTCTTCCTCTGCACAAGTTTTGATCTCCCCTACTATCACCAGCAACTGCAGCTGATGGACTGGGATTTCCTTACTCTAAGCTAATGTTTACATGGGTGAAAAACGGGTGTGGACATTCCGCACCTTTGACTAACTGGGTGCTAGGCCTGCTCGGAAATATGCAGTCTCATAGATGGCACTGCATTTCCTTGTAGACTCGGCAGAACTATTTCTGCGGATGCCAGAATCATAATTTCTGTGCCAGAAACATCTGACACGGAAATTCTGCCCTGTGAACAGAGCAGCAGAATCCCATTTAACCCCTGAACGACCACAATGTAAATATACAGTTGCAAGAAAAATGAACCATTTGGAATTATACGGATTTCTGCACAAATTGGTCATAAAATGTGATCTGGTCTTCATCGAAGTCGCAACAATAGACAGTCTGCTTAACCCCTTAAGGACGCAGGACGTAAATGTACGTCCTGGTGAGGTGGTACTTAACGCACCAGGACGTACATTTACGTCCTGTGCATAACCGCGGGCATCGGAGCGATGCCCGTGTCATGCGCGGCTGATCCCGGCTGCTAATCGCAGCCAGGGACCCGCCGGCAATGGCCGACGCCCACGATCTCGCGGGCGTCCACCATTAACCCCTCAGGTGCCGGGATCAATACAGATCCCTGCTTCTGTGGCAGTGCGCGATTTGAATGAAGATCGGCTCGCCCGCAGCGCTGCTTCGGGGATCCGATCATTCATAATGCCGCACGGAGCTCCCCTCACCTTCCTCCGTCCGGCTCCCGGCGTCTCCTGCTCTGGTCTGAGATCGAGCAGACCAGAAGATCACCGAAAACACTGATCTGTTCTATGTCCTATACATAGAACAGATCCGTATTAGCAATCATGGTATTGCTATGAATAGTCCCCTATGGAGACTATTCAAGCGTGTTAAAAAAAAAAAAAAAAAAAAAAAAAAAATTTAAAGTGAAAAATCCCCTCCCCCCCAATAAAAAAGTAAAACGTCCGTTTTTTCCTATTTTACCCCCAAAAAGCGTAAAAATTTTATTTTTATACACATTTGGTATCGCCGCGTGCGTAAATGTCCGAACTGTTAAAATAAAATGTTAATGATCCCGTACGGTGAACAGCGTGAACGAAAAAAAGTCCAAAATTCCTACTTTTTTAATACATTTTATTAAAAAAAAAAATTATAAAATGTATTAAGTTTTTTATATGCAAATGTGGTATCAAAAAAAGTACAGATCATGGCGCAAAAAATGAGCCCCCATACCGCCGCTTATACGGAAAAATAAAAGTTAGAGGTCATCAAAATAAAGGGATTATAAACGTACTAATTTGGTTAAAAAGTTTGTGATTTTTTTTTTTTTTTTTTTTAAAGCGCAACAATAATATAAAAGTATGTAATAATGGGTATCATTTTAATTGTATTGACCCTCAGAATAAAGAACACATGTCATTTTTACCATAAATAGTATGGCGTGAAAACGAAACCTTTTCAAAATTAGCAAAATTGCGTTTTTCGTTTTAATTTCCCCACAAAGTGTTTTTTGGTTGCGCCATACATTTTATGATGAGTGATGTCATTACAAAGGACAACTGGTCGTGCAAAAAACAAGCCCTCATACTAGTCTGTGGATGAAAATATAAAAGACTTATGATTTTTAGAAGGCGAGGAGGAAAAAATGAAAACGTAAAAATTAAATTGTCTGAGTCCTTAAGGCCAAAATGGGCTGAGTCCTTAAGGGGTTAAACTAATAAAACACAGAATTGTTACCATGTTTTTTTTCTTTTTAAAATGGAACCTAGAAGACATCAATCAGGTAATGTATTTAGACCATATGCAAGTAAAACCAGGCATCAGTGCCCAACCCCCACCCTACACCACACATCAACCTTCCCCCCCCAAAAAAAAGCATAAGGCACAGGTGGAGAAAGTCACCAATATAAGAGCTTCAAGTAGCAGCTGGATGTCGTGCTGATGAGGATGGGACCGATTCCCATCGAGACACCAATCGTTGGCGCCGGGCACTTCTTGGGGGGAGACCTTGGCAAGCAGATTTAGAGGGCTGGAGGGGAGAGTGTTGAAGGGGACGCTTCGGGGCAGCTGAGAACAGAGAAGGCCAATCTGGGAGATTGACGGAGGCCATGTCCACGTCCTGCAGGAAACCAGGTAGATCATCAGGTGTACTGAGGGAGACCGTGTGGCCATTTTTGCTAACGTGGAGGGCAAAGGGATAGCCCCATTGATAAGGAATGTCCCTAGCCCGGAGGAGTTCGAGGACAGGCTTCAGTGCAGCTCTCTGGGCGAGGGTATGTCTGGATAGATCAGGGAACAATTGAACCGGAACATCTTTGTACAAGACCTGCTGTCTGGAACGCGCTTTCCTCAAAATGTCCTCCTTGATTGCGTAAAAATGGACTCTGCAAATAACATCTCTGGGATGTTGATCATCAGAGGAGGGTGGCCGAAGAGCCCAGTGGGCTTGGTCAAGTTCAATGTGTGCTCCAGGAGGTCATTGAAGATGGACAGTAGAGGCGGTGTTAACTCCTCGGCGCCCACCATCTCAGACAATCCCCGAATGGGGATGTTATTCCTTCTGTTACGATTTTCCACATCGTCAAGGTGTTGTTGCAAGGTGAACAGTTGATCAGAATGAAGTTGCACCACCTTCTGGAGGGATACTGAAGTTGAATCCTGCGCAGATGCCACCGTGTCCACCCTGGTGGACAATGCAGAGAAATCCGAGCGGAGGGAAGGGAATTCCTGGTTTGCACTCCGCAACCATCTGTCTAGCTAATGAAGAAAAGTCCTCCTTAGTAGGTAAAGACAGAACCAGGGACCTGAGGTCAGCGAGGGTGACAAAACGATCGTCAGATGGTGGCTGGGGGGGTTCCCTGAGCTGAAGCCCCAGGAATGACACTTGCAGAGCTGGAGGCTTCAAGGGCAGGAGAGCAGGGGCGGAACACCGGTGGGGTGTCCAGTAGGCTGGGATGGCCAGGGGGGGGGGGGGGGGAGCAAGGGTGCAGGAGCCAGGTGGAGGGAGGTCTGAGTGAGGCTGTTGGGGTGCCTGTGGATGTAGAGGGGTGTGCACCCAGGAGGACCAGGAGGGGGATGAGGGTGAAGGGCCCCGAGGGTGTCCAGGAGAGAGCAATATGGCAGTGCCTGGCGGCATTTGGTTACCATGTTTTTTTTTATTGAACACACCATGTAAACATTCACAGTCAGGTGGAAAAAGTATGTGAACCCATGGATTTAATAACTGGTTGAACCTCCTTTTGGCAGTAATAACTTCAACCAAACGTTTCCTATAGTTGCAGATCAGACGTGCACAACGGTCAGGAGTAATTATTGAACATTCCTCTTTACAGAACAGTTTCAGTTCAGCAATATTCTTGGGATGTCTGGTGTGAATCGCTTTCTTGAGGTCATGCCACAGCATCTCAATCGGGTTGATGTCAGGACTTTGACTGGGCCAATCCTAGAAGGCGTAATTTCTTCGGTTTTAGCCATTCTATTGTTGAATGACTTCTATGGTTTGGGTCACCCATCTTCTGTTGAGCTTCAGCTGGTGGACAGATGGCCTTAAAGGGGTACTCTGGTGGAAAACTTAACAGATTTGTAAATTACTTCTATTAAAAAATCTTTACCCTTCCAGTACTTTTAGGCAGTTGTATGCTACAGAGGAAATTCTTTTCTTTTTGCATTTCTCTTTTGTCTTGTCCACAGTGCTCTCTGCTAACACCTGATGCCCGTATCGGGAACTGTCCAGAGCGGGAGAAAATCCCCATAGCAAACATGCTGCTCTGGACAGTTCCTGATATGGGTGTCAGCAGAGAGCACTGTGGACAAGACAAAGTAATTCGAAAATAATTTCCTCTGTAGCATACAGCTGCTTTAAAAGTACTGGAAGGGTAAAGATTTTTTTAATAGAAGTAATTTGCAAATCTGTTTAACTTTCTGGTACGTGTTAATTTAAAAAAAAAGTCCCATATACAGTGTATGGCTGGAGGCTGTATGCCTGTGTACTGCCCCACTTCAGTGCTCAGACCACCGTTCCTCCGGTCCGGCCATAGCATTAGTTCCTGGGACCGGAGGAGCTGTGGTCGGAACACCGAAGATGACGTCTCGCCGGTCACTTACCAAGCTGGCCAGTGCACGTCTTCCTCCTCGATGCTCCGGTCTTCTGCGCCACCGTTGCTATGGGCGCACGCATGGGACGTCAGTGACGTCCCGGCGGCCCCTGCATTTTTAAACTTAACGCGGGGCCATAGGGATGTCCTTAATAGTGATGGGGGGAACTGCCCCATCGCTACAGGACGGGCAAGCACCGGCTCTGCTCGGGGCCCCAAGCAAATGCTTGATTTGCCTGTCCTGTAGCAACGGGCCTGGGTGTGATGCAGGGCAGATGAAATTAACCCCTTTGATGCCAGGGCGTGGTTTATCCTCAATACCACCCGAAGGTATACCGCTGGATCCTGGGCTAGGCACAGGGGCAATAATGACTCCAACGCCAAGTTACGGACAATGGTAGCTTTACTGAGTGACAGATGGAACAGTCTATATAGTTCAACCAGGCCCACGGAGGTGACCAGTGACTTGAGAGACCTTAAGGGCTTGCTGGGACTTGCAGTAGATTTGAACAATTTTAGTGCAGACCACTGACTAAACAATAGATGACTGTGACTGACTTGACTTGAGACTGACTAAGCTGTGACTGTAGCTTACTTGAAGGCTTGTGGCTGCAGGACGGACTTGAAGCCTCCTATGGACTCCAGACACTCTAGGACTTGACTGCAATGGACCTCAAAGACGAAGAGCTGAGCTCAAAGAGAGAGAGGAGACTCCTTCCAGGGCTTTTATAGGGGAGACTGGTGGGTTCCCGTTGATCACCCTTAGGTAACATGGTCACTGATACCTCCTGGGTTACACTCACATGACAACTGGTGATCACATGTTAACATTCTTAAAGCTATAACATCCTTATATACAATAAAACAGGCAGAACAACATATTCATTAAGGGACAGGTGCAAGGGAGGCCCCTGGCAGGGCAGCAAGGGTACGGGGGTACAACTCTCGTACTGGGCCACCACATATACGTTCTGGTGTGGAGGTACTTCGCACATCAGGACGTACATTTACGTCTTGTACATGACCGCGAGCACCGCTCCGATGCTCGGGGTCATGTACAAGACATAAATGTACGTCCTGGTGTACAAAGTACCTCCACACCAGGACGTATCTTTGGTGGCCCAGTACGAGAGTTGTACCCCTGTACCCTTGCTGCCCTGTCATGCAGCCTCCTTAGTGCACTGCAGCCGGGGACCCACTGGTAATGGCGGACATGTACAGCACATAAATGTACGTCCTGGTGTGCAAAGTACCTCCACACCAGGACGCATCTGTGGTAGCCCAGTACGAGAGTTGTACCCCCAGTACACTTGCTGCCCTGTCATGCAGCCTCCTTAGTGCACTGCAGCCGGGGACCCAGTGGTAATGGCGGACATTAGCGATCGTGCTGATGTCCGTCATTAAGCCTTCAGATTCAGTGATCAATACACATGACGGCATCTGCGGCAATGCGTATGTTTAAATGGATGATCGAATGGCCCGCAGGGATCCAATCATCTAAAATGGCGGCCGAAGGTCCCCTCGCCTGCCTCCGGCCATCTCCTAGGGTCTTCTGCTCTGAGAGCGAGCAGTCCAGAGCAGAATATTGCCGAAAACACCGATCAGTGCTATGCCCTATGCATAGTACTGAACAGTATTAAAAATCAAATGATTGCTATAGATAGTCCCCTATGGGGACATAAAAAGTGTAAAAAAAACTCCCCTCCCTCAATAAAAATGTAAATTGTCCCTTTTTTACTCCAAAAAGCGTAAAAAAACAAACACATTTGGTATTGCCACGTGCACAAATGTCCGAACTATCAAAATATAATACAGCATAGAAGTAGAAGAACAGAATCTGGCACCGCTAATGCAATATAATTAAGAGTGTGATGATGAACAAGAATGGCAAACAACAACGTGTATCAGTCCTGATATAAAGTGCATAAGAAACAGAGGTGCTCTTAACAAAAGGTGTCCACAGGTAGATATCCACAACAATGTGTAAGGACAGAAGATAATGCACTCACCGCTGGTCACGATGCGAAAATTCAAGCTTTATTTCCTGAATACAAAAGCTTCAGTAGACAGGACACGTACACAGGGAGCTAGGGTGTTACAGGTGAGGTGGGGGCGTGACGGAGGGGCAGCAACTAGTTTTGCGCTCAAGGGTGCTTCCTCTGGCCTGTACACACAGTACAGGCCAGAGAAAGCGCCCTAGAGCGCGAGACTAGTTGCTGTCCCTCCGTCACGCCCCCACCTCACCTGTAACACCCTAACTCCCTATGTACCTGTCCTGTCTACTGAAGCTTTTGTATTCTCATGAAAAAAAAAAGCTTGAATTTAGGCATCATGACCAGCAGCGAGTGCATTATCTTCCTTCCTTACACATTGTTATCAAAACATAATGTTGATGATCACGTATGATAAACGGCGTGAACGTAAATAAGTCCAAAATTGCTGCTTTTTTTGTCACTTTTTATAAAAAAAATTATTAATAAAAGGTGATTTAAAAGTTTCATATATCCATATGTGGTATCGATAAAAAGTACAGATCACGGCGCAAAAAAAGAGCCCTCATACAGCCGCGTATACGGAAAAATGAAAGTTATAGGTGGTCAAAATAGGGCGATTTTAAACATACTGATTTTGTAGAAAAAGTTTAATATATATTTTTTAAAAGCAGTACAATAATAGAAAAGTATGTAAAGATGGGTATCATTTTAATCGTATTGACCCACAGAATATAGAAAACGTCATTTTAACCGTAATGTGTACAGTGTGAAAGCGAAACCCTCCAAAATTAGCAAAATTGTGCTTTTCATTTAAATTTCCTCCCTAAAAAAATAATTTTTTTGGGATTCGCCGTACATTTTATGGTAAAATTACAAAGTACAATTGGTGATACAAAAATCAAGCCCTCATATGGGTCTGGGGATGGAAATATAAAAGACATGGATTTTAGAAGGCGAGGAGGAAAAAACAAAAATGCAAATATAAAATTGGCCTGGTCCTTATCCTGTTCAGGACCCCGAGCGTACCGGTACGTCCTGACACCCTGGGTCTTAAGGACCCAGGACGTACATGTACGTCCGTGGGAATTTCGGTCCCCGCCGCTCGCCGGGCGGGGACCGGACCAGGGTGACTGCTGATATCGATCAACAGGCACCCCGCGCAAATGTCCAGGGGGGGGGTCATCAGACCCCCCTCCATGTCGGCGATCGGCGAAAATCGCAAGTGAATTCACACTTGCGATTTGCGCCTATTCCGGGTCATATGGGTCTATGGGGACCCTGAAAATAAGGGGGGTTGCGGTTGTCCAAGACGCCTACGATCCCCCTGAAGGGATAGGAGTGAGATGGCAGGGGTGCCACCCCTCCTATCCCTGCTATTGGGCGTCAAAAGTGACAACCAATAGCAGATCGGGGGCAGGGAGGTTAACTTTTGCTTTCCCCATCCTGCTCACCCACAATAGGCGGGGCAGGATGGGGAAACCGAAGGGGACCGGGCGCCGAAGTCCACTTACCCATCGGTGGAGGCTGCGGTGATTGGCGTGGGCGGCATGTAGTGTGGATGGATCCTACAGAAGCCAGTGAGTTGCCTAGCAACATCTGGAGGGCTACAGTTTGAGACCACTATACAGTGGTCTCTTCACTGTAGCCCTCCAGATGTTGCAAGACTACAACTCCCAGCATGCCCAGACAGCTGTTTGGGTATGCTGGGATTTGCAGTTTTGCAACAGCTAGAGGTCTACAGTTTAGAGACCACTCCACAGTGATCTCTATACTGATCTTGCAAAACTACAACTCCTAGCATGCCCACACAGCTGTTTGCTGTCTGGGCATGCTGGGATTTGTCGTTTTGCAACATCTGGAGGTCTACAGTTTGGAGATCACTGTGCAGTGGTCTCTAACTGTAGCCCTCCAGATGTTGCAAAACTGCAAATCCCAGCATGCCCAAACAGCAAACAGCTGTCTCGGCATGCTGGGAGTTGTAGTTGTGTACCTCCAGCTGTTGCATAACTACATCTCCCAGCATCAGTACATGCTGGGAGTTGTAGTTTTGCAACAGCTATAGGCACACTGGTAGGAAAATACTGAGTTAGGTAACAGAACCTAACTGAAGGTTTTCCAACCAGTGTGCCTCCAGCTGTTGCAAAACTACAACTCCCAGCATGCACGGTCTGTCAGTATATGCTGGAAGTTGTAGTTTTGAAACAGCTGGAGGTTTGTGTCCCCCCCCCCCCATGTGAACGTACAGGGTACATTCACATGGGCAGGTTTACAGTAAGTTTCCTGCTTCAAGTATGAGCTGCGGCAAATTTTTCGCCGCTGTGCAAATTTCTAGCGGGAAGCTCACTGAAAACCTCTGCCAGTGCGAACGTACCCTAAAAACACTACACTACACCACACTAACACATAATAAAGGGTAAAACACTACATATACACCCCCTTACACTGTCCCCCACAATAAAAATGAAAAACTTATTGTACGGCAGTGTTTCCAAAACAGAGCCTCCAGCTGTTGCAAAACAACAACTCCCAGCATTTCCGGACAGCCACTGACGGTCATGGCGCTCTCTCACTTCGGAGCCCTGTCGTATTTCAAGGAAACAGTTTAGGGTCACATATGGGGTATTTCCGTATTCGGAAGAAATTGCACTACAAATTTTGGGGGGCTTTTTCTCCTTTTACCCCTTATGAAAAGGAAAAGTTGGGGGCTACACCAGCCTGTTAGTGTAAAAAAATAAAACATTTTAAACTAACATGTTGGTGTTGCCCCATACTTTTTATTTTCACAAGTGTTAAAAGGAAAAAAAGACCCCCAAAATCTGTAAAGCAATTTCTCCTGAGTACAGAAATACCCCATATGTGGGCGTAAAATGCTCTGCGGGCACACAACAAGGCTCAGGAGTGAGAGTGCACTATGTACATTTGAGGCCTAAGTTGGTGATTTGCACAGGGGTGGCTGATTTTACAGCAGTTCTGACATAAACGCAAAAAAAGAAATACCCACATATGACCCCATTTTGGAAACTACACCCCTGACTGAACGTAACAAGGGGTATAGTGAGCCTTAACACCCCACAGGTGTTTAATGAAAATTCTTCAAAGTTGGATGAAAAAATTAAAAATAATTTTTTTTTCACTAAAATGCTGGTGTTACCCTAAATTTTTCATTTTCACAAGGGAAAATAGGGGAAAAAAAGCCCCCAAAATATGTAACCCCATTTCTTCTGAGTAAGAACATACCCCATATGTGGATGTAAAGTGCTCTGCTGGCGAACTACAATGCTCAGAAGAGAAGGAGCACCATTGGGATTTTGAAGAGAAAATTTGTCCGAAATTGAAAATTTGTCCGGAATTGTTACCCTAAATTTTTCATTTTCACAAGGGAAAATAGGAAAAAAAAAAGCCCCCGAAATATGTAACCCCATTTCTTCTGAGTAAGAACATACCCCATATGTGGATGTAAAGTGCTCTGCTGGCGAACTACAATGCTCAGAAGAGAAGGAGCACCAATGGGATTTTGAAGAGAAAATTTGTCCGGAATTGAAGGCCACGTGTGTTTGCAAAGCCCCCATAGGGCCAGAACAATGGACCCCCACATGTGACCCAATTTTGGAAACTACACCCCTCATGTAATGTAATAAGGTTTACAGTGAGCATTTACACCCCACAGGTGTCTGACAGATTTTTTGGAACAGTGGTCTGTGAAAATGAAAAATTTAATTTTTCATTTGCCCAGCCCACTGTTCCAAAGATCTGTCAAACGCCAGTGGGTGTAAATACTCACTGCACCCCTTATTAAATTCTGTGAGGTGTGTAGTTTCCAAAATGGGGTCACATGTGGGGGGGTCCACTGTTCTGGCACCACGAGGGAGCTTTGTAAACGCACATGGCCCCCAACTTCTATTCCAACAAAATTCTGTCTCCAAAAGCTCAATGGTGCTCCTCCTCTTCTGAGCATTGTAGTGTGCCAGCAGAGCACTTGACGTCCATACATTGGGTATTTCCATACTCAGAAACTCCAGAAACACTATATCCGCAGCCATTCCTCTGTCAATGCTTCTACTCACATCTTCATTAAAGCAAATTAGATTGGTTTGACAACTTCTATCCTTAGTAAACCCATGCTGGCTATCACTTATAATACAATTATCCCCTATGTATTCCTGTATGTAATCCCTTATAAGTCCTTCAAACAATTTACCCACAATGCACGTTAAACTTACTGGTCTATAGTTTCCTGGGGAAGACCTAGAGCCCTTTTTGAAGATTGGCTCCACATTCGCCTTGCACCAGTCCCTTGGCACAATACCAGACACCAGTGAATCTCTAAATATCATGAACAGGGGTACAGATATTACTGAACTTAGTTCTCTAAGAACTCTTGGGTGTAATCCATCTGGCCCTGGAGATTTGCTTACATTTATATTACTTAACTTACCTTGTACCATTTCTACATTAAGCCAGTTCAGTACATTGCATTAAGCCAGTTCAGTACATTACATGTAGATGGAGGTGCTGACCTGTCCAATGTCAGCTCCTTCTTCCTTATTATATACAGAACTAAAGAACCTATTCAGTAGCTCTGCTTTCTCTTTATCGCCTGTGACAACCTCCCCATTATCATTATTAAGGGGTCCTACATGCTCTGTGCTTGGTTTGTTTGCATTTATATATCTAAAAAAATATTTAGGATTAGTTTTGGCCACCTGTCTCTCATTTAGAATTTTTGCTGTTTTTATTACATTTTTACAGATTTTATTAAGCTCCTTTAACATCCGACTTTAACAAAAAGTCGCCAAACACCTGTGAGGTGTTAATGCTCACTGTACCCCTTGTTGCCTTCCTTGAGGGGTGTAGTTTCCAAAATAGTATGCCATGTGTTTTTTTTTTTTTTTTTTTTGCTGTTCTGGCACCATAGGGGCTTCCTAAATGTGACATGCCCCCCAAAAACCATTTCAGAAAAACTCACTCTCCAAAATCCCACTCCTTCCCTTCTGAGCCCTCTACTGCGCCCACCGAACACTTCACATACACATATGAGGTATTTCCTTACTCGAGAGAAATTGGGTTACACATTTTAGGAAGATTTCTCTCCTTTTACACCTTGTAAAAATTCAATAACTGGGTCTACAAGAACATGCCAGTGTAAAAAATGAAGATTTTGAATTTTCTCCTTCAATTTGCTGCTATTCCTGTGAAACACTTAAAGGGTTAATAAACCAGTTTTTATAATGGGGTCATTTATGGGGTATTTCTAATATTAAAGCCCTTCAAATCCACTTCAAAACTGAACTGGTCACTGAAAAATTTTGATTTTGAAAATTTTGTGAAAAATTGGAAAATTGCTGCTATACTTTGAAGCCCTCTGATGTCTTCCAAAAGTAAAAACATGTCAACTTTATGATGGAAACATCTCTTCTGAGTATGGAAATACCCCATGTGTGGACATCAAGTGCACTGCGGGCACACTACAATGCTCAGAAGGGAAGGAATCACATTTGGCTTTTGGAAAGCAAATTTTGCTGAAATGGTGTCGCATTTAGGAAGCCTATATGGTGCCAGAACAGCAAAAAAAAATCCCAACATGGCATACTATTTTGGAAACTACACCCCTCAAGGAACCTAACAAGGGGTACAGTGAGCCTTAACACACCACAGGTGTTTGACGACTTTTCGTTAAAGTTGGATGTGTAAATGTCCCATGTGTGGACGTCAAGTGCACTACGGGCGAACTACAGTGCTCAGAAGAAAATGAGTCACATTTGCAAATTTTGATGAAATTGGGGGGGGGGGGGGCATGTCACTTTTAGGGAGCCCCTATAGTGCCAGAACAGCAAAAAAAAACAAAAAAAAAACACATGGCATACTATTTTGGAAACTACACCCCTCAAGGCACATAACAAGGGGTACTGTGAGCCTTAACACCCCACAGGTGTTCGATAAATGTTCATTACACTAAAATGCTGGGGTTACCCCAAATTTTTCATTTTCACAAGTGGCAATGTCAATGTAAATTTGTATGTACATTTATTTGGAGTAAGAACATACCTCATATCTGGACATAAACAGCTCTGCGGGTGCACACCGGTCTCGGAAGAGCAGGAGTGCAGTCAGGGGCCTTGAGCTTTTACATAGCTGCCTATGGAGCTAGAACAGCGGGACCCCCCCCCCCCCTCAAGGAGCATTACATGGGTTAAATTACTAAAATGGGCTACAGTGGGACGTAAAAATCATAAAACAGGTTATGTTCCCAGAATGATGTACCCCTTGTTACGTTCCTTGAGGGGTGTAGTTTCACAAATAGTATGCCATGTGGGGTGTTTTTCACTGTTCTGGCACCAAAGGGGCTTCCTAAATACGACATGTCCCGCAAAAACCATTTCAGCAAAATTCGCTCTCCAAAATCCCATTATCGCCCCTTCTCTTCTTAGCCCTCTAGTGCACCCACAAAGCACTTTACATCCACATATGAGGTATTTCCTTACTCAAGAGAAATTGGGTTGCAGAATTTGGGGGGCTTTTTTTCACATGTTAGTGTAAAAAATGAAGATTTTGAATTTTTACCTCCATTTTGCTGCTATTCCTGTGAAACACCTAAAGGGTTAACAAACTTTCTGAATGTCATTTTGAATATGTTAAGTGGTGCAGTTTTCATAATGGTAAAGTTTTCAAATTAACTTCAAAACTGAACTGGTCCCTGAAAATTTCAGATTTTGAAATTTACTTGAAAAATTGGAAAATTGCTGCTAAACTTTGAAGCCTTCTGATATCTTCAAAAAGTAAAAACATGTCAACTTTATGATGTCAACATAAAGTATACATATTGTATATGCAAATCAATATATAAGTAAGGGTGGGTTCACACTACGTTTTCTCCCATACGGGAGCACATCCCGTATGTCATTCATTTCAATGAGCCGGCCGGAGTGAAACGTTCGGTCCGGTCGGCTCATTTTTGCGCTTTTACAACCGGACCTAAAACTGTGGTCAACCACGGTTTTAGGTCCGGTTGTAAAAGCGCATACGGCGCAAAAATGAGCCGACCGGACCGAACATTTCACTCCGGCCGGCTCATTGAAATGAATGATATACGGGAGCGCGAGGTTTTAGCTCCCCCCTGCCGTATGCGCTCCCGTATGGGAGAAAACGTAGTGTGAACCCACCCTTATTTGGTATGTCTATTTTCTTTAAAAGCAGAGAGCTTCAAAGTTATAAAAATGCTAAATTTTCAAATTTTTTATGAAATTTTTTAATTTTTCACCAAGAAATGTTGCAAGTATTGACAGAAATTTACCACTAACATAAAGTAGAATATGTCACGAAAAACAGTCTCGGAATCAAATTCATAAGTAAAAGTATCCCAGAGTTAATAATGCTTAAAAGTGACAGTGGTCAGAATTGCAAAAAATGCTCCCGTCCTTAAGGTCAAAATGGGCTCAGTCCCCAAGGGGTGAAGCTGGGTTCCCACAGTATTTTGGTCAGTATTTTTAGGCAAAAGAAGTTGCAGATTTTTCTTTGTCAGGTCAACTACTAGTTTTGGCTATGAATACAGACTAAAATACATTGTAAGAACCCAGTGTTATACTGTATATGTTGTCCACTCCTCTTTTTTTTATTTTTTACTTTTTATTAAATTTTTAAACAAGATAACATAAAATTACAACTCCTACTTTAAGGAGCAATAACAATCATAATATACCATGTAATGGGAAGCATATGTAAAAAAAAAAAAAAAAAAGAGAAAACCGTAAGAGGAAGCCGGTTACCGGCTCTACCGTAGGGACGGGCTGCACCTCAATGGGGAGGGTGCAGCTTTGCTTGGGGAGAAGATGGCTAGAAGGGTGGAGGAGTGTTTAAACTAGGGACTTGGGGGGAGGGAACCTACAGCAAAGAGGGGGAAGATAGTGTAGATAGAGAGGTGGGAATTATAAATGTACCTGGGGGTGGAGCGGAGGGAGGGGTTAGAATAGTTAATAGGAATAGGCTTCATAGGAAAATAAAACTTACACCCTTGAATCCCATTAACCCCAATAACATAAAGGATGGAAATGTAAAGTGTATGTTCACAAATGCCAGAAGCCTAGCAAATAAAATTGGGGAGCTTGAGGCCTTGATACTGGAGGAACATATTGATATAGTTGGGGTCACTGAGACATGGCTGGACTCCTCGCATGACTGGGCTGTCAATCTGCAGGGGTTTACATTGTTTCGCAAGGATAGAATGAACAGAAAAGGTGGTGGAGTCTGTCTGTATGTAAGAAGTGGTATGAAAGTCAGTGTGAACGATGCCATAGTGTGTGATGATTCTGAGGAGGTGGAATCACTGTGGGTAGAATTACAAAAGGAGGGAAATACTGAAAAAATAATATTTGGGGTAATCTACAGACCCCCTAATATCACTGAAGAGATAGAAGTTCGGCTTCATAAACAAATAGAGAGGGCCGTCCGGGCAGGTACAGTGGTAATAATGGGAGATTTTAACTATCCAGATATAGATTGGGGTCCGGGGTTGGCTAAAACTTCAAAGGGGCGACAATTCCTAAATTTATTGCAGGATAATTTTATGGGCAGTTTGTGGAGGACCCAACAAGAAGTGATGCCTTGTTGGATCTGATCATTTCCAACAACGCAGAGCTGGTTGGTAATGTAACTGTGCGGGAAAACCTTGGTAATAGCGACCACAATATAGTTACTTTTGACTTAAAATGTAGAAAACAAAGACAGGCGGGGAAGGCAAAAACATATAACTTTAAAAAGGCAAATTTCCCTGGTCTGAGAGCTGCACTACAGGACATAGACTGGGGGGAGGTGTTCTCAAATACTGATACAGAAGGTAAATGGGACATCTTTAAATCAACTCTAAATAACTATACAGCTAAATATATACCAAAGGGGAACAAATATAAACGACTAAAACTAAATCCTACATGGCTGACAAATGATGTTAAAAGAGCAATAAACAACAAAAAAATAGCCTTCAAAAAATTCAAATCTGATGGGTCAGCGATAACATTTAAACAGTACAAGGAGCTTAATAAAATCTGTAAAAATGTAATAAAAACAGCAAAAATTCAAAATGAGAGACAGGTGGCCAAAGAAAGCAAAACTAATCCTAAATATTTTTTTAGATATATAAATGCAAAAAAACCAAGGACAGAGCATGTAGGACCCCTTAATAATGATAATGGGGAGGTTGTAACAGGCGATAAAGAGAAAGCGGAGCTACTGAATGGGTTCTTTAGTTCTGTATATACTAAGGAAGAAGGAGCTGACATTGGCCAGGTCAGTGCTGGTAACACATCATCTAATGTACTGAACTGGCTTAATGTAGAGATGGTACAAGGTAAGTTAAGTAATATAAATGTAAGCAAATCTCCAGGGCCAGATGGATTGCACCCAAGAGTTCTTAGAGAGGTAAGTTCAGTAATATCTGTACCCCTGTTCATGATATTTAGAGATTCACTGGTGTCTGGTATTGTGCCAAGGGAATGGCGCAAGGCGAATGTGGTGCCAATCTTCAAAAAGGGCTCTAGGTCTTCCCCAGGAAACTATAGACCGGTAAGTTTAACGTGCATTGTGGGTAAATTGTTTGAAGGACTTATAAGGGATTACATACAGGAATACATAGGGGATAACTGTATTATAAGTGATAACCAGCATGAGTTTACTAAGGATAGAAGTTGTCAAACCAATCTAATTTGCTTTTATGAAGAGGTGAGTAGAAGCCTTGACAGAGGAATGGCTGTGGATATAGTGTTTCTGGATTTTGCTAAAGCATTTGATACTGTCCCTCATAGATGTCTGACAGGTAAGTTAAGGTCTTTGGGTTTGGAAATTTTAGTTTGTAACTGGATTGAACACTGGCTCATGGATCGTACCCAGAGAGTGGTGGTCAATGATTCGTACTCTGATTGGTCCCCGGTTATTAGTGGTGTACCCCAAGGTTCTGTACTGGGCCCGCTGTTGTTTAATTTATTTATTAATGATATAGAGGATGGTATTAACAGCTCTGTTTCTATCTTTGCAGATGACACCAAGCTTTGTAGCACAGTACAGTCTATAGAGGATGTGTATAGGTTACAAGATGACTTGGATAGATTAAGTGTCTGGGCATCCACTTGGCAAATGAGGTTCAATGTGGATAAATGTAAAGTTATGCATCTGGGTAATAATAACCTGCATGCGTCGTATGTCTTAGGGGGGATTAAACTGGCAGAGTCACTGGTAGAGAAGGATCTGGGTGTACTTGTAGATCACAGACTACAGAATAGCATGCAATGTCAGGCTGCGGCTTCCAAAGCCGGCAGGATATTGTCATGTATAAAAAGAGGCATGGACTCGAGGGACCGGGACATAATACTCCCCCTTTATAAAGCATTGGTACGGCCTCACCTGGAATATGCTGTTCAGTTTTGGTCGCCTGTTCATAAAAGGGACACTGTGGAGCTGGAAAGGGTGCAGAGACACGCGACTAAACTAATATGGGGCATGGAACATCTTAGCTATGAGGAGCGATTAAAGGAGTTACAATTGTTTAGTCTTGAGAAGAGACGTTTAAGGGGGGATATGATAAACGTATATAAGTATATTAATGGCCCATACAAAAAATATGGAGAAAAACTGTTCCAGGTTAAACCCCCCCAAAGGACGAGGGGGCACTCCCTCCGTCTGGAGAAGAAAAAGTTTAGTCTCAAGGGGCGACACGCCTTCTTTACCGTGAGGACTGTGAACTTATGGAACAGTCTACCTCAGGAACTGGTCACAGCAGGAAACATTAACAGCTTTAAAACAGGATTAGATAAATTTCTGGAACAAAATAACATTAATGCTTATGAAGAAATATAAAATCCCATCCCTTCCCCAATATCGCGCCACACCCCTACCCCTTAATTCCCTGGTTGAACTTGATGGACATATGTCTTTTTTCGACCGCACTAACTATGTAACTATGTAACACAAGAAATGGAGGTACAAATGAAATAATGATTAAATCCGTTTTATAGCCTCAATCCACTTGCTCCACCTATTGGTTCTTGCTTAGTTAGAGGTCCCTCCAACGTAAGATTACGGTGAACAGTAGCTTTAATCACTGCAATCTCCGGGATGTCTGCCGATTTCCAACATTGAGCAATGGCGATTCTTGCCACAGTAAGGACATGATAAATAATAACCAGACGGTCTATAGGAGTATTTCCTAGGGTTAGAAATAATAAGGCCACTTCGGGCCCCCAATTAAAAGGGGTGGAGAGGAGTTGCTCAAGTAGGTATTTAATTTTCAACCAGAAGGGGCGTTTAAGGTCACATGTCCACCAAATGTGGATCAGTGTACCTACTCCTTACCACATCTCCAGCAGCAATTAGAAGACAAAGGATACAATTTAGCGAGGCGGGCAGGAGTATAATACCACCTATATAGCAATTTCCGTGACGATTCAAAATGATTAGCACATCTAGATGTTTTTCTTTGTATATCAAATACAAATCCCCATTGCTCAACTGTAAATTTATGACCCAGATCTTCCTCCCATCTTTGCTGGAATATAAAACATTGAGGTTTATTTATCTGCAAGAGCTCTGTGTAGGCCACAGAAATTCCCTTGGTAAATGCCTTATTATTAAGAAAAAACCTTTCATAGTTTGTTCTATTAGTTACCTGGGGCCACACTAAAGAGCTAAGGAAATGCTGTATTCTTAAGTATTTATAAAACTCCTTAAGTGAAAGAGAAAAGGAAGAAAGACCAGAAGAGTCAAACAATTGATAAACAGTATGTATACCTGCTCTAATCCAAGGTTTTAGATCTAGGTCCTTCAAATAAGTACTTATTGCTGTGAGTGGAATATCCCTTATTCGCCATAGGAACAGGACCTTCATATATTCCGAATTACTCCAGATTTTAATAGCTGCTGTTATAGTAGGATATGAAACAGAAGGAAGTAAGGTAGAATTGAATCGAAGAGACCATATGAAGTTGCACAAGGAGGGTGATCCTAGTAGCTCTACTTCTATATCCACCCAATGTGGGGAATCTTTTTGCCACCACCATCTTTTAAGCTGATCTATTAAAACTGCATGGTAATAAGTTCGTAGACAGGAACACCCCATTCCTCCTCCTTTAAATGGGCGATAAAGGAGCTGTGCACTAACTCTGGGGCGTCTACCTGCCCATATGAATTATGATAGTAGCTTCTGAAGATCAGAAATATGCTTATTTTGAACTACAATTGGCAGGTTTCGGAGACAATATAGGATTTTTGGTAATAAAACCATTTTTACTGCTGCTGTATGCCCTACACATGACACTGGGAGGAAAGAGAAATCTGCAATGTCTTTGGTTATTTTTCATTTCAAAGAGGAGAAATTTACGCTTGCAGTTTTAAATGGATTAGCAGTTAATATAATGCCCAGATAAGAAATTTGAGCTTCTGCCCAAGAGAAGGAGAAATTTGTTTGTAAATATTCCTCAACTTCCATAGTTAAATTAAGACCCGTGATGGTGAGTAGGGTTAATTTTAGTAGGGTTTAGTAGGGTTAATCTTATATTAACTCGCCTTCACAAAATGTTCTATTATAGTTGTGACTGTAGAGATTGAGTGTTGTGGATTGGTTAAACAAACAATGAAATCATCGGCAAACAGACCAATGCAATGATTCTGCCGCCCTATCTGGATCCCAGATATGGTCGATGATGTCCTTATATGTTGCGCAAAGGGTTCCATTATTAATGTCCACTCCTCTTTGACCAGTAGATACTTCAGGGTAAGCAGGGAGTTATTTGCCTTAAGGTTCAGATCTAGGCCAAATGACTACTTGTCTACTCTCAGCTGATACTTGGTAGAAGAGGTAAAGGGAAACATCTGAGCTATACAGCACATTGACGTATGTTTCCTTTAGACAGGGAATCAACTGATGAACCTTTTTATGCCGAATCTGAGGCAGAAAAAACGAAGCATGAGATCATCAAAAGTGGCTGCACCACAAATCTGGTGCAATTTGCACTAACATACTGGCTTGCATGACTTGCACCACATTTTCAATATGTTTTAGACACTTTTCTGTTTTGCAAACATAGAAAATGTGTTACCTAAATGTTTAATTTCCTGGTGTCAGTGGGCAGCACATGATGAGTTAAACGACTTTTACTACCCTGATAGATGTATACCCTAGCAATGAAATCATTTGTTCAACCCAAAGCTAGGAGATCCTATGCAGTACTAGAGAACGCACATCATTTATACAGCAATACAATTTTTTTTTTAATTTTTTTTTTGGGGGGGGGGGGGGGGGGGGTTGGTAACAATGGGAGCACATGATGGGATATTCATTCACGGTAGTATTTAATATAGGGAGGGAATTAACCCTCAGCTGACAATATCGAGTCTATAGTGTCTAATGAATGTGGAGGCAAAGAAACGTAGCATTTTTCTGCCAAGAAAGTTGCTGTGGATAAAATGAACGCAAAAACATACTGGAATCTGCAGCCGTTCCAAAGAATAACACTGTATGAATAACCCCTTAAGGACACAGCCAGTTTCATTTTTGCATTTTTGTTTTTTCCTCCTCTCCTTCTAAGAGCCATAACTTAAATTTTTCCATCCACAGACCTATATAGTGTCTTGCGCAAGCAATTATACTTTGTAATAATAGTATCTGAGCACTGGCGCTTATGGAATTGGTCAGCTGCTAAGACACCTTCTAGTGGTTCCCTGCTATGCCACTAAAGTCTATTAAGTTACAAAAATATGTTGGTTATGGTGTCAGCTCTTGACAATAATAATAATAACAGTAGTGATTTGAAACATAGGATAATTAAATTGAAGGTGGTGACCGCCTCAATTTATAAATAAATCTATCTGGTATCGACGTTTATTCGGATACATCCCATACTTACTGTTAAAAAAATATACACTTAGGTTTTAGTAATGATCGTTCCACTTACGATATTGCTGTGAAGGTCTGGGTAACGGTACCTCAGGACGTCCGTTTCGGTGGAGTATGTGCGCTCTGACTTGATGGCGTATGCCGGGAGACTGCCCCGGCCGGTGGCGTCTACAACCGGCTGATTACGCTATGGAAAAAATGACCCGGCTAACCTTCGGCTGATAGTGACGTCACTACAGTATTCAGTGTGGATCAATTCTAATGCGTTTTGGAAATTAGCGATTTCTTTCCTCAGAGATGGTAGTCATGGGTTTTTGCCGTCATTTATACTACAAGTCCCAGCGATCCTCCTACCCGGTAAGTTCATTAAAAACATTCATTATTGTGCTAAGTCCATATTAGTAAGAAGATATGCACCTTATCAAGTGTCCTTACTTATTTAAGGCACAGATCTTAGCTTGTTTTACAAGTCCATTAATCCGAAGGTGATGCACATCCAATGGTTTGGAAGTGATGTGTAACCCTTTAATTATTATCTCTTTTTCTAGCTTGAATGAAAATAGGATCTATAAAATCTTATCTATATCACGGCTTTGCTTTCTTGCAAGTACACAAAAAAATTGGTTTTTATAATCCCCTATATCTTATATACATAAATTGGTCGAAGTGCTAGAGAATATAGTGGTTCCTCCGGCACAATTTAATTATCCTAATGGCATCTGTGTTTTAATCGGTTTAGGGGGGGTTCTATCTCATCCAGTATGGGAGAATGTATGTACAGTATATTTAATGTGTTATGTATTTTATTATCTTTTGAACTGATGGTTATGAATTCTGTTATTTTAAAAAAGAAAATAATTCAAAGTCCACATTAAGTCCCCGTGAGATCATTGTATCTAGTTCAATAATAAGTTTACTTTCTGCTTGAGACATACGGGAGATATAGTCTCCTCCCCTCCAATGTTTTTTTGGCTTGATGGTGTTCAGCATAATGTTTTTTGTACGGCCAATATACAAGATGTATATTGGCCGTACAAAAAGAATGTTAAAACATCGCATTAGAGAGCATATATACAACATAGAGAGAAAATGTCAAGGACATTTACACACATGGCAACACCAAATATGTTTCTTTTATCTTTTTTTTACATTTTTTTATGGGGGGATTTAATAATTGGGGAGGGGCTTATTCACATTTTAAAAACGTTTTTTAAACTAATTTTACTTTTTAGGTCCTAATAGGGGACTATCTATAGCAATCATTAGATTGCTATTACTGATTAATGCTATGCATAGCAGTGATCACTAATTTCAGCGATCTACTTATCTGGTCTGTGAGGCAGGTAAGGGGACCTCGAGCAGCCATTATGACTTATCTAATCACTGCGATTATGATGCAGATGGTCCAATGAGACAGCCCTGATAATGCTGCAGATGCCATGATTAGTATTGATCACAGCATCTGAATGGTTAATGGCGGACATCAGCGTGATTGCTAAAGTCTGCCATCACCAGCAGGAACCTGGCAAGCATGAAGCGAGCACAGCTTCTGTGTTTGCTTCATGTAACGGATGCAAAAGTACCTTCTAGTGCATTAAGTACCAGTGCACAAGGACTTACATTTATGTCCATTGTCCTTAAAGGGGTATTCCAGGCAAAAACTTTTTTATATATATCAACTGGCTCCAGAAAGTTAAACACATTTGTAAATTACTTGTATTAAAAAATCTTCATCCTTTCAGTACTTATGAGCTTCTGAAGTTAAGGTTGTTCTTTTCTGTCTAAGATCTCTCTGATGACACCTGTCTCGGGAAATGCCCAGTTTAGAAGAGGTTTGCTATGGGGATTTGCTTCTAAACTGGGCGTTTCCCGAGACAGGTGTCATCAGAGAGCACTTAGACAGAAAAGAACAACCTTAACTTCAGAAGCTCATAAGTACTGAAAGGATTAAGATTTTTTAATAGAAGTAATTTACAAATCGGTTTAACTTTCTGGAGCCAGTTGATATATCTAAAAAAAAAGTTTTTGCCTGGAATACCCCTTTAACCCCTTAAGGACGCAGGACGTAAATGTACGTCCTGGTGAGGTGGTACTTAACGCACCAGGACGTACATTTACGTCCTAAGCATAACCGCGGGCATCGGAGCGATGCCCGTGTCATGCGCGGCTGATCCCGGCTGCTAATCGCAGCCAGGGACCCGCTGGCAATGGCCGACGCCCGCGATCTCGCGGGCGTCCGCCATTAACCCCTCAGGTGCCGGGATCAATACAGATCCCGGCATCTGCGGCGGTTCGCGATTTAAATGAACGATCGGATCGCCCGCAGCGCTGCTGCGGGGATCCGATCATTCATAACGCCGCACGGAGGTCCCCTCTCCTTCCTCCGTACGGCTCCCGGCGTCTCCTGCTCTGGTCTGTGATCGAGCAGACCAGAGCAGGAGATGACCGATAATACTGATCTGTTCTATGTCCTATACATAGAACAGATCAGTATTAGCAATCATGGTATTGCTATGAATAGTCCCCTATGGGGACTATTCAAGTGTAAAAAAAAATGTAAAAAAATGTAAAAGTAAAAGTAAAAAAAAAGTGAAAAATCCCCTCCCCCAATAAAAAAGTAAAACGTCCGTTTTTTCCTATTTTACCCCCAAAAAGCGTAAAAAACATTTTTTATAGACATATTTGGTATCGCCGCGTGCGTAAATGTCCGAACTATTAAAATAAAATGTTAATGATCCCGTACGGTGAACGGCGTGAACGAAAAAAAATAAAAAAAGTCCAAAATTCCTACTTTTTTAATACATTTTATTAAAAAAAAATTATAAAAAATGTATTAAAAGTTTTTTATATGCAAATGTGGTATCAAAAAAAAGTACAGATCATGGCGCAAAAAATGAGCCCCCATACCGCCGCTTATACGGAAAAATAAAAAAGTTAGAGGTCATCAAAATAAAGGGATTATAAACGTACTAATTTGGTTAAAAAGTTTGTGATTTTTTTTAAGCGCAACAATAATATAAAAGTATATAATAATGGGTATCATTTTAATCGTATTGACCCTCAGAATAAAGAACACGTGTCATTTTTTCCATAAATTGTACGGCGTGAAAACAAAACCTTCCAAAATTAGCAAAATTGCGTTTTTCGTTTTAATTTCCCCACAAAAATAGTGTTTTTTGGTTGCGCCATACATTTTATGATATAATGAGTTATGTCATTACAAAGGACAACTGGTCGCGCAAAAAACAAGCCCTCATAACAGTCTGTGGATGAAAATATAAAAGAGTTATGATTTTTAGAAGGCGAGGAGGAAAAAATGAAAACGTAAAAATTAAATTGTCTGAGTCCTTAAGGCCAAAATGGGCTGAGTCCTTAAGGGGTTAAAGGGAATCTGTCATAAGTATCACTCACACTAACCTGATCTACAGGCTTGTAGTGTGGGTGACACTGATGACAATAATACCGCCGCAATATCAAATCTTTGGTACATGCAAATTACCTGCTTGGTGCACTGAGGTGGAAGGGGTTGTCATCTTCCTATTAACACCGTCTCCTCTGCTGCAGAATTGAGCTCCACTCTACAGGGGCAACGTCAATTGTAGTTACAAATATGCAATAAAAGAAGAAAAACAGAGGGAGCACTCACTGCGCAGGGATGACATCAAGTGGTGACTTTATTCTTAAGCTTCGGTGCGGTACATGTGCATCATAGAGCGGGACACCAGGAGCTCACGAACATGGACTGTGAACAGCTGCTTTCGCACTGATCAAGCAGTGCTTCGTCTGACCCACCCTTTCCACCATCTGAGCGCAGGTAAATACACCCTTCTTGCTCACGTCACGGAAAAGGTGTGTTACATTTTAGTGAAAAAACACAATGAATTTAAAACATATTCAAACAAAAACGACAACACAGACCTGGACAGACTGAATTAAACAAATACGTTCATCTCTAACCTGTCTTTTAAGCCTGGATTCCCCAGGGCATTAGTCTTTATTATCCACATCCCTTCTTTTTTCAAAAGACTATTACGGACATCTATGCCATACGCTGTGGTTACTCGTTCAATGCCGAAAAATTGCATAGTTTTAAGATCGCTCCCATGTACTTCCCTCATATGTTGTATTAATCTAGGAGAGCCTTTTCCCGTTTTTAGGGAGTTTACATGCTCTCGAAATCTTACATTTAGGAGGCGGGTAGTGCAACCAATTTAAAATCTATGGCAATCGCAGCGTATGGCATATACCACATTTTTAGTGCGGCAACACACAAAGTCTCTACACTGTGCCTCTATTCCTCCAAGGGTAATAAATTTATCTGTGCAACAATAGCTGCACCAATTACAATGCCCACACTTATACGTTTCTTTCAGGGTATTTTTAGTTAACCAGTTCTTATCTGGAGTGGCTTTTAGGTTACTGCTAACAAGGGTATCTTTCAAATTTTTACACTTTTAAAAAGTTATTAAGGGCCGTTTGGTGGTCCAGCTCTGTAAATCTAGATCGTTTTGCAAGAGAAACCAGTTATTACTAATAGCTTTTTTTATTTTCTCTGCTACCGGACTGTATGTAAAAGAAAAAGAAAACCTATCTTCAAATGTGTTATTACCTCTTTGATTGTGCTGTTTTTTTCGGGAGTACTTATTTTTCAAAAGCTCAGTTCTGTCACAATTATAGGTCTTCTCGAAAGCTTCATCCAAGATTTTCTTTGGGTAACCTCTCTGATTCAGACGGGCCTGCAGTTCCCTTGCTTGCACCACAAAGTCTTCATCCCGGCTATTTATTCGCCTCAATCTAAGGAGTTGTATGTATGGGACAGCCTTTTTTACATGCTCGGGATGATAGGTCCGAGCATTCGTAGATGAACAGTTTCCTGGAAAATGGATTGGTCGTCGTGGGCCAGTTGAATGGCCCCCAAGGTCTACCGATCTGACCCCCTTAGACTTTTATCTTTGGGGTCATCTGAAGGCAATTGTCTATGCTGTGAAGATATAAAATGTGCAGCACCTGAAACTACGGATACTGGAAGCCTGTGCTAGAGTTTCTCCTGCGGTGTTGCTATCAGTGTGTGAAGAGTGGGAGAAGAGGGTTACATTGACAATCCAACACAATGGGCAGCACATTGAACACATTTTATAAGTGGTCAGAGACTTGTAAATAACTAGTGAAAGAATAAAGTTATGTTAAAACCAAGCACATCATTGTTTTTCTTGTGAAATTCCCAATAAGTTTGATGTCTCACATGACCCTCTTCCTATTGAAAAAACTAAAGTTGGATTCAAAATGGCCAACTTCAAAATGGCCGCCATGGTCACCACCCATGTTGAAAAGTTTCCCCCCCCCTCACATATACTAATGTGCCACAAACAGGAAGTTAATATCACCAACCATTCCCATTTTATTAAGGTGTATCCATATGAATGGCCCACCCTGTAGTATTTCAGACGTTACTGCTTTTGGGTGAACTATTTTTAGTTCTGGCATGCAAAGGAACCCTCCGATTGTTAGTTTCCCATCTGTGCTGCTGGTAGAATGTAAGGGAATTGTCAATTTATAACAATAATTAGTTTTTCCCTTATTTTAGGGATGTCCCGATACCGATACTGGTATCGGGGGCCGATACTAGCCATTTGCATCGTATCGGGGACTCGTTTAATGTCCCCGATACCATGCCCGATACCTGGTGCCGCTCTGCTGCCCCGTTCTCCCGTCCTCCGATCCGCATCATAGTGTTCCATGGAGGAGCATGTGACACACACACACTCCGCCTCCTCCCCTGCGTCCAGTGTAACGCTACGCAGGAAGCAGAGTGACGTGTATGTCACATGCTCCTCCATAGGACGACACAATGCGGACCGGAGGACGGGAGAACGGGGCAGCAGAGAGGCAGCACCAGCACCCGACAGAGGAGGTGAGCTGCCTGCAAGGAGGGGGGCTGCTACTAATGTCTAAACGGGGGAGGCCTTGCTGCTGTCTAAGCGGGGGAGGCCCTGCTGCTGTCTAAAGGGGGGCCCTGCTGCTGTCTAAAGGGGGGGCCTGCTGTCTAAAGGGGGGGGGCTGCTGCTGTCTAAAGGGGGGGGGGGCTGCTGTGTCTAAAGGGGGTGCTGCTGCTGTTTAAATGGGGGCCCTGTTTAAAGGGGGGCCCTGATGCTGTCTAAACGGGGGGGCCCTGCTGTCTAAACGGGGGGGGGGGGGTGCTGCTGCTGTCTAAAGAGGGGCCCTGCTGCTGTTTAAAGTGAGACCCTGCTGCTGTCTAAAGGGGGGGCCCTGATGCTGTCTAAAGGGGACCCTGCTGCTGTTTAAAGGGGGGCCCTGATGCGGTCTAAAGGGGGCCCTGATGCGGTCTAAAGGGGGGGGGGCCCTGCTACTGTTTAAAGGGGGGCCTTGCTGCTGTCTAAAGGGGGGGCCCTGCTGCTGTCTAAAGGGGGGGCCCTGCTGCTGTCTAAATGTAGGGCCCTGCTGCTGTCTAAAGGGGGGGCCCTGCTGCTGTCTAAAGGGGGGGCCCTGCTGCTGTCTAAAGGGGGGGGGCTTCTGCTGTCTAAAGGGGAGGCTGCTGATGTTTAAATGGGGGCCCTGCTGCTGTCTAAAGGGGGGGCCCTGCTGCTGTTTAAATGGGGGCCCTGCTGCTGTCCAAAGGGGGGGCCCTGCTGCTGTCTAAAGGGTAGACTAGCTTAATACCCAGCGTTGCCGGTTTTTCCTTCCTAATCCTTGTTGGGAAGGAAAATAAACAAAGGAGGAAGCTTTTGACTTCATATCCCGTCCTCATATATTGTTGTCATATCCCGACCTCCTATCCCATCCTCCTATTCCGACCTCCTATGCCGTCCTCCTATACTGGTCCTCCTATCCCGACCTCCTATCCCGATCTGTAATATGTGTATCATGTATTGATTATCTCCAGCCGTACGGAAGCTATGTGGGAACATACATTTCCCATTGATTTGCATGGGACTTTAAACAAAAACCCCGACACTCACCTATATTTTAAGTGGACATATAAGTAACATGTGACCAAGTATTATCAAAATATCTCCAGCCGTTTGGAAGTTATGCAGTAACATATATTTCCCATAGAGTTGTATGGGACTTTAAACATAAACCCCGCCCCTGGCAAATGGGGGTGAGTAAGGGTTAAATCACCTATCCTATGTTTGTTGTTGACATATAAGTAACATGTGTGCCAAGTTTCATGTTAATATCTTTAGCCGTTTGAACGTTTTTGTGGAACATACTCACGTTGAGATATATAGATAGTGCAGGTGACCCGGTTTCTACCACTGCTCACCATGTGTACATCGGTCTCACCGCCAATGCAAATTCCAATGGAGAAGAGAGAAATCTTGGCTCATACTACAGCAGCCGCCTCCATTGTACACAACAAGGACCTACATATCCTACGGTAAACGGTCACCCTGGTGTCAGATTCCCTTTAAAGGGGTACTCCGCCCCTAGACATCTTATCCCCTATCCAAAGGATAAGGGATAAGATGTCAGATCGCCGGGGTCCTGCTGCTGGGGACCCCGGGGATCGCTGCTGCAGCACCCCGCTATCATTACTGCGCAGAGCGAGATCGCTCTGCACGTAATGACGGGCAATACAGGGGCCGAAGCATCGTTACGTCACGGCTCCGTCCCTCGTGACGTCACGGCCCGCCCCCGTCAATACAAGTCTATGGGAGGGGGCGTGGCGGTCGTCACGCCCCCTGCCATAGACTTGCGTTAAGGGGACGGGCCGTGATGTCATGAGGGGCGGAGCCATGACGTCACGCTGCTCCGGCCCCTGTATCGCACGTCATTACGCACAGAGCGAACTCGCTCTGTGCAGTAATGATGGCAGGGTGCTGCAGCAGCGATCCCCGGGGTCCCCAGCAGCGGGACCACAGCGATCTAACATCTTATCCCCTATCCTTTGGATAGGGGATAAGATGTCAGGGGCGGAGTACCCCTTTAAAATATAAGTACTCGTACTTGGTATCGGCAAGTACTAGAATTAAAGTATCGGTACTCGTACTCGGTCTTAAAAAAATGGTATCGAGACATCCCTACTTTCTTTTAATAGCCATACTGTAGTAGTGTTTTTTCTACTTTTCATTACATAGTGGACTAAGGGTGTTCTTTCCTCTTATAGGGAGAGTAATTAAAAGTTTATTTTAAGTTAAATGAAATTAAATAGCTGTCCTACCAGGTCATAGGAGGTGGAATAACCCACCAGTGCTTCTGTTAGGAACAATGGAAAACAAATTTTCATTAACACATTAAGGACTAAGGGCATACAGATACGCCCTTGGTCTCTGGTACTACAGGACCAAGGGCATACCTGTATGCCCACTGCGTTTCCGATCACTGCATGTGATCGGAACGGAATGCCTGCTAAAATTTCAGCAGGCATAACGTGACAATGCCTAGGGGGGTCCTGTCGCTGTGATTCACAACGATTTCATGTCTCCAGTGACCCGGAAGAGGAGGGTGATCGGTGGTGTAAGACACACCACCCTAAATATGTAGGTGGGAAACAGTGGTGATTGACCAATCACGGGCACTGACGGAAGGGTTAACCTCTCCATGCCCCGCTCTGACCACCCACACTAGGAAGTGAGTGAGTGGAGCTGAGCCTGGTGCCTAGAACCCCCCCCCCCCCCACTGTGCCAATCCGTGACCATCTGGGCAATCCGTGTGCCATCTGGCACTGATTTAGTATAGGGAGAGATTTCGAGCAGGCAAGGATAGTTTAGGAGTAAAAAAAAAAGTGTAAAAATAATACATGGGTTTTTTTTGGTCACAGCTGCCTCCAAAGTAGGTGTCCCAGGGTCTGCCCCAACCTTTTTTTGGACACAGACCTTTTTTTTTGCTAACATTTTAGCCGGACCCTCTTAGATATAAAGAGAGGCCAACAGAGTATTTTCGGTGGAGTAGGCATATGCTATGATGCTCTCAGACAATAAAAGTGCCAGTGAGGGCGAGGAAGACCCCACTTTACTGTTGTCTTCCTCATCTAGAGATGATGAGCCCCCTTGAAGGTGGTGGCGATGCCACAAACCTTCCGTACAACTGATCCAGTGCCCCATACTAGTGTCCGACCCCCCAGTCAAGTTTACCTGTGCCCCCTACCGGTGAACTTGTCTGGACTGCCCCAGAGGACTATCAGCCCGTGATTCCTGGGTTTGTTGGCAACCAAGAAATCCAGATTGACATTGGTGGCTTCACTGAAATTGACTTTTTCAGTTATTTTTTCAGTGACGACTTTGTCAATCTAATGGGGGAGTAGACAAACCTGTACGCCCAACAGGTTGTCAGCCCCCACCTGGATTTCCTTTTGGCTAGGCCCAATGGATGGACCCCCATTAGTGCAGCTGAGATGAAGACATATTAGGGCCTCGTGCTGCACATGGTCCTAGTCAAAAAACCTTGTATCATACAATACTGGACTGAGGACGCCTCTACCAGACCCCATTCTACAGTATGGCCATGACACCTCATTATTGCTTTGATTCACTCCCGCCTCGACTACTGTAACTCTTTACTAATAGGCCTTCTTTTCTCCAAACTCTCTCCTCTCCAATCCATCCTTAATGCCGCAGCCAGACTCATCTTCCTCTCCAGCCGCTACACCGATGCCTCCTCCCTGTGCCAGTCACTACACTCGTTACCAATTCAGTCCAGAATACAGTACAAAATCCTCAGTCTCACACACAAAGCTCTCCACAATGCTGCACCTCCCTACATCTCCTCTCTCATCTCTGTCTACCATCCTACACGTTCTCTCCGATCTGCTAATGATCTCACACTAACATCTTCTATAATCCGAACTTCTCACTCCCGTCTCCAAGACTTCACTCGTGCTGCACCGGTTCTCTGGAATGCTATCCCTCAATCCCACAGACTCAACATCAACATCCATAGTTTCAAACGTGGCCTAAAAACACATCTCTTCAGACAGGCCTACAACAGTCTCTAATTGGCCTCAACATATCCCCACACCTCTTGTTTGAATAGTTATTGTGTAATATTATGTCTGATACTTGTCTTTGTTTGTACCCCATAATTGTAAGCGCTGCGGAATCTGTGCTATATAAATACTGTATTTATCGGGGTATACCACGCACCGGCCTATAACACGCACCCTCATTTTACCAAGGATATTTGTATCAAATTTTTTTTTTACCCAAATATCCATGGAAAAATGAGGGTGCGTGTGTGTGCATGTGTATACCCCGATACACCCCCAGGAAAGGCAGCGGGAGAGAGGCCGTCGCTGCCCGCTTCTCTGCCCCTGCCTTTCCTGGGGTCTAGAGCCCTGCTGCCGCCGCTTCTCTTCTGCTGGCTATCGGCGCCGCTGCCCGTTCTCTACCCCTGACTATCGGTGCCGGCGCCCCATTGCCGGCGCCGATAGCCAGGGGGAGAGAAGCGGCGCCGGCAATGGGGCAGTGGCGCCGACAGCCAGGGGGAGAGAAGGGGAAGCGGCACCCATTGCCGGCGCCGCTGCCTCCCCCCATCCCCGGCTGCATAATTACCTGTTGCCGGGGTCGGGTCCGCGCTGCTTCAGGCCTCCGGTGTGCGTCCCATGCGTCGTTGCTATGCACTGCACGGCGCGGCGCAATGACAAGTGACGTCTTTGCGCCGCACCGTGCAGCGCATAGCAACGATACAGGGGACGCACACCGGAGGCCTGAAGCAGCGCAGACCCGACCCTGGCAACAGGTAATTATGCAACCGGGGATGGGGGGAGGCAACGGGGCAGCGGCGCCGGCAATGGGTGCTGCTGCCCCTTCTCTCCCCCTGGCTGTCAGCACCGCTGCCCCATTGCCGGCGCCGCTTCTCTCCCCCTGGCTATCGGCGCCGGCAATGGGGCGCCGGCACCGATAGTCAGGGGGAGAGAACATGTTATATGCCGATAAATACGGTATTTAAAAGTCTCTATCATATCCTCTCTGTCTCTTCTTTCTTCCAAGCTATACATGTTAAGGTCCTTTAACCTTTCCTGGTAAGTTTTATCCTGCAATCCATGTATTGGTTTAGTAGCTCTTCTCTGAACTCTCTCTAGAGTATCTATATCCTTCTGGAGATACGGCCTCCAGTACTGCGCACAATACTCCAAGTGAGGTCTCACCAGTGTTCTGTACAGGGGAGGAGCGGGGACCCGGAGCGCTCGGCGTAACAGTACCCCCCCCCCTTGGGTCTCCCCCTCTTTTTGGAGCCTGAGAACCTGAGGATAAGACTTTTGTCCAGGATGTTGTCCTCAGGTTCCCAGGATCTCTCCTCAGGGCCGCAATTCTCCCAGTCGACCAAGAAGAATCTTTTACCTCTGACCGTCTTGGATGCTAGAATCTCCTTCACAGAAAAGATGTCAGAAGATCCGGAAACTGGAGTGGGAGAAACAACTTTGGGAGAGAAGCGGTTAAGGATGAGTGGTTTAAGGAGAGAGACATGGAAGGCATTGGGAATACGGAGAGAAGGAGGAAGAAGGAGTTTGTAAGAGACAGGGTTGATCTGGCACTTGATTTTGAAAGGACCAAGATAGCGTGGTCCCAGTTTATAACTGGGGACACGAAAGCGGACATATTTAGCGCAGAGCCATACCTTGTCTCCGGGAGCAAAAATGGGGGGAGTTCTTCTTTTTTTATCAGCAAATCTTTTCATCCGGGATGAAGCCTGTAAAAGAGAATTTTGGGTCTCTTTCCATATGGTGGAAAGATCACGAGTCACTTCATCCACAGCGGGCAAACCAGAGGGCAAGGGAGTAGGGAGGGGAGGAAGAGGGTGACGGCCGTACACCACGAAAAATGGGGATTTAGCAGAAGATTCGGAGACTCTGAAGTTGTAAGAGAATTCGGCCCATGGTAGAAGATCTGCCCAGTCATCCTGGCGGGAGGAAACAAAATGCCGTAAATAGTCACCCAGGACCTGATTAACTCTTTCTACTTGCCCATTGGATTGGGGATGATAAGAAGAAGAGAAGTTTAATTTGATCTTGAGCTGTTTACAGAGGGCCCTCCAGAATTTAGACACGAATTGGACGCCTCTATCTGAGACGATATGCGTGGGCAAACCGTGTAAGCGATCAAAGAGTTCCGAGATAAGAGGTAAGGGGTAGCGGTTTTTTACCGTGATTTTATTAAGTCCGCGGTAATCAATACAAGGACGTAGGGAGCCATCTTTTTTGGACACAAAAAAAAATCCAGCTCCGGCAGGAGAGGAGGACTTGCGGATAAACCCCTTTTTTAAATTCTCCTGGATGTACTCCGACATGGCAAGAGTCTCAGGAGCAGACAGAGGATAGATTCTGCCCCGGGGTGGGGTAGTACCCGGGAGGAGGTCAATAGGACAGTCATAAGGCCTGTGAGGAGGCAAAGTCTTAGCTTGCTTTTTGCAAAAAACGTCAGAATAGTCCATATAAGCCTTATGAAGACCGGATACAGGGGGAACCACAGGGTCACGGCAAGGAGTACTGGGAACCGATTTAAGACAGTCCTTGTGACAAGAAGTACCCCAGTTCTTGATTTCTCCTGTGGACCAATCAAGGGTTGGGGAATGGCGTTGAAGCCACGGTAATCCAAGAAGAATTTCAGAAGTGCAGTTGGAGAGGACCAAAAATTCTATTTTTTCGTGATGAGGTCCGATGCACATTAGGAGAGGTTCCGTGCGGTAACGCACGGTACAGTCCAATCTTTCATTGTTAACAGAATTGATGTAGAGGGGTCTGGCGAGACTGGTCACCGGGATGTTGAACCTGTTGATGAGAGAGGCCAAAATAAAATTTCCTGCAGATCCGGAATCCAAGAAGGCCGTAGCAGAGAAGGAGAAGGTAGAGGAAGATATCCGCACAGGCACAGTAAGGCGTGGAGAAGCAAAGTAGACATCAAGAACTGTCTCATCTTTGTGCGGAGTCAGCATACGTCTTTCCAGGCGGGGAGGACGGATAGGACAATCTTTCAAGAAGTGTTCGGTACCGACACAGTACAGGCATAGGTTCTCCATGCGGTGTCGTGTCCTCTCTTGAGGTGTCAAGCGAGACCGGTCAACTTGCATAGCCTCCACGGCGGGAGGCACAGGAACGGATTGCAGAGGACCAGAGGAGAGAGGAGCCGCGGAGAGAAACCGCCTCGTGCGAACAAAGTCCATATCCTGGCGGAGCTCCTGACGCCTTTCGGAAAAACGCATGTCAATGCGGGTGGCAAGATTCATGCAGTTCATGCAGGTTAGCAGGAATTTCTCGTGCGGCCAGCACATCTTTAATGTTGCTGGATAGGCCTTTTTTAAAGGTCGCGCAGAGGGCCTCATTATTCCAGGATAATTAGGAGGCAAGAGTACGGAATTGGATGGCGTACTCGCCAACAGAAGAATTACCCTGGACCAGGTTCAGCAGGGCAGTCTCAGCAGAAGAGGCTCGGGCAGGTTCCTCAAAGACACTTCGGATCTCCGTGAAGAAGGAGTGTACAGAGGCAGTGACAGGGTCATTGCGGTCCCAGAGCGGTGTGGCCCATGACAGAGCTTTCCCAGACAGAAGGCTGACTACGAAAGCCACCTTAGACCTTTCAGTTGGAAACTGGTCCGACATCATCTCCAAGTGCAGGGAACATTGCGAAAGAAAGCCACGGCAAAACTTAGAGTCCCCATCAAATTTATCCGGCAAGGATAATCGTAAGCCGGAAGCGGCCACTCGCTGCGGAGGAGGTGCAGGAGCTGGCGGAGGAGATTGTTGCTGGAGCTGTGGTAATAGCTGCTGTAGCATCACGGTCAGTTGAGACAGCTGGTGACCTTGTTGCGCTATCTGTTGCGACTGCTGGGCGACCACCGTGGTGAGGTCGGCGACAACTGGCAGTGGGACTTCAGCGGGATCCATGGCCGGATCTACTGTCACGATTCGGCTGGCTGGAGGTGGATCCTCTGTGCCAGAGAGGGATTGGCGTGGACCGTGTTGGTGGACCGGTTCTAAGTTGCTACTGGTATTCACCAGAGCCCGCCGCAAAGCGGGATGGTCTTGCAGCGGCGGTAGCAACCAGGTCGTATCCACCAGCAACGGCTCAACCTCTCTGACTGCTGAAGATAGGCGCGGTACAAGGGAGTAGACAAGAGCAAGGTCGGACGTAGCAGAAGGTCAGGGCAGGCAGCAAGGATCGTAGTCAGGGGCAACGGCAGGAGGTCTGGAACACAGGCTAGGAACACACAAGGAAACGCTTTCACTGGCACAATGGCAACAAGATCCGGCGAGGGAGTGCAGGGGAAGTGAGGTATAAGTAGGGAGTGCACAGGTGAGGATACTGATTAGGCCTGCTGCGCCAATCAGTGGCGCAGCGGCCCTTTAAATGGCAGAGACCCGGCGCGCGCGCGCCCTAAGGAGCGGGGCCGCGCGCGCCGGGACAACACAGACGGGGAACGGGTAAGGTACGGGAGCCGAGATGCGCATTGCGAGCGGGCGCGTCCCGCATCGCGAATCGCATACCGGCTGGGAGTAATATCGCAGCGCACCCGGTCAGCAGGTCTGACCGGGGCGCTGCGAATGAGAGAACGCTGCGAGCGCTCCGGGGAGGAGCGGGGACCCGGAGCGCTCGGCGTAACAGGCATGAGCACTTCTCTCTTTCTACTGCTTATACCTCTCCCTATACATCCAAGCATACTGCTAGCGTTTCCTGCTGCTCTATTACATTGTCTTCCTACCTTTAAGTCTTCTGAAATAATTACTCCTAAATCCTTCTCCTCAGATACTGAAGTCAGGGCTGTGTCAAATAATCTATATTCTGCCCTTGGGTTTTTACATTTTGCACTTACCAACATTAAATTTCAGTTGCCAAAGTTCTGACCATTCTTCTAGTTTGCCTAAATCCTTTTCCATTTGGTGGATCCCTCCAGGAACATCGAGCCTGTTACATATCTTTGTGTCATTAGCAAAAAGACATACCTTACCATCGAGACCTTCTGTAATATCACTAATGAAGATATTAAACTATATTGGTCCCAGTACAGATCCATGAGCTATCCCACTGGTAACAAAACCTTGCTCTGAATATTCTCCATTGACTACAACCCTCTGTTGTCTGTTACTCAGCCACTGCCTAATCCACTCAACAATATTGGAGTCCAAGCTCAATGACTGTAGTTTATTGATAAGGACAGATGGGACAGTGTCAAAAGCCTTACTAAAATCTAGATATGCGATGTCTACTGCCCCTCCGCCATCTATTATTTTAGTCACCCAGTCAAAAAAAATCAATAAGATTTGTTTGACATGATCTCCCTGAAGTATACCCATGTTGTTTTTCATCTTGCAATCCATGGGAGTTTAGATGTTCCACAATCCTATCCTTTAGTAGGGTTTCCATTAATTTCCCCACTATTGATGTCAGACTTACTGGCCTATAGTTGCTTGATTCCTCCCTACTACCTTTCTTGTGAATGGGCACGACATTTGCTAATTTCCAATCTTCTGGGACTACTCCTGTCACCATTGATTGGTTAAGTAAATCTGTTAACGGTTTTGCTAGCTCACCACTAATCTCTTTTAATAATTTTGGGTATATCCCATCAGGCCCCTGTGATTTGTCTTCACTTTAGAAAGCAAATGTAGAACCTCTTCCTCTGTAAAGATACATGCATCAAACGATTCCTTAGTTTTCCTCTCTAATGGACGTCCTTTTCCTTCTTTTTCTTCTGTAAAAACTGAACAGAAGTATTCATTAAGGCAGTCGGCTAGCCCCTTATTCTCTTCTACATACCTTCCTTCCTTTGTTTTTAATTAAGTTATTCCTTGCTTTAATTTCCTTTTTTCATTTATATATCTGAAGAAGTCTTATCCCCTTTTTTAGTACTAAAACAAAGGCAAAAAAACGAGAAGCGGACACACCTGTCCAGGTGTTTCCGCTCCTTGTTTTTTTGCCTTTGTTTTAGTACTATTAAAATTGGGTGGATAGAAGGTTCTTCCGCCAGAAGAAGTGTGCAGCGGCCGCCTAAAAGGAAAAAATTATTGAGAAAACGCCTCTGAAGCTAGTGAGTGGTCTGAATTGGGGCCATTAACAAGTGTAAGTGAAAAATTCTTTCTGAGATTTATGGTTATATGAAAGAGAACTAGTACCCACTCCCAAAAAGTCCTTTTTTTCTCTCTATATCTTTTTCATTATCCCCTTTTTCACAGACTGAGCTAGCTTTTCTTCTGCCTGCGCTGAAGAATTTCTTATAACTTGCTTGGCCTCTTTCTGCCTAGTCTTGTAGATTTCCCTACCTTCATTGCTCTGGGTTGTTTTATAACTACTAAATGCTAGTTTTTAGTTTTTTAGGATTTTGGCCACTTCTGCTGAGTACCACAGTGGTCTCTTCCTTTTTCTGCTTTTACTGACAAGTCTAGTGCAATTTTGTGTTGTCTTCAATAAAGCGTCTTTTAAGTAGTCCCATTTCTCCTGAACTCCATGTAATTTGTTCCAGTCTGATAGGGACTCATTTATGACTAATCTCATTTTTGAAAAGTCTGTTTTTCTAAAATCTAAAACTTTTGTTTTTGTGTGGTGTACCTCCTTCACTGTTCTTATATTGAACCACTGTTAGGATTCGGCTAGCTGGATGTGGATCCTCTGTGTCAGCGAGGGATTGGCGTGGACCGTGTCGGTGGACCGGTTCTAGGTTGCTACTGTTTTTCACCAGAGCCCGCCGCAAAGCGGGATGGTCTTGCTGTGGCGGTAGCAACCAGGTCGTATCCACCGGCAACGGCTCAACCTCGCTGACTGCTGAGAAGGCGTGGGACAGAAGGACTAGGCCGAGGCAAGGTCAGACGTAGCAGAAGGTCGGGGCAGGCGGCAAGGTTCGTAGTCAATAGCAATAGCAGAAGGTCTGGAAACACAGGCTTTGGACAACACTAAACGCTTTCTCTGGCACAAGGCAACAAGATCCGGCAAGGAAGGAAAGGGGAAGTGAGGTTATATGGACAGGGAGCAGGTGGAAGCTAATTAGACTGATTGGGCCAGGCACCAATCACTGGTGCACTGGCCCTTTAAATGTTAGAGAGCTGGCGCGCGCGCGCCCTAGAGAGCGGAGCCGCGCGCGCCAGAACATGACAGCCGGGGACCGGGACAGGTAAGTGGCTTGGGATGCGATTCGCAAGTGGGCGCGTCCCGCCATGCGAATCGCATCCCCATCGTGAATGTCAGTGCGGCGCTCCCGGTCAGCGGGTCTGACCGGGGCGCTGCAGAGAGGAGAACGCTGCGAGCCCTCCGGGGAGGAGCAGGGACCCGGAGCGCTCGGCGTAACAGTACCCCCCCCCTTAGGTCTCCCCCTCTTTTTGTCTCCTAGTCCCTTCAAAAGAGACGAGAACATAGGGGACGCCTCTTGAGTCTCCTTCTGGAACAAAAAGAAGTCCTGGGTAGCTACACCAGCGGCAGGTAGTTCAGAAGGAATGGGAATGGGGAGGGGGGGCAGAGGGTGAAGCATGTCACAGGGCAGAGTGTCACCAGGACGGGGGCTATGAGGAGGCACGGCACAGTCCTGATAGGCCTTGGGGAGACCAGGCACAGGGGGAGACACTGAGGCCCGACAGACGGGACTGGAAGCAGACGTGAGGCATTTCTTGCGGCAAGCAGGACCCCAATTCTTGATCTCCCCGGTGGTCCAGTCAAGGGTGGGAGAATGATCCTGGAGCCATGGCAGACCGAGGAGGACTTCAGAGGTGCAGTTGGGCAGGACGAAAAATTCTATTTTCTCCCGATGCAGTCCAATGCTCATAAGCAAGGGCTCTGTGCGGTAACGCACAGTGCAGTCCAACTTCACTCCGTTGACCGAAGAAATGTAGAGCGGCTTGACGAGACGGGTCACCGGGATGCAGAACCTATTCACCAAAGAGGCCAGAATAAAATTTCCAGAAGCACCAGAGTCCAAGAAGGCCACGGCTGAGAAGGAGGAGTTGTCAGAAGGAGAAATCCGCACGGGCACAGTGAGACGTGAAGAAGCAGACTTCGTACCAAGAGACGCCACACCCACGTGAGCTGGGTGCGTGCGTTTCCCAGACGTGGAGGACGAATAGGGCAATCCACCAAGAAATGTTCGGTACTAGCGCAGTACAGACATAAATTTTTATCCCTACGGCGAGTCCTCTCTTCATGGGTCAGGCGAGACCGATCCACTTGCATAGCCTCCTCGGCGGGAGGCACAGGGGTAGATTGCAAAGGATACTGTGAGAGAGGTGCCCAGAGATCAAGGTCTTTTTCCTGGCGGAGCTCCTGGTGTCGTTCAGAAAAACGCATGTCAATGCGGGTGGCCAAATGGATAAGTTCAAGGAGGTTGGCAGGAATCTCTCGTGCGGCCAGCACATCCTTGATGTTACTGGATAGGCCTTTTTTAAAGGTCGCGCAGAGGGCCTCGTTATTCCAAGATAATTCGGAGGCGAGAGTACGAAATTGGATGGCGTATTCGCCTACTGAAGAATTACCCTGGACCAGGTTCAGCAGGGCAGTCTCGGCAGAAGAGGCTCGGGCTGGTTCCTCGAAGACACTACGGACTTCAGCGAAGAAGGACTGGACTGTGGCAGGATCATTGCGGTCCCAGAGCGGTGTGGCCCAAGACAAGGCCTTTCCAGACAGAAGACTCACTACGAACGCCACCTTAGACCTAATGTAGGAAATTGGTCCGACAACATCTCCATATGTACGGAACATTGAGACAGGAAGCCACGGCACAGTCTAGAGTCCCCATCAAATTTGTCCGGCAGGGACAAGCGGAGGTTAGGAGCAGCCAATCGCTGCGGAGGAGGTGCAGGAGCTGGCGGAGGAGATGGTTGCTGCTGTAGCAGTGGCAGAAGTTGCTGTAATGTGGCGGTCAACTGCGACAGCTGCTGTCCTTGTTGGGCAATTTGCTGCGATTGCTGGGCGACCACCGTGGATAGGTCAGCGAGACTTGGCAGCGGCACCTCAGCGGGATCCATGGCCGGATCTACTGTTAGGATTCGGCTAGCTGGATGTGGATCCTCTGTGTCAGCGAGGGATTGGCGTGGACCGTGTCAGTGGACCGGTTCTACGTTGCTACTGGTTTTCACCAGAGCCTGCCGCAAAGCGGGATGGTTTTGCTGCGGCGGTAGCAACCAGGTCGTATCCACCGGCAACGGCTCAACCTCGCTGACTGCTGAGAAGGCGTGGGACAGAAGGACTAGGCAGAGGCAAGGTCAGACGTAGCAGAAGGTCGGGGCAGGCGGCAAGGTTCGTAGTCAATAGCAATAGCAGAAGGTCTGGAAACACAGGCTTTGGACAACACTAAACGCTTTCTCTGGCACAAGGCAACAAGATCCGGCAAGGAAGGAAAGGGGAAGTGAGGTTATATGGACAGGGAGCAGGTGGAAGCTAATTAGACTGATTGGGCCAGGCACCAATCACTGGTGCACTGGCCCTTTAAATGTTAGAGAGCTGGCGCGCGCGCGCCCTAGAGAGCAGAGCCGCGCGTGCCAGAACATGACAGCCGGGGACCGGAATGGGTAAGTGGCTTGGGATGCGATTCGCGAGTGGGCGCGTCCCGCTATGAGAATCGCATCCCCATCGTGAATGTCAGTGCAGCGCTCTCAGTCAACGGGTCTGACCGGGGCGCTGCAGAGAGGAGAATGCCGCTAGCGCTCCGGGGAGGAGCAGGGACCTGGAGCGCTCGGCGTAACAACCACACTGATTGGTGATCACTAGATCCCAAGCTTTTACCAACAATAACATCATATACCAAATCCCCATTTGTGAATACCAAATTCAAAATGGCCTCCCTCCGGGTTGGCTCCTTAACCACTTGTTGTAGAGATAATCCCAGTAGGGAATTTAGAATATCTGTACTCCTGGCAGAAGCAGCTATTTTGGTTTTTCAGTTTATATCCAGAAGATTGAAGTCTCCCATAATGATAACTTCTCCTTTCATTGTCATTTTAGATATTTCTTCAACTAGTAGATCATCTACTTCTTTAACTTGGCCAGGTGGTCTATATATCACACCTACACGATTACCAAACTGCAACGTAACCCAAACTGACTCTATGGATGCCTCACTAACTTGTATTAGGTTAGTTTTTATGCTATCTTTCACATATAGGGCCACTCCTCCTACTTTCTTGCCTTCTCTGTCTCTTCTGTATAAAGAGTACCCTGGTATGGATTTGAGCCAGTCATTCCTTTCATTAAACCATGTCTCAGTAACAGCCACTAAATCTACATTCTCAGATGCCATTATTGACCCAATACAATACAATAAAGCATATAAAATAAAATATATCGAGGACTGCTTCTGAATTAAAATGCAATTCTTACATCACTATAAAGTATTGTGTAGTATTTTGCGCAGACTTTAGAATAAACATTTTCAAATGTCCTTTAATCCGGCAAAATGACCTGCAGATGCTTTTAATCCAGCAACAAAATGTCTTATAGGGGTATTTTAATAATGCAACTGCAGAAATGTTATTGCAACTGTTCAGCAATTACTTTAGAAGTTTTGCAACAATGTAACTGCAGAAATGCACCTATGTCCGGCAACGAGATAACTGTAACTTGGTTTTTGTGGTAGTGAATAATAAAACGGTGGTGCTATGCACCTCTCACCACTCCCTCCGATTGCAAGCCGGGGCCGGGCGTGTAGATCACGGCAGTGATTTTCGCAGTTGCTGGAGTCTGAGGCACAACTCCGTTAGTCACAGAATCTAGCTACATTTCCTCTGATGTCATGACCACAGTGCTCTTTGCTGACCTCTGCTGTCCATTTTGGGAACTGTCCAGAGCAGCATATGTTTGCTATGAGGATTTTCTCCTGCTCTGGACAGTTCCTAAAATGGACAGCAGAGGTCAGCAGAGAGCACTGTGGTCGTGACATCAGAGGAAATGCATTTCTTTTTTGGATTTCTCTTTAGTATACAGCCCCTAAAAAGTACTGGAAGGATTAAGATTTTTTAATAGAAGTGATTTACAAATCTCTTAACTTTCTGGCACCAGTTGATTTAAAAAAAATAAATAAAAAAGTTTTCCATGGGAGTACCCCTTTAACCCCTTAAGGACCCTTGACGTACGTGTACGTCATGACAACCTGGTACTTAAGGACCCATGACATACGCGTACGTCATGGACAATTCCGGCCCCTGCCGCGCGCCGGGCGGGGATCGGAAGCGGATGTCTGCTGAAATGCTTCAGCAGGCATCCAGGGCAAACGCCGAGGGGGGCCATGTAGGCCCCCCATGTCGGCGATCGTCTAAAAATCGCAAGGGAAATTGCCCCTGCGGTCTGCAGCGATACCGGGCTGATCGGGTCTCTGGGACCCGACCGCCCGGTAATTTTGCATGATCCCGGCTGTCACAGATAGCCAGGACCATGCTGGAGGCTAGGAGCGAGGTGGCAAGCCTGCCACCTCCTCCTATCCCCTGCGATCCGTCGGTTAGCTAACGGACCAATCGAAGGGGGGGGGGGGGGGCGGTTACTTCCTCCCGCCCTGCCCGGCCCCTAGAAGTACGGAGAGGATGGGAGGAAGACTGGAGGACGCGCGGGGGAGTGCTGGGGCCCGGCCCCGGTACTTACCTCGTCCCTGAAGACCCGGATCCCGGCGATGAAGACGGAGGCGACAGGCGAGTTCCTCTTCAGCCGCGGTCAGGCCCTTTACAGCAATGCACGTCGCCGTAAAGCGACATGCATTGCTGTAATGGGACCCTGTATACTACAACTCCCAGCATGCCAAGACAGCCCTTGGCATCCGGGCATGCTGGGAGTTGTTAGTTTTGCAACATCTGGAGGTCCACAGTTTGGAGACCACTGTGCCCTTCCAGATGTTGAAAAACTACACATCCTCAGCATGCCCTTACTGTCCAGGCATGCTGGGAGTTGTAGTTCTGTAACATCTGGCCGTCAGATGTTGCAGAACTACAACTCCCAGCATGCCTGGACAGTTTTGGCATACTGGGAGTTGTAGTTTTGCAACATCTGGAAGGGCACAGATTGGTTACCGCTGTATTAGTGGTCTGCAAACTGTAGTCCTCCAGATGTTGCAAAACTACAACTCCAAGCATGCTGGGAGTTGTAGTTCGGCAACATCTGGCTCTAAAGATGTTGCCAAACTACTACTTCCAGCATACCTGAGAATGTTTGGGAGTAGTGGTTTTGCAAAAACTGGAGGCACACTGGTTGGGAAACATTGTCTGTTTCCTAACTCAGTGTTTCCCAACCCGTGTGCCTCCAGTTGTTGCAAAACTATAACTACCAGCATGCACTGATAGACTGTGCATGCTGGGAGTTGTAGTTTTGCAACAGCTGGAGGTCCCCCCCCCCTGTGAATGTACAGGGTACATTCACATGGGCAGGGGTCTTACAGTGAGTATCAGGCTGCAAGTTTGCGAGGCAGCAAATTTTGCGCGCCAGCTCAAACTCACAGCGGGAAACTCGCTGTAACCCCCCCCGCCCGTGTGACTGTACCCTAAAAACACTACACTACACCAACACAAAATAAAATAAAAAGTAAAAAACACTACATATACACATACCCCTACACAGCCCCCCTCCCCTCCCCAATAAAAATGAAAAACATCTGGTACGCCACTGTTTCCAAAATGGAGCCTCCAGCTGTTGCAAAACAACAACTCCCAGTATTGCCGGACAGCCGTTGACTGTCCAAACATGCTGGGAGTTTTGCAACAGCTGGAGGCACCCTGTTTGGGAATCACTGGCATAGAATACCCCTTTGTCCACCCCTATGCAAATCCCTAATTCAGGCCTAAAATGGGCATGGCGCTCTCACTTTGGAGCCCTGTCGTATTTCAAGGCAACAGTTTAGGGTCACATATGGAGTATCGCCGTACTCGGGAGAAATTGCCTTACAAATTTTGGGGGGCTTTTTCTCCTTTAACCCCTTATGAAAAGGTGAAGTTGGGGTCTACACCAGCATGTTAGTGTAAAAAAATAATTTTTTTACACTAACATGCTGGTGTTGCCCTATACTTTTCATTTTGACAAGAGGTAAAAGGGAAAAAAGCCCCCCAAAATTTGTAATGCAATTTCTCCCGACTATGGAGATACCCCATATGTGGGCGCAAAGTGCTCTGGGGGCGCACAACAAGGCCCAGAAGGGAGAGTGCGCCATGTACATTTGAGGTGATTTGCACAGGGGTGGCTGATTGTTACAGCGGTTTTGACAAACGCAAAAAAAAACAAAACCCCACATGTTACCCCATTTCGGAAACTACACCCCTCACGGAATGTAATGAGGGGTGCAGTAAGAATTTACCCCCCCCCCCACTAGTGTCTGACAGATCTTTGGAACAGTGGGCTGTGCAAATTAAAAATTTCGTACAGCCCACTGTTCCAAAGATCTGACAGACAAATGCTCACTGTACCCCTTGTTACGTTCCTCAAGGGGTCTAGTTTCCAAAATGGTATGCCATGTTGGGGTTATTTTTCTGTCCTGGCATCATAGGGTCTTCCTAAATGCAACATGCCCCGGAGCAAAATTTGCTCTCAAAAAGCCAAATATGACTCCTTCTCTTCTGAGCATTGTAGTATAAATGTTCTCCTTTTACCCCTTGTAAAAATGCAAAAATTGGGTCTACAAGAACATGCGAGTGTAAAAAATGAAGGTTGTGAATTTTCTCCTTCACTTTTCAAACCTGAACTGGTCCCTGAAAAATTGTGAGTTTGGAAATTTTGTGAAAAATTGGAAAATTGCTGCTGAACTTTGAAGCCCTCTGGTGTCTTCCAAAAGTAAAAACACGTCAATTTTATGATGCAATCAGAATGATAAGTAAAAGCATTCCAGAGTTATTAATGTTTAAAGTGACGGTGGTCAGATGTGGAAAAAATGGCCGTGTCCTAAGGTGTAAAATGGCTGGGTCCTTAAGGGGTTAAGGACCCAGCCAATTTTCACTGTAGGACCCAGCCATTTTTTGAACATCTGACCACTTTCATTTTAAGCATTAATAACTCTGGGATGCTTTTACCTTTCATTCTGATTCCGAGATTGTTTTTTCGTGGTTTATGTTAGCGGTAAAATTTTGTCGATACGTGCATCGTTTCTTGGTGAAAAATTCCACAATTTGATGAAAAAATTGAAAAGTTAGCATTTTTTTTTTTACTTTGAAGCTCTCTGCTTATAAGGAAAATGAATATTCCAAATAAATTATAAAATGATTCACATATACAACATGTCTACTTTATGATTGCATCATAAAGTTTTCATGTTTTTACTTTTGAAAGACATCAGAGGGCTTTAAAGTATAGCAGCAATTTTAAAAAAATTTCCACAAATGACCCCATTATAAAAACTGCACCCCTCAAAGTATTCAAAATGACATTCAAAAGGTTTGTTTCACAGGAATAGCAGAAAATTGAAGGAGAAAATTCAAAATCTTCATTTTTTACACTGGCATGTTCTTGTAGACCCAGTTTTTGAATTTTTACAAGGGGTAAAAGGAGAGAAATCTTCCTAAAATGTGTAACACAATTTCTCTTGAGTAAGGACATACCTCATATGTGTATGTCAAGTGTTCGGCGGGTGCACTAGAGGGCTCAGAAGGGAAGGAGCGACAGAGGGATTTTGGAGAGTGAGTTTTTCTGAAATCATTTTTGGGGGGCATGTCCCATTTAGGAAGCCCCTATGGTGCCAGGGCAGCAAAAAAAAAACAAAAAACACATGGCATACTATTTTGAAAACTACACCCCTCAGGGAACGTAACAAGGGGTACAGTGAGCCTTAACACCCCACAGGTGTTTGACGACTTTGGATGTGTAAATACATTTTTTTTTTACTAAAATGCTGTTTTTCCTAAAATTTTACATGTTTACATGGTGTAATAGGAGAAAATGTCCCCCAAAATGTGTTACCCCATCTCTTCTGAGTATGGGAATACCCCATGTGTGGATGTCAAGGGCTCTGCTGGCGCATTACAACGCTCAGAAGAGAAGGAGTCATATTTTGCTGAAATGGGGGGGGGGGGGGGCATGTCCTATTTAGTGCCAGAACCGCAAAAAAAAAAAAATTTGTAAATACATTTCTTTGGAGTAAGGATATACCTCATATCTGGGTGTAGATCGGCTCTGCTCACTGGTCACGGAGGAACAGGAGGGCAGTCAGGGCCTTGAGCTTCTAGACAGCTGCATATGGAGCCATAGCAGTGGGACCCCCCCTAAAGGGGCATTACATGGGGTACACTAATAACTAACAAGGGGTACAGTGGGACATAAAAGGATAAAACAGGTTATGTTCCCAGAATGATGACCCAGAGCATAGCCAAAACTAAAAAATATGCCCACCCCAAACCCTATGCTCTGAATCATCATTCTGGGAATGTGATGTGTGTGGCCGTCCCTAACCTGAAAAGTCCCTAACCTAAAAAGTCCCCGATGATCGTCATTCAATAACCCATGACCCATTTTTTTTAATCCCCCCAGAGGTCTTATCAGCTTTTTTTTTTTCTTTAGGAAATAGTTTTTTTGGGCAATTTAGTGGTTTTATGGGGTTAAAATTTGGAATGTACTCTGGACTTGGTACATTGGGGTCAAATTATGGAAAATTAAAATGAAGAGGGAAAATTTAGTACTCCATGGAAGTGCGATACTCCCTGAAGCAATCCTTAATGCAGAGGCCCGGATGATCGGGGCAAATGTCACATTGATAGGTGGTGTCCTTCCGTATCCCCCTCCTGTGACACACACTCCATTTTTTCTGTAATCGTCCATTCTTTCCAGTGTGGGGGACTTCACCTGAAAAGTGTTGGCCTGGGACAATCCTGGCACCTATAACTCCAGTTTCTTGGGAAGTCCGGCCTGCTCTTTCCAGGTCAGCAAAGATCAGGACCTTTAGGACTTCTTCTTGGAACTGGAGGTATGTCCCTGTGTTGCCAGCTTTCCGGTACAGTACAAAAGAGTTGTACATGGCAACCTGTACCATGTAGACCGCAACTTTTTTGTACCATACACGTGTTTTCCGCATGGCCATATATGGCTTGAGGACTTGATCAGAAAGATCAACTCCCTCCATCTACTGATTGTAGTCCAGAATACAATCGGGCTTGAGGACCGTTGTTGTGGTACCTCGCACAGGGACAGGTGAGCTACCGTTACCATGAATAGTGGTCAAGATAAGGACATCCCTCTTATCCTTATACTTGACCAGCAACAGGTTTTCATAGGTAAGGGTACGGGCTCACCCTTGGGAATAGGTGCCTGGATCAAATTTAGAGGGAGGCCTCTCTGGTTTCTCTGCACGGTCCCACAAGCGGACGTGGATCTGGCGGCAAGGGATGTGAAGAGAGGGATGCTGGTATAAAAGTTGTCCACATACACGTGGTAACCCTTATCCAGCAATGGGTGCATAAGGTCCCAAACGATTTTCCCGCTAACACCCAGAGTGGGGGAACAATCTGGGGGTTCAATACGGGAATCTCGTCCCTCATACACTCTAAACTTGAAAGTGTACCCGGAGGTACTCACACAAAGTTTATAGAGCTTCACGCCATACCGGGCCCGCTTCGAGGGAATATACTGGCGGAAGATGAGTCTCCCCTTAAAACTGATAAGAGACTCATCAACCGAGAGCTCCCTAAGTGGTACGTAGGCCTGGGGGGGGGGGGCGGGGGAGTGTGTAGTGAGTGCTTGGTGTAACTAAGTATAATCACACATCGTTATGGGGGCAAAAAAAAAAAAAAAAGCTACGGACAAAAAAATAAAGGGGGGGGGGGGGGGCGCGCAAATCGCAGCGACCTGAACCCCTAATAGGGCCAGGGTCACGCTAAAAAAAATGTGGTGTACTCTTGAGCCCTATTAGGGGGTCGGGGGGATTTTTATTTTTTACTTTACTATATGGATTTCCCTACCTTTCCCTCTGGTGGATTCTGTCCCTGATCTAGGGGATCTTCGGGTCTCCTGAGGTGATCCAATGGGTGCAGAGGGGGGGGGGGGGGTCCCTGGCTCCTCTTGCAGCTCTGACCGCTGACTGAACCCAGCTAACGGTCAGCGCTACAGAGGATGCCGTTTAACCCCTCCCCTGCCGGCTGCTATTGGCTGGCCGATCGTCCAGCCAATAGCAACTCTCCTGGGGGGGGGGCGAAATCGCCACCTCCCCATAGATATAGTAGGTGATAGGGGGTGTATTCTACACCCCCGATCACTTTGTATCTCCCGGTCATCGGGTCACACGTGACCCGTAAGACCCGGAATTGCGCAAATCGCAAGTGCGATTTCACTTGCGATTTGCGCCAATCGCCGACATGGAGGGGTCTGATGACCCCCCTCGGCATTTGCGCGGGGTGCCTGCTGTTTGATATCAGCAGTCACCCCAGTCAGATCCCTGTCCGGCGCGCGGCAGGGACCGGAATTCCCACGGGCGTACAGGTACGCCCTGGGTCCTTAAGACCCAGGTACGCAGGGCGTATCCATACGCCCTGGGTCCTGTACGGGTTAAGGACCGACCCATTTTTTACCTCTATGACCAGGCTCTTTTTTTAACCCCTTGGGGACGGAGCCCATTATGACCCTAAGGACGGGAGCATTTTTTGCAAATCTGACCACTGTCACTTTAAGCATTAATAACTCTGGGATGCTTTTACTTATAAATTTGATTCCAAGATTGTTGCACTTTATGGTAGTGGTAAATTTTTGTCGATACTTGCATAATTTCTTAAAAATTTGAAAATTTAGCATTTTTCTAACTTTGAAGCTCTCTGCTTGTAAGGAAAATAGATATTCCAAATAAATTATATATTGATTCACATATACAATATGTCGACTTTATGTTTGCATCATAAAGTTGACATGTTTTACTTTTGGAAGACATCAGAGGGCTTCAAAGTTCAGCAGCAATTTTCCAATTTTTCACAAAATTTTCTAAATCGGAATTTTTCAGGGACCAGTTCAGTTTTGAAGTGGATTTGAAGGGCCTTCAATTGAGAAATACCCCACAAATGACCCAATTATAAAAACTGCACCCCTCAAAGTATCCAAAATGACATTCAATAAGTTTGTTAACCCTTTAGGTGTTTCACAGGAATAGCAGCAAAGTGAAGGAGAAAATTCAAAATCTTCATTTTTTACACTCGCATGTTTTTGTAGACCCAGTTTTTGAATTTTTACAAGTGGTAATAGGAGAAAAAGCCCCCCAAAATTTGTAACCCAATTTCTCTTGAGTAGGGAAATACCTCATATGTGTATGTCAAGTGTTCGGCGGGCGCAGTAGAGGGCTCAGAAGGGAAGGAGCAACAATGGGATTTTGGAGAGTGAATTTTGCTGAAATGGTTTTTGGGGGGCATGTCACATTTAGGAAGCCCATATGGTGCCAGAACAGCAGAAAACCCCACATGGCATACCATTTTGAAAACTACGCCCCTCAAGGCACGTAACAAGGGGTCTAGTGAGCCTTAACACCATGCAGGTGTTTGATGACTTTTCGTTAAAATCGGATGTGTAAATGAAAAAAAAAAATTTCACTAAAGTGCAGTTTTTCCCCAAAATTTACAATTTTTACAAAGGGTTATGGGAGAGAATGCCCCCCAAAATATGTAACCCCATCTCTTCTGAGTATGGAAATACCCCATGTTAGGACGTAAATTGCTCTGCGGGCGAACTACAATGCTCAGAAGAGAAGGAGCGCCATTGAGCTTTTGGAAAGAGAATTCGTTTGGAATGGTAGTCAGGGGTCATGTGCGTTTACAAAGCCCCCTGTGGTGCCAGAACAGTAGACCCCCCTACATGTGACCCCATTTTGGAAACTACACCCCTCACAGAATTTAATAAGGGGTGCAGTGAGTATTTACACCCCACTGGCGTTTGACAGATCTTTGGAACAGTGGATTGTGCAAATGAAAAATAAAAATTTTCATTTTCACGGACCACTGTTCCAAAAATCTGTCAGACACCTGTGGGGCGTAAATGCTCACTGTTCCCCTTAATACACTACATGAGGGGTGTAGTTTCCAAAATGGGGTCACATGTGGGGGGGGGGGGTCCATTGTTCTGGCACTATGGGGGCTTTGTAAACTCCTGTGGCCTTCAATTCCGGGCACATTTTCTCTTCAAAATCCCAATGGCGCTCCTTCTCTTCTGAGCATTGTAGTTCGCCCGCCGAGCACTTTACATCCACATATGGGGTATGTTCTTACTCAGAAGAAATGGGGTTACAAATTTTGGGGGGCTTTTTTCCTATTTTGCCTTGTGAAAATGAAAAATTTAGGGTAACACCAGCATTTTAGTGAAAACATTTTTTTTTTCATTTTCCCATCCAAATTTAATGAAAATTCGTCAAACACCTGTGGGGTGTTAAGGCTCACTATACCCCTTGTTATGTTCCGTGGGGGGTGTAGTTTCCAAAATGGGGTCACATGTGGGTATTTGTTTTAGCATTTATGTCAGAACCCCTGTAAAATCAGCCACCCCTGTGCAAATCACCAATTTAGGCCTCAAATGTACATGGTGAGCTCTCACTCTTGAGCAGGGGTGGGCAATTATTTTTTCCATGGGGCCACATTAGAAACTAGAAAAATTGTGAAGGGCCGGGAAGTTTTCCCCCAGATTAGGCAGCATGGTTGTCCCCCAGATTAGGCAGCATAGTTTCCCCCAGATTAGGAGCATAGTTGTCCCCCAGATTAGGATCATATTTTCCCCCCAGATTAGCATAGTTGTCCCCCAGATTGGGAGCATAGTTGTCCCCCAGATTAGGAGCACAGTTGTCCCCCAGATAAGGCAGCACAGTTGTCCCCCAGATTAGGCAGCACAGTTGTCCCCCAGATTAGGCAGCACAGTTGTCCCCCAAATTAGGCAGCACAGTTGTCCCCCAGATTAGGCAGCATAGTTGTCCCCCAGATTAGGCAGCATAGTTGTCCCCCAGATTAGGCAGCATAGTTGTCCCCCAGATTAGGCAGCATAGTTGTCCCCCAGTTTAGGCAGCATAGTTGTCCCCCAGATTAGGCAGCATAGTTGTCCCCCAGATTAGGCAGCATAGTTGTCCCCCAGATTAGGCAGCATAGTTGTCCCCCAGATTAGGCAGCATAGTTGTCCCCCAGATTGGGCAGCATAGTTGTCCCCCAGATTGGGCAGCATAGTTGTCCCCCAGATTGGGCAGCATAGTTGCCCCCCAGATTAGGCAGCATAGTTGTCCCCCAGATTAGGCAGCTCATTACCGTACTCAGGAGAAATTGCGTTACTAATTTTGGGGGCTTTTTTTTCCTTTTACTGCTTATGAAAATAAAAAGTATGGGGCAACACCAGCATGTTAGTGTAAACATTTTTTTTTTTTTACACTAACAGGCTGGTGTAGCCCCCAACTTTTTATTGGGGGGGACAGTGTAAGGGGGTGTATATGTAGTGTTTTACTCTTTATTTTGTGTTAGTGTAGTGTAGTGTTTTTAGGGTACATTCGCACTGGTGTGTTACGGTGAGTTTCCCGCTAGGAGTTTGAGCTGCGTCGAAAAATTTGCCGCAGACCAAACTTGAAGCAGGAAACTTACTGTAAACCTGCCTGTGTGAATGTACCCTGTACATTCCCATGGGGGGGGGGGCAAACCTCCAGCTGTTGCAAAACTACAACTCCCAGCATGTACTGACATACCGTGCATGCTGGGTGTTGTACTTTTGCAACAGCTGGAGGCACACTGGTTGGAAAACCAGTGTGCCTCCAGCTGTTGCAAAACTACAACTCCCAGCATGTACCAATCGCCGAAGGGCATGCTGTAGTTATGCAACAGCTGGAGGTTACGCAACTGCAACTCCCAGCATGCTGAGACAGCTGTTTGCTGTTTGGGCATGCTGGGATTTGCAGTTTTGCAACATCTGGAGGGCTAAAGATTATAGACCACTGCACAGTGATCTGCAAACTGTGACCCTCCAGATGTTGCAAAACTACAAATACCAGCATGCCCAGACAGCAAAGAGCTGTTTGAGCATGCTAGGAGTTGTAGTTTTGCAAGATTTGGAGGGATACAGTTTAGAGACCACTGTATAGTGGTCTCAAACTGCAGCCCTCCAGCTGTTGCAAAACTACATATTCCAGCATGCCCAAACAGCTGTCTGGTCATGCTGGGAGTTGTAGTTTTGCAACATCTGGAGGGCTAGAGTCTCAGACTGTAGCCCTCCAGATGTTGCTAGGCAACTTACCGACTTCCGTAGGATCCAAGGAGCAGTCCTCTTCTGCCTCCTGCGCCGATCTCCGTCGCCGCCCGCCGATCACCGTCGCCCGCAGCCTCCGGAGGGGTAAGTGGACCTTCGGCATTCTGCCCCGTCTATTGTGGGTGGGCAGGACGGGTAAAACGAAAGTAAACCCCTCCGCCCCCGATCTGCTATTGGTGGTTGCGTCTAGACCACCAATAGCAGGGATAGGAGGGGTGGCACCCCTGCCACCTCACTCCTATGCCTTCATGGGGATCGTAGTTGTCTTACACAACCGCGATCCCCCTTCTATTCCGGGTCACCATAGACCCGTTATCGGCGCAAATCTCAAGTGTGAATTCACTTGCGATTTGCGCCGATCGCCGACATAGGGGGGGTCTAATGACCCCCCCTGGGCATTTGCACCGGGTGCCTGCTGATAAATATCAACCACCCCGGTCCGGTCCCCGCCGTTACACCCTTCATCCTTAAAGGGAACCAATCATCAGATTTGACCCTATATAACGCTTGGCAAAGCGTTATATAGGGTAAAATCTTTATTTTCACCATTCCCAGGGGACGCTCCTGCCCCCAGGGATGGTGAAGATATGAAGTTATAAACTAGTCACCGCCGCCGCCGTAAGTAGTCACCTCCGCTTGATTGATGGGCCGCGTCATCGCTCTGCTCCGTCTGTTCAGTGAGCGGAACAATGACGCGGCCCATCAATCAAGCGGAGGGGGCGTCGCTCCTGGCCGAAGAACGGGAGTAGGTGAGTGAAGCTCCCCGCCCAGGTGACTACTTACGGCGGCGGCAGTGACTAGTTTATAACTTCATATCTTCACCATCCCTGGGGGCAGGAGCGTCCCCCGGGGATGGTGAGGACAACAATTTTACCCTATATAACGCTTTGCCAAGCATTATATAGGGTCAAATCTGATGATTTGTTTCCTTTAAGTACCAGAACGCAAGGGCGTATCCATACGCCCTTCGTCCCCAACAGGTTAAAATTTCACATGTATCCCTTTAAATGATAATAACTTTAGAATGCTTTTTCTGAGCATAGCGATTCTGAGATTGTTTTTTTGTGACATATTGTACTTATAACTATACTATATAACTGGTGCAATTTTGCTCTTTTTTATATTTATTTTTTACGGCGTTCACCGTGTGGGATAATTTACATTCTAGTTTTATAGTACACGTCATTACGGATGTGGCAATACCTATTATGTACAGTGACCCCCCGACCTACGATGGCCCCGACATATGATGAAATCGACATACGATGGCATGTCTATGTCAGCATCGACATACGATGCTTTTTTATGTCGGGGCCATCGCATTAAGTGCTATCCGGCAGCGCCAAATGCTAAAGCTGCTGCCGGATAGCAGCTTAATGTTCCCCGTGTGGTGCGGTAAGTATTACTTACCCCTCCTCGATGCTCCGGGGTGCCCTCCGGGTCCAGCGCTGGTCTTCCGGTGTCTTCTCGGCCCTCTCCAATGACGTCAATACGCTGCTGTACACGCCATCCAATAGGAATGGCGTACGCAGCGGCGTAATGACATCGCTACGCAGGCCCAGTAAGGCCTTGCGGAAGACAGAAGAGGACCGTAGAAGACAGAAGAGGACCGTAGAAGACAGCGGAGGACCGGAGAAGACCAGGAGAGCCCAGCGGAGGCCCGGGATCACCATCGGGAGCGGCGGGGACACCATCTCGAGCGGCGGGGACAGGTGAATACAGCTTCCTATACTTTACATTGCACGAATCCCTCAACATACGATGGATTCAACAAACGATTGCTCGTTTGGAAAGAATTACCATCGTATGTTGAGGGACCACTGTATATGATTTGTGTTTTTGATCTTTTTTGGTGATAATACAGGGCTTTTATTGGGAAATGGGCATTTTATTTTTTATTTTTTTACACTTCATATTTTTATTGAAGAACTTTTTATTTTATTTTTTACACTTTTTACAGGTTATACTATGCTGCAATACATTTGTACTGCAGCACAGAATAACCTGATGAGCTGCAGACACTACAGCCTGTGCGATCCAGCCTCTGGCTGGATCTCAACGGCTTCTGTAGTAGGCAGAGAGGAGGTCATGATTAGAGATGAGCGAACTTACAGTAAATACGATTCGTCACAAACTTCTCGTCTCGGCAGTTGATGCCTTTTCCTGCATAAATTAGTTCAGCTTTCCGGAGCTCCGGTGGGCTAGAAAAGGTGGATACAGTCCTAAGAGACTCTTTCCTAGGAATGTCTCCACCTTTTCCAGCCCACCGGAGCACCTGAAGGCTGAACTAATTTATGAAGGAAAAGTCATCAACTGCCGAGCCGAGAAGTTCGTGACGAATCGAATTTACTGTAAGTTCGCTCATCTCTAGTCATGATCTGACCTCCTGCTGCCATAGCAACCAACAGAGACCCACGATTGTATTGCGGCACCGCAGTTGGAGAACAGGGGGAGAGCGCTCCCCCTGTCAACACCATAGCTGCCATGATCAAGATTGATCACGGCATCTATGGGGTTAATGCTGCCGGGACCGGCGCGATCACGGCTCCGGCAGCTGCGGCGGAACTCCGGCTGTGATTGACAGCCGGGTCCCGTCGCCGATCTCCTGCGCTGCCCGCGGCAGTGTCGGAGATCGCTATGACGTATGCATACGTCCAATTGCGCAAACGTGTCGGATGATTTGACGTATGCATACGTCCTATAGCGGGAAGGGGTTAAAGGACCTTAACATGTATAGCTTGGAAGAAATAAGAGACAGAGGGGACATGATTGAAACTTTTAAATACATAAAGGGAATCAACACAGTAAAGGAGGAGAAGATATTTAAAAGAAGAAAAACTACCACAAGTTTTAAAGGGGTACTCCGGTGAAAAACTTTTTTTTTTAAATCAACAGGTGCCAGAAAGTTAATCAGATTTGTGAATTACTTCTATTAAAAAATCTTAATCCTTCCTGTACTTATTAGCTGCTGAATACTACAGCAGAAATTATTTTCTTTTTGAAACACAGACCTGTCTGCTGACTTCACGAGCACAGTGCTCTCTGCTGACATCTCTGTCCATTTTATGAACGGTCCAGAACAGCATATGTTTGCTATGGGGATTTCCTTTTACCCTGGACAGTTTCTAAAAATGGACAGAGATGTCAGCAGAGAGCACTGTGCTTGTGATTCAGCAGACAGCTCTGTGTTTCAAACGGAAAAGAATTTCCACTGTAGTATTCAGCAGCTAATAAGTACAGGAAGGATTAAGATTTTTTATTAGAAGTAATTTACAAATCTATTTAACTTTCTGGCACCAGTTGATTTAAAAAAATTAAAAAAAAGGTTTTCACCGGAGTACCCCTTTAACCTCTTAAGGACCCAGCCATTTTACACCTTAGGACCCGGCCATTTTTTGAACATCTGACCACTGTCATTTTAAACATTAATAACTCTGGAATGCTTTTAGTTATCATTCTGATTCCGAGATTGTTTTTTCGTGACATATTCTACTTTAACATAGTGGTAAAAAAAAATTGTAACTTGCATCCTTTCTTGGTGAAAAATGTGAAAATTTTAGGAAAAATTTGAAAATTTTGCATATTTCTAACTTTGAAGCTCTCTGTTTGTAAGGAAAATGGATATTAAAAATATTTTAATTTTTTTTTCACATATACAATATGTCTACTTTATGTTTGCATCATAAAATTGACAAGTTTTTACTTTTGGAAGACACCAGAGGGCTTCAAAGTTCAGCAGCAATTTTTAAATTTTTCACAAAATTTCCAAACTCACTATTTTTCAGGGACCAGTTCAGGTTTGAAGTGGTTTTGAAGGGTCTTCATCTTAGAAATACTCCACAAATGACCCCATTATAAAAACTGCACCCCCCAAAGTATACAAAATGATATTCGGTCAGCCTTTTAACCCTTTAGGGATTTCACAGGAATAGCAGGAAAGTGAAGGAGAAAATTCACAATCTTCATTTTTTACACTCGCATGTTCTTGTAGACCCAATTTTTGAATTTTTACAAGGGGTAAAAGGAGAAAATGTATACTTATATTTGTAGCTCAATTTCTCTCGAGTAAGCACATACCTCATATGTCTATGTAAATTGTTCGGTGGGCGCGGTAGAGGGCTCAGAACCGAAGGAGTGACAAGGGGATTTTGGAGAGTACGTTATTCTGAAATGGTTTTTGGGGGGCATGTTGCATTTAGGAAGCCCCTATGGTGCCAGAACAGCAAAAAAAAACACATGCCATACCATTTTGGAAACAAGACCCCTTGAGGAATGTAACAAGGAATAAAGTGAGCCTTAATACCCCACATGTGTTTCACGACTTTTGCATATGTAAAAAAATAAAATAAAATTTCACTAAAATGTGTGTTTCCCCCCAAATTTCACATTTTTGCAAGGGTTAATAGCAGAAAATACCCCCCAAAATTTGTAACCCCATCTCTTCTGAGTATGGAGGTACCCCATAAGTTGACCTGAAGTGCACTACGGGCGAACTACAATGCTCAGAAGAGAAGGAGTCATATTTGGCTTTTTGAGAGCAAATTTTGCTCGGGGGCATGTCGCATTTAGGAAGCCCCTATGGTGCCAGGACAGCAAAAAATACCCACATGGCATACCATTTTGGAAACTAGACCCCTTGAGGAACGTAACAAGGAATTAAGTGAGCCTTAATACCCCACACAGGTTTCACGACTTTTGCATACGTAAAAGAAAAAAAAAATTTCATTAAAATGGGTGTTTCCCCCCCAAATTTCACATTTTTGCAAGGGTTAATAGCAAAAAATACCCCCCAAAATCAGAAACCCCATCTCTTCTGAGTATGGAGGTACCCCATAAGTTGACCTGAAGTGCACTACGAGCGAACTACAATGCTCAGAAGAGAAGGAGTCATATTTGGCTTTTTGAGAGCAAATTTTGCACGGGGGGGATGTCGCATTTAGGAAGCCCCTATGGTGCCAGGACAGCAAAATAACCCCCACATGGCATACCATTTTGGAAACTAGACCCCTTGAGGAACGTAACAAGGGGTACAGTGAGCATTTACTCCCACTGGTGTCTGTCAGATCTTTGGAACAGTGGTCTGTACAAGATTTTTAATTTGCACAGCCCACTGTTCCAAAGATCTGTCAGACACCAGTGGGGTGTAAATTCTCACTGCACCCCTCATTACATTCCGTGAGGGGTGTAGTTTCCAAAATGGGGTCACATGTGGGGTTTTGTTTTTTTTGCGTTTGTCAAAACCGCTGTAACAATCAGCCACCCCTGTGCAAATCACCTCAAATGTACATGGTGCACTCTCCCTTCTGGGCCTTGTTGTGCGCGCCCAGAGCACTTTACGCCTACATATGGGGTATCTCCGTACTCGGGAGAAATTGCATTACAAATTTTGGGGGGGCTTTTTTCCCTTTTACCTCTTGTCAAAATGAAAAGTATAGGGCAACACCAGCATGTTAGTGTAAAAAATATATTTTTTTACACTAACATGCTGGTGTAGACCCCAACTTCACATTTTCATAAGGGGTGAAAGCAGAAAATACCCCCCAAAATTTGTTAGGCACTTTCTCCTGAGTACGGCGATACCCCATATGTGGCCCTAAACTGTTGCCTTGAAATACGACAGGGCTCCAAAGTGAGAGCGCCATGCGCATTTGAGGCCTAAATTAGGGATTTGCATAGGGGTGGACATAGGGGTATTCTACGCCAGTGATTCCCAAACAGGGTGCCTCCAGCTGTTGCAAAACTCCCAGCATGCTTGGACAGTTAACGGCTGTCCAGCAATTCTGGGAGTTGTTGTTTTGCAACAGCTGGAGGCTCCATTTTGGAAACAGTGGCGTACCAGACGTTTTTCATTTTTATTGGGGAGGGGAGGGGGGCTGTGTAGGGGTATGTGTATATGTAGTGTTTTTTACTTTTTATTTTATTTTGTGTTAGTGTAGTGTAGTGTTTTTAGGGTACAGGCACATGGGCGGGGGGGTTACAGCGAGTTTGAGCTGCCGCGCAAAATTTGCTGCATCGCAAACTTGCAGCCTGATACTCACTGTAAGCCCCCTGCCCATGTGAATGTACCCTGTACATTCACAGGGGGGGACCTCCAGCTGTTGCAAAACTACAACTCCCAGCATGCACAGTCTATCAGTGTATGCTGGTAGTTATAGTTTTGCAACAGCTGGAGGCACACGGGTTGGGAAACACTGAGTTAGGAAACAGACAATGTTTCCCAACCAGTGTGCCTCCAGTTGTTGCAAAACCACAACTCCCAAACATTCTCAAGCATGCTAGGAGTAGTAGTTGGCAACATCTTTAGAGCCAGATGTTGCCAAACTACAACTCCCAGCATGCTTGGAGTTGTAGTTTTGCAACATCTGGAGGACTACAGTTTGCAGACCACTAATACAGTGGTTCCCAATCTGTGCCCTTCCAGATGTTGCAAAACTACAACTCCCAGTATGCCAAAACTGTCCAGGCATGCTGGGAGTTGTAGTTCTGCAACATCTGAAGGCCCAGATGTTACAGCACTACAACTCCCAGCATGCCTGGACAGTAAGGGCATGCTGAGGATGTGTAGTTTTGCAACATCTGGAAGGGCACAGTGGTCTCCAAACTGTGGACCTCCAGATGTTGCAAAACTGCAACTCCCAGCATGCCCAGACGCCAAGGTCTGTCTGGGCATGCTGGGAGTTGTAGTTTACAGGGTCCCATTACAGCAATGCATGTCGCTTTACGGCGACGTGCATTGCTGTAAAGGGCCCGACCGCGGCTGAAGATCTACTCACCTGTCGCCGCCGCCGCCAGGATCCGGGTCTTCAGGGACGAGGTAAGTACCGGGGCCGGTCCCCAGCACTCCCCCGTCCCCCGCCGCGTCCTCCGGTCTTCCTCCCGTCCTCTCCGGACTTTCAGGGGCCGGGCAGGACGGGAGGAAGTAACCGCCCCCCTCCTGCGATTGGTCGGTTAACTAACCGACAGATCGCAGGGGATCGGAGGAGGTGGCAGGTTTGCCACCTCGCTCCTATACGTTAGCATGGTCCTGGCGGTCTGTGACAGCCGGGATCATGCGAAATTACCGGGCGGTCGGGTCCCAGAGACCCGATCAGCCCGGTATCGCCGCAGATCGCAAGGGCGATTTCCCTTGCGATTTGCGGCGATCGCCGACATGGGGAGCCTACATGACCCCCCTCGGCGTTTGCCCTGGATGCCTGCTGAAGGATTTCAGCAGGCATCCAGTTTCGATCTCTGCCCGGCGCGCGGTAGAGACCGGAAAACGCCAGGGCGTATGGATACGCCCTGGGTCCTTAAGGCCCAGGGTGTGAGGGCGTATCCATACGCCCTGGGTCCTTAAGAGGTTAAGTTAGAGGGGCAAAGGTTTAAAAGTAATATCAGGAAGTAATATTTTACAGTGTAAATAAAAATAAACATATGAGGTATCGCCACGTGCGTAAATGTCCAAACTATAAAAATATATCGTTAATTAAACCGCACAGTCAGTGGCGTACACGTAAAAAAATTCCAAAGTCCCAAAAAATAAATTCTTTATGGTCACTTTTTATACCATTAAAAAATGAATAAAAAGTGATCAAAAAGTCAGATCAAAACACAAATGGTACCGATAAAAACTTCAGATCACGGCGCAAAAAATGAGCCCTCATACCGCCCTGTACATTATAAGGGTCAGAAAAGGACATTTAAATTAGGGATTGCATAGGGGTGGACATAGGGGTATTCTACGCCAGTGATTCCCAAACAGGGGGCCTCCAGCTGTTGTAAAACTCCCAGCATGCCTGGACAGTCAGTGGCTGTCTGGTAATACTGGGAGTAGTTGTTTTGCAACAGCTGGAGGCTCCGTTTTGGAAACTGTGACGTACCAGATGCTTTTCATTTTTATTGGGGAGGGGGGCTGTGGGTATGTGTATATGTAGTGTTTTTTACTTTTTATTTAATTTTGTGTTAGTGTAATGTAGTGTTTTTAGGGTACAGTCACACAGGCGGGGGTTCACAGTAGTTTCTCGCTGGCAGCTCAAACTTGCAGCCCGATACTTACTGTGAACCTCCGCCCATGTGAGTGTACCCTGTACATTCACATGGGGGAGGGGGGAACATCCAGCTGTTGCAAAACTACAACTCCCAGCATGCGCTGACAGACTGCACATGCTGAGAGTTTTAGTTTTGCAACAGCTGTAGGAACACTGGTTATGTATCACTAAGTTTGTGACCTTACTCAGTGTTTCAAAACCAGTGTGCCTCCAGCTGTTGCAAAACTACAACTCTCAGCAGTCACCGACAGCCAATGGGCATGCTGGGAGTTGTAGTTATGCAACCAGCAGATGCACCACTACAACTCCCAGCATGCACTTTAGCTGTTTGTGCAAGCTGGGAGTTGTAGTTATACAACAGCTGAAGGTACACTTTTCCAAAGAAAAAATGTGCCTCCAGCTGTTGCAAAACCATAAGTCTCAGCATGCCCATAAGGGAATGCTGGGAGTTGTGGTGGTCTGCCTCCTGCTGTTGCATAACTACAGCTCCCAGCATGCCCTTTTTGCATGCTGGGAGCTGCTGCTAAGCAACAGCAGGAGGCTGTCACTCACCTCCTGCTGCTGCGTCGCAGGACAGTCCCTCGCCGCGGCCATCGCTCCTGGGGCCCCAATCCACACAGGGACGGCGGGGATCGGGGTCCCCAGCACCCGGGGTGCACGTCCCGCACCCGCTCACATCCTCCGGAAGAGGGGCGGAGCGGGTGCGGGAGTGACACCCGCAGCAGGCGCCCTGATCGGTCGGCCGACGAATCAGGGCGATCGTGAGGTGGCACCAGTGCCACCTCACCCCTGCTGGCTCTAGCTGTTCGGGGCCGACATCAGCCAGTAATTCCGGGTCACTGGAGACCCGATTGACCCGGAATCGCCGCAGATCGCTGGACTGAATTGTCCAGCGATCTGCGGCCATCGCCGACATGGGGGGGGGGGGGGCCATAATGACCCCCCCTGGGCGATATGCCGGGATGCCTGCTGAATGATTTCAACAGGCATCCGGCTCCGGTCCCCAACCGGCTAGCGGTGGGGACCGGAATTCCCACGGGCGTATGGATACGCCCTGCGTCCTTAAGGACTCGGAATGCAGGGCGTATCCATACGCCCTGCGTCCTTAAGAGGTTAAGGAGTTAATGGGCAGACTAAATGGGCCAAATGGTTCTTATTTGCTAACACATTCTATGGAGGAGATTTATCAAAACCTGTCCAAAGGAAAAGTTGCCCATAGCAACCAATCAGATCGCTTCTTTTATTTTTAACAAGGCCTCTGCAAGATGAAAGAAGCAATCTGATTGGTTGCTATGGGCAACGCAGCAACATTTCCTCTGGACAAGTTTTGATAAATCTCCCCCTATGCTTCTATGTTTAACCCCCAAAACAAACTGCCCCTTCACTATAACCCCCATCACACTGTCCCCTTCACTTTAACCCCCATAGCACACTGCCCCCTTCACTTTAACCCCCATAGCACACTGCCCCAACACTTTAAAGTGACAGGGAGAAAGCAAGCGTTCACAGCGCAACTTCGTCAGCAAGGAAGTAGAGCTGTCTGCAAGGCCACATTCCTGGACCAGGCACTATGGTGAGTCGTGCACCGCAACTCAATTCCCCGGCCCGTCCCATAACCTTTCCGGACACGCATGAGAAGTCTGTCAGAATACCGGGGAAGGCGGGCTGTGCAGCATGACGTAGTTCTTCACCTCCCTCGCCCCTCCCTCAGGAGGAGAACGTAGATTTTGAGGGGAGGGGCCGACGTAAAAATGCACGGGTGCAGTTCTGCGCCTCACATCGATATTTTACATGAATATGCGTTACAGCGGCCATTACGGATTTTTTTTTTGTGTACCCTAGGGAGTTGCGGTACCCCAGATTGGGAACTGCTGTTCTAGAGTATAGAAATCTAATAAACTGTTGTCAATTGTTCACACTTTTTTTTTTTTTTTTTACCAATTATCAATAAAAGTGAATCTTAAGATCAAACTGTTTTTGCCTTTTGGCAATTGCGACCATCAATCCAGCACAACACATACGGGGGCCTGTGATAACCTCTATGATGACCCTAGTCGGACGTCCTCACCTGCTCATAGACGTGCAGGATTTCAGTCAGACCAGAGACTACAAATCACCCCAACAAGTGACGTGTTGAACATGTGACAGGATGTTCTCCCTCACTACAACTCCCACAGTGCTGCGCGCTGCGATCATGTGACAAGAATGGTCAGGTGGCATATGAACAACAGCTGACCAGGGAAGATCGTAGTAAGTGCCCGGGCTCATAATGGGAGTAATATGTATTTTATACCACTCCTCTTACAACACGAGGTGAAATAGCGACTCAGGGTTCTGCTCTACTCACCCCGAACACATTTTGGCTAATGGCGGCTGGGACTCTTTGTTTTATACCCCTCCCCCATTATAGAGGGGGTATATAATGACTGGGCCCCTCTGTTATATAACTGTCACACAATAGGTAGATAGTACCTGGGCTCCTCTTATATACCCTTTCCCCATTATACAGGGATAAATAACTGCCCCCTATATTATATACCCTCCTCATTACAGGGGTGGATTATGACTGGCCTCCTCTACTATATACCTCTTCCCATTATACAGAGGCTAGAGAGTGACAGGGCCCCTCTGTTATATACCTATATACCTGTTCTATACCCCTCCCTTATTACATTATACAGTGTTTCCCAAGCACAGTAGTGGGGCCCCGTAATTCTCTACCCTTTGTATAGTGGGGTATATAGTAGAGGGCCCACTCACTCCCTGCTGTTTGTGTAATGGGGGAGTGATATATAACAAAGAGTCCCAGTCACTCTCTACCCCTTATTCCAGTGTTTCCCAAGTCTAGTCCTCAAGTACCCCCAACAGGTCTATTTTCAGGATTTCCTTATTGGTGATATAATTATTGAAAGACCATTATACAAGGGGAAAGAGAGTGACTGGGCCTCTGTGTTATATACCCTTACCCATTACATATTGGGTAGAGAGTGACAATGCCCCTCTGTTATATACCCATTCCTATTATACAGGGGGTAGAGAGTATCTGGGCCTCTCTGATTCCCCTCCCCATTCTATATGGGGTAGATACTGACTGCTACTATGTTATATACCTCTTTCCATTATATGGGGTAGCTAGTGACAGGGCCCTTCTGTTATATACCTCTCTCTCTCAATATACAGGGGGTAGATAGTGACTGGGCCCCTCTGTAATATACCCTTTCCCTGTTAGAGAGACGGTTGATTGTGACAGGACCCCTCTGGCACCCCTGAAATTTTTCTAGAAAATAAAGTATTTCTCACAGAAAAGGATTGCAGTAACACATGTTTATTCCCTTTGTGTGTAATGGAACTAAACCAAAAAAAGAGAGGAAAAAAAAGCAAATTTGACATAATGTGACACCAAACTCCAAAAATGGGCTGGACAAAATTATTGGCACCCTTTCAGAATTGTGGAAAAAATAAGAATGTTTCAAGCATGTGATGCACCTTTAAACTCACCTGGGGCAAGTAGCAGGTGTGGGCAATATAAAAACCACACCTGAAAGCAGATAAAAAGGAGAGAAGTTCACTTAGTCTTTGCATTGTGTGTCTGTGTGTGCCACACTAAGCATGGACAACAGAAAGAGGAGAAGAGTCTGTCTGAACTGTATGAGGACTTGAGAACCGAAATTGTGGAAAAATATCAACAATCTCAAGGATACAAATCCATCTCCAGAGATCTAGATTTGCCTTTGTCCACAGTGCACAACATTATCAAGAAGTTTGTAACCCATGGCACTGTAGCTTATCTCCCTGGGCGTGGACAGAAGAGAAAAATTGATATAATGTGTCAACGCAGGATAGTCCGGATGGTGGATAAGCAGCCCCAAACAAGTTCCAAAGATATTCAAGCTGTCCTGCAGGCTCGGGGAGCATCAGTGTCAGCGCAAACTATCTGTCGACATTTAACCCCTTAAGGACCGGAGGTTTTTCCGTTTTTGCATTTTCGTTTTTTGCTCCTTGCCTTTAAAAAAATCATAACTCTTTCAAATTTACACCTAAAAATCCATATGATGGCTTATTTTTTGCGCCACCAATTCTACTTTGTAATGACGTCAGTCATTTTGCCCAAAAATCTATGGTGAAGCGGGAAAAAAAATCATTGTGCGACAAAATTGAAAAAAAACCGCTGTTTTGTAACTTTTGGGGGCTTCCGTTTCTACGTAGTACATTTTTCGGTAAAAATGACACCTGATATGTATTCTGTAGGTCCATACGATTAAAATGATACCCTACTTATATAGGTTTGATTTTGTCGGACTTTTGGAAAAAATCATAACTACATGCAGGAAAATTAATACGTTTAAAATTGTCATCTTCTGACCCCTATAACTTTTTTATTCCGTGTATGGGGCAGTATGAGGGCTCATTTTTTGCGCCGTGATCTGAAGTTTTTAACGGTACCATTTTTGCATTGATAGGACTTATTGATCACTTTTTATTCATTTTTAAATGATATAAAAAGTGACCAAAAATGCACTATTTTGGACTTTGGAATTTTTTTGCGCGCACGCCATTGACCGAGCGGTTTAATTAATGATATATTTTTATAATTCGGACATTTCCACACGCGGTGATACCACATATGTTTATTTTTATTTACACTGTGTTTTTTTTTTTTATTGGAAAAGGGGGGTGATTCAAACTTTTAATAGGGGAGGAGTTAAATGATCTTTATTCACTTTTTTTTTCACTTTTTTTTTGCAGTGTTATAGGTCCCATAGGGACCTATAACACTGCACACACTGATCTTCTATGTTGATCACTGGTTTCTCATAAGAAACCAGTGATCAACGATTCTGCCGCATGACTGCTCATGCCTGGATCTCAGGCACTGAGCAGTCATTCGGCGATCGGACAGCGAGGAGGCAGGAAGGGGCCCTCCCGCTGTCCTGTCAGCTGTTCGGGATGCCGCGATTAGCCGCGGCTATCCCGAACAGCCCGACTGAGCTAGCCGGGAACTTTCACTTTCACTTTTAGCCGCGCGGCTCAGCTTTGAGCGCGCGGCTAAAGGGTTAATAGCGCGCGGCGCCGCGATCGGCGCTGCGCGCTATTAGAGGCGGGTCCCGGCTTCACTATGACGCCGGGCCCGCCATGATATGACGCGGGGTTACTGTGTAACCCCGTGTTATATCAGAAGAGCAGGACCAATGACGTACCGGTACGTCCTTGGTCCTTAAGGGGTTAAATGAAATGAACCGCTATGGCAGGAGACCCAGGAGGACCCCACTGCTGATGCAGATACATAAAAAAGCAAGAATACATTTTGCCAAAATGAACCTGTGTAAGCCAAAATCCTTCTGGGAAAAAGCCTTGTGGACAGATGAGAACAATATAGAGCTTTTTGGTAAAGCACATCATTCTACTGTTTACTGAAAACAGAATGAGGCCTACAAAGAAAAGAACACAGTACCTACAGTGAGATATGGTGGAGGTTCAATTATGTTTTGTGGTGGTTTTGCTGCCTCTGGCACTGGATGTGTGCAAGGTGTCTTGAAATCTGAAGATTACCAAGTCCAGATCTAAATCCCATTGAACACCTGTGGAGAGATCTTAAAATTGCTGTTGGGAAAAGGCGCCCTTCCAATAAGAGAGACCTGGAGCAGTTTGCAAAGGAAGAGTGGTCCAACATTCCGGCTGAGAGGTGTAAGAAGCTTATTGATGGTTATAGGAAGCGACAGATTTCAGTTATTTTTTCCAAAGGGTGTGCAACCAAATATTAAGTTAAGGGTGCCAATAATTTTGTCCAGCCCATTTTTGGAATTTGGTGTGACATTATGTCCAATTTGCTTTTTTCCTACCTTTTTTTGGTTTAGTTCCTATACACACGAAGGGAATAAACATGTGTATAGCAAAACATGTGTTACTGCATCCTTTTCTGTGAGAAATACTTCATTTTCTAGAAAAATGTCAGGGGTGCCAACATTTACGGCCATGATTGTAGATCTTGTCTCATTATACAGGGGGTAGGTAATTACTGGACCCCTGTGTTATATACCCCCCTCTCCAATTATATAAGGGGTAGATAGTGACTGGGTCCCTCTGTTATACTCATTGGCTAAAAAAATAATGCATCAAGCAGGAGTTGTTGGAATCAAAACTTCCATGTGTGAATGTAATGAGGATATATATGTAAGCGATTACAATATTGGTGTAAAAGGATATGTTTATTGGGGAAAACTGTATTTTTAACCCCTTAAGGACACACGCTCACTACATAGCAGGTGTGTGCCGGCTGCTATTGGCAGCCGGGGACTATCCGAAAATGGTGGACATCAACAATCATGCTGATGACCGCCATTAACCCTTCAGATATAGTGATCTATACTGATAACGACATCTGAAGTATCTGTGATGCAATTGCAGAGATCTGATGAATCAAGATGGTCACCAATAACACTGATCAGTGCTATGCATAGAATTGATGATCAGTAATAGCAATCAAAAGATTGCAATAAATAGTCCCCTGTGGGTACTAAAAAAAAAAGTGTTCATTTTTATTTTAGCCCCTCCTCCAATAAAACATTTTTTTCCTCTTTTTCGATTTTATAAAAAAGTAAAAAAAAAAATAATGGAACAAACTAAAATCAAAGGATATGGTATTGTCTTGTGCCTAAATGTCAGCACTATTAAAATATAATGTAAGGGTCTATTCACACGTACAGTATTCTGTGCAGATTTGATGCGCAGGATTTTAAGCTGTGTTTAGTCATTCAGTTTACATTGAAATCTGCAGCAGAAAATCCTACGCATCAAATCTGTGCAGAATACGGTACGTGTGAATAGACCATTAATGATCCCGTACGGTAAACAGCGTAAATGTAAAAAAATATATACTAAAGTCCAAAATTACTGATATTCAGTCACATCACATCAAAAAAATTATCAAAAAGCCACATGTATGTAAAAGTGGGACTGATAAAAACTGCACATCAGAAGATGATCCCTCATACAGCCCCGTATATGGAAAAATTTGAAAGTTATAGGTGGTCAGAATAGGGCAATTTTAACCCTTTCAGGACCGAGCCATATTTTTTGGGGAGGTTTTGTTTTTTTCCTCCTCTTCTAATAGACATAACTTTTATTTTTCCATCTAAAGACCAGTATGAGGGCTTGTTTTTTGCATCACCAATTGTACTTTATAATGACCTCACTCATTTTAACTCCAAATGTACAGTTAAACCAACAAAAACATTTATTTGTAGAGCAAAATTTAAGAAAACCCCCAACATTTAGCAAATTTTAGGGGCTTCCGTTTCTACCAATTGCACCTTTCGGTAAATATGACACATTGGGGGAGATTTATCAAAGGATTTAGACTGGTTTTTCCCGTCTAAATTTGTCGCACAGAAAGTCGCAGTCTTAATATGTGCGACTTTTGCTTTAGAGGATTTTTAGAACATGATACATTCTAGGACACTTGAGATGGAAAAATGCATTGGTGCTGAATTTATCAATAGCGAGTTTTCTGCAAAAATTTTGCATCGGGCGAAAGTACACTGAAATGTCAGACCATGTTGGAGCAGGTTTAAATAAAGTCTAAACCATAGTTCCCGAAGTCTGTGCTCAGAATTTATCAAAGAGCCTTACGACACTTGATAAATTAGACGCACAATAGATCGGCCTAACCCTCTGTAGGTTGGTCTATATTGATGCGGGAAATAGACAACTTTGATAAATCCCCCACTATTGTGCCTGTGATGCCTAGTTATTTCTTCAGTGCTTTACTTTCCTTACATTTGTGGTGTGGATTGACCCGCTTTTTGTGATTTCATGGTCTCCCTAGGTTCAGCATTCCTCTGGACTCTGGATGATTGTTTTCTCGAGCCTTTCCCAAGATCCTGTTCGGCGTGAGACAACAGCTGATCATAGGGGGCTTGGCTTCTTCTTGTCTTCCCTGATAAGCCAACCCCAGATGTGTGCTGTCCAGCCGGACATGCCACCGCCCCCGTGATCAGCTGTTGTCTTGAGCCAAACAGGATCTTTGGAAAGGCTTGAGATGAACTTAGGGGGACAATGAACTCACAAAAATAGGGTCGATCCACCCTACACATGTAAGGCAAGTAATGCAAGACATAACTTAGAATAACAGGCACGATAGTGAAAAGTTGATAAAACCTGGATAACCCCTTTAAACATGCTTATTTTGTTTAAAAAAATAATAAAAAAAAAAAAGGTGGAGGTGCATCCCGTGTCTGAATGGTGGACAAGGAAACTGGGAGTGTGTGCTTGTCAGTGGATCAAACAATCCTCTCTCTGTTCACTGTGCGTGCTCTCACCACTTCTCCCACCACCTCTTCACACTCCGTAATTCCTGTGGAATTCCGTGAGTGGAATTCCACGCAGTGAACACTACCATCAGTGTGAATGGGTCTTCCGCGAGACCCGTCCATACTGAGGATTTTCAGCGGGGGAAATTGTTCCACGCAAAAAAAAGAACATGTTAATTTTTTTGCGCCGAAGTCCACGAGCACTGCATAGCCGTCAATGGTGCAGCCAAAGCATTTTCAGTGGCGGCAGCCAGATGATATCTCAGCTCGCGGAATTCTGCGAGAGGAGATTCCGCAGTGTGAAGTACCCTAAGGGTGCATTCACACCACATTTTTGCAATACAGTTCCCGTATCAGGTTTTTGATGAAAAACTGATTCATCAAAACTGGACTAAACTGCATCAAAACGTGTGTACAAATTTTAACCCGTATACGGTTACAAGCCGAATACAGTTTGAAAAATGATGTAAAAAAAATAATTTTTTAATTTTTCACTCATTATAAATAAAATTTCAATTGTGTGTTTGAAATTCAAAGAAAAATACTGTGCAAAGTAAAAAACTGGTGCAAACCGGATGGAACCATACGCACATACGGTTCTGTACAGTTCCCATTGACTCCCATGTTTCAAAAAAAACAAAAACGTATACGGTTTAATATGTTTTTTTCACCCGGACCAAAAACCCTGGCAGGCTACGGTTTTGGATACGGGAAAAAAAAACAGACAAAATCATACAAGACGCAAAACGTATGCAACCCGGATGCATCTTTTGGCATACAGTTTTCAATATGGTTCCATATGATTTTCACATTGAAAATATGTATGGGAACTGTATTGCAAAAACATGGTGTGAATGCACCCCAACAGCTTCATCAGAACTGCCCACAGGACTGGCAATTCATCAAAACAACCCCTCTCAATGTCTACTGGGCAAAATGTATTTGTTCATCATAAAGGTATTTCTAGCAGTCAATGGTCTCTCAACAAGAGGTACACTACCTAAAAATAGCCTCTAACAGACTTTTTATAGGGCAGAGGTAAAGGATTTTTACGTCTTCTTGTGGCAAGGCAGCAATCCGACATTTATATCTGAGTGCGCTATTAATTTTTTTTGTCAATGAGTCAAGTCACACATAGGGGTAAATAGTCAGTGGCCCCTCTGTTATTTATTCTTCCCCCATTATATAGGGGGGTAGATAGTGGGTGGGCCCTTCTCTTTTATAGCACTCTTTAATTCACATAGAATGTGTCGGCAGATAAGAACCATTTGGACCATCTAGTCTGCCCATTAATCTGAATCCTATCAATAGTCCCTGGCCCTATCTTATATGAAGGATAGCCTTATACTTATCCCATGCATGTTTAAACTCCTTCACTGTATTTGTAGCTAGGACTTCTGCAGGAAGGTTATTCCATTCATCCACTACTCTCTCAGTAACGTAATACTTCCTGATATTACTATTAAACCTTTGCGCCTCTAATTTAAAACTATGTCCTCTTGTGGTAGTTTTTCTTCTTTTGAATATGATCTCCTCCTTTACCGTGTTGATTCCCATTATGTATTTAAAAGTCTCTATCATATCCCCTCTGTCTCTTCTTTCTTCCAAGCTATACATGTTAAGGTCCTTTAACCTTTCCTGGTAAGTTTTATCCTGCAATCCATGTACTAGTTTAGTAGCTCTTCTCTGAACTCTCTCCATAGTATCTAGCATTTAGAGTGACTTGACTTTTCCCCTGTTTGTTATCCATCTTCCTCATTTGAGCAGTAGACATCCTGTTTGAGGGAAGCAGTGTGGGACAGAATGCAGGGTTAGCATTTTGGAAGACCAAGGCTTGTGATCAGCTGTGACATCTCACTTGTTGCTGTCTATATTTTCACAGGGTACGGATGGTGGCAGCATTTTCCTGAGCAGGATGTCCCTGGGTAATGTGGCCATCAATTCAGACTACTCATGGGATGCAGGAGAACGTGCCCGCCTCTTGCAGAGTCCCATTGTCCCGGAGACCAGGAGACTGACAGGAGGCACTTCTGCCATTGGGGCAGTTTTTATAGTGGTCAATGCAGCTCTAGGTGCTGGCCTGCTGAACTTCCCTGCCGCTTTCAGCGCAGCAGGAGGAGTCACAGCAGGGATTGTACTGCAATTGGTAAGTAACTCATAGATTGTCAACTCTTGAGGATAGTACTCTATCTGCTTCTCATCTCTGATAGTGTGTCTCCCTAGGTTCTACTGCTCTTTATCATCACGGGTCTGGTAATTCTGGCTCACTGTGCAGATGCCTGCAGTGAGCGGACGTACCAGGAGGTGGTGCGGGGGATCTGCGGACGTGTGACAGGGGTGTTCTGTGAGATCCTCATTGCTGTTTACACCTTTGGCACTTGCATTGCCTTCTTTATCATCATAGGTGACCAACTGGAGAAGCGTGAGTGAATGGGTGGGATGGGGAAAGTGACATTATTAGGATCATGAATTGTGTTCAATCCTGATCTTTCACCTTTTTTTGTGTTTTTCTTTTTCTCTTCCCTGTGCAGTTCTTGGTGCCATGATGCACAGCCTGGCAGACAGTAACATCCCATGGTACGCAGACCGAAAATTCACCATCACAATCACTGGAATTCTGTTTGTCCTGCCACTGTCACTACCGCGTGAGATCAGCGTCCAAAAATATGCCAGGTAAGCTCATCAGTCTATCCTCTGGTATGATAGATTCATGCAGCTATGCAAATGCATCTTCCCTGCTGCTAAGTATTACATCAGGCCTGCAACAAAGTACTGTTCTAGTCCATATCTGACTAGAGTTTAAGGTATGATGTAACAGCAGAACAGTTTCAGCAGATCTAGCTGTGACTGGAGTACAGGAAAATCTCCCAAAAGCAGACGCCTCCCAATAACAGACAGTTCTGGAAGCTTATAAGTACTGGAAGGATAAACATTTTTTAAATAGAAGTAATTTACAAATCTGTTTTGGCACCTTTGGTAACTTTGTGGCACACGTTGATTTAAAAAAAAAAAAAAATTCCCACCGGAGTACTCCTTTAATATATTTTCACCCTCCGAATAGCACACACTCCCAGTAGTGGACACTACCAATAGCAGATGCGGACACACCCGTGCAGACATGTTAGCAACCAGGCTTATCTACCGGCCCTGTTTTGCATCCTACTATACTAAAATGGACTAGAGATAGAGATAGGAGACGGGATGCAGAAATCATGGCATGGTAGGAAAAAGGGGAGATGTGGGCAAAGGTAGTGTGTGTGTGTGTGTGTGTGTGTGTGTGTGTGTGTGTGCAAAAGCTGTATTTCGCTTGCAGTAGTATTCGCACCTATACCCCACGCAAACCCTTTCCGCTATTGGGAGATTCTACTGTATATGGCTTGAAGTAACAGCAAAACTGCAAGGTTGGATGTAACTGTAGTGTGTGATCTAATGCTACCGCTCTAAATTAGACTTGCGTATAAATAACCACAGATCAAGGACTGGAGAATAAGAAATTATGTAAAAGCAGATCAGGGACTGGAATATAAGACATTATGTAAGAGCAGATCAGGGACTGGAATATAAGACATTATGTAAGAGCAGATCAGGGACTGAAGAATAAGACAAATTGTTAGAGCAGATTAGGGACTGGAGTATAAGACATTATGTAAGAGCAGATCAGGGACTGGAATATAAGACATTATGTAAGAGCAGATCAGGGACTGAAGAATAAGACAAATTGTTAGAGCAGATTAGGGACTGAAGAATAAGACAAATTGTTAGAGCAGATTAGGGACTGGAGAATAAGACATTATGCACCATGATCAGTACTGATAGGGTATCCGGACGGATGGGTTATACTGATAAGGGTATCTGTACGGATGGGGTATACTATTACTAGGCTTCATATAGAGATACATTAACCCTCATTTTACATTACCTCTGAGTGTTTTTTTGATAGTAAAGCTAGCCATACACAATATGCAGGATTATTCAGCAATATAATGTATATAGAGACTCAAAGCTCTCCCTCATTGGCAGATATCAGGGGAGAAAATGGTCAGGTATCTTGGATTTTAACATCTCTTTGGGAGAGAGCATATTGCATTTATGGGCCCCGCATGCTTTTTCGTCCATCATGTCACTCAAAAGCAAAGTATTTTATTTTTTTTCTTTAAAATCGACTGGATCAATTCGCTGGATGCTTTAAAAAAAAAAATTCTCCTGAAACATGCATTACAGAACTGCTTTCAATTTACCAATTAGTTTTATTAATGGGCATTCTTGATCCACATACAGTTATGTAGCCATCAAGTCTGGGTTCCTTTGAAGAGGGTAGTTGTGTAGGGGAGAGGGGGGGCAGTTAGGTTGGGGAGGGGAGATGTCAGTTTTTTAGAACTGTTAAAATGTAAAAACAATTGTCTGTCTCATACATAAATGTATATATGTATTCTCGGCTGCTATTGCACCACTCTGCCTTGTATATTTTAAGTTGTTTTTGTTTTTTTCACCAATGGCCTTGAAAAAAAAGAATGCATTGCTTATGACACCACATCTTGTTCTCTTGGCAGCTCTCTCAGCGTCTTGGGTACCTGCTACGTGACCTTCATTGTCATCTACCGATGTGTGAAGCCCACAAGTGAACTTCCATCTGACAGTGCCACCCGCAGGTGGGATGTAAAAACCTTGCCCTTTTACCCGGGACCCTTTTGTTCCAGATAATCTGTACATCTCCTAAATACAAACATCAATAGATGTCTTGAGTGTTGAAAGCTCCTTATAATATAAAGACATGTTCTTTCATGGTACTCCTTTATAATATGACCAGTGTGGATGGTATTATATGATTGCAGGATAAAACTTACCAGGAAAGGTTAAAGGACCTTAACATGTATAGCTTAGAAGAAAGAAAAGACAGAGGGGATATGATAGAGACTTTTAAATACATAAAGGGAATCAACACGGTAAAGGAGGAGAAGATATTCAAAAGAAGAAAAACTACCACAAGAGGACATACTTTTAACCTTTGCGCCACTAATTTAAAACTAATATCAGGAAGTATAACTTTACTGAGAGAGTAGTGGATGCATGGAATAGTCTTCCTGCAGAAGTGGTTGCTGCAAGTATAAAGCCTGATGGGCTGTATTTGTGCGAGGGGCGGAAGTAATTATCGCTCCCTGCACTTCCAGGTGGGGCTCATTGGGAACAGGTGGGGGCGTGTGTATATAACTTCCCCCTCTCCTACAGGGGCGGAGCACGTGTCGTTTGTGGAACCCTCCCAACCCTCCCTTATCTTATTCCTTCACTATAGTGCATGCCCTCTATAGGCGTGCCCTCATTGCGCGGTTATGGCACAACTCAGACCGCTATGCTAGGGTAAGATCTTGTATAGGTATGTAGGCAATCTTTCCTGTCATTAGTACACGTATGGAGCCCCGATCACAAATACAGTGAAGGAGTTTAACCCCTTGAGGACGCAGCTCATTTTCACCTTAAGGACGCAGCCCTTTTTCGCAATTCTGACCACCGTCACTTTAAGCATTAATAACTCTAAGATGGTTTTACCGATTATTCTGATTCTGAGATTGTTTTTTCGTGACATATTCTACTTTATTTTGGTGGTAAAATTGCATGGAAATTTTGAAAATGTTGCATTTTTATAACTTTGAAGCTCTCTGCTTGTAAGGAAAATGGATATTCCAAATACATTTTATATTGGTTCACAAATACAATGGCCCTCATTTACTTAGAAAATCGGGTTGTAAGTCTATGTTGCTTTCTTACCCGACTGCTTTTTTCCCCTGATATTTATTATTATGTCGCATCCTGTTTGTCGCACGTGGGTTTTGTTGGTTTTGGTTTCCAACTCCTCTGAGTTGTCGGGAAAAAATCCACAACAATTCAACAAATTTGGGTTGGAAACCTTTATAAATACGTGGGAAAGCTCAGAAATGTCAGGTTACGCCCCTTTTTCGGGTTTGGGAGCATCCACATTGGGTCCGTCGGGAAAAAATGACGCATCGTGTCGCAGACTGGCGCACGATGTCTGCGACATGTCGCAGACAAAGATGCGCCAAAAAAACCCGACAAAAGAGGTCGGGTTTAGAATAGTAAATGAGGGCCAATATGTCTACTTTATGTTGGCATCATAAAATGGACATATTTTTACTTTTTGAAAAAATTAGAGGGCTTCAACGTATAGCAGCAATTTCCAAAATTTTCATGAAAATTGCAAAATCTGAAGGGACAGATGTTACAGAACTACAACTCCCAGCATGCCTGGGCAGTCTAGGCATGCTGAGAGTTGTAGTTTGGCAACATCTGGGTGGCCACCGTTTGGGCACCACTGTAATAGTGGTCTCCAAACTGTGACCCTCCAGATGTTGCAAAACTACAACTCCCAGCATGCCCAGACAGCCTTCGGCTGTCTGTGCATGCTAGGAGTTGCAGTTTGGCAACCACTAGAAGGGCAGCAGTAAAGATCGCTTTACTGCCCCCTTCCCTCCCCCCCCCCCCCCCGTCGCTTCCCTACCTGCGCCGCTGATCTCCGCAGTTTCCACCGATGACTGCTCCGATCATCCCTATTTCCCGATCAGCCCGGAATCGCCGCAAGTCGTCGATCTGAATTGATCGGCGATTTGCGGACATCCCCGCAATGGGTGGTAGTGGGGGGGGGGATTGCATTTGCACGGGTTGCCTGCTTAATGATTTCAGCAGGCATCCCAGTCCGGTCCCCTTCCGCCACGGGCCGAAATTCCCATAGGTGTAAGTACCAGGGAGCAAGGGCGTATCTGTACGCCCTTCATCCCCAAGAGGTTAAGAATGCCTGGGATAGGCATAAGGCTATCCTTCATATAAGATAGGGCCGGGGACTATTGATAGGATTCAGATTATTGGGCAGACTAGATGGGCCAAATGGTTCTTATCTGCCGACACATTCTATGTTTCTTTAGCAACTCACATGAGCAACACAGCCTGACCTTTAGGGGTCCTGGGTGTCAAATCCCCGCAAATCTGATATTGATGGCCTATCTGGAGAAAATTCAGATAACCCCTTTAACACAATATTTCAATAAAGCTAAAAGTCTTCACTACACATATTTCAAGTCCATAGTGTTGGTTACAGAGGCCAAACTATGAAAATAGCATTACTGGCCAAATATTTCAAGACCCAACAGTATAAAGGACTGATTTCTTTTATTTTTCCACTTTTAAGTGATTGTTTTATATTAACAACCAGTGTTATCCCCTGTTAAAAGAAACCACATCGCATGCAAGACATGGTAATGTGCTGGTGCAAATTTGCTGCTGTTAGGTAAAGTAACTTGCATACCTGTACTGTGCTTCACCCCATGGATCTTGTAACTTTCTGTTTTCCTCTCTGAACTGTGGCATTACTGTTGCTGTGCACACACTTTTTCCCACAATTCCCCTTCTGCATACACAGTACAGACTAATGAGCAATACTATCAGGAGACACCAATATATTGCAGTTGTACTGAGCTTGCTCAGTCCCCTCAGTGTATGCCCTAAGAGACTCATAACCAAGGGCAATAGGTTAAAACAACAAAGACACATGGGGATTTATGAGTATTATAATTACTTTAAAAAAAATTAAAAATCTGTATTGTATACATTGCAATATAAGGCAGGTGGTATTAACCTCTTAAGGATGCAGGGCGTACCTGTACGCCCTGTGCCCGCTCCCGTGCTATAACGCAGTGACCACGCGTCATAGCGGGTCGGGCTCGGCACCCAGCAACGGCCGGGACCCGTGATTAATACCGGACATCACCAATCGCGGTGATGGCTGGTATTAACCCTTTAGACGCATTTTTTTTAAAATGCTTCCCGGCAGCTCAGACACACGAGGAGGGTCCCTACCTTCCGCCTCAGCGTCCGATCAGCGATTTATTGCTCCATGCCTGAGATCCAGGCTGGAGCAATGGAGCGCCGATAACACTGATCAATGCTATGCTATGGCATAGTATTGATCAGTGTATGCAATCAAGGTATTGCATGTTATGGTCCCCTATGGGGGCTATACAAGTGTAAAAAAAAAGTTAATAAATGTGATTTAACCCCTTCCCTAATAAAAGTTTGAATCACCCCCCTTTTCCCATAAAAAAAAAATGTAAATAAAAATAAATATAAAGATGTGGTATTGCCGCGTGCGTAAATGTCCAAACTATAAAAATATATCGTTAATTAAACTGCACAGTCAATGGCGTACATGTTAAAAAAAAAAAAATCCAGTCCAAAATAGCGTATTTTTGGTCACTTTTTATACCATAAAAAGTGATCAAAAAGTCACATCAAAACAAAAATCACAGCGCAAAAAATTAACCCTCATACATCCTCGTATGCTGAAAAATAAAAAAGTTATAGGGGTCAGAAGAGGACATTTTTAAACATATTAATTTTGGTGCATGTAGTTATGATTTTTACCAGATGTAAAACAAAATCAAACCTATATAAATATGGTATCATTTTAATCGTATTGCCCTAGAGAATAAAGATAAGGTGACATTTTTAAAATATTCGGAGGAAAAAACTAAAGTGCAAAAATGGAAAAACTAAGTCCTTAAGGGGTTAATATTGTTTGAACAAAGGAGCAGTGATCCAGCACTTCAAATAAACTTGCAGCTTTATTGGAATTTGTAGCAAAGAACACAGGAAAAATCGTTCACTTCAGCATCATTAAAGGGGTATTCCAGGGATTTTTTTTTAATCAACTGGCTCCAGAAAGTTAAACAGATTTGTAAATTACTTCTATTAAAAAAATCTTAATACTTTCAGCACTTATGAGCTGCTGAAATTGTGTTGTTCTTTTCTGCAGAGATGTCAGCAGGGAACACTGTTGCCAGACAGAAAAGAACAACTCAACTTCAGCAGCTGATAATTATTGGAAGGATTAAGATTTTTTTTAATAGATGTAATTTACAAATCTGTTTAACTTTCCGGAGCCAGTTGATAAAAAAAAAAAATTCCCATCAACTGGCTCCAGAAAGTTAAACAGATTTGTAAATTACATCATTAAAAAATCTTAATACTTTCAGTACTTATGAGCTGCTGAAATTGTGTTGTTCTTTTTTGCAGAGATCTTTTCTGCAACTCAACTTCAGCAGCTGTCTAGCAACAGTGCTCCCTGCTGACATCTCTGCAGAAAAGAACAACACAATTTCAGCAGCTCATAAGTACTGAAAGTATTAAGATTTTTTAATAGAAGTAATTTACAAATCTGTTTAACTTTCTGGAGCCAGTTGATATATAATTTTTTGCCCCTGGAATACCCCTTTAATATTGTTTGCTTTACATTGGGTTCTTGGACATATATAAAGCTTATTAACTAGATGACCATTTTGGTGTTGTGGGTCTTCCATACTTACCTTCCTATTCGGGCTTCATTTCATGTACTTGTATGTTTTTTTTTAAAAGTATGAGTCTGTTCAAGACTGGGCCCCACTTTTCCCCTACAAATTGTAGGTGCTGGGACATATATTAAAGGGGTACTCCGGTGGAAAACTTTTTTTTTAAATGAACTGGTGCCAGAAAGTTAAACAGATTTGTAAATGACTTCTATTAAAAAAATCTTAATCCTTTCAGTACTTTTTTTAGCAGCTGTTCGCTACAGAGGAAAATCTTTATTTTTTTAATTTCTTTTTTGTGTTGTCCACAGTGCTCTCTGCTGACACCTGATGCCCATATCAGGAACTGTCCAGAGCAGGAGAAAATCCCCATAGCATACCTATGCTGCTCTGGACAGTTCCTGACACGGACAGAGGTGTCAGCAGAGAGCACTGTGGACAACACAAAAAAGAAATAAAAAAAGTAAAGAATTTCCTCTGTAGCATACAGGTGCTAAAAAGTACTAAAAGGATTAAGATTTTTTTAATAGAAGTCATTTACAAATCTGTTTAACTTTCTGGCACCAGTTCATTTAAAAAAAAAAGAAGTTTTACACCAGAGTACCTCTTTAACGTTCCTTCTGTTTGGGGTGTATATTTGTGTATTGCATTTCTTACATCTTGATATGCTTTTTTGGACCTGCCCTACATATTCACTGTTTTTGTATATCTAGGAACACGCCTCTTTTCATATGTGTTTCCTTAATCTAATTAATTTTTTACTTAAATGCATGGCTTTTTGGAATGCTATAATAAAAATTTCTATGTATTTGTAATTTTTGCTTTTTTTTTTTTAAGAGTTGTATGCACTGGACGGTCACAGTAGGGTATTTTGGATAACTTGTCAAAATATATGAGCAGGTTCTGCTTAGGACCCTTTTATTAGGTAGAATGAAGAACTGCTAAGAAAAACTGTTTCTGCTCTGATATATTAGCAGTTGCACATAAAATACAACAATTCTCCTGGAGTAGATGCCGCTAAGACCAGCTAATGTCCATCAGATTGTTCTATTGAGTGGGGCTGGTCCATACTGAATTAACCTTTAACATACCATATTGTTGTTCTGATGCCTTGCTTCCTTCTCTCCTCAGTGCTTCCTCTTGGATTGCTGTGTTTAATGCTGTTCCCACAATATGTTTTGGATACCAGGTACATGGAAAAGCATTCTGATAACTCCTGCTGATCATCTCACCCCTCTTGCCTCCTCTTACTATCTGTTTATATCTCTGGTAGTGCCATGTCAGCAGTGTCCCGGTGTATGGCAGCATGCAGCGGCAGGACATACGACACTGGGCCATCATAGTGACTACAGCCATGTGTATTGCTCTGTGTGTCTACACTGGAACAGGTAGGATTCTGTAGATATTGTGCTGTGGTGTTTGATATGCAAGACTGGACTTTGTGCTGTCATGCTTTAATCTCTGTGTCCTCAGGAGTGTGTGGCTATCTGCTGTTTGGCTCAGCTGTAGACCAAGACGTCCTCCTCTCCTTCCCCTCTGATGACGTTCCAGTTGCTATTGCTCGAGCATTCATAATCTTGTGTGTGCTGACATCGTACCCCATATTACACTACTGTGGACGGTAAGTTCTTCATAACATATAAGTTGTGATGAAGTCTTATAGGGCTTATCTTCTCTCCTGGTTCTTGCCCTCTCCACTCCCGATCCCTTATCCTCTATGATCTTAATATGCAGTTTACTGTAAACCTGATAGGCTGGTGACTTAGAAACAAAGGCTGCATATTGGAACCTGCCTCACATTACATAGAGTTGCATTTGTGGTACCTTTGTCAGTCAGTCATTAACAAGCATAAACTGCATCTAAATAAGTGGTGCATCGGTAACCGGATGGGTTGTCAACGTGATAGCGGGGTCAGTTAAGATAAAATAGCAGTGGAGGGTCCCTTTATCTGCCACCTGCTTGGCTCTCCAGTAATGCAGTATGGGAGATCCCGGCTGTGTCAGTGAAGGCCTGAACTCACTGTTCAATGCTATGCAGTTAACGCAATGTAATGCATGTAAAAGTCCCCTATGAGGGCTTAAAGATTACAAAACAAAAATAAAAAATGTTCAGCACCTTAAAGGGTACCTCTCATCAAATAAACTTTTGATATATTTTAGATTAATGAATGTTGAATAACTTTCCAATAGCATGTTAATTAAAAATATGCTTCTTTCTATTGTATTTTTCCCGATCAGTCCTGTCAGCAAGCATTTCTGACTCATGCTGGAGTCCTAAACACTCAGAGCTGCCAGCCTGCTTTGTTCACAGCCAAACAGGCTGTGAACAAAGCAGGCTGGCAGCTCTGAGTGTTCTCCTTTGTGAACAAAGCAGACTGGCAGCTCGTAGTGTTTAGGACTCCAGCATGAGTCTGAAATGCTTGCTGCCAGGACTGGTAGGGAGACCCCTAGTGGTCATTTCTTCAAAGTGGAAAATTAAATAGAAAGAAGCGCATTGTAAAGTTATTCTGCATACATTAATCTATAATATATCAAAAGTTTTTTTGATGAGAGGTACCCTTTAAGAAATGTACGCCCAGGTAGGGATCCTCCGGCTGTCTTGTAAGATGTTCGGGATGCCGCGATTTCGCCGTGGCGATCCCGAAAAGTTCTCTGAGCTAACCGGCATGGTTTTACTTTCACTTTAAATGCGCAGTTCAACTTTGAACGCTGTATGTAAAGGTTGAATAGCGTGCCGTGGCCCCGTGTTATAGAACGGGAGCGGACTCGTGACGTACCGGTACGTCACGGGTCCTTAAGAGGTTAATATAAAAAAAAGAATGGTACCGATAAAAACTACAGATCATGGCGCAAAAAATAAGCCCTCATACAGCCTGTATACAGAAAAATTAAAAAGTTATAAGTGTCAGAAAAGGACAATTTTAGAAATACTGAAGTTTGAAAGTAGTATAATAATAGGAAAGTTATTTAAATTGGGTATCGTTTCAATCGTATTGACCTACAGAATAAAGAGAACATATTATTTTTACCATTAAAAAGCACTGTGTAAAACCCAAACCTTCTCCAAAAGTTGCAAAATTGCTGTTTGCTTATCTATTACCCCACACAAATACTAATTGTTGGTTGCACCATACACTTTGGCCCTCATTTACTATTCTAAACCCAACCTCTCTTGTCTGGTTTTTTTGTCGCATCTTTGTCTGCGCCATGTCGCAGACATCGTGCGCCAGTCTGCGACACTATGCGACATTTTTTCCCGACTGACCCAATGTGGATTCTCCCAAACCCGAAAAAGGGGCGTTACCCGACATTTCTGAGCTTTCCCACGTATTTATTAAGGTTTCCAACCCGAATTTGTTGAATTGTTGTGGATTTTTTCCCGACAGCTCAGAGGAGTTGGAAACCAAAACCAACAAAACGCACGTGCGACAAACAGGATGCGACATAATAATAAATATCAGGGGAAAAAAACATCGGGTAAGAAAGCAACATAGACTTACAACCCGATTTTCTTAGTAAATGAGGGCCTTTATGGTAATATAAAAGGTGTAATTACAAAATACAACTGGTTGTGCAAAAGACAACCCCTTATATGGGTCTGTGGATGGGAAAAAAAAAAAGTTATGCTACTAAGAAGGCGAGGAGGAAAAAATGAAAACGCAAAAATGAAAATTTACTGTGTCCTTAAGGCCAAAATTTGAGTAAAATAAAAAATAGCCTCTACACACATAAATAAATCTTGCTTGTCCAGCACTAACTAAATAGATCTCATCCTAGTCTATACAGGTGGCTCACTACCACCCACCCAATAATTTAGACAACAAAGTCTCATTTATGAGTCTGAAAACCTCCAGATTCTGATTCTCATCTCACGTTCCCTTTTTTTTTTTTTGTTTGTTTGCATAAAATAAACAAACAGCACAATAAAGTGCAACACACAACCAGTGCCTCTGTAGGTCCACAAGTCAACTCAATCACTATGACAGGGATAAGATAACAGAATGGCAATCATACACATAAGGAAAGCGTATCCCCAGTACCGTCCAGAGAAGCCCCACACCAACAGACAAGCATACATTCACACTACAACACATCCCAATGACTCCGATACCACCAGATACCCCCTCATTTAGGACTCCCAACAAGCATACCACCGGGGTAATCCGGAAGGGGAAATCTAGATTATCTGCCAAAAACCCCATCACCTCCCTCCAAAAAGAGGCTTTAACAAGACACTCCCAAACCGCATATGGGAAGGTACCTACCTCCTCAGAAAACATAAATCCGAAGGAGACACCCCGATAGGCTTCAGCTTAGCAGGGGTATAATATAACCTCAAAACATACAGTGACTGAATCAGCATGTCCCTACTACTCACCAATGTGGAGTAATATGAGCCCTCAACTTCCTTCTGCACAGACAGGTCAGGAATATCCGCCACCCATTTATGATAAGCATTCGAGAATGGGCTAGGCCCCAGTGTCTGGAGAAGAGCATAGGACTGGGTAAGGGGTTTAGTGAGATCCGTGGTGCCCAGGAGAATCTCCACATCAGAAAACACAGGAGTAAACGTCAGGGAGCCAAATGACCACATGACTAAACTGAAGATATCTATAAAAGGCACTGCCAGGGATATCAAATCTTTCTTTCATTTCCGCAAAGGATAGGAAAACCTGATCCTCCCGGAATGAATGAATCAAAAATTTGACTCTGTGAGAACTCCAGAAACCAGCCTCCTGTAACCCATGTTGGTGAGGTAAATAAACATTCCCCCACAAGGGTGCCCTAGGAGACACCAGCGGTTACAGAAACTTGCAAGGGAAGAGGAACAAGAATGATACCTGTATAGTGAGTTAGTGAGAGCTTCATAGGAGCCCATAAGTGCTCCAGCCAAGGCAGTCGCCGAGTTCAACAGTTCCAGGTCAATCCCCCACGCTGCATAGACCAACTGAGAGGCAAGAAAATAATTATAGACATCAGGAGCAGCTAAACCACCATGTCATTAAGGAGCCTGAAGGAGAGCCCAACCGAGTCTGGGAGACTTTCCCTGCCAATAGAAGGATCCCAGAGCATCACACAGTTTATTAAAATATTTCCTAGGGGAAACCACGAGAGCCAAATGGAAGAAATAAAGGAATTTAGGTAGAGAAATCATTTTTAAAATATTAATCCTTCCAGCAAGGGAGGGAGGACCAGGCATGCAACCTATCAACCGTGGAAGTCAAGACCAGCCCAGCAGGGTGGGTACAAACAGGGTAATTTTTACCGAGGTAGTGGGAGCCCCTACGGGATGCGACCACTCACTCCGACATTCAGGCCACGCCCCCAGTGGTACACATTTCTTACAGACTCACTTGCAGATTCACTTTCACCTTTTTAAAGCTCAGTGAGAAGCTGTACTGATCTGAGCTGATCTGAAAACCAGGAATGGAATGAAAGACCCCACTTCCAAACCTTTCTTTCATCCCATAAAAATCCAGACCCTAGGACTCACCAAAGTTTCCTAGCAAGCATAAGTGTATAATATACAGCAGGGTCTCCATTTCATTGTGGAACTATTTATTTGTAACTGCAAGTATTCCAAGTAACATTTGCTTGGAATTACATTTTTATTTTATTTCTATTAATATTTTGTAATGTTCTGTTGTTTTTTTGTATTTTTTTACCGTAATAAAAAATAGTCTATTACAGCATCTATCAATGTCTCATAGGGCTGTGGTAGAGGGTTTGTGGCTGAGGTTCACAGCACAAGAAGCTGGCGAGGAGCCGACTAGAGAACGACGCCGGAGAATCCTTCAGACCCTGACCTGGTTTGTGCTCACGCTGCTATTGGCACTTTTCATCCCAGACATTGGGAGAGTGATTTCCCTGATTGGGGGTCTTGCTGCTTGTTTCATTTTCATATTTCCAGGTAAGAGTCACTGGTAAATTGTACTGACTTTATGTACTATAAGAAATCTCTTCAGAGAAAATTTATTATGTTATGTTATGCAGGGCTCTGTCTCATAAACCTTAAGCTGTCTGAAATTCAGGAACAAAAGAGCAGAAGGTAAATCTCTTAATGCCATTGAAAATGGGTAAAAGGCCAATGCAAGGTGACTAAGCAGAGCTGTGTGTGTACAGAATGAGTGCATCTGCCTATCTCTGTTTTTGTTTTTGCTTCTAGCTGGTGGGCATTGCTTATTTATGGAGTTACCATGGTTACCCTTGGAGTCTTCATCTTTGGACAGACCACAACCAAGGCAATCTTCGTGGACCTGATGGGTTGATCCAAGAATCTGATTTTTAAATGAACGGTAAACTTACTTGAATATCACATACATATATGACATTCCCTTCTTGTAGCATCATTACCTCTGGGCATTCTTCTGTCGGATATCATTTCCTGGACAATAACCCCTGGTACCTGTCTGTCCATCTTGGCTGCATGTGTCCTTCCAGAACTCCCGTGCTGAGGTCCTGAGTAGTCTTAATTTCTGCAGAATGAACACTAAAACAACAGAGCCAGAGATGATCAGTGGACATTCCAAAATGGCTGCTGTATGTACAAACCTTGCACCGTTTAGCTGCTTCATTCCCTAAAGTCTTTTGAGAGCACAAGGATTGTGACGTCCACACCTGAGCAGCAGTCATTCACAGTTCCTGCTTCATTTCTTGACAGTTTATTAATAAAGGGGTACTCCAGGGAAGTAAAGAAAAAAAAATGCCACAAAGCTTCCACAATACCTTGTCTGGGTCCCATGTGCGGTGGTCTTGCGATTCCACCCGCTCCTGTGGCCCCTGGTGTTCTCCAGGACTTTTCACTATTCTTTCCCCCTTGCTTCTATCTAAAACTACAATTCCCGGCAGTAAGCGCGGCTGAGCTCTGACTGCCGAACTATTCTTATTCGCCTGAGGCTCTTCTCTGCTCTGCTAGATCGTAACACAGGGAGCTGAGGGGAGGGGGGCTGTGCTATGAGCTTGTCTTGGAGCACTGAGACTAGCCCCACCTTTTCAAGAGAGTGGACCTGATGGGGACGTTTATGTACCACTTTCTGCATGTAAGTGACAGCTGAAACAGGAAAACTGCTCTATATAGGTAATGAATTATATTTAGACAGATAAATAGGTTGGGGTCCTCACGTTACCAGTGATGTCACCACCTTTTCTGTGATCTTCACAAAGGACATGGGCTCCTTAGGGAGAGGAGCAATATGCAGGGGATTCTGAATGAACACCACATTTTCACTTATCTACAGGCAGGGCGGAACTAGCTTTTTGTAATGAGACTTTGTATTGATGTTTTTCTATTTTTTTTTTATTTCCATTCAGGCAATGGTTCCACAATGTTGTAATATTTTCTTTTCTTGTATTCTTTTTTAAAATGATTTATGTCCATGAGTTTTAAATCTTAACTTGTCCCCCAAATCCCAAACTTGGTTTTAAATTGTAATGGAAGGTCTAGAATGATCTGCAAAATCCCTCTCTCTCTTAAATGTACTCAACATGGCTCCTAGCTATGGAAGAGTTTATCTCTAAAAGCAGTCTTAGGGTAGGTTCACACATGCCATATTTTGCTACGTATTTGCTGCTGCATATTTTCCTTCCCATAGAAGTCAAATCCGAAGGAAAATACATAGCAGCAAATACGCAGCAAAATTACGGTACGTGTTACCCCACCCTTGGGGTAAGTTCACTTGTGCATATTTTTGCTGCAGATCTGCTGCTGTAGATTTTGCTGCCAATTGATTTCAATGGATACCACAATCTGTTACAGCAAACCTGCAACAGATCTGCAGCAAAAATACCTTTAGGGCGCATTCACACTATAGAATTTCTAAACGTAATTCCTCTTGTTTTAATGGGATTCTGCTGCACCGCGCATATTGATGAATTTCCATGGTGGAAAATTTTGCAAGTTCATTGTTTTGGCAGCTCTGCTAGGATATATTGCTGTCAATGATGACAATGCATATCGAGCATTTCTAGTGCTGCTGTGCACGGAATGTCCACCCAGAGTTTTTGCAGGCGGACAATCCGTAGTGTGTAGAATGTGCCCTAAGTGTGCTCACTCATCAAAGTTTTTGGGGGCGCTGCTACAACACAGAAAGCTTTACATTTTCACTAATGGATGAATCCTAACATTAATGTCGATATGATGAGCTTCTGGAGACTTTGGTTCAAAGAAATTGTATGTGCCTGCAATACCTCTTTTAAGGCTTCAGCGGGTGATTAATATATACAATTTCTGAATTTCTGATCAAGGCCAGAGCTTTGCTGCAGGAGTTATGGCTGCTATAACAGAACACGTTGGTCATCTGCTGCTGTGTTTTTCAGGACTTGGTGCTGTTTAATGCAATTGAAGTTGTCAAATCTGTGTGCAATATTTTTTCACAAGTAAAGGGAATATGTTGACCATGTGTATAGTGTGGTTCATTGGAAACATCTGTGTTAGTCTTTAGTTGCCCATAGTTTGGACTATGAATAAAAGTATTTATACACATTAGAATCAAGTAATTTTGCAAACTGTCATTTTTGCTGAATGACAGACCACATGCATTTTGAATTAAGTTGGCTATAAATTTTTGTCCCATAGTCACTAGTCCTCAAACTGTTTTGGTAAAGAATCTTTAGGACAGTCCCAGAATGACTGTCCTTCATCCAATGTCAATGCTAATGTATGGCCAGTCTGATCCACTGTAATGGCCAATATGGACAATCATTCACTAGAAAATCATTTATTCAATTGTTCTTCTACTATCAGCCTACTTCTTGCTAATGTGTAGGGCCTTCTTTACATATCTGTGCATGACTAAATGGCTTCCCTGCCTTATTTGCTTAAAGGGATGGCATAAAAAATATATATACCTTTTTATGTTAATCATATTTTCAAAAAACAATTTCATGGTGTTTTTCATTCTTATTTTAAAAAGTAGTTATTTAAAACCTTTTCAAATAACAATAGACAGAGACTGTACCACACTGGTACAGAGCTCCTCTGGGCATTGCGACCAATAAAGAAATGCAGGGAAAATTATATAACAAGCATATAAAAGAACAGTCAATCATGAGGCCCGGCACTAAGCTGCACCATAACACAACATAGACACCCAGACACTCCCCACTCACACACCCAGAGAAGCACCCCCCACCTCGCCCCTTATCTTAAATGGGCACTGTCAGATATAAACACTTTAAACCCCTTAAGGACCACGGGTTTTTCAGTTTTTGCACCTTCGTTTGTTTCCTCCTCACCTTTTAAAAATCATAACCCTTTCAATTTTGCACCTAAAAATCCATATGATGGCTTAATTTTTGCGCCACCAATTCTACTTTGCAGTGACATCAGTCATTTTACCCAAAAATGTACGTCGAAACGGAAAAAAATCATTGTGCAACGAAAATGAAGAAAAAATGCCATTTTGTAATTTTGGGGGCTTCTGTTTCTACGCAGTACATTTTTCGGTAAAAATGACACCTTATCATTATTCTGTAGGTCCATACGATTAAAATGATACCCTACTTATATAGGTTTGATTTTGTCGTACTTCTGTAAAAAATCATAGCTACATGCAGAAAAATGTATACGTTTAAAATTGTCATCTTCTGACCCCTATAACTTTTTTATTTTTCCACATATGGGGCGGTATGAGGGCTCATTTTTTGCGCCGTGATCTGAAGTTTTTAGCAGTACCATTTTTGTATTGATCGGACTTTTTGATCGCTTTTTATTCATTTTTTCATGATCTAAAAAGCGACCAAAAAGACATTATTTTGGACTTTGGAATTTTTTTGCGCTTACGCCATTGACCATGTGGTTTAATTAATGATATATTTTTAGAGTTCGGACATTTACGCACGCGGCAATACCACATATGTTTATATATATTTCTATTTACATGGTGTGTTTTTTTTATGGGAAAAGGGGGGTGATTTGAACTTTTATTAAGGAAAGGGTTAAATCACATTTATTAACTTTTTTTTACACTTTTTTTTTTGCAGTGTTATAGCTCCCATAGGGACCTATAACACTGCACACACTGATCTTATACCCTGTTCACTGCAAAGCCATAGCTTTCTAATGATCAGGGTTATCGGCGGTCGATTGCTCAAGCCTGAATCTCAGGCTTGGAGCAATCAATCGCCGAGGGAACACGCCGGAGGCAGGTTAGAGGATCTCCGCTCGTGTCCCAGCTGATCGGGACACCGCATTTTCACTGCGGTAGTCCCAATCAGCCCCGCTGAGCAGCCGGGCAGCTTTCACTTTCGGTTTAGATGCGGCGTTCAACTTAACGCCGCGTCTAAAGGGTTAATAGCGTGAGGCACCGCGATCGCTGCCGCGCGCTATTAGCCTCGGGTCCCGGCATCAGATACATGCCGGGACCGACCCGATATGACGCGGGGTCACCGCGTGACCCCGCGTTATATCGCGGGAGCCGGCCAAGGACGTAAATTTACGTCCTTGGTCGTTAAGGGGTTAATATGTTAAGCATGCAAAACCAATAGGTTTTGCAATTGCTTTCATTAGAAAATTTTCAGTATTTCATACTGAAAAAATCTCAAACAACTGCCCCCCTGCCTGTTTGGACACATGCTAGTCCTGCTGTGTCCATGCATCATCACCTTTGTCATGGACACACTTCCTGGATTGACAGCTGTTAGCGCAGGGCTCACAGCTGGAGGAAAAATCCTCCCACTGTCAACTTGTGTCCTGCTACTGTCAGTGAGGACAAGCTGGGAGTTGTAGTTTTGCCAATGCTAAGGGACATGTCAGCAGATAGCCTACTGAGGGAGAGGGCGGAGACCTGCAGTGAGGCCACGCCCCCTCCCTTTGAGAGGAATTCAGACTAGTGAGCTAAATTAAAAGTGTAATAAAAAAATAAAGGTGCTAGACACAAAAATTAGGCACGGAGTAATATATATATATATATATATATATATATATATATATATATATATATATATTATATATAATAAATTTTGTTGGATCTGACAGGTACTCTTTAAAGAGAAAATGTATTACTGTGGAGAACTAACATGCTCCTGAGGGACTACTGACTCACCCAAATTCAGCGACGGCATTCACACTTTATCAAATTTCTTTGTACAACTGCAACTGATCTATAACAATCTATACAAGGGAACATATTTGTTAACCATGTTAAACCCCCTAGAAATAGGGGGGGGGAATGCTTGTGTCCTTCAACGTCATTATTACAACTTAGCAGGAGTCTGGAAAATTATTCCCCCTCTAAGCACTACTTCTCCGGATGGAATCACACAAAGGAAAGTTCAGAATAAAGTAGAATTTTTTATCTAATTTACCAATGATGCGTTTCGGGTATACACCCTTCCTCAGATTGGCATAATGTAACACTGTTTAAAAGGTATATTTACACTGAAAAAACGCGTGAAATTAACAGAACTACCTAAAAATTACAAAACATTAAAAGATAGAAAACTATTGGTGTAATCTGCTATACTTTTCTATCTTTTCAATATTTTTCCACCAATATTTTTCTATCTTTTAATGTTTTGCAATTGGTAAATTAAATAAAAAATTCAACTTTATTCTGAACTATCCTTTGTGTGATTGCATCCGGAGAAGTAGCACCTAGAGGGGGATAATTTTCCAGACTCCTGCTATACCATTTGTGGACGGGCCTTTGTCTGTCTCCATATCCCTACGGCCTTGCAGCACTCCAAGGAATCTACCAGACATCTATACCCACTGTGTTGGGTGATATGCGCATTTAATTTGTGCTCCAGGTGAGCACAGTACAATTCTGTATACCTATTCCGACATTTGGGATAACGCACTAGGCACCCTGTGTGGTCTGTTTTTGTCTCTTATACTACATGATTACAACTTAACGCGTACAAAACAATAGGAAACTAATGAGCAGGCGTCTAAGTGAACCCGATCCCAGGTCATTAATGACTCCCAACAATCAAACTACCGGAGAAAAAACAAAGGGGAATTTTAACTGGTCAGACAGGAACTGCATAACAGCTCTCCAGAAGGGTTCAACACACAGACAACTCCACACAGCATGAAGAAGGGAGCCCACATCCAACTGACAGCAGAAACAACAAGTATCGGAAGAGGAGACACCTATACGAAATAATTTAACAAGAGTATAGTATAGACAAAGTATTAATATAGTCTGTATAAGCATATCCCTCTCACTTACCACAGTAGGATAATATGTTTTAACAACCTCCTCCCATTGGTCCTCTGTCAACTCCAGGATATCACCCACCCACTTTACAAACGCTAAAGCAAAGGGATTGGACCTACCGACTGCAGAAGCTCATAAGCCTGTAAGAGGTTTGGTGAGGTCGGTGGTGCCCAACAGCAGCTCCACTTCCGAAAAAGCTGGAGTCACATCAAGAGAGCCAAATTGTGCCACAACTGCATGTCTCAATTGGAGGTACTGATAATGGGCACTCCGTGGAACATGAAAATGCTCACACAATTTGTGAAAGGAGGGTAAATACGGAAATTCCCAAAATAAATGTATAGCAAACTTGATCCCATGATCGCTCCAGAAGCCGGTTGCCTTTACCTGTAGGTGCTCAAAGTGAGGGTTACCCCACAGGGGTGCTCTGGGAGACAAAGCCTGGAGACCACAGCCCACACCTCTGCTGCCGCCTCAGCTCCCCCTCCGCCACCTGTCCAGACTCACAGCACCACTCCTCACATCTTCTCCCCTCCGGCAGATACTGGGCTCCGTCCTCTGTCTCCTCCATCTGGTCCCCAGCAGCACCACTCTCTGCCCCGCCACGCACCAGCTCCTGACTCCAGCCACGGCCACCAGCAGCACTAGCTGGCTCACCCCAACCTCTGCAGCAGGGGACAGGTGAGTTTGAGGCCCACAGGATAGATTTACAGGGGAAATGGTGCTGGGATAGTGGGTGCACTGCAAGGTGCGACCACTCAGCTCTCCATTCAAGCCACGCTTCCCTTTCATTCTTATTTTAAATGTTTCTATCTATGTTTTCATTCTGGCCTCTAAACCTATAGTAAACTGACACTATGTACAGATCAATTTTCAGCAGCATCCCCCATATCATATACAATAAAAGGTAACACCAGTATATAGATAAGATGGAATCTCATTCACAAAAGGGCTCAGCCTCCCCCCACATAGTGAGCCCGGCCCATGTCACACAGCATGCCTAGAAAACTCTCCCATAGAAGTGAAATTGGGTCATTTCCAGTCTATTGGGCCTAAGATCATGAGGCTTGTTGTGAAGCATATATCTGGATGCTGTTAAAGGGAAGCTCAGGCAAGGTGCTGCCCCAAGATGATAATGTATAGAAAATACAGTAATATAGTAGAAACATTACAATATAAACATTTTAGTATCTGATCACATGAAAGGCTGCAGTTAAGGACACACAAGAGAAAAACTGTGGAAAGGCTGCAGAGGAGATGGACACCCAGGAGAAGGCTATGGGGAATGCTGCAGTGAAGGGGGGAAGAATATCTCTTAGACAGGACATTGGAAAGGCTGCAGAGGAGCTGGACACCCAGGAGATGGACAAGGCTGCAGAGGAGTATGACACCCAGGAGAAAGCTGCAGAACAGGACATTCAGGAGCCCCCCAGAAGGCGGCGGAGATGCCGCCAGGCGAGACCACGCAACCCCCATGATAGTGGCCCAGTGGCTGACACTAGTACGAGCATCCATGCCACTCGTACTAGGAGTCCGACCCCCCAGACAAGTTTACCGGAGCCCCCTTCCGGTGAACCTGTCTGGAGACCCCCAGAGGCTTATCAGCCATGGATTCCTGAGTTTGTTGGCGACTCAGGAATCTGGATTGACACTGCTGGATTCACTGAAATTTAATATTTTAGTTATTTTTTCAGTGACCGCTTTGTCAATCTAATGGTGGAGCAGATTAATCTGTACACCCAGCAGTTTATCTCCCACCACCCAGATAATTTTTTGGCCAGGCCGAATGAATGGTACGCCATTGTTGCAGCAGAAATGGGGACATTTTGGGGCCTCGTGCTGCATATGGGCCTGGTCAAAAAGCCCAGTGTCGGACAGTACTGGAGCGGGGACGTCCTATTCCAGACCCCGCTTTACAGTATGGTCATGGCACAGAGGCAGTTCGATGCCATTCGGAAATGCCTACATTACACTGATAATGCGGCATGTCCACCCCAAAGTGATCCCGCCTATGACCAGCTTTACAAAGTGAGGCCAGTCATCGATCACTTTGGGGCCAAATTTTTGGAGGCCTACGTACCCCTCAGGGAGCTCTCGGTAGATGAGTCTCATCAGTTTAAGGGTACGTTCCCACACGGCGTATTTTGCTGCGTATTTGGTGCTGCATATTTTTCTACCCATTGACTTCAACAGGGAAAATAAAATACGCAGCAGCAAATACGCCGTGTGGGAACCTACCCTTAAGGGGAGACTCATTATCCGCCAGTATATTCCCTCGAAGCGGGCGCGGTATGGCATGAAACTCTACAAACTTTGTGAGAGTACCTCCGGGTACACTTACAAGTTTAGAGTATATGTGATTCCCCATATTGAACCCCCAGAATGTTCCCCCACGGGTTAGCGGGAAAATCATTTGGGACCTTGTGCACCCATTGCTGGATAAGGGTTACCACCTTTACGGACAACTTTTATACCAGCATCCCTCTGTTCACATCCCTTGCCACTAGATCCATGTCCGCTTGTGGGACCGTGCAGAAGAACCAGAGAGGCCTCCCTCTAAATTTTGTTAAGACACCTATGCCCAAGAGTGAGTCCCGTGCCCTTACCCATGAAAACCTGTTGCTGGTCAGGTATAAGGATAAGAGGAATGTCCTTATGCTGACCACAATTCATGGTAACGGCAGCTCACCTGTCGCTGTGCGAGGTACCACAACACCGGTCCTCAAGCCCGATTGTATTCTGGACTACAATCGGTATATGGGGGGAGTTAATCTTTCTGATCAAGTCCTCAAGCCATATAACGCCAAGCGGAAAACACGGGTATGGTACAAAAAAGTTGCGGTCTACTTGGTACAGGTTGCCATGTACAACTCTTTTGTACTGTCCCAGTACGCTGGCAACACAGGGACATACCTCCAGTTCCAAGAAAAAGTCCAAAAGGTCCTGATCTTTGGCGACTGGGAAAGAGCAGGCCGGACTTCCCAAGAAACTGGAAATATAGGTTCCCAGAAAAAATGCAGTGTGTGTAACAAGAGGCGGATACGGAAGGACACCACCACTCAATGTGACACTTGCCCCTGCATTAAAAACTGCTTCAGGTAGTATCAAACTTCCATGGAGTACTACATTTTCCCTTTTCATTTTCATCTAAATTTTCATTTCATTTTCATTTCATTTCCCATTATTTGACCACCAAGTCCAGAGTACATTCCAAAATTTTACCCCATAAATCCACTAAATTGCCCAAAAAACTCTTTTATAAAAAATTTTAAAAAAACCTGATAAGACCTCATGGTTTTTTTTTATCCAAAAATGGGTCATGGGTCACTATCATCGGGGACTTTATGTTGCCTCAAATGCGCAGCGCTCTCTCTCCACCTGACGGGGTGCGCATTTGAGGCAACAGGTTAGGGATGGCCACACACATCACATTCCCAGAATGATGATTCAGAGCATAGGGTTTGGGGTGGGCATATTTTTTAGTTTTGGCTATGGTCTGGGTCTTCATTCTGGAAACATAACCTTTTTTTATGATTTTACATCTCCCTGTACCCCATTTTAGGAACTTAGCGTACCCCATTTTAGTAATTGTCTCATGTAAAGTTTAGTAATTACCCCATGTAACGCTCCTTAAAGGGGGGGTCCCGCTGTTCTGGCTCCATAGGCCAGTGTTTCCCAACCCAGTCCTCAAGGCACACCAACAGTCCAGGATTTTAATTTTTCCCTGTTCTATTCCAATGGAGTAACTGAAAAAACCCGGAATGTTGGTGTGCCTTGAGGACTGGGTTGGGAAACACTGTCATAGGCAGCTATGTAAAAGCTCAAGGCCCCTGACTGCGCTCCTACTCCTCCGAGACCTGGTGTGCACCCGCAGAGCTGCTAACGTCCAGATATGAGGTATATCCTTTCTCCAAAGAAATGTATCTAGAAATTTACGGTGACATTTTCGCCTGTTACTACTTGTGAAAATGAAAAATGTTGGGTAACCCCAGTATTTTATTGTAAAAAATCAAATTTTTCCTTTTCACATCCCACTTTAATGAACATTTATCAAACACATGTGGGGTGTTAAGGCTTACCGTACTGCTTATTACATTCCTTGAGGGGTGTACTTTCCAAAATATTATGCCATGTGGTTTTTTTTTTTGCTTTTCTGGCACCATAGGGGCTTCCTAAATGTGACATGCCGCCACCGACCCCCCCCATTTCAGCAAAATTTGCAAATGTGACTCCTCTTCTGAGCATTGTAGTGCGCCCGCAGTGCACTTGACATCCACACATGGGGTATTTCCATACTCAGAAGAGATGGGGTTAAAAAAATTTGGGTGCATTTTCTCCTATTACCCCTTGTAAAAATGTAAAATTTGGGGGAAAACCAGCATTTTAGTGAAAAAAAAAATTACACATCCAACTTTAAAGGGGTACTCCGGTGAAAACCTTTTTTCTTTTAAATCAACTGGTGCCAGAAAGTTTAACAGATTTGTAAATGACTTCTATTAAAAAATCTTAATCCTTCCTGTACTTATTAGCTGCTGAATACTTTTCTTTTTGGAATTCTCTCTGGTGACATCACGAGCACAGTGCTCTTTGCTGACGTCATTATAATAATAATAAGTCTTTATTTATTGTTGTCCTTAGTGGGATTTGAACCCAAGGCCCCAGCACTGCAAGGCAGCAGTGCTAACCACTGAGCCACCATGCTGCCCTTAGCAAACATCTGCTATGCACGGTTGCTAAAATGGACAGAGATGTCAGCAGAGAGCATTGTGCTCGTGATGTCATCAGTGTTCCAAAAAGAAAGGAATTTCCTCTGTAGCATTCAGCAGCTAATAAGCACTGCAAGGATTAAGATTTTTTAATAGAAGTAATTTACAAATATGTTTAACTTTCTGGCACCAGTTGATTTAAAAGAAAAAAGGTTTTCACCGGAGTACCCCTTTAACGAAAAGTCGTCAAACACCTGTGGGGTGTTAAGGCTCACTGTACCCCTTTTACGTTCCATGAGAGGTGTAGTTTCCAAAATAGTATGCCATGTGTTTTTTTTTTTTTTTTGCTGTCCTGGCACCATAGGGGCTTCCTAATTTGGGACATGCCCCCCAAAAACCATTTCAGCAATATTTGCTTTCCAAAAGCCAAATATGACTCCTTCTCTTCTGAGCATTGTAGTGCGCCTGCAGTGCACTTAACGTCCACACATGGGGTACTTCCATACTAAGAAGAGGGACAAGAGGGCACCATAGGGGCCTCCTAAATGTGACATGCCCCCAAAAACCATTTCTCACTCTCCAAAATCCCATTGTCGCTCCTTCCCTTCTGAGCCCTCTACTGCGCCCACCGAACAGTTTACATACACATGAGGTATTTCCTTTCTCAAGAGAAATTGGGTTACAAATTTTAGGAAGATTTCTCTCCTTTTACCCCTTGTAAAAATTCAAAAACTGGGTCTACAAGAACATGCGAGTGTAAAAAAATTAAGATTTTGAATTTTCTCCTTCACTTTGCTGCTATTCCTGTGAAACACCTAAAGGGTTAACACACTTACTGAATGTCATTTTGAATACTTTGAGGGGTGCATTTTTTATAATAGGGTCATTTGTGGGGTATTTCTAATATGAAGGCCCTTCAAATCCTCTTCAAAACTGAACTGGTCCCTGAAAAATTCAGATTTTGAAGATTTCGTGAAAAATTGGAAAATTGCTGCTGAACTTTGAAGCCCTCTGATGTCTTCCAAAAGTAAAAACCATGTCAACTTTATGATGCAATCATAAAGTAGACATTTTGTATATGTGAATCAATATATAATTTATTTGGAATGTCCATTTTCCTTATAAGCAGAGAGCTTCAAAGTTAGAAAAATGCTAAATTGTCAATTTTTTCATCAAATTTTTTAATTTTTCACTCACCAAGAAATTATGCAAGTATCGACAAAAATTTACCACTAACATAAAGTAGAATATGTCACAAAAAAAATGTCTCGGAATAAGAATGAAAAGTAAAAGTATCCCAGAGTTATTAATGCTTAACCCCTTAAGGACGCAGGACGTAAATGTACGTCCTGGTGCGGTGGTACTTAACGCACCAGGACGTACACTTACGTCCTAAGCATAACCGCGGGCATCGGAGCGATGCCCGTGTCATGCGTGGCTGATCCCGGCTGCTGATCGCAGCCAGGGACCCGCCGGCAATGGCCGACGCCCGCGATCTCGCGGGCGTCCGCCATTAACCCCTCAGGTGCCGGGATCAATACAGATCCCGGCATCTGCGGCAGTGCGCAATTTCAATGAATGATCGGATCGCCCGCAGCGCTGATGCGGGGATCCGATCATTCATAACGACGCACGGAGGACCCCTCACCTTCCTCCGTGCGGCTCCCGGCTCCCGGCGTCTCCTGCTCTGGTCTGTGATCGAGCAGACCAGAGCAGAAGATGACCGAAAACACTGATCTGTTCTATGTCCTATACATAGAACAGATTAGTATTAGCAATCATGGTATTGCTATGAATAGTCCTCTATGAGGACTATTCAAGTGTAAAAAAAAAATGTAAAAAAATGTAAAAGTAAAAAAAAAGTGAAAAATCCCCTCCCCCAATAAAAAAGTTAAACGTCCGTTTTTTCCTATTTTACCCCCAAAAAGCGTAAAAAAAATTTTTTATAGCCATATTTGGTATCGCCGCGTGCGTAAATATCCGAACTATTAAAATAAAATGATCCCGTACGGTTAACGGCGTGAACGAAAAAAAAAAAAAAAGTCCCAAATTCCTACTTTAATACATTTTAAAAAATTATAAAAAATGTATTAAAAGTTTTTTATATGCAAATGTGGTATCAAAAAAAAGTACAGATCATGGCGCAAAAAATGAGCCCCCATACCGCCGCTTATACGGAAAAATAAAAAAGTTATAGGTCATCAAAATAAAGGGATTATAAACGTACTAATTTGGTTAAAAAGTTTGTGATTTTTTTTAAGCGCAAAAATAATATAAAAGTATATAATAATGGGTATCATTTTAATCGTATTGACCCTCAGAATAAAGAACACACGTCATTTTTACCATAAATTGTACGGCGTGAAAACGAAACCTTCCAAAATTAGCAAAATTGCGTTTTTCGTTTTAATTTCCCCCAAAAAAGTGTTTTTTGGTTGCGCCATACATTTTATGATATAATGAGTGATGTCATTACAAAGGACAACTGGTCGCGCAAAAAACAAGCCCTCATACTAGTCTGTGGATGAAAATATAAAAGAGTTATGATTTTTAGAAGGCGAGGAGGAAAAAATGAAAACGTAAAAATTAAATTGTCTGAGTCCTTAAGGCCAAAATGGGCTGAGTCCTTAAGGGGTTAAAATGACTGGTCAGATGTGCAAAAAACGCTCTGGTCCTTAAGGCCAAAATGGGCCTGGTCCTTAAGGGGTTAATGTTGTGTCTCCTCAAAATAACTCAACATGCAGCCATTAATGTTTAAACCTTGGCAACAACAGTGAGTACATCCCTAAGTGGAAATGTCCAAATTGGGCCCAAAGTGACAATATTTTGAGTGGCCACCATATTTTCCAGCACTGCCTTGAGCCTCTTGGGCATGGAGTTTACCAGAGCTTCACAGGTTGCTACTGGAGTCCTCTTCCATTCCTCCACATCACAAAGCTGATGGATGTTAGATGCCCCACAGATGCTTAATAGGGTTCAGGTCTGAAGACACGCTTGGCCAGTCCTTGCACTTTACCTTACACTTCAGTAGTTGTACCAGATCCTCAGCAACTTGTGGTAGCCTATCAGGGATTTAAAGTAAACCAGTTCACTATCAATTGCCAACAATTCACAGCAACTACCGCACATAGTAATCACCTTTACCCTCCGCTTCTTTAACCCCTTCCCGCTATAGAACGTATGCATATATCCAATCATCCGACACGTTCGTGGAATTGGACGTATGCATACGTCATATTGATGTCCCGGCAGCATTAACCCCCTAGGTGCTGTGATCAATCCTGATCACGGCATCTATGGTGTTTACAGGGGGAGCGCCGCCATACGATCGTGGGTCGCCGTTGGTTGCTATGGCAGCAGGAGGTCAGACCATGACCTCCTGTATGCCTGCTACGGAAACCTGTGAGATCCAGCCAGAGGCTGGATCGCACAGGCTGTAGTGTATGCAGCTCATCGGGTCATACTGTGCTGCAGTACAAATGTATTGCAGCATAGTATAACCTGTGAAAAGTGTAAAAAAATCAAATAAAAAGTTGTTCAATAAAAGTACATCGTATACATAATAGGTATTGCCACGTCCGTAATGACGTGTACTATTATTATTCCGCACGGTGAACGCCGTTAAAAAAAAAAACATCAAAAAAAGCGCAAAATTTGCCAATTTTGGTACAAATAGCAAAATTATAAAGACCAAAAGGTAGCACGTATCGCAAAAATTATACCAATGAAAAGTACAGCTCATACCGCAAAAAATAAGCCCTTACTCAATGGCGTCGGACGAAAAATAAAAAGGTTACGGCTGTTGGAAAATGAATGGCAGAAAAATAATTTTGCTCAGAAAAGGAAAAAGAACATAGGAAGCTATATAAAATGGGTATCGCCATAATCGTACTGACCTACAGAATAAATATAACATCACTTTTACCGCACAGTGTACACTATAAAAAAAAATCAAAAGCGCCAGAAATTTTCCAGTTTTTCCCAATATTTTGTGAAACAAAAATGCACCACCTATATAAAGTACAATATGTCATGAAAAAAACTATCTCAGAATCGCTCCGCTCAGAAAAAGCGTTCTAAAGTTAGTACCATTTCAAGAGATACATGTCAAATTTAAAAAAAAGAGCCTGGTCATAGAGGTAAAAAATGGGTCCGTCCTTAAGGGGTCAACAAGGCAGTGGTCATTTTGGAGATGTGTTTGGGGTCATTATCATGTTGGAATTATGACCTGCAGCCCAGTGTCCAAAGGGAAGGGATCACGCTCTGCTTCAGTATGTCACAGTATATGTTTACATTCATGGTTCCCTCAATGAACTGTAGCTCCACAGTGGCAGCAGCACTCATGCAGGCCCAGACCATGGCACTCCCACTACGCTTTACTGTAGACAAGACACACGTGTTCCTGTGCTCCTCACCTGATTGCCACCACACATGCTTGACACCATCTGAGCCAAATAAGTTTATCTTGCTCTCATTGGACCATAGGACATGGTTCCAGTAATCCATATCCTCAGTCTGTTTGTCTTCAGCAAACTGTGGGATTTCGTGTGCATAATCTTTAGAAAAGGCTTCCTTCTGGGATGCAGTGTTCAGCTTAATGCCTGAGCACTGACTTCCTTCCCCTTTCAACGTTTATTTGCCAAAGACCACCTCTGCATATAGTAACATAGGGGGAGATTTATCAAAACCTGTCCAGAGGAAAAGTTGCCCTGTTGCCCATAGCAACTAATCAGATCGCTTCTTTCATTTTTAACAAGGCCTCTGCAAAATGAAAGAAGCAATCTGATTGGTTGCTATGGGCAACTGGGCAACTTTTCCTCTGGAGAGATTTTGATAAATCTCCCCCATAGTTTGTAAGGTTAAAAAAAAAGACGAGTCCATCGAGTTCAACCTAAAACCCTGTTGTGTTGATCCAGAGGAAGGCAAAAAGAAAAAAAAATATGAGGCTGATGCCAATTGCCCCATGACAGAGGAAAAATACCTTCTCAACCCCAATGTGGCGGGAATTTATTTTTCCTGTCATGGGGCAATTGGCATCAGCCTCATGGGGGGGGGGGTTGTTTGCCTTTTGAGCACAAACTCTCAACATCTTGGAAAACCTGTCCTGTGAAACCACTAAATGGTCTTCACTACTGCGCTGTAGCTCGGTTTCAGGGTCTTGGCAATCTTCTTATAGTCTAGGACATCTTTATGTAGCGCTATAATTGTTTTTAGTTATCTTAAGGGGGCAGCAACATTTAACACTGTGCATTTACTGCTTTACATTGTAGCAGAGTGATAAAATAAATAAAATATCTACAAAAATGTGATAGGTGTATTCACTTATGCAGGGGTGTGGAAATTTAAAAAAAAAAACTACTTGTCCAAGGGACTAAAGCGGAACACAATCTACTTGTCCCTCAAGAAAATCTACTTGTCCTGGTAGATAAAATAATTTCCACCAAAATAGTCTGATCCCCCCCACTAGACCACCAGGGATGGATATAAGATCCTTTAGACACTGCTGACAGCGGTGATCTAATGGGTTAATAGGCGATCGCAGTATGCCAGGATATTAGCGGCCGGAGAGCTGTAGCTCCTTTTACACCCGAGGCATGACCAGAAAAGTCTACATGTAACTTTTTGATCACATTATAAAAAATTTCTCATATGAAGTGACCAAAAATGAACAATTCTGGACTATTTTTTTACATTTACACCGTTCACCGTACGGTTTAATTAACATCATATTTTAATAGTCTGGACATTTCCACATGCAGCAATAACACTTATGTTTATTTTTGTACATTATTTTTATTTAAAGAAAATTGGAAACTTTTATTAGGAAAGGGGCTTATTCACATATATACGCACTTTTTAAAATATTTTAATCACTTTTTTTCAGTCTCAATAGGGACTTATGTTACTGGGGGGGGGGGGTTCTGCTTCTTCAGTTTATATGGTGCATTTTGTGTCAGAAAATGCTGGAAGTTGCATTTAGTTACTAGATAACTACAACTCCCAGCATGCCCTGATACAGCCTATGGTTGTGTGGGTGTTGCAGCATGTTGCACTGTATAGTTAAGGTTATTGTGTAACATGCTGGGAGTTGTAGTTTTGGTTTGTGTCAGCTGCAGAGCCATAGTCTGTGTCAAGGAATACTGGGAATTACAGTTAGTAACTACAACACCCAGCATGCCCTGATGCAGCCTATAGCTCTGCAGCTGACCCGAACCAAAACTACAACTCCCAGCATGTTGCACTTTATAGTTCTACAGTTTAGGTTATGGTCCACCATGCTGGGAGTTGTAGTTTTGGTTCGGGCGTGTTTGCGTGCATCCATGGGGCTCTTGGTCGTCGGGTGAGTATGAAGGGGGCGGGATTCTGGGGGTGCAATTTAGTGCAGGTGCCACTAAAAATAAATAAAATTAGATGGCACAACTGCGCTAATGCCCGTCTGCTCCTATACAAAACATTTATGCATACACATATCATACATACACCAGCCATTGCCCCCATATACATACACACACACACCTGCCACTGCCCCCCCCCACATCATACATTACATACACCCATACACTCACACCATACATATACACCATACATATGCACACATCATACATTACATACACACATCACACACACCATACATATACACCATACATATGCACACATCATACATTACATACACACACCACACATATGCACACATCACACATACACCTGCCGCTGCCCACCCCACATCATACATTACATACACATCACACTTAGACATTATACACACATCATACATTACATACACATCACACATAGACATCATACACACATTATACATTACATACACATCACACTTAGACATTATACACACATTATACATTACATACACATCACACTTAGACATTATACACACATTATACATTACATACACATCACACTTAGACATTATACACACATTATACATTACATACACATCACACATAGACATCATACACACATACACTCACACCATACATATCCACCAGTGTTACCCAACCAGGGTGCCTCCAGCTGTTGCAAAACTACAACTCCCAGCATGCCCAGGGCATGCTGGGAGTTGTAGTTTTGCAACAGCTGGAGGCACCCTGGTTGGGTAACACTGATATACACCATACATATGCACACATCATACATACACCTGCACACATACACTCACACCATACATATACAACCACCCTTCCTGTCGCCTGCATTCTTGGTCTCCTCACCTGAGCCGCCATGAGTGGACATCAGAGCTGTAGTCCCGGCCGGTGTGAGGTGAGATTTCCGTCCTCTCCTCTCCTCTCTCCCCTCCCCCCCTGCTCTGTGTTTTCCTCTTGAAAACTGGCAACCTCCCCGTGGTGGATTAGGTCCTGTCTAGACAGAGCCGGGGAGGGGGAGGGATAGAGCTGTGTGCGGGGGATGGAGCTGTGCACGGAGCTGTGTGCGGGGGATGGAGCTGTGCACGGAGCTGTGTGCGGGGGATGGAGCTGTGCACGGAGCTGTCAACATCCTCTCTCTCACCCTGCTGTGTCTTCTGAGCTGCGTCCTCCATCCTCCGGGAGGGGAGATAAGGGGTCTCTGCAGTCAGCTGGAGGCCGCCGCCCCTTCCATACACTCAGAGCTGGTGTGAGGTGAAGACTTCCATCGGCTCCTGCGCCTCACACCGACATTAACCCCTTAAGGACTCAGGGTTTTTCCGTTTTTGCACTTTCGTTTTTTCCTCCTTACCTTTTAAAAATCATAACCCTTTCAATTTTCCACCTAAAAATCCATATTATGGCTTATTTTTTGCGTCGCCAATTCTACTTTGCAGTGACATTAGTCATTTTACCCAAAAATGCACGGCGAAACGGAAAAAAAATCACTGTGCGACAAAATCGAAAAAAAACACGCCATTTTGTAACTTTTGGGGGCTTTCGTTTCTACGCAGTGCATATTTCGGTAAAAATTACACCTTATCATTATTCTGTAGGTCCATACGGTTAAAATGATACCCTACTTATATAGGTTTGATTTTGTCGTACTTCTGGAAAAAATCATAACTACATGCAGAAAAATGTATACGTTTAAAAATGTCATCTTCTGACCCCTATAACTTTTTTATTTTTCCACGTATGGGGTGGTATGAGGACTCATTTTTTGCGCCGTGATCTGAAGTTTTTATCGGTATGATTTTAGTTTTGATCGGACTTTTTGATCACTTTTTATTCATTTTTTAATGATATAAAAAGTGACCAAAATACGCTTTTTTGGACTTTGGAATTTTTTTGCGCGTACGCCATTGACCGTACGGCTTAATTAATGATATATTTTTATAGTTCGGACATTTACGCACGCGGCGATACCACATATGTTTATTTATTTATTTTTTTACACTGTTTTTTTTTTTTTTATGGGAAAAGGGGGGTGATTCAAACTTTTATTAGGGAAGGGGTTAAATGACCTTTATTAACACTTTTTTTTTTTAAATTTTTTTGCAGTGTTATAGGTCCCATAGGGACCTATAACACTGCACACACTGATCTCTAATGCTGATCACTGGCGTGCATTAACACGCCTGTGATCAGCATTATCGGCGCTTGACTGCTCCTGCCTGGATCTCAGGCACGGAGCAGTCATTCGTCGATCGGACACCGGGGAGGCAGGTAAGAGCCCTCCTGGTGTCCGATCAGCTGTTCGGGACGCCGCGATTTCACCGCAGCGGTCCCGAACAGCCCGACTGAGCAGCCGGGTCACTTTCACTTTAGAAGCGGCGGTCAGCTTTGACCGCCGCTTCTAAAGGGTTAATACCGCACATCGCCGCGATCGGCGATGTGTGGTATTAGCCGCGGGTCCCGGCCGTTGATTAGCGCCGGGACCGACGCGATATGATGCGGGATCACGGCGCGATCCCGCTTCATATCGCGGGAGCCGGCGCAGGACGTAAATATACGTCCTGCGTCGTTAAGGGGTTAAAGAAAAATAAGGGGGAAGTCGGTCTGTCCCTGCCCGATACAGGGCTAAATCTATAAACAATTCACCTGCCCGGAGCCCAAAACTACTTGTCCCGGGCGTTGGGCTATAGGATTTCCACATCCCTGACTTATGTGAGATATACTGTATGTTGAGGACAGCCAGGCAGGTAGAAGCGTGCACCAAGGAGATGGTAATTCCCTCAGTGTGCCAAAGCACTTCATTTACATACTTAGATTTTCGGCTAGTACTCTGGAACAGGGCCAAAGTAGGGGGGGGGGGGGGGGGACTGTTAGAATTAGCATAATCTGCCCTGTTACAATGTACAAGCAGGTGAGGCTGGTGAAAGATTTCCTTTAACCTCTTCAGGACCCATGACGTATGCATACGTCATCACACCCTGGGTCTTAAGGACCCATGACGTATGCATACGTCATGTCTTTTCCTGGTCTCCGCCGCTCACCCGGCGGAGATCGGAAGCGGATCCCTGCTGAAATCCTTCAGCAGGCATCCAGGGCAAACGCCGAGGGGGGCCATGTATGCCCCCCATGTCGGCGATCGGCGCAAATCGCAAGGGAAATCGCCCTTGCGATCTGCGGCGATACCGGGCTGATCGGGTCTCTGGGACCCGACCGCCCGGTAATTTCGCATGATCCCGGCTGTCACAGACAGCCAGGACCATGCTGAAGTATAGGAGCGAGGTGGCAAGCCGGCCACCTCCTCCTATACCCTGCGATCCGTCGGTTAGTTAACCGACCAATCGCAGGAGGGGGGGCGGTTACTTCCTCCCGTCCTGCCCGGCCCCTTGAAGTCCGGAGAGGACGGGAGGAAGACCGGAGGACGCGGCGGGGGACGGGGGAATGCTGGGGACCGGCCCCGCTACTTACCTCGTCCCTGAAGACCCGGATCCCGGCGAGGAAGATGGCCGCGGTCGGGCCCTTTACAGCAATGCACGTCGCCGTAAAGCGACATGCATTGCTGTATTGGGACCCTATATACTACAACTCCCAGCATGCCCAGACAGCCCTTGGCGTCTGGGCATGCTGGGAGTTGCAGTTTTGCAACATCTGGAGGTCCACAGTTTGGAGACCACTGTGCCTTCCAGATGTTGCAAAACTACACATCCTCAGCATGCCCTTACTGTCCAGGCATGCTGGGAGTTGTAGTTCTGTAACATCTGGCCCTTCAGATGTTGCAGAACTACAACTCCCAGCATTCCTGGACAGTTTTGGCATACTGGGAGTTGTAGTTTTGCAACATCTGGAAGGGCACAGATTGGGAACCACTGTATTAGTGGTCTGCAAACTGTAGTCCTCCAGATGTTGCAAACTACAACTCCAAGCATGCTGGGAGTTGTAGTTCGGCAACATCTGGCTCTAAAGATGTTGCCGAACTACTACTTCCAGCATGCCTGAGAATGTTTGGGAGTTGTGGTTTTGCAACAACAGGAGGCACACTGGTTGGGAAACATTGTCTGTTTCCTAACTCAGTGTTTCCCAACCCGTGTGCCTCCAGCTGTTGCAAAACTATAACTACCAGCATGCACTGATAGACTGTGCATGCTGGAAGTTGTAGTTTTGCAACAGCTGGAGGTCCCCCCCATGTGAATGTACAGGATACATTCACATGGGCAGGGGGCTTATAGTGAGTATCAGGCTGCAAGTTTGCGATGCAGCAAATTTTGCGCGGCAGCTCAAACTCGCAGCGGGAAAATAGCTGTAACCCCCCCTGCCCGTGTGACTGTACCCTAAAAACACTACACTACACTACCACAAAATAAAATAAAAAGTAAAAAACACTACATATACACATACCCCTACACAGCCCCCCTCCCCAATAAAAATGAAAAACGTCTGGTACGTCACTGTTTTCAAAATGGAGCCTCCAGTTGTTGCAAAACAACAACTCCCAGTATTGCCGGACAGCCGTTGGCTGTCCAAGCATGCTGGGAGTTTTGCAACAGCTGGAGGCACCCTGTTTGGGAATCACTGGCGTAGAATACCCCTATGTCCACCCCAATGCAAATCCCTAATTCAGGCCTCAAATGCGCATGGCGCTCTCACTTTGGAGCCCTGTCGTATTTCAAGGCAACAGTTTAGGGCCACATTTGGGATATCGCCGTACTCGGGAGAAATTGCCAAACAGATTTTGGGGGGCTTTTTCTCCTTTCACCCCTTATGAAAAGGTGAAATTGGGGTCTACACCAGCATTTTAGTGTAAAAAAATTAATTTTTTACACTAACATGCTGGTGTTGCCCTATACTTTTCATTTTGACAAGAGGTAAAAGGGAAAAAAGCCCCCCACAATTTGTAATGCAACTTCTCCCGACTACGGAGATACCACATATGTAGGCATAAAGTGCTCTGGGGGCGCACAAGAAGGCCCAGAAGGGAGAGTGCACCATGTACATTTGAGGTGATTTGCACAGGGGTGGCTGATTGTTACAGCGGTTTTGACAAACGCAAAAAAAAAAAAAAACACATGTGACCCCATTTCGGAAACTACATCCCTCACGGAATGTAATGAGGGGTGCAGTGAGAATTTACACCCCACTGGTGTCTGACAGATCTTTGGAACAGTGGGCTGCGCAAATAAAAAATTTTGTACAGCCCACTGTTCCAAAGATCTGACAGACACCAGTGGGGGGTAAATGCTCACTGTACCCCTTGTTACGTTCCTCAAGGGGTCTAGTTTCCAAAATGGTATGCCATGTGGGGGTTATTTTGCTGTTCTGGCACCATTGGGGCTTCCGAAATGCGACAAGCCCCCCGAGCAAAATTTGCTCTCAAAAAGCCAAATATGACTCCTTCTCTTCTGAGCATTGTAGTTCGCCCGAAGTGCGCTTCAGGTCAACTTATGGGGTACCTCCATACTCGGAAGAGATGGGGTTACAAATTTTGGGGGGTATTTTCTGCTATTAACCCTTGCAAAAATGTGAAATTTGGGGGGGAAACACACATTTTAGTGAATTTTTTTTATTTTTTTTTACGTATGCAAAAGTCGTGAAACCCCTGTGGGGTATTAAGGCTCACTTTATTCCTTGTTACGTTCCTCAAGGGGTCTAGTTTCCAAAATGGTATGGCATGTGGGTATTTTTTGTTGTCCTGGCACCATAGGGGCTTCCTAAATGCGACATGCCCCCGAGCAAAATTTGCTCTCAAAAAGCCAAATATGACTCCTTCTCTTCTGAGCATTGTAGTTCGCCCATAGTGCACTTCATGTCAACTTATGGGGTACCTCCATACTCAGAAGAGATGGGGTTACAAATTTTGGGGGCTATTTTCTGCTATTAACCCTTGCAAAAATGTGAAATTTGGGGGGAAGCACACATTTTATTGAATTTTTTTTACATTTTTTTTACATATGCAAAAGTCGTGAAACACCTGTGGGGTATTAAGGCTCACTTTATTCCTTGTTACGTTCCTCAAGGGGTCTAGTTTCCAAAATGGTATGTCATGTGGTTTTTTTTTCCTGTTCTGACACCATAGGGGCTTCCTAAATGCAACATGCCCCCCAAAAACCATTTTAGAAAAACGTACGCTCCAAAATCCCCTTGTCGCTCCTTCCCTTCTGAGCCCTCTACTGTACCCGCCGAACACTTTACATAGACATATGAGGTATGTGCTTAGTCGAGAGAAATTGGGCTACAAATAGAAGTATACATTTTCTCCTTTTACCCCTTGTAAAAATTCAAAAATTGGGTGTACAAGAACATGCGAGTGTAAAAAATGGAAATTGTGAATTTTCTCCTTCACTTTGCTGCTATTCCTGTGAAACACCTAAAGGGTTAAAATGCTGACTGAATGTCATTTTGAATATTTTGGGGGGTGCAGTTTTTATAATGGGGTCATTTGTGGGGTATTTCTAAGATGAAGACCCTTCAAATCCACTTCAAACCTGAACTGGTCCCTGAAAAATTGTGATTTTGGAAATTTTGTGAAAAATTGGAAAATTGCTGCTGAACTTTGAAGCCATCTGATGTCTTCCAAAAGTAAAAACTCGTCAATTTTATGATGCAAATATCGGGCTGATCGGGACCATCGCGATAAAATTGTGCGATGTCTCGATCAGCTAGCACGCGAGGTCTCCTCACCTGTGTACGTTGGGTCCGATTGGCGATTGATTGCTCCAAGCCTGAGATATAGGCTTGAGCAATCGACCGCCTATAACACTGATCAATGCAAAGCTATGGCTTTGCAGGGATCAGTGTAAAAAAAATCAGTGTGTGCAGTGTTATAGCCCCCTATGGGAGCTATAACACTGCAAAAAAAAAAATAATAATAAGACAGCAACAATAGATCCAAGAAACATTACCATTAGAGGGAAGAAACATGATTGGGGGGGGGGGGCTAACCTACAACACAAATAGAGCGACAAAAGGAAGAAAACAGCGGGGAAGAGAAGACCATCTATCAGTAAATCTATCCCACGGATCCCAGATAGATAGGAATGTCGGGAGGGCGTTATACATAGAGGCTGTGATTCCAATGAGCGGATCTCACGTATCCTAGCTAGGAGTTCGTCCTCTGATGGGGGTAAGGTGCGCTTCCAATGCTTAGCAATGAGGGTTTTGTCCGCAAGGATAATATGAAAAAAGAGCTTGAACAGTTTCTTGGCCAGAGCCTTAGTAGACAGGTGCAGCAGAAAGACCAGAGGGTCAAGGGGGACCATAGATCCCAGAGCTGCATGGACTAACCCTAGCACCTTTGCCCAATAAGGAACAATCAATGGACAAGACCAAAATATATGAAAGACAGTGCCCAGACCCAAAACACATCGCCATCATTGAGGAGGGATAGCAGGATTCAGCTTGTTGAGTAAGGCCAGTGTATGATACCATCCCATAAGCATCTTATATTGCGTCTCCTTGTATGCCTTACAAATAGAGGCCTTGGATGCCCGCTCCCATATGCACTGCCATTGAGGGATAGTAATAGTACAGTGGAGATCAAAAGTTTGTGCACCCCAGGTAAAAATTTGTATTAATGTGCATAAAGAAGCCAAGGAAAGATGGAAAAATGTCCAAAAGGCATCAAATTACAGATTAGACATTCTTATAATATGTCAACAAAAGTTAGATTTTATTTCCATCATTTACACTTTCAAAATAACAGAAATAAAAATAAAAATGGCGTCTGCAAAAGTTTGGGCACCCTGCAGAATTTATAGCATGCACTGCCCCCTTTGCAAAGCTGAGACCTGCCAGTGTCATGGATTGTTCTCAATCATCATCTGGGAAGACATGGTGATGTCAATCTCAAAGGTTTTAAATGCCCAGATTCATTCTGACCTTGCCCCAACAATCAGCACCATGGGTTCTTCTAAGCAGTTGTCTAGAAATCTGAAACTGAAAATAGTTGACGTTCACAAAGCTAGAGAAGGCTATAAGAAGAAAAATCAAGAAAAATATCAGACAGAGCAGCTCGCAGGATTGTGAGAAAAACAATTCAAAACCCACGTTTGACTGCACAATCCCTCCAGAAAGATCTGGCAGACACTGGAGTTGTGGTCCACTATTCCACTATAAAGAGATACTTGTACAAATATGGCCTTCATGGACCACAAAAAAATCAGCGTTTGAACTTTGCTAACATATAGACAAGCCTGATGCATTTTGGAAGCAAGTTCTGTGGACCGATGAGGTTAAAATGTAACTTTTTGGCCTGAATGAGCAAAGGTACGTTTGGAGAAGAAGGGGAACAGAATTTAATAAAAAGAACCTCTGTCCAACTGTTAAGCATGGGAGTGGATCAATCATGCTTTGGGGTTGTATTGCAGCCAGTGGCACAGGGAACATCTAACGAGTAGAAGGAAAATTGGATTCAATAAAATTTTGGCAAATTTTGGATGCTAACTTGATGGCATCTGAGAAAAAGCTGAAGTTAAAGAGAGGATGGTTTCTACAAATGGATAATGATCCTAAACACACCTCGAAATCCACGGGGGATTACATCAAGAGGCGTAAACTGAAGGTTTTGCCATGGCCTTTACAATCTCCTGACCTCAACATAATTTAAAAACTATGTATAGACCTTAACCCCTTAAGGACTTATGACGTACCGGTATGTCATGAGTCCGCTCCCGTTCTATAACGCGTGGCTGCGCGTCATAGCGGGCCGGGACCCGTGGCTAATAGCGCGCGGCATTGATCGCGGTGCCGCACGCTATTAACCCTTTAGACGCGGTGTTCAAAGTTGAACGCCGTGTCTAAAGTGAAAGTAAAACAATGCCGGTTAGCTCAGGGAGCTGTTTGGGATCGCCGTGGCGAAATTGAGGCATCCCGAACAGCTTACAGGACAGCTAGAGGGCCCCTACCTGCCTCCTCGCTGTCCGATCGGCAGATGACTGCTCAGTGCCTGAGATCCAGGCATGAGAAGTCAAGCGGCAGAATCATCGATCAGTGTTTCCTATGAGAAACCACTGATCAATGTAAAAGATCAGTGTGTGCAGTGTTATAGCCCCCCCTATGGGAGCTATAACATTGCAAAAAAAAAAAAGTGAAGATCATTTAACCCCTTCCCTAATAAAAGTTTCACTCACCCCCCTTTTCCCATAGAAAAAAAAATTGTGGAAATAAAAATAAACATACGTGGTATCGCCGAGTGCAGGAATGTCCGAATTATAAAAATATATAGTTAATTAACCCCTTCCCGACCTATGACATACCTGTACGTCATGAGTGGGAAGGTGTTCCCGACCCATGACATACAGGTACGTCATGAACATTTTTGCCACTACTCACGGCATCCCGCAGCGCCCGGTAAGATGGTGGCTATCACTGATAACCAGCCATCTTACCATGCGACCACGGGGGGGTTTCATTCCCCCACCCCCCCAGCGATCGCTGCTATCAGCTAGTCAAATCTGACCAGCTGATACCAGCGTTTCGCTATCAGAATACTTAGCAGCGCGGTGTGCGAGTCCCGATCACGGGGATCGGGACACACACCGCTCTGCTAAGTGTCCCTGACCCGTCCCCCGGCGTCACTTACCCAGCCATGCAGTGTCCCGATCGGTCCCGGCGCGAGCGACGTCCTCCAGGCGGTCCCGGCGGTGAGTTTCCGGCAGCAGTGCGGCATCTTCATTGGCAGCAGTGAGATCGCCGTAAAGCGATCTCACTGCTGCCTCTGGGAGTTTCAAAACTGCTACTCCCAGCATGCCCTGACAGCCTTTGGCTTTCTGGGCATGCTGGGAGTTGTAGTTTTGCAACATCTGGAGGTCCACAGTTTGGAGACCACTGTATAATGGTCTCCAATCTGTGCTCTTCCAGATGTTGCAAAACTACAAATCTCAGCATGCTCAGTCTGTCCAGGCATGCTGGGAGTTGTAGTTCTCTAACATCTGGAAGAGCACCGATTGGAGACCATTATACAGTGGTCTCCAAACTGTGGACCTCCAGATGTTGCAAAACTACAACTCCCAGCATGCCCAAGCATGCTGGAAGTTGTAGTTCGGCAACATCTGATCCTTCAGATATTGCCGAACTACAACTTCCAGCATGCCTGGGCATGCTGGGAGTTGTAGTTTTGCAACAACTGGAGGCACACTAGTTGGGAAACATTGTCCGTTTCCTACCTCAGTGCCTCCAGCTGTTGCAATTGTTGCAAAACTATAACTCCCAGCATGCACTGACAGACCATGCATGCTGGGAGTTGTAGTTTTGCAACAGCTGGAGGCACACTGGTTTGGAAACACTAAGTTTGGTAGCAAAACACTTGAAAGTTTATTACTTAACTTAGTGTTTCCAAACCAGTGTGCCTCCAGCTGTTGCAAAACTACAACTCCCAGCATGCACGGACAGCCAAAGGGCATGCTCGGAGTTTGCAACAGCTGGATGTTTGCCCCCTCCCCCCAATGTGAATGTACAGGGTACACTCACATGGGCGGAGGTTTACAGTGAGTGCTGCAAGTTTGAGATGGCGCAAATTTTGCGCTGCAGCTCAAATTTCCAGCGGCAAACTTGCTATGAACCTCTGCCCATGTGACTGTACCCTAAAAACACTACACTAACACTAACCTAAAATAAAAAGTAAAAAACACTACATATACACATACCCCTACACAGCCCCCCTCCCCCCAAAAAATGAAAACATCTGGTACGCTACTGTTTCCAAAACGGAGCCTCCAGCTGTTGCAAAATAACAACTCCCAGTATTGCCGGACAGCCATTGACTGTCCAGGCATGCTGGGAGTTTTGCAACAGCTGGAGGCACCCTGTTTGGGAATCATTGGCATAGAATACCCCTATGTCCACCCCTATGCAAATCCCTAATTTAGGCCTCAAATGTGCATGGCGCTCTCACTTTGGAGCCCTGTCGTATTTCAGGGCAACAGTTTTGGGACACATATGGGGTATCACCGTACTCGGGAGAAATTGCCTTACAAATTTTGGGGGGCTTTTTCTTCGTTAACCCCTTATGAATAGGTGAAGTTGGGGTCTACACCAGCATGTTAGTGTAAAAAAATAAATTTTTTACACTAACATGCTGGTGTTGCCCTATACTTTTCATTTTCACAAGAGGTAAAAGGGAAAAAAGACCCTCTAAAGTTGTAATGCAATTTCTCCCGAGTATGGAGATACCCCATATGTGGGCGCAAAGTGCTCTGGGGGCGCACAACAAGGCCCAGAAGGGAGAGTGCACCATGTACATTTGAGGTGATTTGCACAGGGGTGGCTGATTGTTACAGCAGTTCTGACAAACGCAAAACAATAAATATCCATATGTGACCCCATTTTTGAAACTACACCCCTCACGGAATGTAATAAGGGGTGCAGTGAGAATTTACACCCCACTGGCGTATGACAGATTTTTGGAACAGTGGTCTGTGAAAATGAAAAATAAAATTTTTAATTTGCACAGTCCACTGTTTCAAATATCTGTCAAACGCCAGTGGGGTGTAAATGCTCACTGCACCCCTTATTTAATTCCATGAGGGGTGTAGTTTCCAAAATGGGGTCACATGTGGGGGGGTCCACTGTTCTGGCACCATAGGGGCTTCCTAAATGGGACATGCCCCCCAAAAACCATTTCAGAAAAACTCACTCTCCAAAATCCCATTGTCGCTCCTTCCCTTCTGAGCCCTCTACTGCGCCCGCCAAACACTTTACATACGCATATGAGGTATTTCCTTACTCAAGAGAAATTGGGTTACAAATATTAGGGTGATTTCTCTCCTTTTACCCTTTGTAAAAATTCAAAAATTGGGTCTACAAGAACATGCGAGTGTAAAAAATGAAGATTTAGAATTTTCTCCTTCACTTTGCTGCTATTCCTGTGAAACACCTAAAGGGTTAAAACACTTACTGTATGTCATTTTGAATACTTTGGGGGGTGCAGTTTTTATAATGGGTTCATTTATGGGGTATTTCTTATATGAAGACCCTTAAAATCCACTTCCAACCTGAACTGGGCCCTGAAAAAGTACGATTTTGAAAATCTTGAGAAAAATTGGAAAATTGCTGCGGAACTTTGAAGCCCTCTGATGTCTTCCAAAAGTAAAAACATGTCAACTTTTTGATGCAAACATAAAGTAGACATATTTTATATGTGAATCAATATGTAATTTATTTGGAATATCCATTTTCCTTTCAAGCAGAGACTTTCAAAGTTAGAAAAATGCAAAATTTTCATGAAATTTTTAAATTTTTTACCAAGAAAGGATGCAAATATCAGTGAAATTTTACCAATAACAAAGTAGAATATGTCACGAAAAAACACTCGGAATCAGAATGATAACTAAAAGCATTCCAGAGTTATTAATGTTTAAAGTGACAGTGGTCAGATTTTCAAAAAATGCCCAGGTCCTGAAGGTGAAAATGGGCTGGGTCATGAAGGGGTTAAACCGCAGGGTCAATGGCGTAGGCGCAAAAAAATTTCAAAGTCCAAAATAGTGTATTTTTGGTCACCTTTTATATCATGAAAAAATGAATAAAAAGCGATCAAAAAGGCAGATCAATAAAAAAAATGATACTGATAAAAACTTCAGATCACGGTGCAAAAAAATGAGTCCTCATATCGCCCCATATGTGGAAAGATAAAAAAGTTATAGGGGTCAGAAGATGAGAATTTTTAACGTATAAATTTCCTGAATGTAGTTATGATGTTTTTCAGAAGTACGACAAAATCAAACCTATATAAGTAGGGTATCATTTTAACCGTATGGACCTACAGAATAAAGATAAGGTGTCATTTTTACTGAAAAATGTACTGCGTAGAAACGGAAGCCCCCAAAATTTTGTTGCACAATGAATTTTTTTTCCATTTCACTGTGGATTTTTTGGTAAAATGACTGCGGTCATTAAAAGTAGAATTGGTGGCACAAAAAATAAGCCATCATATGGAATTTTATGTGCAAAATTGAAAGAGTTATAATTTTCAGAAGGTGATGAGGAAAAAATGAAAATGCAAAAGCAGAAAAACCTGCGTCCGTTAAACTGAGTATCTCAGAGTGTTGCAGGAGGAGTATAGGCTGTGGGGGAGGAGCCAACACTTATAGCATAGTGTCACCTACTAGAGGCAGAAGAAAAGACGGTAAATGACACTTAGCAAAAGAAAGTCTTATGAAAGTTTCCAATTAAATCAATGGGACACATGAAAAAACCATATGGAAAACAAATCTCAGTATCCAGTATGAACAAACTTTTAGAACTTCACTTGCGCTGAGCTACCACTATTTGCCAAAGCTACAGATCACGTGCCTCAATTAGCACCAATCGCAGCTTTTGAGGAACAAAGTGTTGTCTTTCGACCAGCGCAACAGACTGTGCCATGGTTTGGGGGTCAACCTAGTACTATCAACCTAGTAACATAGCTTGATAGTGACTGGGTAAGGGGCAAAATAAATCAGTGACCAGTTTTGGAGCTTCACCTCCGAGATTACACCTTCCATACATTATAATCGTTCATTCCCTTTAATGCTAGCTGTGACAGCACGCATGTGTCTTCCCCCACCCTGGTTAATAGTACTGCCCAGGGGGAAGTTTCAGGAGAACTCCCTGGAGCTGGGTTGCAGCTGGCCTGTGATTGGAAGGCGCAGCCGTCTAGTTGTGGGGGGGCGGAATCGTATTTCCGCTTCCTTTATGGGCCTCTGACATCAGCCTGGCTCGGGTGCGCGCCCGCTGGCTGACGTTAAACGTTAGACGTGCCTGGGTCTCCAGGTCGCCTGCTGATTGGTTAACTCGTCACAGTTTCCAGGTCGATGGGCGGAGTTTGGGTGAAATAGGAGCGAGGAAGAGGAGGCCGCTGCGGGAGCGAGTGTAGCCATTTTGTCGAAAACAAACGGATAGAACCGGAAAGCGGGAAGGGAAAGGCGAGGCCCGGTCGTTAGTGGAGATCACCGGCTGTAAGCGCTCGCTTGGTAATATGAGCATGGTTTTGCTGCCCGGGGGATTCACGAGCTGTCAGAGAGGAGAGTGAGTTCCGAGGCCTGCGTGTGACCGTGTAACCCCGGCTCCTCGGCCTTGTTCTCCTGACTCAGCCCGTCTTCCGTCGTCCTCCTTGTCTGTGCTCTTCCGGGTGGAACAGGGGCTTGTTGACTGATAGATGGGGCAGTCTGTCGTTGGAGTGTGGAAGTCTCTAGTGTGGCGGAGCTAAGATGGTGGGGGCCCTACATAATGGGACCTGTGTGACTGACGTTAGGGACCCCTAATATGTCTGTCCCGTGTGATTAACATGAGCGACCCTGTATGACATTAGAGAGGCCCCGACATAGTGGATCCTTTGAGCCTACTATGTCGTACAGGGCACCTAATATGGTAGCACCATGTAGGTTGTGATGGGCCCCTTCATAGTAGGCCCTGTATGACTAATTAGAGGGCCCATAATATAGACATCATGTATGACTGACAGGGGCCATAATATAGTGAAGCCTGTAACTAAAAAAAAAGCATTTGTATTTTGCCCCTGACGCGGCAGGGCCCTGTGTGCCTGACGTCGCGGGCCGCCTAAAGCGGCAGGGCCCTGTGTGCCTGACGTCGCGGGCCGCCTAAAGCGGCAGGGCCCTGTGTGCCTGACGTCGCGGGCCGCCTAAAGCGGCAGGGCCCTGTGTGCCTGACGTCGCGGGCCGCCTAAAGCGGCAGGGCCCTGTGTGCCTGACGTCGCGGGCCGCCTAAAGCGGCAGGGCCCTGTGTGCCTGACGTCGCGGGCCGCCTAAAGCGGCAGGGCCCTGTGTGCCTGACGTCGCGGGCCGCCTAAAGCGGCAGGGCCCTGTGTGCCTGACGTCGCGGGCCGCCTAAAGCGGCAGGGCCCTGTGTGCCTGACGTCGCGGGCCCCCTAAAGCGGCAGGGCCCTGTGTGCCTGACGTCGCGGGCCCCCTAAAGCGGCAGGGCCCTGTGTGCCTGACGTCGCGGGCCCCCTAACAGAGTGGAGCTTCTTGGTGGAAGGAGTAGGACTGGCCTTGTAGGATCTCTAGCATGGCATGTTTTCTTGACATTCTTGTTTAGTTCAGATTTTTGTGATACTCTGGTAAGCCCCTAGCAATCTGTACTGTGACTGGTGTTTTCAGAGTCAGTGCCTCCAGCACGTTGTCAGCTTCCAAAAACATCTGTTAGTGGAAATCCCAAATCCCACTATGGGACACTATCTTATGACCGCAACCAAATGATTTAACGGGGTTATCCAGGAACAGAAAAACATAGCTAATTTCTTAAGGATCGGGTGACACGTAACGTAAAATATGCTGCAGATCCACTGATGACCCGACCCTATAGTGTGCCTCATGCTGTGGTCTGCTCGTAGTGGTTCTCCGCTGTTACGAGCAGACACACAGGGACCTGCAAGTCACTACGCGCAGTGTACTCGAACATTGCGGCCCCTCTCCCTGAGCTAGGCCTGGAACGGCCGCGATGACTGAGTACACTGCGCGCGGCAACTTGCAGGTCCCTGTGTGTCTGCTCGTGGTGGCGGGTGGTTGCTATGAGCAGACCGGCACAGCAGGAGGCATACTATAGGGTCGGTCATCAGCGGATCCACAGCGTAAAATACGCTACAGATCAGTTACGTGTCTCTACACTACAACAGCACCACATCTGCCCTCATGTTGTGTGTCTGGTGTTACAACGTAACTACATTCACTTTTATAGAACTGAGCTGCAATACCACATAGTCTGTGGGCAGGTGTGGTTCTGTTTATATTATTTTAAGAAATCAGCTTTTTGTCTACTCCTGGGTAACCCCTTTAATCTCATCTGACTAGAGCTTGGAGTTGTGGAGGTTTCACCCCTATGAACGATCATCAGGAGTAGCCATGCAGCAGCAGATACCAAATACATTCCCTCATGATTCCAGGAGTTGTAAGGTCCTGAGTCAGGAATTGGCACACAGCAGGGACTCCACAGCAGAGTCTGTACTGATAATGCAGCCCTGCCTCATCGGTGCAGTACCCATTGTTAGAAGGGGTAAAAGACCTGTGATGTCATGGTCACATGACTATTTAGTGTACAGGTCCTTCACCCAGGGACAGTGCAGCCGTATGTGGAGAACCTAAAAGTGTACAGGGAGCTGCAGCTGTGATAAGGGAACTCTCCAGGCTTTCTCTTCCACCCACCTCCTGTGCAGGTTATGTATACACCTAACCAAGAAAATGACGATCTATTAACACATCTGAGGAAGGGGCATCCTCTTTCTTTGTATATACAAACCAGTATTGCAATGTTGGGAAAGGGCAAGGTGTTGATGCCAACGATAAAAAGTGTGGGCAAAATGCTGCTGCCAATGGGTCAAAAGGACAAGGTAGCACTGAAGTATAGTTACAATTGTAAAAGGTGGTTAAGGGGTCTGTGCTAGTATTGTTAGGGGGATGGTTCAGAAAAGGACAGTACTGCTACCAGTAAGAAAGGCAGGTGTGAGAATGGCGACAGAACTGCTAGCATTGGTGCTGTACTATGGTGTTTGGCACCGCTAGAGTGGCATTTTTGTTGCAGCATGGTAAATGTTTGGTGCTGCTAGGGGGTATTGTGTGTTGCATGGTGATATTTGTTGTTGTTGAGAATAATATGGATTCTGCATAATGGCATGGCTTTGTAGGAGCGACGTCCCACTGCCTGGCAGACTTACTATAACCTACGGCAAAAAATGGCTTAAGTTATTTCATGAATCTTTTCTGGAGTAGATTTTAAAGTCTAATATCTGATATGCTGGCAGAGGTAGGTTACATTCACTTTCAGCCTCCGGCTCTGCTGGCATCTCGCTGTCCCCTGCTCACATCTGAGATAAATCACATATACATGGTCAGGATAAGGTACGGAGTGATGATTAAAAAAAAATAAAATTTTGCTGGATCTGATGGGTACGCTTTAAAGGAAACCTCCAGTATATAAATATATATAATTTATTTTTTATCCCTTATGTCCAGGCTGCCGGGAATAAAGCTCCCTCAGTGCCCCTGATATTGCCATCCTGTCCTCTGGTCCCGGTCCTCTTTTAGCTTTCGATGCCAGACATGTCGCACTACCGCTCAGCTAATCGCCAACCGCAGCAATGTCCTGCCTCAGCTGGTGATCGGCTGAGTGTCAGTGTCATGTAACAAGACCTTCTTCCCGGTGCCCGAACCCCTTACATGACACAGCCTGCTGCAGTGTTGCATGCCGGGCTTCAAAAGCCAGACCAGGGCCAAAGGACAAGACTGCAACTGGCAGGCCTGGTATAAGGGATATAAATAAGTGTTTTTACTGAAGTTCTCCCTTAAACGTTATTTCCATTAAGAGATGTTTTTTGTTTTTGTAATATGCCCAGCATTCTTTGAAAAAAAGAAAACCTTTTAACTCTCCTTCCTCTGCTCACTCAAAGCCTTTTTCTTCAGCCTGTAGCGTCAGCAGCTGGGAAAACTGACTGTTCTGCTCCCCAGTCACTGGCTGTGATAGGGCAATGCTGGGGCCAGTAAGTTTTAGATTGGCACTGTGCTGTCGCAGCGGGGCGGTGGCCGTAATAGGTCTCAGGACCCCCGGACAGGCAGGGGGAGAGAAGCGGGTGGTGGCGGCCTATGGCACCGCAAAAGCCACTGCAGTGCATTGATTTAAAGCGCCCGCTGCAGCGGTGTCGCGGGGGGATAAATAGCCGATAACTTATACCGATATTCCGGTATAAGTTATTGGCTATCGGCCCTAAAAAAGATATCAGTCGATCCCTAAAATATATATAAATATAATCCACCTGCAGTGGTCTTCAACCTGCGGACCTCCAGAGGTTTCAAAACTACAACTCCCAGCAAGCCCGGGCAGCCATCGGCTGTCCGGGCTTGCTGGGAGTTGTAGTTTTGAAACCTCCGGAGGTTCGCAGGTTGAAGACCACTGCGGCCTTCGACATCATCCAGCCCCCTCTCACCCCCCTTTAGTTCTGTACAGTACTCACCTCCGCTCGGCACTGGGCCGGTGCTGCAGGACTGTCCGGAGAGGAGGTGGTCCGGTGGGATAGTGGTTCCGGGCTGCTATCTTCACCGGGGAGGCCTCTTCTAAGCGCTTCGGGCCCGGCCCTAGAATAGTCATGTTGCCTTGACTACGACGCAGAGGTACGTTCATTGCCAACGTACTTCTGCGTCATTGTCAAGGCAACGCCTCTATTCTGGGCCCGAAGCGCGGAGAAGAGGCGCCCCCGGTGACGATAGCAGCCCGGAACCACTATCCCACCGGACCACCTCCTCTCCGGACAGCCCTGCAGCACCGGACCAGCGCCGAGCGGAGGTGAGTACTGTACAGAACTAAAGGGGGGTGAGAGGGGGCTGGATGATGTCGAAGGCCGCAGTGGTCTTCAATCTGCGGACCTCCGGAGGTTTCAAAACTACAACTCCCAGCAAGCCCGGACAGCCGATGGCTGCCTGGGCTTGCTGGGAGTTGTAGTTTTGAAACCTCTGGAGGTCCGCAGGTTGAAGACCACTGAGGGCGGATGATGACAAGAGGATGATGAAGGGGGGGGGGGATGATGACAAGGGGATGATGAAGGGGGGGGGGGATGATGACAAGGGGATGATGACAGGTGATGATGAGGGTCTGGATGATGACAGGCGGTGATGAGGATGTTAATGACGGGTCTGGATGATGACAGGGGGGATGATTTATTTCCCACCCTAGGCTTATACTCGAGTCTAACTTTTTTTTTTTTTTTTTTTTTTTTCCTGGGATTTTGGGTTGAAATTAGGGGTCTCGGCTTATACTCGGGTCGGCTTATACTCGAGTATGTACAAAGATTAGTATGCTTAAAATTGTCTACTTCTGACCGCTATAACATTTTTTTTTTTTTCCTCATGTAGGGATATATGAGGACTTCTTTTTTGCGCAGTGATTTTATCGGGACCATTTTTTTTTGATGGCGCCATTTGGTTGCGTTTTATTCATTTAAATTTTTTTTTGTATATGAAATGACAAAAAAATGTGCATTTCTAGACTTTGGAATTTTCTAATGCTTGCTGCTATGACCGTGCAGTTTAATTTAATATTATATTTTAATAGTTCAGACATTTTCGCATGCAGTGTGTGTGTGTTCCCATTTTTCTAAAAAAAAAAAAAAAAAAAAATGTGCTGATTAACCCCTTAAGGACGCAGCCCATTTGGGCTTTAAGGACGCAGACAATTAAATTTTTACGTTTTTGTTTTTTCCTCCTCGCCTTCAAAAAATCATAACTTTTTTTATATTTTAATCCACAGACTAGTATCAGGGCTTGTTTTTTGCGCGACCAGTTGTTCGTTGTAATGCCATCACTCACTTTGCCATAGTATTTTTTTGGGTTGCACCATAAATTTTATTTGTGTGGTGAAATTAAAAAGAAAGCCGCAATTTTGCTAATTTTGGAAGGTTTTTTTTTCACGCCGTACAATTTACGGTAAAAATGACTTGTTCTTTATTCTTTGGGTCAATACGATTAAAATGATACCCATGATAACATACCGTATTTATCGGCGTATAACACGCACTTTTTAGGCTAAAATTTTGAGCCTAAAGTCTGTGCGTGTTATACGCCGATACACCCCCAGGAAAGGCAGGGGGAGAGAGGCCGTCGCTGCCTGCTTCTCTCCCCCTGCCTTTCCTGGGGTCTAGAGCGCTGCTGCCGGCCCTTCTCTCCCGCTGGCTATCGGCGCCACTGCCCATTCTGTCCCCCTGACTATTGGTGCCGGCGCCCATTGCCGCGCTGCTGCAGGCCTCCGGCGTGCGTCCCCGGCGTCGTTGCTATGCGCGCCGGAGGCCTGCAGCAACGCGGACCCGACCCAGGTAATTATGCCACCGGGGATGGGGGAGGCAACGGGGCAGCGGCGCCGGCAATGGGTGCCGCTGCCCCTTCTCTCCCCCTGGCTGTCGGCGCCGACACCGATAGTCAGGGGGAAAGAACGGGCAGCGGCGTCGATAGCCAGGGGGAGAGAAGAGCCGGCAGCAGGCTCTAGACCCCAGGAAAGGCAGGGGGAGAGAAGCGGGCAGCGACGGCCTCTCTCCCCCTGCCTTTCCTAGGGGTGTATCGGGGTATAACACGCACAGACTTTAGGCTTAAAATGTTAGCCTAAAAAGTGCGTGTTATACGCCGATAAATACGGTATATATTGAGAATGTGATCATTGATTACTATGGGTGACATGCTTTCTTAGGCCTCTTTCACACTATGAAATTGTTCCGTTTAGGAAGTTCCGTCAGAAGTTCCGTCACTATATTGGGGAAAACCGGCCGTAAAAAAACGGCAGTAATTTTTCCGCCACGATGTCCCGTCACTGTATAACGTCCGTAATGAATTATGAATATACAAGTGCAAACGGGCAGTTCCAAAACCCCATAGGCTGCAATGCGATTTAGTTACTGCCGTCAGGGGTTTTGTAACCGCCGGTTTTCCACGATATAGTGACGGAACTTCTGACTGAAGTTCCTAAAATGAGGGTGCATATTATAGGCCGGTGCGTGGTATACCCCGATAAATACGGTACTTTTCTATTACTGTTGCGCTTAAAAAAATTAAAATAAAAACAATCGCAAACTTTTTAACCAAATTAGTACGTTTAAAATTCCCCATTTTGAAGACCTATAACTTTTTCATTTTTCCGTATAAGCGGCGGTATGAGGGCTCATTTTTTGCGCCGTGACCTGTACTTTTTATTGATACCATATTTGCTTATATAGAACTTTTAATCCATTTTTTATACATTTAAAAAAAAAATGTTATAAAAAAAGCATCTATTTTGGACTTTTTTTATTTTTATGTTCACGCCGTACACCGTACGGTATCATTAACATTTTATTCATATATTTACGCACACGGCGATACCAAATATGTATATAAAATATTTTTTTAACACTCTTTGGGGGTGAAATAGGGAAAATGGGACAATTTACGTTTTTATTGGGGGAAGGGGTTTTTCACTTTTTTTTTTATTTATTTATTTATTTATTTATTTTTTTTTACACTTTAATAGGGGACTATTTATAGCAATCACTCGATTGCTAATCCTGTTTAGTGCTATGTATAGGACATAGCACTGATCAGCATTATCGGTCATCTTCTGCTCTGGTCTGCGGGAAGACAGCAGAGCCAGGTGAAGGGACCTCCGTCTGCTGTGCTGGATGATCGGATTGCCGCGGCAGCGCTGCGGGCGATCCGATCATCCATTTTAGTGTCCGCAATGCTGCAGATGCCGTGATCTATATTGATCACGGCAACTGAGGGGTTAATGGTGGACATCCGCGGGATCACAGGTGTCCGCCATTACGGGTGGATCCCTGGCTGCCATCAGCAGCCGGGACCTGCCGCGCATGATCCGGGCATTGCTCCGATGCTCGCAGTCATGCTTAGGACGTAAATGTACGTCCTGGTGCGTTAATTACCACATCACCAGGACATACATTTACAGGGTTAATGCGCATATATATATATATATATATATATATATATATATATATATAATATAATATTTTTTTTTTTTTTTTTTTTTTACACTTTGTAGTCCCCATAGGGGACTATAACATGCAATCCTTAGAATGTGAACACTGATCAATGCTTCTCCATGGGAGAGCATTGATCAGTGTTATCGGTGCTCCATTGCTTCAGCCTGGCATAACTCACTGCAGGGAGGAAGGAAAGAGGCCTCCTGCCATCCTTTCAGCTGATGGCGATGTGGCGGCAGTCCTGATCAGCCCACTGAGCTAGCCGGCAACAGGATTTACCGCTTTTAGATGCCGCAATCAACTTTGATAGTGGCATCTAAAGGGTTAATGCTGGAAATCATCCCGATCGCTGTCCGGCATTAGCTGTTGGTAACATGGACCCCCACCGGGTATGATGCTCACGTCATACACCGGAATGGGGTTAAAGGGTTTTTATTTATTTTATTAAACAGGCTGCGCATATTAAAAAAATAAAAAATTTATACTGGCCAATCCCTGAAAATGTGACGGTAAAGACTGAATAGCTTGTCTTGAAGGAAACTGGTCACCTGTTTCTTGCCCAAACTACAGCAGCATGAAACCGATACAGGCAGTGAGATGCTGAGACGTTGACCTATTTTGAAAAGATTCTGGGTTTCTGAGAAATTATAGCTTTGAAAAGCTGCCCATGACCTGGGCAAGCAGTTATTGAGCCGTCCTTTAAAACAGTGTTTCCCAACCAGGGTGCCTCCAGATGTTGCAAAACTACAACTCCCAACATGCCTGGACAGCCTTTGGCAGTCCAGGCATGCTTGGAGATGTAGTTTTGCAACTTCTGGAAGGCACCCTGGTTGGGAAACACTGCATTAAGACTCGTCATTCAAGGCCAGTGGGCCGTGGGGTCCACCTCCCACAACCACATACATGGTTCACAGTGGCTTTCTGAAACTGATTGAAACCCTCAGAGTTGATCAGTGTCTCAACATCCCACTGCTTGTATCTGTTTCTTGCTGCCTGTGATTTGAGCAATATGAAAGGAGATGTCCGGTGTACACTTTTTTCCTTTTATCCCGTCCGGGCTGCAAAATAACACACTTTCTCTTACCTGCCAACGAGCCCCCGGAGCTCCGGTACAGGTGTTCGGTTCCCGGGCTGTATTCTTCTTACTTCCTGTTAGCCCGGCACGTCACACGGAGCTTCAGCCTATCACCGGCCGAGGCGGGACATCGCTGCGGCCGGTGATAGGCTGAAGCTCCGTGTGCCGGGCCAACAGGAAGTAAGAATACAGCCCGGGGACCGAACACCTGTACCGGAGCTCCGGAGGCTCGTTGGCAGGTAAGAGAAAGTGTGTTTTTTGTTTTATTTTGCCGCCCGGACGGGATAAAATGAAAAAAGTGCGCGCCGGAGTACTCCTTTTGAAAAGATGACCAGTTTCCTTTAATAAATTCCACCCTTAGTGATTGTGGAGGTGCCTGCTGGTGTCACTGGGAGGATGGTGGCATTTGGTTCTAGTGAGTACTGGGAGGATGCTAGATCCTCATCTCTGGTAGAAAATGACAATGTTCTGCACTGTTTTCAGTAAATGAAATGCTATGACGAGTCTGAAATGTCATGACTGTCTGACACTGGTGTAGTGCTTGTTACATTGCACAGCTTTATTGTTGTAGTGAGCATTGCATTCTTTAAGCACAAATATATTTTACTGAAAAGAAGCTGAAATCTTAAACAGAACGGTTTGGAAACTGTTCCGTGTGCATGATGCAGCAGAATCTCATTGAGAACAATGGCACTATGCTGCGAAATAATTTTTTAAGCTGTTTTTTTTTTTTTTTTTTTCTTCCCCACCGGATTCCGCTCAGAAATTCTGCCATGTGAATGAAGTCTATGGCTGATTTACTGATCAGTGCAGGGTGGTACACAGATTAGCTGGGTAGGGGGAGCATATGGCAGCTCTTTAGGTGGAGGTCTCACATTACAATGCCATCCAGTTGCAGCAGGTGTTTAATGTTCATACACCCCCATTTCTGTAATTGTTGCTTGTCTGACATGAACACATGTTTGCCATGCTGCACATTTGGGTAAAGTAACACATGTCTTGCCGAACAGCTGTGTGGAAGCCGCAAGGAACGCCCCCTTGTGGATCTACTGTAGCATGACCCTTTTTAGCTCTGTCTTTACTGGAATTTAATTTTTTGACAGATTTATTTGAATCTTATGCCACAGAAAGAGGCAAACAAAGGGCCAAACTGAGGGAGAACATGATTACACAATGGCAGGAACTATCTTGGAAGGTGTAGAATTGGTGCTTAAATGTCTCCCCTCTTCCCCAAAACCATTTTGCATATTCTCTTGCTATAGTTGTATGGATGAAATAGCATGGAAGAGTGGTATGGTGCTGATACCATGCTATGTTTTCACATGAAATGTATGTGTCTGTTTTGCAGGTGCCATGTTTCTGACCAGTAGAACAGGCTGAGGATCCTGTTCACACAGCTCAGAAATTGGCTCATTTAAAGAAATTAACCTGTCTGCGGAGACCAGGGGGGAATAATGGTGATTTTGCGCCGGGCTCGGCCGCCTGCTTCCGCCCCAACCAGCAATGAATCTTGACTCGCTTTCGCTGGCCTTGTCTCAAATCAGCTACCTGGTGGACAACTTAACAAAGAAGAATTACCGTGCCAGCCAGTTGGAAATACAACATGTGAGTAAATACCTACTGCACAGGATTTGTGTCCCTTGGTAAAGTTTCTGTATAGTCAAGTGTGTGTGTGTGTGGGTCAGTCCAATGATAAGATAAGCTAGGAGACTAATGCAGATTGGGGGAAGCTGGGCAGTCACCTGAGTGGAGCATTCTGAATTTAAAGGGGTATTCCGGGCAAAAACATCTTATCCCCAATCCAAAGGATAGTAGATAAGATGTCTGATCGCGGGGGGCCAGCTGCTGGGGAGGAGGACCAAGACAGATTCCAGTGGCATCGGGGGAGCGGTGGTAGGTAAGTCCAAGGTTTGTTTGTTAATGCAGACATTATTGGGAGTATTACTTAAATGGGAACTCTCATTAAAACTAATTTTTGCTATTGCACTTTTCTATGGTAAATAAATCTTTCTAATGTACTTTGTTTAAAAAAAATAATTAAAAAATGAAGTTTTCTATGTTTGAGTGGATTAGGCAGTGACAGACAACAGAGGTTTGTAGTCACTGGAGTATGTTCAGAGGAAGGAGTATGTTCTGAGGGGGTACCTCAGGGGTCTGTACTGGGACCCATTAGGTTTAATATCTTTATTAGGGATATTGCAGAAGGTCTGGATGGTAAGGTTTGGTCTTTTTGCTGATGACACAGATTAACAGGTTTGATGTCCTGGAGGGATACGCCAAATGGAAAAGGATAAACTAGAAGAATGGTCAGAACTCTGGAAACTAAAATTTTTATGTGAAGTGCAAGATAATGCACCTGGGACATAAAAACCCTCGGGCAGAATATAGACTGTGATACTGTCCTAATCTCAGTATCTGAGGAAAGGGATTTAGTGGTCATTATTTCAGAAGACTTGAAGGTAGGCAGACAATGTCATAGAGCATATGAAAAATAGTACTCTAACAAATTATTACAGTGGGGAGGTGCCTATAACTTATTGTTTGATGAGATTTTGAAAAAAAATACATCAATATAGTGCTCAAGTGAGAAAAATCCCAAATTATAAGGAACAATTTATAAAACTGACCGGGTTACTAAGGCCTCTTTCACACTGAAATTGTTCCGTTTAGGAACTTCCGTCAGAAGTTCCGTCACTATATCGGGGAAAACCGGCCGTTACAAAACCCCTGACGGCAGTAACTAAATCGCATTGCAGCCTATGGGGTTTTGTTTGTAACTGCCTGTTTGCACTTGTATATTCATAATTCATTACGGACGTTATACAGTGACGGGACATTGTGGCAGAAAAATTACTGCCGTTTTTTTACGGCCGGTTTTCCCCGATATAGTGACGGAACTTCTGACGGAAGTTCCTTAACGGAACAATTTCATAGTGTGAAAGAGGCCTAAGAAAGCATGTCACCCATAGTAATCAATGATCACATTCTCAATATATACCGTATTTATCGGCGTATAACACGCACTTTTTAGGCAAAAATTTTAAGCCTAAAGTCTATGTGCGTGTTATACGCCGATACACCCCCAGGAAAGGCAGGGGGAGAGAGGCCGTCGCTGCCCGCTTCTCTCTCCCTGCCTTCACTGGGGTCTAGAGCCCTGCTGCCAGCCCTTCTCTCCCCCTAGCTATCGGCGCTGCTGCCCGTTCTGTCCCCCTGACTATCGGTGCCGGCGCCGATAGCCAGGGGGAGAGAAGCGGCGCCGACAGCCAGGGGGAGAGAAGGGGCAGCGGCACCGATTGCCGGCGCCGCTGCCCTGTTGCCTTCCCCCATCCCCGGTGGCATAATTACCTGGGTCGGGTCCGCGCTGCTGCAGGCCTCCGGCGCGCGTCCCCTGCGTCGTTGCTATGCGCGGCGCATGACGTCAGTGCGCCGCGCCGTGCATAGCAACGACGCAGGGGACGCACGCCAGAGGCCTGCAGCAGCGCGGACCCGACCCAGGTAATTATGCCACCGGGGATGGGGGGAGGCAACGGAGCAGCGGCGCCGGCAATGGGTGCCGCTGCCCCTTCTCTCCCCCTGGCTGTCGGCGCCGCTTCTCTCCCCCTGGCTATCGGCGCCGGCAATGGGGCGCCGGCACCGATAGTCAGGGGGACAGAACGGGCAGCGGCGCCGATAGCCAGGGAGAGAGAAGGGCCGGCAGCAGGGCTCTAGACCCCAGGAAAGGCAGGGGGAGAGAAGCAGGCAGCGACGGCCTCTCTCCCCCTGCCTTTCCTGGGGGTATATCGGGGTATACACACGCACCCTCATTTTGCCATGGATATTTGGGTAAAAAACTTTTTTTACCCAAATATCCTTGGTAAAATGAGGGTGCGTGTTATAGGCCGGTGCGTGGTATACCCCGATAAATACGGTATTCGTGATCGGGTCAATAGCAACCAGTTTAACCACGTTTACAACATATTTTGGAAATGCGGTTATTTTTCATTACATGAAATCGCTAAAATTTGTTTCTATTAGCGATTTCATGTAATAGCTGCAGTTCCAATATATGCTGGAAACGTGGTAAAACTGGTTGCTATTGACCGGATCACGAATGTATATTGAGAATGTGATATCATTGGTTACTATGGGTGACAAGCTTTCTTAGTAACCCGGTCAGTTTTATAAATTGTTCCTTATAATTTGGGATTTTTTTTTTCTCACTTGAGCACTATATTGGTGTATTTTTTTTCCAAAATCGGATTAACCCCTTTAGGACCAAGTGTTTTTCTGTGTTTGCACTTTGGTTTTTTCCTCCTTCTTAAAAATCATAACCCTTTCAATTTTGCAGTTAAAAATCCTTATGAGGGCTTATTTTTTGCGCCACCAATTCTACTTTGTAATGACATCAGTCATTTTACCCAAAAATCTATGGTGAAGCGGAAAAAAATCATCATTGTGCGACAAAATTGAAGAAAAAACACAATTATGTAAATTTTGGGGGCTTCAGTTTCAATGCCGTACATCTTTTGGTAAAAAATGACACTTCATCTTCTGTAGGTCCATACCTGTGATCTGAAGTTTTAATTGGTACCATTTTTGTTTTGACCGTGCTGGAGTACTCCTTTAACAGGGTAGAGCAGGGTATGTTTAAAGAAAAACTGACCCTCTAATATAAAACTATGTCCTCCTGTGGTAAAGGTTTAACCCCTTAAGGACCAGGCCATTTTACACCTTAGGACCAGAGCGTTTTTTGCACATCTGACCACTGTCACTTTAAACATTAATAACTCTGGAATGCTTTTAGTTATCAATCTGATTCAGAGATTGTTTTTTCGTGACATATTCTACTTTAACATAGTGGTAAAATTTTGTGGTAACTTGCATCCTTTCTTGGTGAAAAATCCCAAAATTTGATGAAAAATTTGAAAATTTAGCATTTTTCTAACTTTGAAGCTCTCTGCTTGTAAGGAAAATGGATATTCAAAATATTTTTTTATTTTATTCACATTTCCAATATGTCTACTTTATGTTTGCATCATAAAATTGATGTGTTTTTACTTTTGGAAGACACCAGAGGGCTTCAAAGTTCAGCAGCAATTTTCCAATTTTTCACAAAATTTTGAACCTCACTTTTTTTCAGAGACCAGTTCAGGTTTGAAGTGGATTTGAAGTGTCTTCCCATTAGAAATACCCCACAAATGACCCCATTATAAAAACTACACCCCCCAAAGTATTCAAAATGACAATCAGTAAGTGTTTTAACCCTTTAGGTGTTTCACAGGAATAGCAGCAAAGTGAAGGAGAAAATTCACAATCTTTATTTTTTACACTCACTTGTTCTTGTAAACCCAATTTTTGAATTTTTACAAGGGGTAAAAGGAGAAAATGTATACTTATATTTGTAGCCCAATTTCTCTCGAGTAAGCACATACCTCATATGTCTATGTAAATTGTTCGGCGGGCGCAGTAGAGGGCTCAGAAGCGAAGGAGCGACAAGGGGATTTTGGAGAGTACGTTTTTCAGAAATGGTTTTTGGGGGGCATGTTGCATTTAGGAAGCCCCTATGGTGCCAGAACAGCAAAAATAACCCACATGGCATACCATTTTGGAAACTAGACCCCTTGGGGAACGTAACAAGGAATAAAGTGAGCCTTAATACCCCACAGGTGTTTCACGACTTTTGCATATGTAAAAAAAAATATTTTTTTTTCCACTAAAATGTGTTTCCCCCCAAATTTCACATTTTGCAAGGGTTAATAGCAGAAAATACCCCCCAAAATTTGTAACCCCATCTCTTCTGAGTATGAAGGTACCCTATAAGTTGGCATGAAGTGCATTACGGGCGAACTACAATGCTCCGAAGAGAAGGAGTGATATTTGACTTTTTGAGAGCAAATTTTGCTCAGGGGGCATGTCGCATTTAGGAAGCCCCTATGGTGCCAGAACAGCAAAAAAAAAACACATGGCATACCATTTTGGAAACTAGACCCCTTGAGGAACGTAACAAGGAATAAAGTGAGCCTTAATACCCCACACGGGTTTCACGACTTTTGCATATGTAAAAAAATATATATTTTTTTTTCACTAAAATATGCGTTTCCCCCCAAATTTCAAATTTTTGCAAGGGTTAATAGCAGAAAATACGACCCAAAATTTGTAACCCCATCTCTTCTGAGTATGGAGGTACCCCATAAGTGGACCTGAAGTGCACTACGTGCGAACTACAATGCTCAGAAGAGGAGGAGCACCATTGAGCTTTTGGAAAGAGAATTCGTTTGGAATGGTAGTCAGGGGCCATGTGCATTTACAAAGCCCCCCATGGTGCCAGAACAGTGGACCCCCCCCACATGTGACCCCATTTTGGAAACTACACCCCTCACAGAATTTAATAAGTGGTGCAGTGAGCATTTACACCCCACTGGCGTTTGACAGATCTTTGGGACAGTGGGCTGTGCAAATGGAAAATTACATTTTTCATTTTCACGGATCACTGTTCCAAAAATCTGTCAGACACCTGTGGGGCGTAAATGCTCACTGCACCCCTTATTACATTACATGAGGGGTGTAGTTTCCAAAATGGGGTCACATATGGGGGGGTCCATTGTTCTGGTACCATGGGGGCTTTGTAAACACAAGTGGCCTTCAATTCCGGACAAATTTTCTCTTCAAAATCCCAATGGCGCTCCTTCTCTTCTGAGCATTGTAGTGCACCCATACAGCACTTTACATCCACATATGGGGTATGCTCTTACTCAGAAGAAATTGGGTTACAAATTTTGGGGGGCTTTTTTTTATTTTCCCTTGTGAAAATGAAAAATTTAGGGTGACACCAGCATTTTAGTGAAAAAAAAAATTTTTTTTTCACTTTCCCATCCAACTTTAATGAAAATTTGTGGGGTGTTCAGGCTCACTATACCCCTTGTTAAGTTCCGTGAGGGGTGTCGTTTCCAAAATGGGGTCACATGTCTGTATTTATTGTTTTGTGTTTATGTCAGAACCACTGTAAAATCAGCCACCCCTGTGCAAATCACCAATTTAGGCCTCAAATGTACATGGTGCGCTCTCACTCCTGAGCCTTGTTGTGCGTCCGCAGAGCATTTTACGCCCACATATGGGGTATTTCTGTACTCAGCAGAAATTGCGTTACAAATTTTGGGGGTCTTTTTTTCCTTTTACCTCCCGTGAAAATAAAAAGTAAAGGACAACACCAGCATGTTAGTGTAAAAAAAAATTTTTTTTTACACTAACAGGCTGGTGTAGACCCCAACTTTTCTTTTTCATAAGGGGTAAAAGGAAAAAAAGCCCCCAAAATTAGTAACGCAATTTCTCCCGAGTACGGAGATACCACATATGTGGCACTAAACTGTTTCCTTGAAATACGACAGGGTTCCGAAGTGAGAGAGCGCCATGCGCATTTGAGGACTAAATTAGGGATTGCACAGGGGTGGACATAGGGGTATTCTACGCCAGTGATTCCCAAACAGGGTGCCTCCAGCTGTTGCTAAACTCCCAGCATGCCTGGACAGTCAGTGGCTGTCCGGAAATGCTGGGAGTTGTTGTTTTGCAACAGCTGGAGGCTCTGTTTTGGAAACACTGCCGTACAATACGTTTTTTATTTTTTATTAGGGGGACAGTGTAAGGGGTGTATATGTTGTGTTTTACTCTTTATTATGTGTAGTGTAGTGTTTTTAGGGTACATTCACACTGGCGGGCGTTTACAGTGAATTTACGGCTAGGAGTTTGCGCTGCGGTGAAAAATTTGCCACAGCCCAAACTTGAAGCAGAAAACTTACTGTAAACCCGCCAGTGTGAATGTACCCTGTACGTTCACATGGGGGGGGGGGCAAACCTCCAGCTGTTTCAAAACTACAACTCCCAGCATGTACTGACAGACCGTGCATGCTGGGAGTTGTACTTTTGCAACAGCTGGAGGTACACTGGTTGGAAAACCTTCAGTTAGGTTCTGTTACCTAACTCAGTATTTTCCAACCAGTGTGCCTCCAGCTGTTGCAAAACTTCAACTCCCAGCATGTACTGATCGCCGAAAGGCATGCTGGGAGATGTAGTTATGCAACAGCTGGAGGGATCGCAACTACAACTCCCAGCATGCAGAGACAGCTGTTTGCTGTTTAGGCTTGCTGGGAGTTGCAGTTTTGCAACATCTGTAGAGCTATAGTTTAGAGACCACTGCATAGTGGTCTCCAAACTGTGGACCTCCAGATGTTGCAAAACTACAACTCCCAGCATGCCCAGACAGCAAACTGCTGTCTGGGCATGCTGGGAGTTGTAGTTTTGCAAGATCTGGAGGTGCACAGTATAGAGATCACTTTGCAGTGGTCTCAAACTGTAGACCTCCAGCTGTTGCAAAACCGCAACTCCCAGCAAGCCTAAACAGCTCTCTGGGCATGCTGGGAGTTGTAGTTTTGCAACATCTGGAGGGTTACAGTTTCGAGACCACTATAGTGGTCTCAGACTGTAGCCCTCCAGATGTTGCTAAGTAACTCACCGGCTTCCGTTGGATCCAGGGAGCTGCGTCGCGGTCCTCTTCTTCTGCCGATTGTCGCCCGCTGCCGCCGCTGATCATCGCCGCTGCCGTCGCCGGTGGGTAAGTGGATCTTCGGCGCCGGTCCCTGTCGGTTTCCCCGTTCTGCCCCGCCTATTGTGGGAGGGCAGGACGGGGAAACCGAAAGTAAACCCCTCCGCCCCCTATCTGCTATTGGTGGTCGCGTCTAGACCACCAATAGCAGAGATAGGAGGGGTGGCAACCCTGCCACCTCACTCCTATCGCTACAGGGGGATCGTGGGTGTCTAGGACAACCGCGATCCCCCTTCTATTCCGGGTCACCATAGACCCGTATGACCCGGAATCGGCGCAAATCGCAAGTGTGAATTCACTTGCGATTTGCGCCGATCGCCGACATGGGGGGGTCTAATGACCCCCCTGGGCATTTGCGCGGGGTGCCTGCTGATAGATATCAGCAGTCACCCCGGCGCGATCCCCGCCCGGCGCGCGCCGGGGACCGAAATTCCCACGGGCGTACAGGTACGCCCTTGGTCCTTAAGTACCAGGGAGCAAAGGCGTACCTGTACGCCCTTGGTCCTTAAGGGGTTAAAGTAATATCAGGAAATATCTTACTGAGTAGTGAATGCATGGAATAGCCTTCCTGCAGAAGTAGTAGTGAAGGAGTGTAAGCATGCATGGGATAGGCATAAGGCTATTCTTTGTGTGAGAGGCCCAGGGACTAGTCATAGTTTTCAGGAAATTGGGCAGACTAGATGGGCCAAATAGTGCTTATCTGCCAACACATTCTTTGTTTCATTGAATCTCGAACAGCAGTAAGCTTGGTCTCTTAATTGAAGCATTGGAAGTTTGCTTCAATCACAGTGACATCAGAGAATTCAGCACCGTGCCGAGTCCTCACAGATATCTTGGAGATGGTGTGAGTTCAAAACAGAGTGGTAAAGACTACTCCCTGGAGCAGACAGCTGCTGGGTTTGGGCTTTTTGTGGTGTGTGTGTGTGTGTGTGGTGTTTTTTTTATATTTTTTATGTGTGTCGCATTACAGCTTATAGATAGTTCAGCAATTGTATCTGCTTTCTATAGATTGTGAATCGGCACGGCCCGGAGGCAGACAGGCACTTGTTACGCTGTCTTTTCTCTCATGTGGATTTCAGTGGCGATGGTAAAAGCAGCGGCAAAGATTTTCATCAGGTATGTGTAGTGTTGGCTATATTGGTATTAATATAATTTAGTTTTTAGTCGATTGAATCGCTACATACCTCACCTGTATGATGTGGTTAGTATGCCTGTGTGGTCTGCTTGTCCTGTTCATTGCTTGTTTGCATTTTCCTGTAGACACAATTTCTGATCCAGGAGTGTGCTTCGCTGATAACCAAACCGAATTTCATCTCCACTCTTGCGTACGCCATTGACAATCCTTTGCACTATCAGAAGGTAAGTGTGTGAGGAGCAGGTCCATCCTTTGCAAGATAAGCCTGGCCATCATGTAGGACCTAGGGTTCATATTATCTTTCGTATTGTAGAGCCTAAAGCCGTCTCCTCATCTGTTTGCCCTGCTGAGTAAAGTTTTGAAGCTTAGCAAAGTCCAAGAGGTAAGTAAGACCTGGTAATGATGTGATGCTGCTTAATTCTGTGTGGTGGGGAGCAGTTATTGCATGTTTTTACACTTTTTTTTTATTTAAAAAAATTTTTTTTTAGGTTATCTTTGGCTTGGCTCTTCTCAACTCCTCCAGCTTGGACCTGCGTGGTTTTGGTAAGCAAGGCAATTTTTTTTTCCTGCTGTATCCAGTTATGTTTGGTTTAGCCCATTAACGACGACAGACATAAATTTACGTCCTGATGCACTGGTACTTCACACACCAGGACATTTACGTCCTGTACATTACCGGAGCACGACCTTCCGATAATGGTGGACTTCAGCGATCACACTGTCTGCCCAGAAAAGAGTGCCTATCACCATTTAAACTCTCCCTAATTCCCCTCCCCGTCTGTCCCTTACTCTGTCTATCCCTGCATTTCTTTCTTTAAAACTCTCTAAAAGTACATTTAAAAAAAAAAATAAATATATATATATATTTTTTTTTTTCTTCTCCCTTTCTCCCCCTCTTCGGTAGCTCAGAGCACTGTGCGAGGGGAGGAAGTGGGTGTGACACAGCAGGCGCTGTATCCTGCGATCCCTCTCGGGATACAGCCCCGGCGGACGGCAGCTCCTGAGTCTCCTCTCTCTGTTCTTAGGACAGAGCTGCCGGAATAAGGAATATGGTGGGTCAGGAGCACGCCCTGTTCGTGTAAGAGCTCAGACAGGCGGGGAGCTACGCTTAGCTCATATGTATCCTGGAGGCAGAGTGATTTCGGACTCATTCCCTGAGTCCAAAATCATTAGAAATGCTTGCGGCCAGGACTGCTAGGGAGACCCTAGTGGAGTAGTTTTTAAAAGTAAAAAAAAAAAAAAATGTTCAGCCCCTTAAAGGGGTACTCCGCCCCAAGACATCTTATCTGGGATGAGATGTCAGATCGCCGCGGTCCCGCTGCTGTGGAGCCTCGGGATACCCGCTGCGGCACCTCGCTATCATTACAGCACAGAGCGAGTTCGCTCTGCACGTAATGACGGGCAATACAGGGGCCGGAGCATCGTTACGCCACGGCTCCGCCCCTCGTGGCCTCACGGCCCACCCCTATCAATAGAAGTCTATGGGAGGAGGCGCGGCGGTCGTCACGCCCCCTTCCATAGACTTGCATTAAAGGGACAGGCCGTGATGTCACGGGGGCGGAGCCATGACGTCACGCTTCTCCGTCACCTGTATCGCCCGTCATTACACACAGAGCGAGCTTGCTCTGTGCTGTAATGATAGCGGGGTGCCGCAGCGGGGATCCCGAGGCTCCCCAGCAGCGGGACCGCGGCGATCTGACATCTTATCCCCTATCCTTTGGATAGGGGATAAGATGTCTAGGGGCGGAGTACCCCTTTAAGGACCAGGCCCATTTTGGCCTTAAGGACCAGACACCTTTTCGTTTTTCCTCCTCTCCTTCTAAAAATCATAACTCTTTTATATTTCCATCCACATACCCATATGAGGGCTTGTTTTTTGCGTCACCAATTGTACTTTGTAATTACATCACTTATTTCTCGGTCGCTCTTCATTGGGGGACACCTAACTGATGGGTGGAGGCGCTGACACTAGGAAAAAGTCAGCTCCTCCCTGGCAGGATATACCCGCCCACCTGCAGTGAAGCAACCAGTTTTTTCTAGTGTCACTTAGACTGGGTTCACACTACGATTTGTAACTTCGGTTCCCGTATACGGCTCGGAGGAGGGGGGCGTGGCTTAATCGCGGCACCCGCACTCAGCCGTATAGGGGAACCCTATTAAATGCATGTCTATGAGCTTTTTTTTTTTTTTTTTTTTTCTTTTCATGCTTACTGTAAAATCTTTCTCGGAGCATCCACCAATTTGTTCAGTTGTCCTTGGTTCAGTTGCCTGTCCAAGGGTTAGTTTGTGTGTGTTTTTTATTTTTTGTTTTGTTTTCTGTTATTTCCTCGGACAGCTGCTGTTTGTTTTTTCTTTCCTTGTCGGTTCTCTCCTACTGCTTTGGGACTAAATTGATAGCTCTGAGTCTGAAGACTGGGTATATCCTGCTGGGAGGGGCCGACTTTCTTTTTGTTTTTTTGTTTCCTAGTTTCAGCCTCCTAGTGGCATCAGCATATACCCATGGTCTGTGTCCCTCAATGGATCCTCAAAGAGATTTTACAGTAAGCATAAAAATCTGTGCTGTTAACCCCCTCCTCGCCAACAACCAGTGCCTGGTGGTGTACCCAGCTGGGGTGAGTATACAACCCCCCCTCTAGCCCGACAGGAGCTCGCTTCCCGGTAGGAAGGCTAGCAGGCGCTTCAATAGTGTGTTGATTTGAGCCGTCGCTGCTCCAGGGGCTTCTGCATGTGCGACATATGCACTGCGCGCAACACTTTGTAGGGCACCCTGCGCCAGATGCCCCCTTCCAGCCTTGGTAAATTATATTTTATCACATGAGGAAATAAATAATAATAATATATACATATTTAGTATTCCATGGGCACTGGCATCTTTTTGGTGTGGTTTGGCACCACCTTGTGGCCCATACTTTTCTTGCACTCTTATTTCTGACGCTTGAAACATCCCTATTCCTGCCTCTGCTCACGGCCATGGAGCATATGCAAACCGCCGTGGTGGGTTGTTGCTGGGGCTTCTCTTTTCCTTGTATACTGCCGGGGGGGATATATTCAAGCACTCTGCTCATACAACGTGCAAGCTCTTTTGCGTTCCTGTCAGACACTCAGGTTTCTTTTGAGAGTCTGCTTCTGTCAGATCTACCTGCCACCCATCCTAGGGGTGTTCTTGGTAGGTCATGCGGAATGATTCCCTTCTCCACAGGCTACCGCATCTGCGGCTAGTGCTCTGTATCACCACACTCAGTGGAGGGTCACCATGGGAGTATTTCTGCCTGGGCATGGAGTGGTCCTGTTAACTTTTTACGCTAGACAGTAGTCTCTCATATCGCGGCTGGCGCTCCGGTACCCCCACTGCAGTGTGAGGTGTCCGAAGGAATGCTCCATTGTATCCTATGGACCCTTACCAGTAAGCCAGACTATGTCTGTGTGGTTTCGCGTGCCGCCTGTCTCTCATCACACCGCTGCTGTATCTGCAGCTGGAGTTTTGGTACCTCACTACTGAGTGAGGTGTCCGATGGAGTTACCCGTTGTCTACTTGGGACCATACCAGTAAGCCAGACAGTGGTCTGCATGGTTTCTTCTGCTGCCTGTCACACATCACATGGCTGATATATCTGTGGCTGAAGTTCCAGTACCTCACTATGGAGCGAAGTATCCGATGGAGTGACCGTTGTCTACTATGGACCCATACCTGTGAGCCAGACAGTGGTCTGCCTGGTTCCTACATTGCCTATCACACGGCTGATGTAGCTGCGGCTGGAGTTCCGGTACCTCTACTGCGAGGTGCCCGACGACATGACTTGTTCTCTATGAACCATACCAGTCAGTCAGACAGTGGTCTTTATGGTTCCTCTGCCGTCTGTCGCACATCAATCGGCTGTATCTACGTCTGGAGTTCCGGTACCTCACTACTGTACGAGATGTGCGATGGAGTTACCCATTTGCTACTATGGTCGCATACCAGTACGCTAGACAGTGGTCTGCATGGTTTCCTACACGGCTAATGTAGCTGTCGCTACAGATCTGATACCTCACCACTGTGTCGTGCCTGTCGGAAGGACTTGTTGTCAGCTATGGACCCGTACCAGTATGCTAGACAGTAGTCTGCATGGTTTCCTACACTGCCTATCATCAGCTGCTGTATCTGTGTCTGGCGTTCTGGTGCACCACTGCTGTGCAGGGTATACGTAGAACTGACCAAGCGTGTTCTGTGGACCCTATCAGGATGACAGGGGAAGGCAAAAGAGAAGTGGAATGCATCCCTATCTCTGAGGGGGCGGGGTTTCTATCCATGCCTCCCAGGCTTCCCCGCTCTCCCGCCTATGACAAGGACACTGTTATTTTGCCTGTATCTTTTTTTGCCAGCACCTGGAGGTGTTCTTGTTCAACCAGTCTGTTATACGCGCGATTTCCGCCACCTTCTGTATTTAATCTCAGGACTGCTGCGGACATAGCTAGGTTCCCGTACCCCACTGCTGGGTGAGGGATCTGGAGGAGTGTCCCTATAGTTACATGGGATGGTTGCTAGTCACAGTCCTTCATTTGTTGGGTCTTCTACACCACCAGATCGTTGGATGGGCTGCACTCCAGTTCCCCGCTTTTTGTGGGTGGTTGTATGGAGTGACCCTGTGCACTCAAGAATCCTATTCTGGTTCGGCCAGACGGGTTTTCCACATGGCCTACTACTACGTTGGGTCACCTACCATACTCTTCCACACCGTGGACGATGGTTCAGTTAGCCCACTGCCAAGGTGTAGTTCCGAGTGGGTCTGGTTTGTAGGGCTCCCTACTTTCCAGGTCCTTCTATGCATGCCTGCTACTCTGTCTGAAGGCTGGTATTTCACTTCTGTGTTTCCGTATGCGGGACCCGGCGTGGCCATGGTCCCTATGCCACATAACCAGACTGTGTCTGCATGCTTTTCTAATCCACCAGGTCTCCTCCTCCTCCTGTTTCTGCTGGTGCCGTGGCTGCAGTCCGGTCTCTCTCTTTCCAGGTGACCTTCTGCAAAGGGGGTCCCGGTGGGTACATGGGACCATTTAAAAAAAAAAAAAAAAAAAAAAAAAATTATTTACATTTTTTTTTTTTTTTTCTCTTCTACCTGTACAGTCAAACAGTGTTTGCATGATTCCTGCTCCACATACTCTTCTTCTCTTGATTCTGCACCTGCAGTCTTGGGGTGTGGCACCATTAGGGGATCAGGTGTGGGTTTTTCTGCAGCCTCCAGGGACTTTCTCCACAGAAGCATCACTCTGTTCCCCTTCCTCAGGTTGCAATGTTGGGCTGCTAGAGGCATACCTCCCTTCCTGCAGGGCCTTTTGGATGTCTGCGGTTTCTTTTGTCTTGGTACCCCACTACTCATTAGGTCCCAGGTCTGTGCCCCTCCATATGATAAAGCCGCTCTGTCGGTGTAGAGCCTTTCCTTCTTTTCGGTGGGGTGTGCCTTGGGGTTTCCTGGCAATTTGTTTCCGCAGTTCTCTGGCATGGATCCTGCTGGGGAAGTCAGTTCTGCCCCTCACTATACCTCCAGGTACCTCTGGGGTTTCTGTCCAGGGTGGCTCGGGCACCTACTCTGTTGCCTTAATCATCGTCCGGACTGGCTCTCAATAGGTCTTGTATTTTTGCACCGCTCCAGTGTGCAGGATTCCTATCCTCCTGGGGACATGAGGTGGCTCCTCCATGCAACGATGGGTTGTCGCTGGGGCTTGGGGGCTATGTCCTCCCAGTTCTGGTCCTGTGGCTGTGGGGCAGAATTTCCCTGCTCCTACTGTGTCTGGCACACCTGCCACTCCCCTTCCACAGGGGATATAGGATTTAGGGTGCTTTACATGGTCAGTACCTGAGTTTAATCTCGGCCACCCTTGTTTTCCTTCCTCTAGGGGACTATTTTTTTGTAGTGCTTTATCTATAGTTGAGATGATACCATCTCACTGTTCCCACTATATAGGTGGGGTATCTGGCTGGGCCCTTGTTTTTGTTGGGATGGCTTAACAGGGTTTTGTACTGTCTAGGCTTGTGTGCTTCCTGTCCACCTTTGCAGCCTGGCTTTTTTTTTTTTTGGTTATCTACTGCTGCTCATGTGACCATGACTCTCTCCTCTGTTGGAGGAGTTTATCTTGTATGGCCGGCGACAGCTGGTCTAGCTACAGTCTTGTTCGGGTCCTGCCGTTGCTCTTCCCAGCGGCGGGCCCTCCGCGATCAGACATCTTATCCCCTATCCTTTGGATAGGAGATGAGATGGCTTTTGGCCGGAATACCCCTTTAAGTTTAAAAACACAGTGGCCGCCGGGAGATCACTGAAGTCCTGTGCATGTGCTCGTAGCAAGGGGGAGCGGAACATGGAGGTGGAAGACACACGCTGGCCAGCATGGGAAGTGACCAGCGGCACGTCAGCTTCGGTTCTCAGACCACCGCTCCTCTGGTCCCGGGACCTACTGCTATGGCCGGACTGGAGGAGTGGTGGTCAGAGCACTGAAGTGGGGCAGTACACAGGCATACAACCTCCAGCCATACACTGTATATGGCTGGAGGCTGTATGTCTGTGGGGGAGCTGTACTGCAAGGGGTCTTGTGCAAAGGGGGCAGGGAGTATTGTGCAGGGAGGGCATTGTGTTTTTTATGCGGCCCACATAAACTTAAACCTTGTTTTTTGTTTTTTTGTTGTTTTTTTTGGCCCATGTTAGCCTTTGAGTTTGACATGCTTGGAATAAAGACAACATGTAATTTATACCGTAAAGTGTACAGTGTGAAAAGGAAACCCTCCAAAATTTGCAAAATTTCACATTTTCCCTCACAATTTTTTAGGTTCACCGTACATTTTATGGTAAAATGTCATTACAAAGTACATTTGGTCGTACCAAAAAAAGCCTTCATATTGGTCTGTGGATGGAAATATAAGAGTTATGGATTTTAGAAGGCGAGGAGGGAAAATAAAATTGGCCTCGTCCTTCAGGCCAAAATGGGCTTGGTCCTTAAGGGGTTAAAAATAAAAATTAAACCGTGAGGGGGGGGACTTCTCAGTGGGAATTTGTACGGTTTGTTAAGCTTTGCGGTTGGTAGATAATTTTTTAGGGATGCTTCACTGCCCTGCATTGCTTACATTACTGGTAACTTTACATAGCATTCTAGTCTAGAACCAGGTGTTTGGGTAGACTGTATAATGATACAAAAGTTTTATGATGTGTAAGCTCTGCTTCTTGCATTCTAGCTGTGCAGTTTGTGAAGCAGAAGCTCCCTGATCTCCTACGCTCTTACGTAGACGTGGACGTTGGTGGAAGTCAAGAAGGTGGATTCCAAGACATCGCCATAGAGGTCCTGCATCTCCTCCTCTCTAATCTCCTTTTCGGCCAGAAGGGAGCCTTCGGGGTCGGACAGGAGCAGATTGTAGCTTTCCTCAAAACCCTCCGCAGAGGTACAGTAGAAGTGTTGTATGCTGTAGTGGGTCACCTGCTGTCTTGTCTTTGATGGTTGTTTGATTGCTCCATGCTACGAAGATATGAAAAGTACTTCTGAGATTATCTAATTTTTAACCCCCACCCCCCCCCCTCACTCCTAGCAATGTTCGGAAGCACTATAGGACCCCTCGGACATGTGCCATCTCCATAGACTGTAATGCATTTCCGTGCGGAATCCACAGAAACATTGAACAGGTTTAATGTCTCGGCGGATTCTGGAACCATGATTTTTGTGGCAGAAACATCTGCGCGCTAAATGTTCAGCTGTGTAGTGAAAACTATCTCTGGAGCTGGAGGCATAGAAACAAAACACAGAGCTAGTCTTGGTGCAGTGATTGCATGAATTATGTGCTGCTGTTCTACTTCTGTTGCCTTTTTTTGTCCTAGATTTCCCCCAGGAGCGCTGTCCAGTGGTGCTTGCACCACTCCTCTACCCTGAAAAACGGGACATCCTGATGGATCGGATTCTTTCTGACTCTGGAGGGATTACTAAAACAATGATGGACAGTTCCCTGGCAGACTTCATGCAGGAAGTGGGCTACAGCTTCTGTGCCAGGTTTGTATTGGGAGGAGCATGGTTGATGATAAATATTGTCTGCTATTCTTTTTGGCCTTCCATTTTAAAGTCCCTATACACATGAACAAAAGTAGTAGAGTCGGCACTCGTCTAGGTGGTGGTGGTGCACGTGGACCAAAGGTACAAATGGTAGGTAGAAGAAATCCCGGCACTCACTAGGTATGCTGAATCATAATGGTTTTATTAATCCATATGCAAGATAATGTAGCGACTCGCAGGACGCGTTTCGGCCAGGTGGCCTTTGTCAACTGATCAGTTGACAAAGGCCACCTGGCCGAAACGCGTCCTGCGAGTTGCTACATTATCTTGCATATGGATTAATAAAACCATTATGATTCAGCATACCTAGTGAGTGCCGGGATTTCTTCTACCCAATACACATGAAGGCTTCTCTCAGTTTAGCACATTCCAGCCAATATACAGTTAACAGGATTTAGTTCAGCTTCATTATCCACCATTTTGTGTACTGTGTATATGTTTTGAATTTTAATGTGCTATCATGTCTCCTTGTTCTTCAGTGTGGAGGAATGCCGCAACATAATTGTTCAGTTTGGTGTCCGAGAAGTAACTGCTGTGCAGGTTGCTCGGGTGCTGGGAATGATGGCTCGGACACATTCAGGGTTGACGGACGGTATTTCTCTACAGGTGAGGGTTTACCGGTTCCCTGTAGCTAAGAGGCCTATGTGTCTATTAGAGATGAGCGAAGTTACAGTGGTACGATTTGTCACAAACTTCTCGGCTCGGCAGTTGCTGACTTTAGCCTACATAAATTAGTTCAGCTTTCAGGTGCTCCTGTGGGCTGGAAAAGGTGGATACAGTTCTGGGACACTATCTCCTAGGACTGTATCCCCCTTTTCCAGCCCACCGGAGCACCTGAAAGCTGAACTAACTTATGCAGGCTAAAGTCAGCAACTGCCGAGCCAAGAAGTTCATGACTAATCGAATCACTGTATTTTTGCTCATCTCTGTTTATGTCCTGGATCTAACACATTTGTGTTTTGCAGTCTATTTCATCTCCTGGCAGTGGAATTTGGAGCGATGGTAAAGATAAGAATGACAGTGTGCAGGCCCACACCTGGAATGTAGAGGTCTTCATAGATGTTGTAAAAGAACTGGTATGTTAAATGTTCACCTTTGTGTACAATTGGGTCTTTGTCTGTTTCAGCTTTTCATACAGAACTTGATAATTTTTTTTTTTTTTTTCTTTGCTTCCTGCAGAATCCAAACTTGAACTTTAAAGATGTCATTTATGAGCTTGATAATCCAATGTTCCTAATTCGGGACAGTAAGGGTCTTCAGAATGTGGTGTATGGAATCCAGAGGGGACTTGGTATGGATGCGTTCCCTGTTGATCTGATCTATAGGGCTTGGAAGCATGCAGAGGGACAGGTAAGTAAGATGTCTTGTGTGGTGAGATTGGGTAAATCTGTCATTGTAGGATTTTGAACTAATGATCTTTCTTTTCACAGCTTTCCTTCATACAATATTCCCTGATAAATCCAGATATTTTCTGCTTTGCGGATTATCCCTGTCACGCTGTGGCCACTGATATCTTAAAGGCTCCTCCTGAGGATGATAATCGGGAGATTGCAACATGGTGAGCTTGCTTGACAGTAATATCAGAAATTTAAATGTCATGGATTTGTTGTGCTTAGTTTTTGTTTGTTTTTAGGAAAAGTCTGGAGCTTATTGAGTCCCTGCTTCGGCTGGCTGAGGTGGGATTATATGAGCAAGTCAAACAACTCTTCAGCTATCCTATCAAACACTGTCCCGATATGCTGGTGCTGGCTTTACTCCAGATTAACCCATCGTGGAACACTCTTCGTCATGAGCTTATCTCCACACTTATGCCAATATTTCTTGGTAACCATCCCAATTCTGCCATCATTTTGCACTATGCATGGCACGGTCAGGTGAGTGTTATGCTTTTGACCATACCCATTGCCCCTTCCCTTTTTTTCTAGTAAAGTATCAGCTTCTGTATTAAGCAGTGCAAACAGTGCATAGCACAGAAAGTAGATGTGAGGACAGTATTCAATTGGGATGTTTATAAGGGATTTGCTTCCCGCCCCCCCCCCCCCAATATAATCTATGTTTGAGATTTGTTCATTTAGTTGAAAGGATCGTGTTAAAAAGTGGATATTAAACTGATTGAAATGGACCAACCTTAAATTTGCATTGGTCACATAGAGTTCAATGGAAATTTGTTAATGTGTGTACATGTATGTCATGGGTACTCTAGGGGACTTTGAGTCCCAATCGGCTACCAGGGCTCTCTGCTAATCGCTAGGTCCCAATCAGCTAAAATGGGGTCTCTAGCTTATGTCTGTGAGACTCTACTTTTATAGTCTTTTAGCCAAGCTGTACAAGAGAAACGCTGATGACGCTGTTTAATGCTGTAGCATTGAACAGTGTTGGATATTAAGATTGCATGTAATAGTCCATGGGACTTAACCCCTTAAGGATATAGCGGCTTTAAAAAAAATTACATATTTTTTTTTTTTTTTGCGTTTTTGCGTCTTTTCCTACTCTCCTTCTAATAGCCATGACCCTTATTTCCCATCTGCAGACCCATAAGAGGGCTTGTCTTTTGTGCCACCTTTGTAATGATATAGCTCATTTTATCATAGTCTATGGTGAAACAAGAAAGACTTATGGGGGCTAATCAGAAAGTGAACTCTATTCTGTAAGTCAATGCTATGATGCCCAATTTAGGTTTTATTTCTCGGACGCCTCATTGGGGAACGCAGAGACCATGGGAGACTGAAACTAGGCAAAAAAAAAAACACAGGTCTTGGAGCTTTCCAGACCCTCCCCCCACCCCCTTTCTTATCTTGGTTTTTAGGTGGGAGTCAGGAGCATGGTGCTACCTGATTGCCCCTAAATGCGACCAAGGGGCACAGTGCATAAAAGTATGGACTGTCAACCCCTCCCTGCCAACAGTGAGGGCCACCCCCACTTGCCCTTGCCTGCCTCGCAATGGCAGCTTGGTGTGATAAAGTGCGGTTTTTAGCCGACTGAAGACTTCAGAGTGAGCATATGAAGATGGAGTCCGTGGGTAAGTATAAACTAAACCTCCAACCCCCCCCCTTTTTTTTCTCTAAAGTTCCTCCCTTATGCCTATCCTGGGGTCCCCCTTCCTTTGTAGGCTCAGCTGCCATTACACGTGGCTGTGCAGGGCTGGACCTCATGGCCTCCAGTACCCCCCCCTCCCTCTGGGTCACATTCCCCTCCCTAGCTCCGTTCTTCCGTTAGACTGCCGCAAGTCCTTTGGGCTGCAGTGAGGGTTCCTGGTAGTGAGGGCTAGATGCCTGCGTCCGGGTCCTGTCATGTTTTTATACCCGCACCGCAATCATAATTAACACTTCCTCACTCATCAGCGTGGCTCCCCACACTGCCCTTACAGTCCCTTGGGGAATTCTGGGTAACCTGGCGGCAGGCTGTCCGTTACCTTTTCCATCAGTCACCCATACGGAGTCTGCCGCTTACCTGTGCGAGGTGGTTGGCAGGGTTGCCCCAGCATGTGCAATGGATTAGTTGCAGCTTCCATGGGGTAACTTAAGATGGACCCGCTGTAACGCCCATGGGAAGTGTGACATGTGCCGCAGCTGCAATTCCGGTATACCAATGCGAGTGGAAGTTGACCGCTGTGCATGGACCCTCTACGTCTCCTGCAGGGAGCGTGATGCCTGCCGCATCCGTGGCTGCAGTTCCGGTACCCCACTATACGTCTGCGCCCATGGAGAGTGTGATGTCTACCACATCTGCAGCTGCAGTTCGGGCACTCCACCACAAGTGGATGTTGCCAAAGAGGTGAACCTGCGTGTTCAATTGACTCCCTACACCATCCAGGGGAGCGTTCTGTCTACGTTCTGAGTTTCCAGTCCCCCTACCTACCAGTGGGAGTTGTCCACTGACTGTGTCCCAGCACTCAATGCAATGTACCTTCCACAGGTGCAATATACCTTCTACAGCGGCAGTGCCCACCTCACCACTTTCGTGGGTGGTATAACCTTGGTTTACAGTGGTGTTATAGTTCTCATTGCAGTCCCATGTCATATTTGTGTTATGGTGCCCTACTGGGGGGGGGGGGGAGATGGGGGTCCAGTGGTGTGACCCTGCGTATGCAATGGATGCTTGTTAGTGATGGCGTCTGTTTTCCCCCCTCTCCATATGTGGAGTATTTGTGGCTTTCCATGGGCAGTAATTCAAAGGTTGTCTGCTGTAGTCCTCACAGCCAGCACACTCCCACCCTTTTGGAGGGGCAGGTTTGCGGCGTACCTGCACTGATATAAAGCCATTTCATTCTATCCTTTCACAGGGCACATGGTTTGCAGGGTATGGAGGTGTAGGTGACTTCAGGTCAGGTTTTGCTTGATTCTGATTCTGGCTAGTCCATTGTTCACATTCCCCTTCCCAGCAGAGACGTACTGTTGAGCTTTGTAAGTTTTCTGCTTCAGAGGATTTATCCTTCTCCCTTCCATGCAGGGAGTATTCGTGGTCTTACTACCTGCTACTGTTGCCAACTGAGATGAACTCATGTGGTCATTGCATTTCTCCTCTCTAGGCAAGGTGTTATCAGCCTTATATGACCCCTTCTATGAAGGTTCCAGCCATTTTGTCTCCTTCCGCTGCCAGGTAACTCAGTGGGTTGTGGGCTAATGGGCTTTCAGCTGTTTCGCTTCCCCTTCCTAGAGGAAGCTATGCAGGTCTTGTACAGTTCCTGCTTTTGCTCTTCTAACAGTCGTCCTTTAGCCTCCTGTATGTCGGATGGCTTGTTGCTATGGCTCCTACTCTTCCCTGCCATCATACTCCACCTTAGGCGGTGCAGGTTTTGGCATAGTTAGCTATTGCTGTCCTAGCCTTTTCACTGGCTTTCCTTAGGGGCTTTTGGCACTGCTGGTGCGGTTCCTGCCTTGGGCCCCCCTCTTTCTGGGTAGGGTACTGACAATCCTTGCGCGGTTTCTAGTCTGGCCACCCCAGCTCTCAGGTTTCTCTGCCTCTCAAGACCTTTTTTGAACTCTGCCGGCCTCTCAAGACCCTTTTGGTACTCTGCCGGCCTCTCAAGACCCTTTTGGTACTCTGCCGGCCTCTCAAGACCCTTTTGGTACTCTGCCGGCCCCTCAAGACCCTTTTGGTACTCTGCCGGCCTCTCAAGACCCTTTTGGTACTCTGCCGGCCTCTCAAGACCCTTTTGGTACTCTGCCGGCCTCTCAAGACCCTTTTGGTACTCTGCCGGCCTCTCAAGACCCTTTTGGTACTCTGCCGGCCTCTCAAGACCCTTTTGGTACTCTGCCGGCCTCTCAAGACCCTTTTGGTACTCTGCCGGCCTCTCAAGACCCTTTTGGTACTCTGCCGGCCTCTCAAGACCCTTTTGGTACTCTGCCGGCCTCTCAAGACCCTTTTGGTACTCTGCCGGCCTCTCAAGACCCTTTTGGTACTCTGCCGGCCTCTCAAGACCCTTTTGGTACTCTGCCGGCCTCTCAAGACCCTTTTGGTACTCTGCCGGCCTCTCAAGACCCTTTTGGTACTCTGCCGGCCTCTCAAGACCCTTTTGTACTCTGCCGGCCTCTTCTGTTTCAGGCTGCCTTTTTGGCTCCCAAAGGTTCTACGGCAGTTCCGGTTGCAGCGTGTCAATCCTCCTTCTCAGTGACTGTCGGGTATTTCGTGCTTGGATGATGGTCTTGGTGAGCGACCTATGCGCCCAGAACGTACTTTCTGTTCCTGCACCTTTTTGCTTCGGCTGGACTAACACCTCAGCTGGGTCCCCTCTGTCTCCCTCTGTTTCTTGTTTTTTCTAGGATGTTTCCTCCCAGGGTGACCCGGACAGTTCTGACAGTCGGGCTCCAGTGCCTGTTCGGCCTTGTCTATTGAGTTTGCAAATGCTGGGTGGCACAGTATTCCAGTGATGGGATGGGGGGGCCTGTTACTCTGCCCACTGTTCTCCCCTAGGGTATAAGACCCTTCCATTGTAGTTCCAGACTCGTTCGGGACACTCTTCCTCTTGATTCTACCTTTTCAGGAGAGATCTGCTGGTGTGCCTTCTTGCTTTGGGCTACCTTCCGTATGACTGTTACATGTCTTGTTCTTTCACAACATGTTTTCCTGCAAATTCACCTTGGCAGGGGGTTGTTGCCTCTGGCTTTGGTGGCATTCCTGTCCCGGTTCTCCATTGTTTTTTCCTACAAGGGGCGACCTCGGCATGGGCCCATGTCACCTGAGGCGTTTCGATCAGCTTGGGTTGCTGAAATCTGCTGGTGTGATACTTACTTCCGGGTCTGGGAACCTCTAGTTCTGATGGCTTCTTCGGTGTTGCTGGAAGCTCTTGCCTCCTCGGCTGGTTTTTATCCCTTCACCTCCCTCAGGGGCTGTGCAGACCACTCCCTGTGGCCGAGGGCCTTCCGGTCATCCTGGTTACCTCCGTCTAGCCGGTACGCCTTTCCTAGGTAGGTATAGTCCTGCTCGTTGTGCACTTTTCTCCGCCTTCCGGTGTACTGTTTTTTTTTTAATTTTTTATTTTATTATTTTTTTGTATTTATTTATTTTTTTCCCTTTCACCCAGTTCTTGCAGGGTGGCTTTGGGTTGGTCTGTTGTACCTGAGCCTCTCGGTCAGTTGGTCGTCAGTCTGGTCCATGCGTTGACTTTCTTCCTGGCCGGCCCGCTCTTGCACTCAAGCCCTGAAATGGGTCTTGTTTTGTATCTCTCTTCATCCTTTTCCAGCGGCCTCTAAGAGGTTCCATAGCTCATTGGTTAGAGCACTGGTCTTGTAAACCAGGGGTCGTGAGTTCACTTCTTGGTTTCTGCCCTCTGAGTTCTTGCTCTCTCTCTCCTCAGCTTGGATCCTGCCATTGGAACTTGTTGTTACAGAACAAAAAAAAATTGAGCCAGAAGTGTCAAACAACCCGGAATCACAGAAAGACACGAAGATATAACTTTTTTATTTAGTTCCCACTAAAACCAAAAAGATCAAAGAAAACCACCCAAAGATATAATGTGGTTACCCATAACCATAAATCAATATGATGACGATATAGTAAAAAACCTATACTCATTTAGAAGCAGCAACTTGTGCTTGCTTATGGCTAGGGAGCAAATGGCCTCTAGATGTGTGGCCTCTACCTGCTATCCCTGGGACTTAAGACCCTGGTGCTACCCCTGATCCTAGGCGGAGTAGACGTCCTTATAAAGACGGCCCCATTCCGGAACTTGCCCCTAGTTGCCTATATTCTCCCTGGATAAAACACAAGGAGGCTAACTATCTCACTAGATGATGATGCTATCTAGATAAAGGGATAGGAGAATAAAGAATTTTGACCTATGGTCACAATAAGAAGATAAGCCTTAATAAGGGGGTTTCAAATAAAAATGCCCTATAAAGTGACTCTTATTGTGTATATCCGCTGAGGTATGCTTATACAGTCTATAAAAAAATAATGGAACAAGTTCATGGCATATATCTTTATGCTAAAATCTCGATGAGTCAACAGCGATTAAAGACAGTTGCTGAACAGATCAGAAAAGTAAACATATGTTAATGAGCGGTGATGCTGTTCTCAACATATAACAAAAATTGCCGAAACATGATGTACTCAGCATGCCACAACCTGCAAAAGCAAAAAATGGGTATGCACATATATGAATAGATGATGGCAGAACCTGTGAAAAAAATTTATGTTCAGCAGCTGCTATATAATGAAAATTGCAGAGACAAACATGTAAATCTGTCATAGACAATGATAATGTACTCAGCAAGCCACAACCTGAAAAAGCAAAAAATGGGTAGGCACATATAGATAAATGATGGCAAAACCTGTAAAGAAATCTAGTAAGCTCAATGGTTTCAGCAGCTGCTATACATATGTGCCTGTAAATGGATAACAACCTTAGTACATGGGAGTATGAGAAAGGTAAAACTCCACAAAGTGGTCACACTGAAAAACTGGCTTAAGATACTTAGCTTGACCCAAAGCTTTGTAAGTCTCAGGATTCAGAAATGTCCCAATGTTTCCCGCCCCAATCATCAGGGGACGATAGGGGGCAAAAGATGGCATCATGATGAAAAGGATGGCTGGTGCTATGGTGCTGCCAGATAATCAAATCTCCATTTCCATTTGTGAAGATGCCTCCCCTTAAATATGGATACTGAGACTGTTACGGCCAATCAAAGGATGAATCCTAGATTGACTGACAATTGGTAAAGCCTATCCTCAGGTTGCTTTGCAAAGGCGCTTACCTGTGTGCTCACCTTTTAAAATCAGCGCAGTGACTAAAGCATCGGTGTGATCTCTAAAGTTACGGTCACGTGACTAAGTCACATGACCGCATCATCTGGTCACATGACACCCTCTGAGTTCTTGCTCTCTCTCCTCAGCTTGGATCCTGCCATTGAGGCTAACCATCTAGCAGGGCTTGCCCTTCAAGCCTCTCCGGTCCGTTCCGTTCCCTTCTGGAACTTGGCATGTTCCTCGCCATGTTAGCTTTGCTTGGACATGTATCTTCTGGTTCTCGCTCTCTCTCTCGTGTTGGCCAGGCCTTGGTGTGCCTGCATCTTATGTCTTGTCTTTGGAGATCGTTTTCGCTCTCCTGCCAGGCCGGTGTTAGGCCCAGGGAGCCTCTGGGGCAACAATGTCTAGTCCAATTTTGTTAGCGGGTTGATCCCTGTCTCTGCAAGGTTCCTTCCTTTCCGGTCCTAGCTCACCCTGGTGGTTGGTTCAGGTTCCCTCAGGGCCTCGTCCTTGATCCTGGGCGACCTGGATATTCTTCGGTCTATGGACTGACTTTCCTTTTTCTGGCAGATGTTTTTACCACTCCAGGGACTGCTTTGGTACGTCCTGTGGTCTGTATTCTCCAATGAGGCGACCGAGAAGATATATATTTTATTTTTTCCATAAAATCTTCCTCGTAGCCTTCATTGGGGAACACAGCACCCACCCATTTGCGGTTCCCTGGTCAGGTTGGTTGTTGCCTTTTACTTGTGGTGTCCTTCGGACATGTCTCGTTGATTGGCTTCTCCTAAGTCTTTGACACAACACACAGCTCTGCCTGTGGGTGGGTGTATCCTGCTGGGAGTAGCAGACTTTTTTTTTTTTTTTTGTTTTTTTTTGTTTTGTTTAATTTGCCTAGTGTCAGCCTCCTAGTGGCAGCAGCATAATACCCATGGTCTTTGTTCCTCAATGAAGGCTACGAGAGATTTTACTGTGAGTACAAAAAAATCTCCTTTTTTATTTAAAAAAAATCAAAATATATAATATATATATATATATATATATATATATATATTTATATATATATATTATATATAATATATATATAATATATATATTATATATAATATATATATATATTATATAATTTTTTTTTTTAACAAGTCTGCTTGAAATTGTCCTTTTTACCCCTATAATCCCCTGCTCCCCCTGAAAAATGTAGTGGCTATGCACTTGTGTAGTCACAACTCGGTTCACTGCTACGGGACTGATGGCTATAGGTGAGCAAAATCTTTAGTTTCCATAGCAGTGACTGAAGTGGTGGCCACACATGATCACTACCTGTCCATTCACAAGGAGTATTCACATTTTAGGAGGTAAATGATAGCTTTAGTAAGCAAACTACTTTTTTAAATGTTAAATACAAAAAAATGCAGGATTGGGAGCTCTACATAAAACAGAAAACCCAGGCCGAGGATACTGCGTTGCACCCACCCAATGTTTTAAATGTTGTTTTATGAAAGGGCACAAGAGACAGTGAAGAATTTAAATGCAGCTTCTACACTGATGCTGACAGATTTACCTGTTACCGTGGCTCACAAGTGACTTGATGTTTAGTCTATTCAGTTAGCCCATCAGAATTGATCTTTTGGGTTAATTGTTTGACAATAAGACACTTGGTAAAAGCTAAATATCTCTCCCTCTGCACACATTTACACAGCCGTCGTATTGGATTGCTCAAAACATTTTGTGCTCCTTCATACAGGGCCAGTCTCCCTCCATCCGGCAGCTGATTATGCATGCCATGGCAGAGTGGTATATGCGTGGTGAACAATATGATCAGGCTCGGCTTTCTCGTATACTTGATGTGGCCCAAGATTTAAAGGTGAGCGATGTGACTAGTGAATTTTGGTTGTTGAGTGAGGTGGCCTTAAAGGGGTACTCCCGTGGAAAACTTTTATTTTATTTATTTTTTTAATCAACTGGTGCCAGAAAGTTAAACAGATTTGTAAATCACTTCTATTAAAAAAAATCTTAATCCTTCCAGTACTTTTTAGGGGCTGTATACTAAAGAGAAATCCAAAAAAGAAATCAATTTCCTATGTAATGACCACAGTGCTCTCTGCTGACCTCTGCTGTCCATTTTAGGAACTGTCAAGAGCAGGAGAAAATCCCCATAGCAAACAAATGATGCTCTGTACAGTTCCGAAAATGGACAGCAGAGGTCAGCAGAGAGCAACTGTGGTCATGACATCAGAGGAAATGCATTTCTTTTTTGGATTTCTCTTTAGTATACAGCCCCTAAAAAGTACTGGAAGGATTAAGATCAAATAGAAGTGATTTACAAATCTGTAACTTTTTGGCACCAGTTGATTTAAAAATAAATAAAGTTTTCACGGAAAAGTTACCCCTTAAGTCTGTTTCCAGTAAAATGTTGTTGTTTTTTTTGTTTTATCTAGGCCTTGTCGATGCTGCTGAATGCCACTCCATTTGCCTTTGTTATTGACCTTGCTGCACTTGCCTCCCGACGGGAATACCTCAAACTGGACAAATGGCTGACAGACAAAATCCGGGAACATGGGGTAATGCTTTTAACTTCTTGGCTGTTTTTCAGCCCTTCTCTCTTTAGACAAGGCTTCATTCTTCTCCTCATTTTCAGGAGCCTTTTGTCCAGGCATGCATGACGTTCCTCAAACGACGCTGTCCTTCTATACTTGGTGGCATTGCTCCAGAGAAAGACCAACCTAAAAGCGCCCAACTTCCTCCAGAAACTCTTGCAACTATGTTGGCATGTCTTCAAGCCTGTGCTGGGTAAGTATATACCTAAGTACTTGCTTTATATGTTTGATCAACTTTGGGCAGTGGCTATAAATATATTCTCCTACAGGAGTGTGTCACAGGAGCTGTCTGAAACTATTCTTACCATGGTTGCCAACTGTAGTAATGTAGTGAACAAAGCTCGTCAGCCGCCTCCAGGGGTGATGCCGAAAGGTCGTCCACCCAGCACCAGCAGTTTGGATGCAATTTCTCCAGTACAGGTAACCTTCGTCAGGATTTTGTTTTGATAACTGCTTTATATCCCTGCATGTATTCTACACAAACTTCTCTCCTTGTTTTATTTTTGAATTAGATTGACCCTCTTGCTGCCATGGCCTCTCTCAATATTAGTGGCTCTGCTGCTCCTCACACACAGAGCTTGCCTGCCTTTCCCCCCAACTTGGGCTCTGCATTCAGCACCCCACAGTCACCAGCAAAGGCATTTCCACCTCTCACAACTCCAAACCAGTCCACAGCATTCAGTGGCCTTGGGGGCCTCTCTTCTCAGTTACCAGGTACTGTTCCTACTATCTTTCTCTTAGTGGTGTGTGAGTGAAGATAAAATGACCACTGACTTTTTTTTATTGAATGTTTTGTAATGTGCATGTTTCTTAAATATAAAGGTGGACTTGGTACAGGTAGTCTTTCTGGAATGGGCACAGGAGGCTTAGGGCTTCCTGCTGTGAATAATGACCCATTTGGACAAAGAAAACTCAGCACTTCTGGACTCAATCAACCAACATTCCAACAGAGTAAGTTCTGATATGTCCATCTGCACTAGTCAGAATGTGAATGGGTATTGACGCCTTACCTCTCCCAACCATATGTCTCCTGCAGCTGATCTGTCTCAGGTGTGGCCAGAGGCTAACCAGCACTTTACTAAAGAGATTGATGATGAGGCAAACAGCTACTTTCAACGGATTTACAACCAACCGCCTCACCCAACAATGTCTGTGGATGAGGTATTCTTCAAGTCAACTTTCTGTGCTGAAAACTTTCTTTCTTAGTGTCAAAACCTTTATACATTATTTGCCTGTGTCAAAAAGTGTCTCAACTGTTTTAAAAGGACTAGCTCTCTGTGATCACTCTTTTGTTAGTGCTTATCATTTAATGTGGTGTTTTTGTTTTTTTTGTTTAGGTGCTGGAAATGCTGCAGAGATTCAAGGATTCCAGTATCAAACGGGAGCGTGAAGTCTTTAACTGCATGCTTAGAAACCTGTTTGAAGAATATCGCTTCTTTCCCCAGTACCCAGACAAGGAGCTTCATATAACTGCCTGCTTGTTTGGTGGAATAATTGAAAAGGGACTTGTCACTTACATGGCATTGGGGCTGGCACTGCGCTATGTACTGGAAGCTCTCCGGAAGCCTTATGGATCGAAAATGTACTTCTTTGGCATTGCTGCACTAGATAGGTTTAAGAACAGGCAAGTCACTAAAATGTTTTATCTTGGAAGGGGGTGGGGGGGGGGGGGGGTGTTTGAGGTGGTATCTGTAAATGAGAATTATACTGCAGCTTTTACTGACGCCAGAAGAGGTGCAACGGAGTGTCATCCAGGAAGCCCCTGGACTGGGGAAGCTTCTGTCGCCAAAGCTTCACAAGGTCCACAATAAAGTCCATTTAGACACTGGAGTTGCAGTTAAGCATTGATCACATTGGCGCTGATTGGTGAATGGTGCTTGCTGAAAACAGGAACTCAAAAAAAATCAATCTGAATACAACCCTTTCAATGTTTTTGGCAGTTTGGCTGAAGATCATGGGTGGTTTGTGTGTGTTTTTTTTTTTTTTTTTCTTCCCCTCTTTATATCAAGTGATATTTTTAATCAATGGACAAGTTATTGCTGGTCAATCCCCTAGTGTATTACTTGAAGAGTGTCTAGATGTGACTTGTTTAAGGATTGCCTCCTGTGCTTATAAATTTGTAATTTTTCAGATTGAAAGATTACCCCCAGTATTGTCAGCACTTGGCTTCAATCAGTCACTTTATCCAGTTCCCTCATCATCTGCAGGAGGTGAGTGCCACAATGTCTTCACCTGTGTTTAACATTCCCGCCCCTTACCATGTATACACTTTTATTGCTCTTCCCTGACCCTTTGTTCTTTTTCAGTATATAGAGTATGGCCAGCAGTCCCGGGATCCTCCGGTCAAGATGCAGGGATCAATCACCACCCCTGGAAGCATTGCACTTTCACAAGCCCAGGCACAAGCCCAGGCCCAGGTCCCAGCCAAAGCTCCCCTTCCTGGTCCGGTGAGCACAAATGCAGTCACCACTTCTACTACCACAACTTCAGCCAAAACAATCACCATAACCAGACCCACTGGGGTCAGCTTCAAGAAGGATGTACCGGTAAGACGGCACCAGTGACTAGTTATAAATATCTGGTGAGACTTGTTGGTCATATGTCACTTTCACTTTCCTGCTGTTCTTAATTTTAGCCGTCCATCAATACTACAAACATAGACACTCTGCTTGTGGCCACAGACCAGACAGAGAGAATTGTGGAGCCCCCAGAGAATGTGCAAGAGAAAATAGCCTTCATCTTTAATAACCTGTCCCAGTCCAACATGACGCAAAAGGTAAGTCCTAGGAGTAGACTTTGATTACACTCCAGTGAACTCTCCTATACTGATTTGATGCAGCAGGTGTTTTTCAAGTGCTGTGAGGGCTCTTCCTTCAAGAGCTTACAATCTCAGGAAATGGAGTTGAGACAGAAGGCAGTGCATTATTTATGCAATGAACCAGCAATATAAATATGAATGCTTCTCTTCCAATAAAATTAATCGGACTTAAGAAGGAAAGAAAATTTGCAGTGGTAGTAATTCACTGTAGGAAAGATTAATATTAAGGTGGTGAATTAATGAAACCAGTATATCTGGCTTCAGAGTTAACTGCTTCCCTCCCCAGGTCATATGTGTACATCCTGGGAAGGGGAAGCAGCCACGGAGCAGGTTTTTGACGTCATCCCGCTTGAGATTCAATGTTATAGTCCCCCATGGGAACTAAAAACACATGTAAAGAAGGAAAAAAAAATTGTGTATAACCCCCTCCCCCTGATAAAAGTTTACAATGATACACTGAGGCAGGTATCCAAAAAAAACACAGAACAATAACCAGAAATGGTAACCAATAATGAAGTGGAGAAAAGAATGGAGCTGGTCAGCGGTCCCATGAGAAGCACATATGAACAAGTAAGAAAACACGTGCATATTCTACAATGGTAAATAGCAAACAGCCATTATATAGAAAGAGTATGATACAAAGAACCGAAATAGTGAATGGATATTGGCTCGTTTGACATGGATTAATCACAGTAGGAATTAGAACCCAGCGACGACTAGAGATCAAATATCCTTGCAATCCCTATGATGCCTCTTAATGATTTGCTGGATTCCAGAAGGGTCCGATCACTGGGCAAACTCATAAAATATGGTAGTGTGCCACGGGAGCCACAATCACGCCAACATAAATGAAACACTCCTGGGTATATTCTAGACAGACTATCAGGAGTGTAGTACACCCTGCCCACTTTAAAGCAAGAGGGTGGGGCTTAGCATAAAGGGGGGGAAATCTCCAATGCACGCCAAGTTTACTTAAACTTATTTTAGTGTTCTTGTGTAAATTGTAGCTGAAGTGGCAGCATTATTAACCTGTTGAGGACGAAGGGCGTATCCATCAGCAGGCACCCCGTGCAAATACCGGGGGGAATACACACTTGCGATTTGCGCCGGTCCTGGGTAATTACGGGTCTATTGTGACCTGGAATATAAGGGGGATCGCGTTTATCTAAGATACCCACTATCCCCCTGAAGGGATAGGAGTGAGGTGGCAGGGGTGCCACCCTTCCTATCCCTGCTATTGGTGGTCTAGACGCGACCACCGATAGCAAATATGGGGGGGGGGGTTACTTTCGTTTTCCCCATCCTGCCCACCCTCAATAGGCGGGAAAACTAAGAGGACCGGCGCTGAAGATCACTTACCCGTCCGGAGCCAGCGGAGCGATAGTGATCGGCTGGTGGCGTTCGGCAGAAGAGGAAGGCTCCCTGGATCTGACTGAAGCCGGTAAGTTGCCTAGCAACATCTGGGGGGCTACAGTCTGAGACCATTATGACCATTATACAGTGGTCTCTAACCTGTAGCCCTCCAGAAGTTGCAAAACTAAAACTCTCAGCATGCCCAGACAGCTGTTTGCTGTTTAGGCATGCTGGAATATGTAGTTTTGCAACAGCTGGAGAACTGCAGTTTGAGACCACTATACAGTGGTCTCTAAACTTTATCCCTCCAGATCTTGCAAAACTACAACTCCTAGCATGCCCAAACAGCTCTTTGCTGTCTGGGCATGCTGGGATTTGTAGTTTTGCAACATCTGGAGGGTCAAAGTTTGGAGATCACTGGGCAGTGGTCTATAAACTGTAGCACTCCAGATGTTACAAAACTGCAAATCCCAGCATGCCTAAACAGCAAACAGCTGTCTCGGCATGCTGGGAGTTGTAGTTGGGTACCACCAGCTATTGCATAACTACATCTCCCAGCATGCCCTTCGGCGATCAGTACATGCTAGGAGTTGTAGTTTTGCAACAGCTGTAGGCACACTGGTTGGAAAATACTGAGTTAGGTAACAGAACCTAACTGAAGGTTTTCCAACCAGTGTGCCTCCAGCTGTTGCAAAAGTACAACTCAGTCAGTACATGCTGGGAGTTGTAGTTTTGAAACAGCTGGAGGTTTTCTGTGTCCAGAGCATGGAGGCACTACCAGGAGACAGCCCAGTACATCAGGAGATGTGGAGGAGGCCATAGGAGGGCAACAACCTAGCAGCAGGACCGCTACCTCCGCCTTTGTGCAAGGAGGAGCACTGCCAGAGCCCTGCAAAATGACCTCCAGCAGGCGACAAATGTGTATGTGTCCACTCAGTCAGAAAGAGACTCCATGAGGGTGGTATGAGGGCCCGATGTCCACAGGTGGGGGTTGTGCTTACAGCCAAACACTGTGCAGGATGTTTGGCATTTGCCAGAGAAAACCTAAGATTGGCAAATTTGCCACTGTGCTCTTCACAGATGAAAGTAGGTTCACACTGAGCACATGTGACAGACGTGAAAGTGTCTGTAGATGCTGTGGAGAACGTTCTGCTGCCTGCAACTTCCTCCAGCATGACCGGTTTGGAGGTAAGTCAGTAATGGTGTGGGGTGGCATTTCTTTGGGGGGGCCGCACAGCCCTCCATGTGCTTGCCAGAGGTAGCCTGACTGCCATTAGGCACAGAGATGAGATCCTCAGACCCCTTGTGAGACCATATGCTGGTGCGTTTGGCCCTGGGTTCCTCCTAATGCAAGACAATGCTAGACCTCATGTGGCTGGAGTGTGTCAGCAGTTCCTGCAAGAGGAAGGCATTGATGCTATGGACTGGTCTGCTCGTTCCCCAGACCTGAATCAGATTGAGCACATCTGGGACATCATGTCTTGCTCCATTCTCAAACGCCATGTTGCACCACAGACTGACACCTAATCAGAAGCATGCGCAGGGAGGTCATACAAGCACGTGGAGGCCACATACACTGCTGAGCCTCATTTTGACTTGTTTTAAGGACATTACATGAAAGTTGGATCCGCCTGTAGTGTGGTTTTCCACTTTGATTTTGAGTGACTCCATATCCAGACCTCTAAGGGTTGATAAATTTGATTTCCATTGATGAATTTTGTGATTTTGTTGTCGGCACACAACTATGTAAAGACAAAAGTATTTCATATGATTCATTCATTCAGATCTAGGATGTTATCTTATTTTTTTGAGCAGTGTATCCCCATTGGCTTGCATTATAAAAGAAAAGATCCTAACACTGGACCTGACAAATTTGTATTGAATCTAGGAGATCCGCAAAAAGTTACTAGCAAGAATTTTTATTTTATTTTAATGACCCAGTGTCTATCAGTTTGAGATGCTTGCTATTTACACACTTGAATTCTGCCAAGAAAACAGACACACACACACACACATATGCCCAAGTCACGGCTGCCCAAGAGAGGCTGATAAAATCCTAGGTGCCAGGAGGTAAATTCTGTCGCCATGGCGAACTGTTGCCTGGGATTTGTCCTGTCGTAACAAGTGTGGTGTGTTTTTTATTTTTTTATTTTTATGCACAATAGTGTAGTTGCATACAGCAAAATTAAACTTGCTGTAACTGGCAGTAAAATTGAGACAAAAATGCAGTGTAAACCCTCCATTAAATATTGTCCTAGGTGGGGATGTTTTATTCGTGGCATTCCTCTTTTTGGACACATGCTGGTAATCACTTTTTTTTTTTTTTTAATCTTCTGCTTTATTATGTGACAGGTGGAAGAGTTAAAGGAGACAGTGAAAGATGAATTCATGCCTTGGGTGTCTCAGTATTTGGTAATGAAAAGAGTCAGCATCGAACTAAACTTTCATAGCCTATACTCCAATTTTTTGGATGCTTTGAAAAACCTTGAGTTCAACAAAATGGTTTTGGCTGAGACTTACAGGAATATTAAGGTAAGCAGTTGCCCTTTTGTTCTTGATCAGTAAATGAAAGCCTTCAGAGACTGAAAGCCAGTTTCCCCTCTAGGTGCTTCTGACATCTGACAAAGCTGCTGCTAACTTCTCTGACCGTTCGCTGCTGAAGAATTTGGGCCACTGGCTTGGAATGATCACCCTGGCCAAGAACAAGCCTATCTTGCACACAGTTAGTAGAAGAATGGTTGGTTGCTTGCTTGCTCTGCTTCCAGTTTTCTTAGCTATTTCTGAAGCTTAATTCTTCTGCTACCTACAGGACCTGGATGTGAAGTCCTTGTTGCTGGAAGCTTATGTGAAGGGACAGCAGGAGCTTCTCTACGTTGTGCCTTTTGTTGCCAAAGTTTTGGAATCCAGTGTCAGGAGTGTGGTATGTGAAGGTCCTAGATAAGATGCTACATATATAATTTAACCTCTAAATGACCAAACCTATGTGGACCTTATTGCCCAGGGAAAGTGTCATATTTATAGGTGTCCTTTTTGGGTCTTTTTTTTTTTTTTTTTGTCATTTTTTTCTACATTTTTAACTTTAGAACTATAAGGGGGACTTTTACTTGAAACTTCTGACTAATTTATTGTTGTAGTGTGGTGTATCATGCTTGTCAGCATATCATTAACCTATTTTTCCAGTAAACCGGAGGTTTCTCCAGTAGGAGCTCAGCTATCATAAAAAGGAATCATTGTACCTGTAGGCCCTTTATGTACAGCTGGTCATTATGTGGTATACTAATTTTTTTCCTGTTCCCCACAGGTTTTCCGGCCCCCAAATCCATGGACCATGGCTATTATGAATGTACTTGCAGAGCTTCATCAAGAACATGACCTAAAGGTGAGGTGTTTTTTTTTTGTTTTTTTTTTTTTCTTCCCCAGCCATATACATTTTACGCTTTGTTCCGGAGTTATGGGGTGTTTAAGTTCATCTGATGGATTTCTAAATCTGTCAGATGGGCGTGTATCTAATATGCTTTGCTGTTGTGCTAGGAGGTATGGGTAGGCTTATCTGGACTGGGGGTGTGAATAACGTACATGTAGTATGCGTCAGAAGAAAGTGATAGGAAAACATATTACATGCATGTAACTTATTCACCCCCCCCCCCCCCCCCCCCAGCAATAAAAATGCATTTCTCTATCATATTGGGGGACACAGACTCTGGGTATATGCTTCTGTCTCTAGGAGGTTGACACTATGGTAACCAAAAAGTCGGCTCCTCCCAGCAAGATATACCCGCCTCCTGGCCACTGAGCAATTCAGTTTTTGCTTAGTGTCTTAAGGAGGTGGACATGGTCTGGTTTTCTCCAGACCAAGTCTCATATTTTTATTTTCTTAGGTTTAGGGAATGTGTTAGTTTTTTTTATTCCTTTTTATTTCTGTTTTCAGGTGGGGACTCAGGAACGCAATGTTCACTGTTTCCCTTTTGCATGAGGTGGCAGGCATTTTAGATGTACTGTTAACCCCCTCTTGCCATCGGTCAGCGCTTGGGGTTGTACCTCATGGGTCCGGGTCCCCCTACCTCCCTGTTCGCCTCGCTATGAGCTTGGCTTGCCGCAGGTGAAAAGGCTGACTGAAGACTACAGTCTGAAGACTTCTTTAGGTAAGTTCTTCAGCATGAGGTGAGTATCTTTTCTCCCTAGGTCTTGCAATAGCTGGAGACCCTCTGTTTTTGGCCCTATCCTGCAGAAGCTGGGACTGGCCTGAGTTATCTTATTTCCCTGCAGGGGGATTGTTTTTTATTATTGGGGGAGCAGTGGCTACAATACAAGCACAGTAAGGGGGCACTTTATTAAGTGTGTGTGTGGGGTAAGGGGGCACTTTTTTAAGTGTGTTTTTTATTTTTTTTATATATATATATCTGAAGATAGCTCCACCCACCTGGCAGCATAAGCGCCTCGGTAGCGCGAAATGGCCATCGATCAGCGCGGTGCGCGCGCTGGGGCCGTGCAGGGGCCAATCACAGAGCTCCTTTCCCTGACCCGGCCTCTTCCTTCTACTGGCCGGCGTCTCTTCCTCTTCCCTCAGCACAGTGCGGTGTTCTCCTCACAGCAGCTGCCTTGGGACGCAGACTTGGGTGAGACTGTTCATTTTTTTTTTTTTTGTCATGTCCGTGCCCAGAACTGTTCCTCCCTCTAAGCAGATATCGGGAATATTAGTTGCCCATTACGCTTGTAAAAACTGCTCTGCAAAAATGTCAGGTTCTGCTGAACCCACTTGTTCTGCCTGCTCCACTGCTCCCTCAGACCCGGTGGGTTCGGCCGCCCCTCCAGCCTGGGTTTCCTCCCTCTCCCAGTCTATATCCGACTTGGCACAGGTCTCCCATTCTGTGGTGACTGCCTTGGAGAGGTCTACCCTTCACCGGCCCTCTAGAAGGTCCCTTTCCCCTTCTCCCTACGCTTCGCATAAGCGTAATAGGGGTCTCTCCTCTGACTCGTCCCCCGAGTCTTCTGGTAGACACAGGCGTTCCTCTCACAGGTCTCGCCCGACCACTTCTTCAGGCAGAACACACGTCACTCTTCCAGAGCACATTTCCGTGGTCGCCGCTCTGGCTCTCCTGAGCCACGTACCAGGTCGGAGTCTCCCTCTTCCACTCGTTCGCACTCTCCTGGAGAGCTAGCGGCCAAGGGTTCCGATTCGGAGGACCGTTCGGACTCAGTGGACACGGTGAACTCATTGGTTATGGCCATTAGAGACACCTTTAACCTAGAGGACCCAGGAACTTCGGACGCAGCTCCAGAAGTATCCTTTCATCGTGCCTGACCGGCACCCAAGGTATTCAGCTCTCACGCTGAATTTGAGGCCATTCTAGAATCTGCCTGGAAGCACCCTGAGAAGAAGTTTCAGGGACTGATAAGTCCAAGCGTGATATCCTTTCGCCCAAGGACCGTGTCTCCAAAGTGACTTCCTCTCTGTCGGTGGATCCTCTGGTTTCCCGCCTCTCTAAAGCTGCTACTTTGCCGCTGCCGGATGCAGCTGTCTTCAAGGATCCTGCAGACAAAAAGGTTGAGTTGTTAGCGAAGTATGCCTTTGAAGCAGTGGGTTCTTCCCTGTTTCCAGCCTTCGCCTCCACCTGGGTGTCTAAGGCCCTCTCGGTTTGGCATTCCCAACTCAGTCAGGGCATTCTTTCAGGTTCTCCCCTGATGAACTGTCTGCTCTGGCCCTCCGATGTTCCAAAGCTGGATATTTCCTGTGTTCTGCTTCCTTGCACTCAGCTCGCTGCGCTGCCTTTGCCACTGGTAATCTAGTGTCCCTCCGTCGTTCCATTTGGCTTAAAACTTGGAATGCGGACACTGCATCTAAGAAGTCTCTCACCGAAATTCCTTTTGCTGGCTCCCGACTTTTTGGCAAGCGCCTGGATGAGATTATCTCTGAGGCAACAGGGGGCAAGAGCTCTTTATTACCTCAAAACAAGTCTAGCACTTCCTTCCGCTGGAAGTCTTCCTCCTTTTGGTCCTTTTGGACGTCTGGCCCTTCTAAAGGGTCCAGCCAGGCACCTCCACGGGACAAGAAGGTCCCCTTTTTTCAAGGCGCGTCCCTCGTGGAAGTCGCACACCAACCGTCCCGACTGTTTTGCGGCCAAATCGGGCAACTGCAAACCCACTTCTGCATGAAGGGACGCCCCCACCCGCAGCTTTTTCTCGGGTAGGAGGTCGCCTCTTGTTTCGAGACGTTTGGACCACGCACATTCAGGACTCCTGGGTCAGGGATGTGGTATCCAACGGATACCGGATAGAATTTGCTTCCCTTCCGAGGGATCGTTTTTTCCAGTCCCATGCTCACCGGTCTCCGGAATTTCGGGAGGCTCTTCAGTCCCTTCTCGTCCAGGGTGTCATTATCCCAGTTCCTTCAAGGGAACACTTTCGGGGTTTTTATTCCAATCTTTTCGTGTTCCCCAAGAAAAACGGTTCTGTGCGGCCAATCCTGGATCTCAAACGTCTCAACCAACATCTTCTGATCCTCCATTTCCGAATGGGATCTCTCCGTTCGGTGGTGGCATCTATGGATCAAGGGGAGTTTCTTTCCTCGGTGGACATCAAGGATGCCTACCTTCACGTTCCAATTTTTCCCGGAAACCAGCGGTACCTCCGCTTTGCGGTTCCGGGAGGTCATTATCAATTTGTGGCTCTCCCCTTCTGTCTGGCCACAGCGCCACAAGTCTTTACCAAGATTCTGGTGCCTGTGGTAGCTCTTTTAAGGTCGAGGGGTCTGTGATACCCTACTTGGACGACCTTCTCATCAAAGCCCCCACCAGAGCCCAGGGTCTGGAGAATGTGAGCGTCACTCTTCAGACCTTTGTCGCTTCGGGTGGATGGTCAACAGAGACAAGTCGGTTCTCTCCCCCACCCAGTCTCTGGTCTTCTTGGGGCTTCAGTTCGACTCTGCCTCAGCTCGGATTCGCCTTCCGCCGGACAAACGTCTGGCCCTCTTGTCGGGAGTCCGCTCCCTCCGGACACCATCCCTGGTCTCCATCCGTACTTTCATGGAAGTCCTAGGTCGGATGGTTGCAGCCATGGAGGCCGTACCCTTTGCCCAGTTTCATTACCGTCCTCTTCAGCTGGCGATTCTTGCACGATGGGACAAGGTCCCCTCTCGATCGCAGGATTCTTCTTCCGCTCCAGACTCGGCGGTCTCTGCGCTGGTGCTTCCGCTCCCCTCTTCTTCTTCAGGGGTGTTCGTTCCTCCCCCCTCCACTGGCAGGTGGTCACGACAGACTCCAGCCTGTCGGGCTGGTGGGGGGGGGGGGGGGGGTGTTTGCAGGAATCAGACGGTTCAGGGCCTCTGGCCTCCCCAAGTAGCCCTTCTCTCCATAAACGTTCTGGAACTGAGGGCGATTTTTTCAGTGTCTGAAGCATTGGGAGTCCTTGCACTTGCAGCTCAGCGGCCATGTCCGAGGTGTCAAAGATCCTCCTCTGGGCGGAATGAGTGGTTCCAGCCATTTCGGCGATTCACATTCCGGGAGTTCTCAATTGGGAAGCGGATTTCCTCAGTCGGTCCTCAGCCGACCCTGGAGAGTGGTCTCTTCTTCCGGAGGTGTTCGCAGGTCTGCGACCTCTGGGGGACCCCGGACGTGGATCTCTTCGCGTCTCGACACAACCGGAAAGTTCCGAAGTTTGTGTCAAAGACTAGGGACCCCCTGGCTCTAGCTGCGGATGCCTTAGTAATTCCGTGGTCGGGTTTTGTCCTGCCCTACCTGTTCCCTCCTCTCCCTCTCCTTACCAGGGTTCTGAGGAAGCTCAAGGCAGGAGGAGTCCCTGCCATTCTGGTGGCTCCAGACTGGCCTCGAAGGGCATGGTGCGCCGACGTGGTCTGGCTTCTGGACGACGTTCCGTTCCGCCTTCCTCTTCGTCCAGACCTACTGTCACAGGGTCCCCTTTGCCACCCCAATTTAGTCTCTCCGTTTGACGGCGTGGCGGTTGAGACCGCGGTTCTAAGGGCCCGCGGCTTCTCTTCCCAGGTAATTCGCACCATGCTAAGGGCTCGCAAGCCCTCCTCTGCTAAAATTTACCACCGTACCTGGCGGTCTTACTTTCGTTGGTGCGAAGCTCAATCTTTTTTCTCCTGTTACCTTTTCCGTGCCCCGTCTCCTTTCCTTTTTACAGCCTGGGTTGGAACTAGGGCTGGCTCTCGGTTCCCTTAAGGGTCAGGTTTCGGCCCTTTCTATTCTTTTTCAGCGTCCTCTGGCTTCCAATTGTCATGTCCGGACCTTCCTCCAAGGAGTGGCACATGCGGCCCCTCCTTACCGGTCCCCTTCTCCCCCTTGACTTGAACTTAGTTCTAGGCGCTCTCCAGGGTGCACCCTTTTTGAGCCCCTTAGGGAGGTTCCCCTTCGCCTCCTTTCCTGGAAAGTGGCGTTTCTTATAGCCATTACCTCCATTAAGAGAGTTTCTGAACTGGCAGCTCTCTCCTTCCGCTCCCCTTTCCTCATAATTCATCTTGGCAAGGTTGTTTCCCGACCAGATCCGTCCTTCTTGCCTAAAGTAGTTTTGGCCTTTCATCGCAACAAGGACATCGTCCTTCCGTCCCGCTCCTTCTCATCCCAGGGAGCGTCTGCTTCACAAATTGGATGTGGTTCGAGCAGTTCGGACTTATCTTTCCGTCACCTCTTCCTTTCATCAGTGCGATTTTTCTTTTTTCGTTCTTACAGAAGGCCGTTGGAAGGGACAGCCTGCTTCTAAGGCCACCATTTTTGGGTGTATTCGATGTGCTATGTCGGAAGCTTACCGCTTCAAGGGGAGGACCCCACCTTTCAGGGTTTTGGCTCATTCTGCCCACTCTGTGGGAGCATCCTGGGCTCTCTGAAACAAGGCCTCGCCCTTGCAGATCTGTAAAGCGGCCACTTGGTCGTCTTTACACATTTTTTCAAAATTCTATCTGGTTCATACCTTCGCATCGGCTGATGCTAGTCTGGGCCGTAAGGTGTTGCAGGCGGCAGTGGTACAGCAGACTGCCTGACCTTTTTTTTTTTTTTTTAATTCTCTGCCCACCCAAGGGACGGCTTTGGTACGTCCCAGAGTCTGTGTCCCCCAATGGAGCCGATGGAGAATAGGAGATTTTATTTTATTTTTTTAGACTTAGAAGGATCCATTGGGGGACACAGCTCCCGTCCCTTTTTTTTCGGGGGTTATTTTCGTTATCTGTCCGAGGGAGTGTTCCGTTATTGTTTCTTCGGGTTCTCGGACAGATCATGGTTTTCTTCCTTTGACCTGTCTGTCTCCTCCTATTGCTTTGAGACTAAACTGAATTGCTCAGTGGCCTGGAGGCGGGTATATCCTGCTGGGAGGAGCCGACTTTTTGGTTACCATAGTGTAAACCTCCTAGAGACAGCAGCATATACCCAGAGTCTGTGTCACCGTAAAATCTCTCTCTCGAAAGATCCAATGGGGAAGTCTAAAAAAAATCTCCTTTTTTAGAAAGGACCACAGGTTCTTTTTAAACCAGAATTTCCATCTTGAGCAGTCTATAGTATGTGTGGTGTTGGACTTTGTTCACTATTGATGCTTTCATCTTCTCAGCTGAATCTCAAGTTCGAAATTGAAGTTCTGTGTAAAAACCTGGCCATAGACATCAATGATTTGAAGCCTGGCAGCCTGTTGAAGGACAAAGATCGTCTTAAATCGTTGGAAGAGCAACTTTCTGCACCAAAGAAAGATGTTAAACAAACAGAGGAGCTACCACCGATCACGAATGCCAATGAGTATGCCATCCGTACAGCTGGAAAGCTCTGGGCTTCAGTTGAGAAGCAGGAGTCTGATGCTGTATTTACTGGTAGGAGTTGTCTTGAGCAAATCCTGGTGAAAGCCTTAGGGTCTTCTCTGTGGGCTGGATTTAATTTATTTCTTGTCTTTTAGCAACAGCTACAGCACCGCCGCCCAGTGCCACATGCACTGCCACCGCACCACCACAGCCACAGTACAGCTACCATGACATTCATGTGTATTCTCTAGCAGGTCTTGCTCCTCACATCACACTTAATCCCACGGTAAGTGTTACTACAACTGAAAGGGAAATGCCAGGGTGGTGGCAAAGTACACCTTTTTTTAATTTTACATTTTTTTTTTTTCTGGCCAGATACCGCTCTTCCAGGCACATCCACAGCTCAAGCAGTGTGTGCGCCAGGCTATAGAGCGTGCAGTGCAAGAGTTGGTGCACCCTGTGGTTGATAGATCTATCAAGATAGCAATGACCACTTGTGAACAGATTGTACGAAAGGATTTTGCACTAGATTCTGAAGAGTCTCGAATGAGGGTGGCTGCTCATCACATGATGCGGAATCTTACTGCTGGCATGGCCATGATTACGTGTCGGGAACCTCTGCTTATGAGCATCGCAACTAACCTCAAGAACAGTTTTGCCACAGCTATGCGGGTATATTTCAGATTGTGTAATGCTGAGCCCAGCTTGTCCTGTGGTTCAGATGTAATTCTAAGTTTTCACAGCTCTTCATTGATGATTTGCAATGTATTGTACAGGCGGCCTCCCCTCAACAGCGTGAGATGATGGAACAGGCGGCTGCTCAGCTAGCTCAGGATAACTGTGAACTGGCGTGTTGCTTTATTCAGAAAACAGCTGTAGAGAAGGCTGGGCCAGAAATGGACAAAAGACTCGCTACAGTATGTTGCCTTCTTGCCTCTTAACTTTTAATTTCAATTATGTTAAAATAGGCTTGGTGGAAACCACTAGAACCCTGACCTTTCTAGCATTAGATGCTATTTTAGAAGTACATGTATCCTGCTGCTCTTTATAGCCTTGATCACATTAAAGGGGTTGCTAGGAGATAAAATGTGTGTGTATTAAATGAGAGAGATAGGATAGATGGATAAATAATATATAGATACATTATATATCTATATATTATTATATCTGCATGTGCTAATAATAAATATATAAATATATTATACTTTGTCCCCCTGCAACTGCTGACTGGATGGTTCTTGGTCTTTCTTTCTGTGAAGCATCCTCTCAGCCATTCACTGTGTGGTGGTGTCTTACCTCACCCAATGACTGGCAGGGCAGTCTGTGGGGACGATGTATAAAAGGCGCAAAGAAGCAGTGGGGACCCCAACATTCCTTTTTTAAATCCAGCTGTCGTAGTCAGCTCTTTAGTTACTATGTTGCATTCAGTTATCCTGTTTCTTGGTGTCTTATGGATAATGAAGCCAGTATGCTTCTCCTCCTGGAGTGGGTGCAGCAGAGGTGAGGGTGGCAGGTAATCCTCCTATTGTGTCTTACTCGTTGTTTGTGTCTCACTGTAAAGGAGTTTGAGTTGAGGAAGCATGCCAGGCAGGAAGGCCGACGCTACTGTGATCCTGTTGTGCTGACTTATCAAGCGGAGCGCATGCCGGAACAGATCAGATTAAAGGTAACGTACCCATTATGCTCAGAGTAGCTATATTTGTGCGGAAAGTGTTTCTAATATATAATAAACAACCATAATAACCTGACCACAGGTTGGAGGTGTGGACCCAAAACAGCTGGCTGTTTATGAAGAATTTGCACGTAATGTTCCTGGCTTCCTACCCACTAATGATCTGACCCAGCCCACAGGATTCTTGGCTCAGCCCATGAAGGTAGTAACAGTGACCTGGTGCTTTCCTCCTATAGGGCAGGGGTAGTCCTGCACATCACTTGGTTTTAAATGCCCATCTCTTTACAGCAACAAGCCTGGGCCACTGATGATGTTGCTCAGATTTATGACAAGTGCATAACTGAACTGGAACAACATCTACATGCAATACCTCCTGCTCTGGCAATGAACCCCCAGGCCCAGGCTCTGCGCAGTTTACTGGAAGCTGTGGCACTTGCTAGAAATTCTAGAGATGCCATTGCTGCATTAGGTCTGCTACAGAAGGTGAGATTTACAATTGAAGTCTCTTATAATAAGTGATGCCTCAACAAAGTACCAAGTCATATTTACTGATCAATTTTATTCTCAGGCTGTGGAGGGGCTCCTGGATGCCACAAGTGGAGCAGATGCTGACCTCCTCCTCAGATACCGTGAGTGTCATCTCCTTGTCTTAAAGGCTCTTCAGGATGGGCGGGCCTACGGGTCTCCTTGGTGCAATAAGCAGATCACTAGGTAAGTTAAGGATTGTGTCATGGATCATGTTATGGGCATAGGTCTGTCAAATATTGACATCTATCGGTGCTCTGTTTTTAATATCGAAGAATTTAGTTACAAAAAGAGAAACTAAATTTACGTCTGTGTGGCAGGTGTTTAATTGAGTGCCGGGATGAATATAAGTACAACGTTGAGGCTGTGGAGCTGTTGATCCGGAACCATCTAGTGAACATGCAGCAATATGATGTCCATTTGGCTCAGGTAACTACAGCGGCAGCTGTTATGATTGAAAACTAATAATCACTCCATTATTTTAAATTAACCCAGTTATTGGAACTCCTCCTTAATTTTGATTATTTTACTGTCTCTGTGTAAGCTATGGACACCCCCATAATTTTCTTAACAGCAACTACAAGGGTTATAGGAAACAAAAAACTGGAGATGTTTGTTGACTTCTAGGGGAGGGTTTTCCAGGTATCCATCACTTTTTGTGAATGTGATCTTTTGGTGTTTACATATTGTTACCTTTCTTTGTGATGGTGGCTGCAATGGAGATTGCTGAATATTTAATGCTAAAGAAAAGTCGGCCTACTCTAGGGCTCAGTGGCGCTTGCCAGAATTATCTTTCAATACAGATGGTGACATAAAAATCTAACTTAAACAGGCTTTTTTATATAATATATATACACTTTATTTTATTTTGTTTTGTTCAGTCCATGGAGAACGGGCTGAATTATATGGCCGTGGCCTTTGCCATGCAGCTGGTGAAGATCTTGTTGGTAGATGAACGCAGTGTGAGCCATGTGACCGAAGCGGAGTTTTTCCACACCATAGAAACTCTTATGCGCATTAATGCTCATTCAAGAGGCAACGCCCCAGAAGGGTAAGTTCTATGTGAGGACTGTACACTAACACCTCTGCATCATTTTTAAACCTGTATCCTGATGTAGGATGGAGGTTACGCTGTGGTGCTACAGAAAATTTGCTCCTTATCAAAGCCTATGCTGCTTGTTAGCAGTGTGTGATGTGAGGGGCTATACAGTATTTGGGTGTTGTGGTTTCTTGGGTTAGATGCCCGGGTATTTACACTTCTGCCTCCTGTTATCTTAGGCTTCCTCAGCTGATGGATGTTTTGCGCTCTAATTTTGAAGCAATGATTGAGCGGGCTCAGGGTGGGCCCAATTTCATGATGCATTCTGGCATCTCTCAAGCTTCAGAATACGATGATCCTCCAGGCCTGCGAGAGAAAGCAGAATACCTTCTGAGAGAGTGGGTCAACCTATACCATTCTGCAGCTGCTGGGCGTGACAGCACTAAGGCCTTCTCTGCATTCGTCGGTCAGGTGAGTGTGTATGCATTGATTGACCCAAATGCTCTGAGCAGGAATTGGGGTGAACGGAGTGTGATGTACATTTTCTCATGTTTTAGATGCATCAGCAAGGGATCCTTAAGACTGATGACCTGATCACTCGCTTCTTCCGGCTGTGCACGGAGATGTGTGTGGAGATCAGTTACAGAGCACAGGCTGAACAGCAGCACAACCCTGCTGCCAATCCTACCATGATTCGAGCAAAATGCTACCATAACCTGGATGCCTTTGTGAGACTGATTGCTCTTCTGGTCAAGCATTCTGGAGAGGCTACAAACACAGTGACTAAGATCAATCTTCTCAATAAAGTGAGTGTCTGCAGTGTTGGGGTGTGGGGCTTGTAGACTCTGTGCTGACTCTTTGTGTTGCATGCAGGTCCTGGGTATTGTTGTCGGGGTTCTGCTCCAAGATCATGAGGTGAGGCAGAGTGAGTTCCAGCAGTTGCCATATCATCGGATCTTTATTATGTTGCTGCTTGAGCTAAACGCTCCAGAGCATGTGCTCGAGACCATAAACTTCCAGACACTCACAGCTTTCTGGTAAGTCCTTGTCCCTGGAAAGGCAGATTACAATGTAACTCCAATTTCTAACTAATTTGTTTGTTTCCAGCAATACCTTCCACATCCTTCGGCCAACTAAAGCTGCAGGCTTTGTCTATGCCTGGCTAGAACTGATTTCCCATAGAATATTTATTGCACGAATGTTGGCGCACACACCACAGCAGAAGGTTGGTACACTTTCCTAGAAGTGACTACTTTGTTCCCAGTTTTATCCGTGTCATTTTAAGCCTAATATTTGTTTGCAGGGGTGGCCCATGTATGCCCAGCTGCTGATTGATCTCTTTAAGTATCTGGCGCCATTCCTTAGAAACGTTGAACTCACCAAACCTATGCAAATTCTTTACAAGGTTAGTTGTAAACTGCATGGGGACCTGGTTCAGTAGAGAACAGGTGATCTGAAGGGCACTCACATGTGGGTTCTGATTTTTATAGGGCACTTTGCGGGTGCTGCTTGTGCTATTGCATGACTTCCCGGAGTTCCTCTGTGACTATCACTATGGCTTCTGTGATGTCATCCCTCCCAATTGCATCCAGCTGAGAAACCTGATCCTGAGTGCCTTTCCACGCAACATGAGGCTTCCAGACCCCTTCACTCCCAATCTTAAGGTAAGTGCTAAGCCTTTTCATAGTCTAGTCATTCAGAGCTGCACCATTTTTTTAACCCGTTAAGGAAACGGCGTACCTGTACACTCATGGGAATTTCGATCGGGGACCGGGATTCCAGCAGAAATCGTTCAGCAGGCACCCCGTGCAAACCCCTTCAGATCGGCGACTTCGGATCCCCGGTGACCTGAAAATAAAAGGTGATGGGTGCCGTGTCGGACGGCACCGATCACCCTTTAGCAGCAGGAGTGAGGTGGCGGGATCGGGGCCCACGGAGCAGAGACAGCGGCAGCAGGCCGCTTAGCAACAACTCCCAGCATGCAAATAAGGGCATGCTGTGAGTTGTTATGCAACAGCAGAAGGCACAACTACAACTCCCAGCATGCCCTTTGGTAGCTTGTGCAGGCTGGGGGTTGTAGTTATGCAACAGCTTGAGGCACATTTTTTCTATGAAAAAGTGTGCCTCGAGCAATAGCATAACTACAACCCCCAGCATGCACAAACTACCAAAGGGCATGCTGGGAGTAGTGTGCCTCCAGCTTTTGCATAACTACAAGTCCAGCTGTAAGTGCAGCTGAAGGCACACTGGTTGCAAAACAGTTTGTTGCCTAACTCAATGTTTCGCAACCAGTGTGCCTCCAGCTGTTGCAAACTACAACTCCCAGCATGCACAAACAGCAAAAGAGCATGCTGGGAGTTGTAGTCCTGCAACAGCTGGAGGTTTGCAGGGTACATTCACATGGGCGGGAGTTTACAGTGAGTTTCTCGCTGCAATGAGATGCAGCATATTTTCCGCTGCAGCTCAAAATCCCAGCGGGAAACTTGCTGTAAACCTCCGCCTGTTTGAATGTACCCTAAAAACACTACACTACACCTACACAAAACAAACACATGTACTGTACCCTACACAGTTACCCCCCCCCCCCCCCCCCCCCCCCCCCCCCTGGTCTGGTACGGCACGGTTTTCAAAACGGAGCCTCCAGCTGTTGCAAGACAACAAGTATTGACAGACAGCCATTGACTGTCCAGGCATGCTGGGAGTTTTGCAACAGCCTGAGGCACTGCCTGAAACACTGCCGTAAGGTAATTTGTTTATCGGAGGCAAGTGTAATTCTTGCATCTGGATCTGTCCCTATGCAAATCCCTAATTTAGGCCTCAAATGCGCATGACTCTCTCACTTTGGAGCCCTGTCGTATTTCAAGGCAACAGTTTAGGGCCACATGTTAGGTATTTCCGTACTCGGGAGAAATTGCCTAACACATTTTGTGGGGCTTTTTCTCCTTTCATACCTTATGAAAAGGTAAAGTTGGGGTCTACTCCAGCATGTTGTTGTGTAAAAAAAAATTTTTTATTTTTTATTTTTCAGTCTTCATTGGGGGACACCTATACCGATGGGTATATGCTTATGCTCTTGCCACTAGGAGGCGCTGACACTAGGAAAAGTTGGCTCTTCCCTGGCAGGATATACCCGCCCACTGGAAATGAGTTAATCAGTTTTAGCTAGTGGCAGCAGGAGGAAAGACAGGTCTGCGAGCTCCCCAGACCTTTTTTTTTTTTTATTATTATTTTCTAGTAAGGGCTGTTTAGTTAGATTCTTTACTCTCCTTTTTGTTTCCATATTTTTTTTTTTTTCAGGTGGGGGCTCAGGAGCATGGTGCTACCTGTGTCCCGTCCCCCCCATATGCGGCTAAGGGGCACGGTGCATAAAAGTATGCACCGTTAACCCCTTCCCGCCAACACCTATTTCCCTGCTCGTCCTGCTTTCGCAGCCTGACGTGATGCAGGGGAATAAAGCTGGCTTATGACATCTCTAGGTTAGTATATGTCGTCCCCCCCTCCTGTCACAGGAATATAGGAGTTAATGTCCTCCCTTGGTGGTGAAGGGCCTGTGGTAATACTTTTATTGGGGTCTGGACTCCCTCTGGTGGTCTCGCCTGCCTATTCTGTCTCAGGGCAGCCGCCGGCTTTTGCGGCAGCTCCCTGTACTTTTTGCACCGTAGATGCTCTGCTCCTCTGGCGCGCTGTACTTGCTGGCCGGCGGGAGCCATAATGGCGGCAGGTAGCGCTGCCCTCTCCCCGAGTTCTGAGCGGGACTCTGGGGTAAGACACTGTGGAGACTCTCTCCCTGCTCTGGCGGTGCTACCTTCGGAGCGCCCGTCAGGGAAGGATCTGTTACTCTTTACGGCGCTTAGCTCCACCCCTCTCCTCCCCGCAGCGAGTCGCTGCAGCGGTCATTAGCGCCTCCAGGGATGTCAGAGGCTGTATCTCCTCTGACTTCTGGGTTCAGTGCCGTAGTCTCCTCCAGCCCAGCGGGACCCAGAGGCTACAAGGGTGCATGGAGAAAAAAGTTAACTTTTTTTTTTTTTTTTTATATTGGAGTGCTTTCCCCCCTCCTGTGTCCACTCCCCCACCCCCAAAAGAGTGACCAGCCGGGGAGGGGAATTGAACCCCACTTTTCTACTTGGGGGGAGGGGAGGGGAAAGTTCTGCCATCCTCCTCACAGGTGTCGGCGTCCGCTTTGCTGTACGGGGCCTCGGCGTATATCTCAGTCCCCCCCCCAAGTAGAAAAGTGGGGTTCAGTTCCACTCCCCGGCTGGTCGCTCTTTTGGAGGTGGAGTGGGCACAGGAGGGGGGGAAAGCACTCCAATATAAAAAAAATAAATTAAAAAAAAGTTAACTTTTTTCTCCATGCACCCTTGTAGCCTCTGGGGACATAAATTACAGCCTTAGCCGATACGACCTTTTGCTTCTCAGCCTTTTGTGCTGAGATCAAGTGTAGCATCTATTATAAATTTAACATCTGATATGTCCCCTAGCTGGGGACCATATGTTAATTGGATTTTTGAGCACATGGGCTGATTGTGAAGCTTGCTTCAGTCGCCCCATGCTTTTACCCGATATGGAAGTATCTTCAGGTACAAAAAAATTAAAATGTGCTGGCCTCTTTTTTTTTTTTTTTTTTTTTTTTCTGGGACTTGTCTCAATCACCCTGTATTGGACCTGATATGACACATTGCATGCGTCAGTTGAGGTATGCCTCATACCTGCTTTCACCCTGGGGGGTCGTGCCAGGGATTTCATGATTCCTTGAAAAATACTGGAGTTAAACTCGACTGTTTCTCCGCTACCACAGATTGTCATGACATGTATGCCATGTCCGCAGGTGTTATCGTGTACATACATTATTCCCTCCTCCACAGGCTGCCACATCCGCGGCTGCTGTCCCGGATCCCCACGTCCAGTGTGAGGTCTCCATGGAAGTGTCCCTGCGTGCCCATGGATTGCACCTGCTCTCATTAGGCCAGACAGTAGTCTCACCTGTCGCCCATCTCACAACACGGTACCCCAGTACTAATGCGAGGTGACCGCTGGCATGCCCCGTTGTCTACATGGACCCATACCAGTAAGGCAGACAGTGGTCTGCATGGTTTTCTCTGCTGCCTGTCACTTCTCCAAGGGCTGAAGTATCTGAGGCTGAAGTTCCGGTACCTCACTGCTAGTGCGCGGTGTCCGGTGGAGTGACTTGGCGTATCCTGTGGACCCTGCGCAGGGCGTAGGGGATTCAATCCACTGCTCTAGACCTCCCCATATCTCCCAGGGTGACTGGGATCCTATTAATGGCTCCTAGGCTCCACTGCCTTTCCACATGTGTCAGGGGCACAGTTATTGCCTATCTGACACTGTCCCCTTATCACCAGCGCCTGGAGGGTCACTCATCACGCCAGACTGTTGTCTGCACAGTTTCTGCTGTTGTCGGTCTCCCATCTCTGGGCTGCCGTGTGCATAGCTGTGGCTTCCTGTACCTCACGGTTAGTGTGAGGACTTTGTCAGAGGTTTCCTGCAGGCACAAGGGTCTGCTGCCAATCCTACACCACTGGGTTGCCCATAAGTTTGGCTGCACTCCTGTGCTCCACTGTCTATGGGAGGGTTCAAAGGAGTGGTTCTTTGTGCTCAGGAATCCTCCACCTGTCAGCCGGACGGCTGTCTCCGTCGTTTACTGCTACGTCGGATCAACTACCATACACTTCCCACTGCGTGCAGACTTGCAGGTAACCCACTTCCTGGATGTAGTTCCGAGTGGGTCTTCCCCATGTTGCGCCATAGCCCTCTGCAATGCGCCACATGCTGGTTTGTAGAGTTCCCTTCTTTACCCAGTCCCTCTCCACATGCCTGCCACTCTCATGACTTAAGCCTGGTGGCCCACTTTTTGTGTGTGGGTCTGAAGGCGGGATCCGGTGTGGCCATGGTTCCTATGCCAGCCACTCTGTGTCTGTATGGGTTTCTACTTCTCCAGGTCTCCTCCCCCCATTTTTGCAGCTCCTGCGACTACAATCTGGGGACTCTTCCATGGGAAGCTCCATGTAGGGTCTCCCCATGTCTCCAGGTATCTTCCTGAGTTCCTGAGCAGGGTGGCTCAGGCGCCTGCTCTGTTGCCTTAGACTCGACCGGGTTGACTCCGTTGGCATCCATCTGGCCCAGGGTTTCACCCTGATGGGGTGTTCCTATGAATGCTGTTGGTTGCTTTGTATCTGTTTGTGCTCCCTCCTTGCATTTGTAGTCACGTCTCTATCTTTGCCAGCTCCAGGATTCCGATCCCTCTGGGGATGCACTTTGGCTCCTCCATACCTCTGTGTTTTTCTGGGGGCTCCGCACACCCAGTACTTAAATTGCTGTGACGGCGGCTTTTTCTCTGCTCATGCAGTGCCTGGGGCACTTTTTCATCTCCCTTGCTCAGGGAGTACGGGGATCAGGGATCTTGGCAGGTCAGGGGATGGTTTTCCTCTCGACTACCCCTTGTTTTCCCCTCATCTAGGGGGACTATTTTGCTGAACGCTTTGTACTACCAGGATGGAGCCTTCTCTCTCTTCCCACTATATTGGTGGGGTATCGGGCTGGGCCCTTGTTTTTTGGCTGGGAGCATTCAGATGAGCTTTTGGCTGTCTATACTTGTGTGCTTTTGCCCACTATTGCAGCCTGGCTCTCTTCTGGTTTCTTGGTTGTCTACTGCTGCTAATGCAGCCTTGACACTCTCCTCTGTTGGCAGAGTTTATGCACTCATGTATGGTCTGACGACAGCAGGTCTAGCCACCTTCTGTTGTTGGGGGTCCTTCCATTGCTCTCCTCCTTCCTTGGCGTGATCTCCCTGGAGGGTGTGTTCATCCTCCCCTTTGACAGTGTCAGTTGCACTACACTGACTCCACAGTCTCTGGAATAACCTTCCTGTGCCCTGCTGGGTTCCCCGTTGTTCCCCCTCCGGTCCTGTCCTGGTGGGATGTTGCTTCGGATTGCTCTGGTCCAAGGCCTGTTAGTCTCCTTGTCTTGGACATTATCCCAGGATGCTGTGGTGTGCCTTCTTTTCTAGGTCAGCCCTCCCGATTCTTGGGCCGTAGTGATGGTTAAGGTCTCGGGCACGTGTAGCAATCCTGCCCAGACTTCTTCGCGATCCCATTGGTGGGGTGGTTTTTCTGTTCCACACTTCTTCTGTCTCGTCACAGAAGTTCGTCACCCGGAGCATTTTGCGAACTTTGGGTTTCCTTACTCTTTGGGTGTAAGTCTTTCAGGGGTCTCAGGAACCTTCACTTCCCAGGTCTGTAGCTCTGGTGTTCCGGGATGCCGCCCCCCCCCCCAGAGGATCCATCTGCTCTGGCTCTCCAATGCTCTAAAGCTGGGGACTTCCTGTGCGCAGCTTCCATGCAGTCAGCCCGTTGTTCTGCCTTTGCTGTGGGTCACCTAGCGGCTCTTCACCGTTCTATGTGGCTTAAAGCTTGGAATGCGGATGCCGCTTCCAAAAGGTCTCTCACTGAGCTTCCCTTTAAGGGTGGCCGTCTTTTTGGCAAACGCCTTGATGAGATTATCTCTGAGGCAACGGGAGGTAAAAGATCCTTGTTACTTCAAAATAAGGCTCGCCCTACTTCCCAAAGGAAGTCCTTTTCCTTTCGGACCTCTGGCTCCAGCAAAGGGTCCAGGCAGGCGCCCGCGCGGGACAAGAAGGCTCCCTCGTTCCTGGCACGCCCGTCTTGGAAGTCGGACTCCAACCGGTCCGGACGTTATGCGCCCAAATCAGGCAACCGCAAACCCACTTCTGCATGAAGTGAGGCCCCCACCCGCGGTTTCCTCTCGGGTGGAAGGTCGTCTCTTGCTTTTTCGGGACATCTGGACCTCACAGATTCAGGACTCTTGGGTCAGGGACGTGGTGTCCAACGTTTACCGAATCTAATTCGCCTCCCTTCCGAGGGATCGCTTTTTTCGATCCTGGGCCCCCCGGTCTCCTCCTCTGGCGAAGCAATTTCGAGCGGTTCTCCAGTCTCTGCTTCTCCAGGGGGTTATCGTTCCCATTCCTCCAGGGGAACTGTTTCAAGGTTTCTATTCAAATCTTTTTGTGGTCCCCAAGAAGGACGGTTCTGTGCGACCAATCCTAGACCTAAAGCGTCTCAACCGTCACCTTATCTGCCACTTCCGAATGGAATCCCTCCGTTCGGTGGTGGCGTCCCTGGAACAAGGGGAGTTCCTTTCATCAGTGGACATCAAGTATGCCTACCTCCACGTGCCAATATTTCCAGGCAATCATCTTTACCTCTGCTTTGCGGTTCCGGAGAGGCACTTTCAATTCGTAGCCCTCCCTTGGTCTAGCCACGGCTCCTCGGGTCTTCACAAAGATCCTTGCCCCAGTGATGGACCTGTTACGGTCGAGGAGAATCTCTGTGATACCCTATCTGGACAACCTTCTCATCAAGGCTCCAACCAGAGATAAAAACCAGGGCTGTGGAGTCGGTGCATAAATGTTCAGACTCCGGAGTTTTCTGTACTTCCGACTCCTCTGTATTAATATGCGAATGTATTGTATACATTCCTTGAAGGAAAGAAAGGCAACATACATGTCATTACCACAGGACTACTGGCTGCGAAGCCAACAGTCTACTGTATTGAACAGTTTGTGTGCTGATCTGCTGCTGAAGATAGGGCAGTGGGAGGATCCAGGAAGGGGCATTTATTATAAAACATGATTTCCCTAGTAGAATCCCATAGTCATGTTTAAAGGGGCACTCCACCCCTAGATCCTACCCCGCGATCACCGCTGTGGCACCGCGCTTTCATTACTACACAGAGCTAGGTCGCTCTGTGCGTAATGACGGGCGATACAGGGGACGGAGCAGCATGATGTAATGGCTCCGCCCCTTGCTACATCACGGCCCGCCCCCTTAATGCAAGTCTATGGCAGGGGGCGTGACTACCGCCACGCCCCCTCCCATAGACTTGTATTGAGGGGGCTGTCCGTTACATCACGAGGGGCAGAGCCGTGATGTAACTATGCTCCGGCCCCTGTATCGCCCGTCATTACGCACAGAGCGAACTCGCTCTGTGCAGTAATAGCGCAGTGCCGCAGTGGCAATCCCGGGGGTCCCCAGCAGCGGGACCCCGATCTGACATCTTATCCCCTATCCTTTGGATAGGGGATAAGATGTCTAGGGGCGAAGTACTCCTTTAAGCTAACTATCGAGTTTACAAGTTTTTATAGCCTTAGCTGAATGGCAGCAGTTTTTCCAATGGTTTACAGCTTCAGTCTTGAACTATTGACCCTTGTCTCTAGTCCTTCAAAAAACATATTTACTTAATCCCTTATCAGTGAGAGGCTAGGTTACCCATGGCTTCCCTTTAACAGCAGAACACAACACTATGGAAAGTATAAGTATTGCTGCTCCTAATTGTGCGTTTCATGCCATATAGTGACTCATATGAAAAGCATGCTTCTTCATGGTCACTTAACGTGTTCGTTTTGCGATTACATGAGGCACTGCATGCATTGGTCTTTATTCTTAAAGTAGAGGTCATTAATTATAACTTTTTGTGAATTGGGAATTTTATACTTGATTTTTTTTATTTATTTATTCCAATCTAAATTTAGTAGGAGTCGGAGTCGGTGCATTGTTTGCCGACTTGGACTCCAGGTACCAAAATTTCGTCCGACTCAGACTCCTCGACTCCAACTCCACAGCCCTGATAAAAATTTTGGGAGGCTTTTTCTCCTATTACCCCTTGTGAAAATGAAAAATTTGTGGTAACACCAACATTTTAGTGAAAAACTAATTTTAGCAGAACCTTAGCAGAAATTTGTCAAACACCTGTGGGGTGTTAAGGCTCACTGTACCACTTGTTAAGTTCCTTGAGGGGTGTAGTTTCCAAACTAGTATGCCATTTGGGGGTTGTTGTTTTTTCTTTTTGCTTTTCTGGCACCATACGGGCTTCCTAAATATGACAAGCCCCCCCAAGACCAT